>NC_136061.1:47459580-48059580 GCF_964261635.1 Lissotriton helveticus
ATGTCTCTGCATGGGGCCTCTCGCATACAGATACTGCAGAGCCTCGCATGGTTCCTGATCTCTGTCTCTGCATGGGGCCTCTCACGTACAGATGTTGCAGAGCCTCGCATGGTTCCTGAGCTCTGTCTCTGCATGGGGACTCTTGCGTACAGATACTGCAGAGCCTCGCATGGTTCCTGATCTATGTCTCTGCATGAGGCCTCTCACGTACAGATGTTGCAGAGCCTCGCATGGTTCCTGATCTCTATCTCTGCATGGGGCCTCTCGCATACAGATGTTGCAGAGCCTCGCATGGTTCCTGATCTCTATCTGTGCATGGGGCCTCTCGCGTACAGATGTTGCAGAGCCTCGCATGGTTCCTGATCTATGTCTCTGCATGGGGCCTCTCGCGTACAGATACTGCAGAGCCTCGCATGGTTCCTGATCTATGTCTCTGCATGGGGACTCTTGCGTACAGATACTGCAGAGCCTCGCATGGTTCCTGATCTATGTCTCTGCATGAGGCCTCTCACGTACAGATGTTGCAGAGCCTCGCATGGTTCCTGATCTCTATCTCTGCATGGGGCCTCTCGCATACAGATGTTGCAGAGCCTCGCATGGTTCCTGATCTCTGTCTCTGCATGGTGCCTCTCGCGTACAGACGTTGCAGAGCCTCGCATGGTTCCTGATCTATGTCTCTGCATGGGGCCTCTCGCATACAGATACTGCAGAGCCTCGCATGGTTCCTGATCTCTGTCTCTGCATGGGGCCTCTCACGTACAGATGTTGCAGAGCCTCGCATGGTTCCTGAGCTCTGTCTCTGCATGGGGACTCTTGCGTACAGATACTGCAGAGCCTCGCATGGTTCCTGATCTATGTCTCTGCATGAGGCCTCTCACGTACAGATGTTGCAGAGCCTCGCATGGTTCCTGATCTCTATCTCTGCATGGGGCCTCTCGCATACAGATGTTGCAGAGCCTCGCATGGTTCCTGATCTCTGTCTCTGCATGGGGCCTCTCGCGTACAGATGTTGCAGAGCCTCGCATGTTTCCTGCTCTCTGTCTCTGCATGGGGCCTCTCGCGTACAGATTTTGCAGAGCCTCGCATGGTTCCTGATCTCTGTCTCTGCATGGTGCCTCTCGCGTACAGACGTTGCAGAGCCTCGCATGTTTCCTGCTCTCTGTCTCTGCATGGGGCCTCTCGCGTACAGATGTTGCAGAGCCTCGCATGGTTCCTGATCTGTCTCTGCATAGGGACTCTCGCGTACAGATACTGCAGAGCCTCGCATGGTTCCTGATCTCTGTCTCTGCATGGGGCCTCTCGCGTACAGATGTTGCAGAGCCTCGCATGGTTCCTGATCTCTGTCTCTGCATGAGGCCTCTCACGTACAGATACTGCAGAGCCTCGCATGGTTCCTGATCTCTGTCTCTGCATGGGGCCTCTCGCGTACAGATGTTGCAGAGCCTTGCCTGGTTCCTGATCTCTGTCTCTGCATGGGGCCTCTCACGTACAGATGTTGCAGAGCCTCGCATGGTTGCTCATCTCTGTCTCTGCATGGGGCCTCTCGCGTACAGATGTTGCAGAGCCTCGCATGGTTCCTGATCTCTGTCTCTGCATGGGGACTCTCGCGTACAGATGTTGCAGAGCCTCGCATGTTTCCTGCTCTCTGTCTCTGCATGGGGCCTCCCGCGTACAGATGTTGCAGAGCCTCGCATGGTTCCTGATCTCTGTCTCTGCATGGTGCCTCTCGCGTACAGACGTTGCAGAGCCTCGCATGTTTCCTGCTCTCTGTCTCTGCATGGGGCCTCTCGCGTACAGATGTTGCAGAGCCTCGCATGGTTCCTGATCTCTGTCTCTGCATGGTGCCTCTCGCGTACAGATGTTGCAGAGCCTCGCATGGTTCCTGATCTCTGTCTCTGCATGGGGCCTCCCGCGTACAGATGTTGCAGAGCCTCGCATGGTTCCTGATCTCTGTCTCTGCATGGGGCCTCTCGCGTACAGATACTGCAGAGCCTCGCATGGTTCCTGATCTCTGTCTCTGCATGGGGCCTCTCGCGTACAGATGTTGCAGAGCCTCGCATGGTTCCTGATCTCTGTCTCTGCATGGGGCCTCTCACGTACAGATGTTGCAATGCCTCGCATGGTTCCTGATCTCTGTCTCTGCATGGGGCCTCTCGCATACAGATGTTGCAGAGCCTCGCATGGTTCCTGATCTCTGTCTCTGCATGGGGCCTCTCGCGTACAGATACTGCAGAGCCTCGCATGGTTCCTGATCTCTGTCTCTGCATGGGGCCTCTCGCATACAGATGTTGCAGAGCCTCGCATGGTTCCCGATCTCTGTCTCTGCATGGGGCCTCTCACGTACAGATGTTGCAATGCCTCGCATGGTTCCTGATCTCTGTCTCTGCATGGGGCCTCTCGCGTACAGATGTTGCAGAGCCTCGTATGGTTCCTTATCTCTATCTCTGCATGGGGCCTCTCGCATACAGATGTTGCAAAGCCTCGCATGGTTCCTGATCTCTGTCTCTGCATGGGGCCTCTCGCGTACAGATACTGCAGAGCCTCGCATGGTTCCTGATCTCTATCTCTGCATGGGGCCTCTCGCATACAGATGTTGCAGAGCCTCGCATGGTTCCTGATCTCTGTCTCTGCATGAGGCCTCACACGTACAGATACTGCAGAGCCTCGCATGGTTCCTGATCTCTGTCTCTGCATGGGGCCTCTCACGTACAGATACTGCAGAGCCTCGCATGTTTCCTGCTCTCTGTCTCTGCATGGGGCCTCTCGCGTATAGATGTTGCAGAGCCTTGCCTGGTTCCTGATCTCAGTCTCTTCATGGGGCCTCTCACGTACAGATGTTGCAGAGCCTCGCATGGTTCCTGATCTCTGTCTCTGCATGGTGCCTCTCACGTACAGACGTTGCAGAGCCTCGCATGGTTCCTGATCTCTGTCTCTGCATGGTGCCTCTCACGTACAGAGGTTGCAGAGCCTCGCATGGTTCCTGATCTATGTCTCTGCATGGGGCCTCTCGCGTACAGATGTTGCAGAGCCTTGCATGGTTCCTGATCTGTCTCTGCATGGGGCCTCTCACGTACAGATGTTGCAATGCCTCGCATGGTTCCTGATCTCTGTCTCTGCATGGGGCCTCTTGCGTACAGATGTTGCAGAGCCTCGCATGGTTCCTGATCTCTGTCTCTGCATGGGGCCTCTCGCGTACAGATGTTGCAGAGCCTCGCATGGTTCCTGAGCTCTGTCTCTGCATGGGGACTCTTGCGTACAGATGTTGCAGAGCCTCGCATGGTTCCTGAGCTCTCTCTGCATGGGGCCTCTTGCGTTCAGGTGTTGCAGAGCCTCGCATGGTTCCTGATCTCTATCTCTGCATGGGGCCTCTCACATACAGATGTTGCAGAGCCTCGCATGGTTCCTGATCTCTGTCTCTGCATGAGGCCTCACACGTACAGATACTGCAGAGCCTCGCATGGTTCCTGATCTCTGTCTCTGCATGGGGCCACTCATGTACAGATGTTGCAG
Organism: Lissotriton helveticus; assembly: GCF_964261635.1. Lineage (NCBI taxonomy): Eukaryota > Metazoa > Chordata > Amphibia > Caudata > Salamandridae > Lissotriton > Lissotriton helveticus. Next base: position 47,463,091 of record NC_136061.1, read on the forward strand.
AGCCTCGCATGGTTCCTGATCTCTGTCTCTGCATGGGGCCTCTTGCGTACAGATGTTGCAATGCCTCGCATGGTTCCTGATCTCTGTCTCTGCATGGGGCCTCTCGCATACAGATGTTGCAGAGCCTCGCATGGTTCCTGATCTCTGTCTCTGCATGAGGCCTCACACGTACAGATACTGCAGAGCCTCGCATGGTTCCTGATCTCTGTCTCTGCATGGGGCCTCTCACGTACAGATACTGCAGAGCCTCGCATGTTTCCTGCTCTCTGTCTCTGCATGGGGCCTCTCGCGTACAGATGTTGCAGAGCCTTGCCTGGTTCCTGATCTCTGTCTCTTCATGGGGCCTCTCACGTACAGATGTTGCAGAGCCTCGCATGGTTCCTGATCTCTGTCTCTGCATGGTGCCTCTCACGTACAGACGTTGCAGAGCCTCGCATGGTTCCTGATCTCTGTCTCTGCATGGTGCCTCTCACGTACAGAGGTTGCAGAGCCTCGCATGGTTCCTGATCTATGTCTCTGCATGGGGCCTCTCGCGTACAGATGTTGCAGAGCCTTGCATGGTTCCTGATCTGTCTCTGCATGGGGCCTCTCACGTACAGATGTTGCAATGCCTCGCATGGTTCCTGATCTCTGTCTCTGCATGGGGCCTCTTGCGTACAGATGTTGCAGAGCCTCGCATGGTTCCTGAGCTCTGTCTCTGCATGGGGACTCTTGCGTACAGATGTTGCAGAGCCTCGCATGGTTCCTGAGCTCTGTCTCTGCATGGGGCCTCTTGCGTTCAGGTGTTGCAGAGCCTCGCATGGTTCCTGATCTCTATCTCTGCATGGGGCCTCTCACATACAGATGTTGCAGAGCCTCGCATGGTTCCTGATCTCTGTCTCTGCATGAGGCCTCACACGTACAGATACTGCAGAGCCTCGCATGGTTCCTGATCTCTGTCTCTGCATGGGGCCACTCATGTACAGATGTTGCAGAGCCTCGCATGGTTCCTGATCTCTGTCTCTGCATGGGGCCTCTCGCGTACAGATGTTGCAATGCCTCGCATGGTTCCTGATCTCTGTCTCTGCATATGGCCTCTCGCGTACAGATGTTGCAATGCCTCGCATGGTTCCTGATCTCTGTCTCTGCATGGGGCCTCTCGCGTACAGATGTTGCAGAGCCTCGCATGTTTCCTGCTCTCTGTCTCTGCATGGGGCCTCTCGCGTACAGATGTTGCAGAGCCTCGCATGGTTCCTGATCTCTGTCTCTGCATGGGGCCTCTCGCGTACAGATGTTGCAGAGCCTCGCATGGTTCCTGATCTCTGTCTCTGCATGAGGACTCTCACGTACAGATGTTGCAACGCCTCGCATGGTTCCTGATCTCTGTCTCTGCATGGGGCCTCTCGCGTACAGATGTTGCAGAGTCTCGCATGGTTCCTGATCTCTGTCTCTGCTTGGGGCCTCTCACGTACAGATGTTGCAGAGCCTCGCATGGTTCCTGATCTCTGTCTCTGCATGGGGCCTCTCGCGTACAGATGTTGCAATGCCTTACATGGTTTTTGATCTCTGTCTCTGCATGGGGCCTCTCGCGTACAGATGTTGTAGAGCCTCGCATGGTTCCTGATCTCTGTCTCTGCATGGGGCCTCACACGTAGAGATGTTGCAGAGCCGCCCATGTTTCCTGATCTCTGTCTCTGCATGCGGGCTCTCGCGTACAGATGTTGCAGAGCCTCGTATGGTTCCTGATCTGTCTCTGCATGGGGCCTCTCACGTACAGACGTTGCAGAGCCTCGCATGGTTCCTGATCTCTGTCTCTGCATGGGGCCTCTCGCGTACAGATACTGCAGAGCCTCGCATGGTTCCTGATCTCTGTCTCTGCATGGTGCCTCTCACGTACAGATACTGCAGAGCCTCGCATGGTTCCTGATCTCTGTCTCTACATGGTGCCTCTCACGTACAGATACTGCAGAGCCTCGCATGGTTCCTGATCTCTGTCTCTGCATGGGGCCTCTCGCGTACAGATGTTGCAATGCCTCGCATGGTTCCTGATCTCTGTCTTTGCATGAGGCCTCTCACGTACAGATGTTGCAGAGCCTCGCATGGTTCCTGATCTCTGTCTCTGCATGGGGCCTCTCACATACAGATACTGCAGAGCCTCGCGTGGTTCTTGATCTCTGTCTCTGCATGGGGCCTCACACGTACAGATACTGCAGAGCCTCGTATGGTTCCTGATCTGTCTCTGCATGGGGCCTCTCACGTACAGATACTGCAGAGCCTCGCATGGTTCCTGATCTCTGTCTCTGCATGGGGCCTCTCGCGTACAGATGTTGCAGAGCCTCGCATGGTTCCTGATCTCTGTCTCTGCATGAGGCCTCTCACGTACAGATGTTGCAGAGCCTCGCATGGTTCCTGATCTCTGTCTCTGCATGGGGCCTCTCACATACAGATACTGCAGAGCCTCGCGTGGTTCTTGATCTCTGTCTCTGCATGGGGCCTCACACGTACAGATACTGCAGAGCCTCGTATGGTTCCTGATCTGTCTCTGCATGGGGCCTCTCACGTACAGATACTGCAGAGCCTCGCATGGTTCCTGATCTGTCTCTGCATGGGGCCTCTCGCGTACAGATGTTGCAGAGCCTCGCATGGTTCCTGAGCTCTGTCTCTGCATGGGGCCTCTCGCGTACAGATACTGCAGAGCCTCGCATGGTTCCTGATCTCTGTCTCTGCATGGTGCCTCTCGCGTACAGATGTTGCAATGCCTCGCATGGTTCCTGATCTCTGTCTCTGCATGGGGCCTCTCGCGTACAGATACTGCAGAGCCTCGCATGGTTCCTGATCTATGTCTCTGCATGGGGCCTCTCACATACAGATACTGCAGAGCCTCGCATGGTTCCTGATTTCTATATCTGCATGGGGCCTCTCGCATACAGATGTTGCAGAGCCTCGCATGGTTCCTGATCTCTGTCTCTGCATGAGGCCTCACACGTACAGATACTGCAGAGCCTCGCATGGTTCCTGATCTCTGTCTCTGCATGGGGCCTCTCATGTACAGATGTTGCAGAGCCTCGCATGGTTCCTGATCTCTGTCTCTGCATGGGGACTCCTGCGTACAGATGTTGCAGAGCCTCGCATGGTTCCTGATCTCTGTCTCTGCATGGTGCCTCTCGCGTACAGATGTTGCAGAGCCTCGGATGGTTCCTGATCTCTGTCTCTGCATGAGGCCTCTCACATACAGATGTTGCAGAGCCTCGCATGGTTCCTGATCTCTGTCTCTGCATGAGGCCTCACACGTACAGATACTGCAGAGCCTCGCATGGTTCCTGATCTCTGTCTCTGCATGGGGCCTCTCGCGTACAGATGTTGCAATGCCTCACATGGTTTTTGATCTCTGTCTCTGCATGGGGCCTCTCGCGTACAGATGTTGTAGAGCCTCGCATGGTTCCTGATCTCTGTCTCTGCATGGGGCCTCACATGTAGAGATGTTGCAGGGCCTCGCATGGTTCCTGATCTCTGTCTCTGCATGGGGCCTCTCGCGTACAGATACTGCAGAGCCTCGCATGGTTCCTGATCTCTGTCTCTGCATGGGGCCTCTCGCGTACAGATGTTGCAGAGCCTCGCATGGTTCCTGATCTCTGTCTCTGCATGGGGCCTCTCGCATACAGATGTTGCAGAGCCTCTAATGGTTCCTGATCTCTGTCTCTGCATGGGGCCTCTCGCATACAGATGTTGATGAGCCTCGCATGGTTCCTGATCTCTGTCTCTGCATGGGGCCTCTCACATACAGATGTTGCAGAGCCTCGCATGGTTCCTGATCTCTGTCTCTGCATGAGGCCTCACACGTACAGATACTGCAGAGCCTCGCATGGTTCCTGATCTATGTCTCTGCATGGGGCCTCTCACATACAGATACTGCAGAGCCTCGCATGGTTCCTGATCTCTATCTCTGCATGGGGCCTCTCACATACAGATGTTGCAGAGCCTCGCATGGTTCCTGATCTCTGTCTCTGCATGAGGCCTCACACATACAGATACTGCAGAGCCTCGCATGGTTCCTGATCTCTGTCTCTGCATGGGGCCTCTCATGTACAGATGTTGCAGAGCCTCGCATGGTTCCTGATCTCTATCTCTGCATGGGGCCTCTCACATACAGATGTTGCAGAGCCTCGCATGGTTCCTGATCTCTGTCTCTGCATGAGGCCTCACACGTACAGATACTGCAGAGCCTCGCATGGTTCCTGATCTCTGTCTCTGCTTGGGGCCTCTCACGTACAGATGTTGCAGAGCCTCGCATGGTTCCTGATCTCTGTCTCTGCATGGGGCCTCTCGCGTACAGATGTTGCAATGCCTCACATGGTTTTTGATCTCTGTCTCTGCATGGGGCCTCTCGCGTACAGATGTTGTAGAGCCTCGCATGGTTCCTGATCTCTGTCTCTGCATGGGGCCTCACATGTAGAGATGTTGCAGAGCCGCCCATGTTTCCTGATCTCTGTCTCTGCATGCGGGCTCTCGCGTACAGATGTTGCAGAGCCTCGTATGGTTCCTGATCTGTCTCTGCATGGGGCCTCTCACATACAGATACTGCAGAGCCTCGCATGGTTCCTGATCTCTGTCTCTGCATGGTGCCTCTCACGTACAGATACTGCAGAGCCTCGCATGGTTCCTGATCTCTGTCTCTGCATGGGGCCTCTCGCGTACAGATGTTGCAGAGCCTCGCATGGTTCCTGATCTCTGTCTCTGCATGGGCCCTCTCGCGTACAGATGTTGCAGAGCCTCGCATGGTTCCTGATCTCTGTCTCTGCATGGGGCCTCTCGCGTACAGATGTTGCAATGCCTCGCATGGTTCCTGATCTCTGTCTCTGCATATGGCCTCTCGCGTACAGATGTTGCAATGCCTCGCATGGTTCCTGATCTCTGTCTCTGCATGGGGCCTCTCGCGTACAGATGTTGCAGAGCCTCGCATGTTTCCTGCTCTCTGTCTCTGCATGGGGCCTCTCGCGTACAGATGTTGCAGAGCCTCGCATGGTTCCTGATCTCTGTCTCTGCATGGGGCCTCTCGCGTACAGATGTTGCAGAGCCTCGCATGGTTCCTGATCTCTGTCTCTGCATGAGGACTCTCACATACAGATGTTGCAATGCCTCGCATGGTTCCTGATCTCTGTCTCTGCATGGGGCCTCTCGCGTACAGATGTTGCAGAGTCTCGCATGGTTCCTGATCTCTGTCTCTGCATGGGGCCTCTCGCGTACAGATGTTGCAGAGCCTCGCATGGTTCCTGATCTCTGTCTCTGCTTGGGGCCTCTCACGTACAGATGTTCCAGAGCCTCGCATGGTTCCTGATCTCTGTCTCTGCATGGGGCCTCTCGCGTACAGATGTTGTAGAGCCTCGCATGGTTCCTGATCTCTGTCTCTGCATGGGGCCTCACATGTAGAGATGTTGCAGAGCCGCCCATGTTTCCTGATCTCTGTCTCTGCATGCGGGCTCTCGCGTACAGATGTTGCAGAGCCTCGTATGGTTCCTGATCTGTCTCTGCATGGGGCCTCTCACATACAGATACTGCAGAGCCTCGCATGGTTCCTGATCTCTGTCTCTGCATGGTGCCTCTCACGTACAGATACTGCAGAGCCTCGCATGGTTCCTGATCTCTGTCTCTGCATGGGGCCTCTCGCGTACAGATGTTGCAGAGCCTCGCATGGTTCCTGATCTCTGTCTCTGCATGGGCCCTCTCGCATACAGATGTTGCAGAGCCTCGCATGGTTCCTGATCTCTGTCTCTGCATGAGGCCTCACACGTACAGATACTGCAGAGCCTCGCATGGTTCCTGATCTCTGTCTCTGCATGGGGCCTCTCGCGTACAGATGTTGCAGAGCCTTGCCTGGTTCCTGATCTCTGTCTCTGCATGGGGCCTCTCACGTACAGATGTTGCAGAGCCTCGCATGGTTCCTGATCTCTGTCTCTGCATGGTGCCTCTCACGTACAGACGTTGCAGAGCCTCGCATGGTTCCTGATCTCTGTCTCTGCATGGTGCCTCTCACGTACAGAGGTTGCAGAGCCTCGCATGGTTCCTGATCTATGTCTCTGCATGGGGCCTCTCGCGTACAGATGTTGCAGAGCCTTGCATGGTTCCTGATCTGTCTCTGCATGGGGCCTCTCACGTACAGATGTTGCAATGCCTCGCATGGTTCCTGATCTCTGTCTCTGCATGGGGCCTCTTGCGTACAGATGTTGCAGAGCCTCGCATGGTTCCTGATCTCTGTCTCTGCATGGGGCCTCTCGCGTACAGATGTTGCAGAGCCTCGCATGGTTCCTGATCTCTGTCTCTGCATGGGGCCTCTCGCGTACAGATGTTGCAGAGCCTCGCATGGTTCCTGATCTCTGTCTCTGCATGGGGCCTCTCGCGTACAGATACTGCAGAGCCTCGCATGGTTCCTGATCTCTGTCTCTGCATGGGGCCTCTCGCGTACAGATGTTGCAGAGCCTCGCATGGTTCCTGATCTCTGTCTCTGCATGGGGCCTCTCGCATACAGATGTTGCAGAGCCTCTAATGGTTCCTGATCTCTGTCTCTGCATGGGGCCTCTCGCATACAGATGTTGATGAGCCTCGCATGGTTCCTGATCTCTGTCTCTGCATGAGGCCTCTCACGTACAGATGTTGCAGAGCCTCGCATGGTTCCTGATCTCTGTCTCTGCATGGGGCCTCTCGCGTACAGATGTTGCAGAGCCTCGCATGGTTCCTGATCTCTGTCTCTGCATGGGGCCTCTCGCGTACAGATACTGCAGAGCCTCGCATGGTTCCTGATCTCTGTCTCTGTCTCTGCATGGTGCCTCTCGCGTACAGATGTTGCAATGCCTCGCATGGTTCCTGATCTCTCTCTGCATGGGGCCTCTCACGTACAGATACTGCAGATCCTCGCATGGTTCCTGATCTATGTCTCTGCATGGGGCCTCTCACATACAGATACTGCAGAGCCTCGCATGGTTCCTGATCTCTATCTCTGCATGGGGCCTCTCACATACAGATGTTGCAGAGCCTCGCATGGTTCCTGATCTCTGTCTCTGCATGAGGCCTCACACATACAGATACTGCAGAGCCTCGCATGGTTCCTGATCTCTGTCTCTGCATGGGGCCTCTCATGTACAGATGTTGCAGAGCCTCGCATGGTTCCTGATCTCTATCTCTGCATGGGGCCTCTCACATACAGATGTTGCAGAGCCTCGCATGGTTCCTGATCTCTGTCTCTGCATGAGGCCTCACACGTACAGATACTGCAGAGCCTCGCATGGTTCCTGATCTCTGTCTCTGCATGGGGCCACTCATGTACAGATGTTGCAGAGCCTCGCATGGTTCCTGATCTCTGTCTCTGCATGGGGCCTCTCGCGTACAGATGTTGCAATGCCTCGCATGGTTCCTGATCTCTGTCTCTGCATGGGGCCTCTCGCGTACAGATGTTGCAGAGCCTCGCATGGTTCCTGATCTCTGTCTCTGCATGGGGCCTCTCGCGTACAGATGTTGCAGAGCCTCGCATGGTTCCTGATCTCTGTCTCTGCATGAGGACTCTCACGTACAGATGTTGCAATGCCTCGCATGGTTCCTGATCTCTGTCTCTGCATGGGGCCTCTCGCGTACAGATGTTGCAGAGTCTCGCATGGTTCCTGATCTCTGTCTCTGCATGGGGCCTCTCGCGTACAGATGTTGCAGAGCCTCGCATGGTTCCTGATCTCTGTCTCTGCTTGGGGCCTCTCACGTACAGATGTTGCAGAGCCTCGCATGGTTCCTGATCTCTGTCTCTGCATGGGGCCTCTCGCGTACAGATGTTGCAGAGCCTCGCATGGTTCCTGATCTCTGTCTCTGCTTGGGGCCTCTCACGTACAGATGTTGCAGAGCCTCGCATGGTTCCTGATCTCTGTCTCTGCATGGGGCCTCACACGTAGAGATGTTGCAGAGCCGCCCATATTTCCTGATCTCTGTCTCTGCATGCGGGCTCTCGCGTACAGATGTTGCAGAGCCTCGTATGGTTCCTGATCTGTCTCTGCATGGGGCCTCTCACATACAGATACTGCAGAGCCTCGCATGGTTCCTGATCTCTGTCTCTGCATGGTGCCTCTCACGTACAGATACGGCAGAGCCTCGCATGTTTCCTGCTCTCTGTCTCTGCATGGAGCCTCTCGCGTACAGATGTTGCAGAGCCTTGCCTGGTTCCTGATCTCTGTCTCTGCATGGGGCCTCTCACGTACAGATGTTGCAGAGCCTCGCATGGTTCCTGATCTCTGTCTCTGCATGGTGCCTCTCACGTACAGACGTTGCAGAGCCTCGCATGGTTCCTGATCTCTGTCTCTGCATGGTGCCTCTCACGTACAGAGGTTGCAGAGCCTCGCATGGTTCCTGATCTCTGTCTCTGCATGGGGCCTCTCGCGTACAGATGTTGCAGAGCCTCGCATGGTTCCTGAGCTCTGTCTCTGCATGAGGACTCTCAAGTACAGATGTTGCAATGCCTCGCATGGTTCCTGATCTCTGTCTCTGCATGGGGCCTCTCGCGTACAGATGTTGCAGAGCCTTGCATGGTTCCTGATCTGTCTCTGCATGGGGCCTCTCACGTACAGATGTTGCAATGCCTCGCATGGTTCCTGATCTCTGTCTCTGCATGGGGCCTCTTGCGTACAGATGTTGCAGAGCCTCGCATGGTTCCTGATCTCTGTCTCTGCATGGGGCCTCTCGCGTACAGATGTTGCAGAGCCTCGCATGGTTCCTGAGCTCTGTCTCTGCATGAGGACTCTCAAGTACAGATGTTGCAATGCCTCGCATGGTTCCTGATCTCTGTCTCTGCATGGGGCCTCTCGCGTACAGATGTTGCAGAGTCTCGCATGGTTCCTGATCTCTGTCTCTGCATGGGGCCTCTCGCGTACAGATGTTGCAGAGCCTCGCATGGTTCCTGATCTCTGTCTCTGCTTGGGGCCTCTCACGTACAGATGTTGCAGAGCCTCGCATGGTTCCTGATCTCTGTCTCTGCATGGGGCCTCTCGCGTACAGATGTTGCAGAGCCTCGCATGGTTCCTGATCTGTCTCTGCCTGGGGCCTCTCGCATACAGATGTTGCAGAGCCTCGCATGGTTCCTGATCTCTGTGTCTGCATGAGGCCTCTCACGTACAGATGTTGCAGAGCCTCGCATGGTTCCTGATCTCTGTCTCTGCATGGTGCCTCTCGCGTACAGATGTTGCAGAGCCTCGGATGGTTCCTGATCTCTGTCTCTGCATGAGGCCTCTCACGTACAGATGTTGCAGAGCCTCGCATGGTTCCTGATCTCTGTCTCTGCATGGGGACTCTTGCGTACAGATACTGCAGAGCCTCGCATGGTTCCTGATCTCTGTCTCTGCATGGTGCCTCTCGCGTACAGATGTTGCAATGCCTCGCATGGTTCCTGATCTCTGTCTCTGCATGGGGCCTCTCGCGTACAGATACTGCAGAGCCTCGCATGGTTCCTGATCTATGTCTCTGCATGGGGCCTCTCACATACAGATACTGCAGAGCCTCGCATGGTTCCTGATTTCTATATCTGCATGGGGCCTCTCGCATACAGATGTTGCAGAGCCTCGCATGGTTCCTGATCTCTGTCTCTGCATGAGGCCTCACACGTACAGATACTGCAGAGCCTCGCATGGTTCCTGATCTCTGTCTCTGCATGGGGCCTCTCATGTACAGATGTTGCAGAGCCTCGCATGGTTCCTGATCTGTCTCTGCATGGGGCCTCTCGCGTACAGATACTGCAGAGCCTCGCATGGTTCCTGATCTATGTCTCTGCATGAGGCCTCTCACGTACAGATGTTGCAGAGCCTCGCATGGTTCCTGATCTCTATCTCTGCATGGGGCCTCTCGCATACAGATGTTGCAGAGCCTCGCATGGTTCCTGATCTCTGTCTCTGCATGGGGCCTCTCGCGTACAGATGTTGCAATGCCTCGCATGGTTCCTGATCTCTGTCTCTGCATGGTGCCTCTCGCGTACAGATGTTGCAATGCCTCGCATGGTTCCTGATCTCTGTCTCTGCATGAGGCCTCTCACGTACAGATGTTGCAGAGCCTCGCATGGTTCCTGATCTCTGTCTCTGCATGGGGCCTCTCACGTACAGATGTTGCAGAGCCTCGCATGGTTCCTGATCTGTCTCTGCATGGGGCCTCTCGCGTACAGATGTTGCAGAGCCTCGGATGGTTCCTGATCTCTGTCTCTGCATGAGGCCTCTCACGTACAGATGTTGCAGAGCCTCGCATGGTTCCTGATCTCTGTCTCTGCATGGGGCCTCTCGCGTACAGATGTTGCAGAGCCTCGCATGGTTCCTGATCTCTCTCTGCATGGGGCCTCTCACGTACAGATACTGCAGAGCCTCGCATGGTTCCTGATCTATGTCTCTGCATGGGGCCTCTCGCGTACAGATGTTGCAGAGCCTCGCATGGTTCCTGATCTCTGTCTCTGCATGAGGCCTCTCACGTACAGATACTGCAGAGCCTCGCATGGTTCCTGATCTCTGTCTCTGCATGGGGCCTCTCGCGTACAGATGTTGCAGAGCCTTGCCTGGTTCCTGATCTCTGTCTCTGCATGGGGCCTCTCACGTACAGATGTTGCAGAGCCTCGCATGAATCCTGATCTCTGTCTCTACATGGGGCCTCTCGCGTACAGATGTTGCAGAGCCTCGCATGGTTCCTGATCTATGTCTCTGCATGGGGCCTCTCACGTACAGATACTGCAGAGCCTCGCATGGTTCCTGATCTCTGTCTCTGCATGGGGCCTCTCGCGTACAGATGTTGCAGAGCCTTGCCTGGTTCCTGATCTCTGTCTCTGCATGGGGCCTCTCACGTACAGATGTTGCAGAGCCTCGCATGGTTGCTCATCTCTGTCTCTGCATGGGGCCTCTCGCGTACAGATGTTGCAGAGCCTCGCATGGTTCCTGATCTCTGTCTCTGCATGGGGACTCTCGCGTACAGATGTTGCAGAGCCTCGCATGTTTCCTGCTCTCTGTCTCTGCATGGGGCCTCTCGCGTACAGATTTTGCAGAGCCTCGCATGGTTCCTGATCTCTGTCTCTGCATGGTGCCTCTCGCGTACAGACGTTGCAGAGCCTCGCATGTTTCCTGCTCTCTGTCTCTGCATGGGGCCTCTCGCGTACAGATGTTGCAGAGCCTCGCATGGTTCCTGATCTGTCTCTGCATAGGGACTCTCGCGTACAGATACTGCAGAGCCTCGCATGGTTCCTGATCTCTGTCTCTGCATGGGGCCTCTCGCGTACAGATGTTGCAGAGCCTCGCATGGTTCCTGATCTCTGTCTCTGCATGAGGCCTCTCACGTACAGATACTGCAGAGCCTCGCATGGTTCCTGATCTATGTCTCTGCATGGGGCCTCTCACGTACAGATACTGCAGAGCCTCGCATGGTTCCTGATCTCTGTCTCTGCATGGGGCCTCTCGCGTACAGATGTTGCAGAGCCTTGCCTGGTTCCTGATCTCTGTCTCTGCATGGGGCCTCTCACGTACAGATGTTGCAGAGCCTCGCATGGTTGCTGTTAGAAAGGCGACCCGGGGGAGGCAGAGGATGTCCGACTGACCACCCCTGGGTCAACCCCTCTGTCGAGAAGTAGCCGAGCGTTGCCGAGAGGCCTCCTGACTGAGGGCCCCTCCTAGGATCGTACAGCAGAGTAATCACAACACTACAAACGGACACCACACAGGAGGTCAAGTTCTCAAGCTTTTATAAGTAATAACGGTGGAGGTTTCTTGGCAGTATATACAGCTGGATCGAGGGATCCGTAAAGTCTCGGACAAGGAGGGTAAGGTAGCGGGACAGTCTTACTCTGGGTGGAGGAAGGGATACCCTACGCACAGCTCTCAATCCTCGAGCTGGGGGGTTCCGAGAGGTTCGAGCCGCGGCAGCGCCAGCAGGCTAACAGGATGGTTCAGCAAGGTAGGCCGCGGCAGCGCCAGCAGGCTCTCAGATGATTCAGCAAGGTAGGCCGCGGCAGCGCCAGCAGGCTCTCAGATGGTTCAGCAAGGTAGGCCGCGGCAGCGCCAGCAGGCTCTCAGATGGTTCAGCAAGGTAGGCCGCGGCAGCGCCAGCAGGCTCTCAGATGGTTCAGCAAGGTAGGCCGCGGCAGCGCCAGCAGGCTCTCAGATGGTTCAGCAAGGTAGGCCGCGGCAGCGCCAGCAGGCTCTCAGATGGTTCAGGTTACAGGAAGGATGAGTTCGTCTGGTGTCGGCCGTGACAGCGTCAGCAGGGCTTCCAGTCCAGGATACAACTGGCGTCCTACTCCGGGGCTGGCCCAGATATAGGACGGAGGTCCTTTGATGTCCGGACCCTCGCGCCTGGGGGCCAGAGGGGCCGGGATGATGGTGTCCAGACACCCGGCAGGGGGGTGGAGCCAGCGCCCAGGGAGGCCGGAGGGCGATCGATACCAGGCATCCGGGGACGGCTGGAGGGCCATCGAACTCCTCTCCCTCCGGGATCTGTCGAGTGGCCACTCGACCACCTGGGTGGATCTTGGTGCCTCGATGTCTGGGCTTCGCTGGGGCCGAGGCTTGGGCCGAGGCCACGTGGTCGTGACGTGGTGGGCCCAAGATGGAGTCGGGCACGGCCTCGTGCTTCGGTCGTGATGGGCCTACGCTGGGGTCAGGCCGATGATGGGGATCCGGGATGGTAGCCGGATCTGTGGTGTTGGGGCGTGCAGGGTCGGGCAGAAGGGGCCGCCCGAGGTCCGGAGGAGGGCTGATGTTGTCCGGGGCCCGCCATGCGGGAGGGGTAGGACCACGCCATGAGGCCGGGTCCAACACGCGTCCCCCCCAGCTGAAGGCAGGGGAGAGTCACCCACTTTCTTGGGGATTCTCCTCGCCGAGGCGGAAGAATCTGGACAGGCCGTCGGCATTGGCGTGGTCGTTGCCGGGGCGATGCTCCACAGTGAAATCCATCCCCTGTAGAGAGATGGACCAGCGCAGCAGTTTCGGGTTTTCTCCCCGCATCTGCATCAACCAACGCAGGGGCTGGTGGTCGGTCTGGACTTGGAAGTGGGTGCCGAAGAGGTAAGGCCGGAGCTTCTTGAGTGCCCACACCACGGCAAAGGCTTCCCTCTCGATGGTGCTCCACCGCTGTTCTCTTGCCAGGAGGCGTCGGCTGATGAAGGCCACAGGCAGGTCGATTCCTTCGGGGTTAACTTGTGACAGGACCGCCCCGATGCCGTGCTCCGAGGCGTCGGTTTGGACTACGAACTCTCTGCTGTAGTCGGGGGCCTGGAGCACAGGGGCGGTGCACATGGCAGTCTTTAAAGTCTCAAATGCTGTCTGGCACGCAGGGGTCCAGTGCACCTTCTGGGGTAATCTCTTTGAGGTCAGTTCGGTGAGGGGCCCCACAATGCTCCCGTAGTCTTTTATAAATCGCCGATAGTATCCGGTGAGCCCCAGGAAGGCTCGGACGGCGGTCTGGGTGACCGGGGGCTCCCAGGCCCGGAAGGCGTCTACCTTTGGTTGGAGGGGAGCTACTTGACCGCTCCCCACTTGGTGTCCTAGGTAGGTCACGGACCCTTGGCCTATCTGGCATTTGCTGGCTTTGATTGTCAGTCCGGCCCACCTGAGGGCCGTCAGGACTTCCCAGAGGTGGGACAGGTGCGCATCCCAGTGAAGGCTGTACACCGCAATGTCATCTAGGTAGGCGGCGCTGTATTCCTCTAGTCCGGCCAGCACCTGGTTCACTAGTCTCTGGAAGGTGGCCGGCGCATTTTTCATGCCGAAGGGCATCACTTTGAAGTGATAGTGGCCATCTGGCGTCGAGAAGGCCGATCGCTCTTGTGCGCCAGGGGTAAGGCCGATCTGCCAATACCCCGCCGTGAGATCGAAGGTGCTGAGGTATCTGGCGGCCCCTAGGCGATCGATCAGTTCATCCGCCCTGGGGATGGGATGTGCGTCGGTCCTGGTGACTGCATTCAGTCCTCGGTAGTCAACACAGAACCGGAGCTCGGGCGCTGTTCCGGGGGAAGCGGCTTTCGGGACCAGAACAACGGGACTGGCCCAGGGACTGTTAGAGGGTTCGACTACCCCCAGGGCCAACATCTTGGCCACCTCGGATTGGATGCAGGCCCGAACCCGGTCGGGCACTCGAAAAGCTCGTTGTTTCACAGGGGGGCTGTCTCCGGTGTCCACATCGTGGACACACCACCGGGTGACCCCCGGCGTGAGGGAAAACAGATCCGAAAACTGCCCCAGCAGCTTCCGGCAGTCTTGTTGCTGCTCTAGGGTCAGGGTAGAGGAGAGCCGGACCCCTTCGAAGGAGCCGTCTTTCTCGGTGGTGCTGAGGAGATCTGGTAGTGGCTCGGAGTCGTCTTCAGCTCCGTCATCGGTCGCCAGCAGCAGACTCAGTTCAGTGCGTGCAAAGTGCGGCTTGAGCCGGTTAGCGTGTAGAACCCGGAGGGGGTTCCGGGGGGACTCCATGTCTACCAGGTAGGTGACGGGGCTCTTGCGCTCCACCACCTTGAAGGGCCCCGTCCATTTGTCCTGGAGGGCACACGGTTGAACCGGGGACATGACCCAGACTTGCTGGCCCGGCTCGAACTCGATGGACGAGGCGTTCTGGTCATACCAGCGTTTCATTTCCTCCTGACTGGCCTCCAGGTTGGCCTCGGCAAGTTCCCTGAACTTCCGAGTCTGGTTGCGGAGTGTCAGGAGGTACCGGTAGACATCCGGTGGGGCATCTCGAACTGCTGTCTCCCAGCCTTCCTTGACCAGGCTAAGGGGGCCTCAAACCGGGTGTCCGTACAAGAGTTCGAACGGGCTGAACCCCAGGGATTTCTGGGGTACCTCTCGGTAGGCGAACAGGAGGCAGGGCAGCAGGACATCCCATTTGCGCCGGAGGGGCTCTTCTAGGCCCTTGATCATTCCCTTCAGTGTCCTGTTAAAGCGTTCCACTAGTCCATTTCCCTGGGGATGATACGGGGTGGTGAACTTATATGCGACCCCACACTGTTGCCATAGGGACCGCATATGCTTCGAGATGAAGTTGGACCCCCGATCACTCACGACTTCTCGGGGGAAGCCGACTCGGGAGAAGATGCTCATGAGGGCTCGGCCCACCACGGGGGCCGTGATGGTTCGGAGGGGGATGGCCTCAGGATAGCGGGTGGCATGGTCCACCAGGACGAGGATGAAGCGGTGCCCCTGCGAGGTGCGAGGGTCCAGGGGCCCTACGATGTCTATTCCCACTCGCTCGAAGGGGGTGGTTACCACAGGGAACGGCTGGAGCGGGGCTATGACTTTCCCCCCGCTCTTCCCGCTGGCTTGACAGGTCGGGCAGGTCCTGCAGTGGTTCTGTACATCAGTGCGCATTTTTGGCCAGTAGAAATGGGTCACCAGGCGGCTGTAAGTTTTGTCCTGCCCCAGGTGCCCGGCGAGGGGCACATCATGTGCTAAGTTCAGGAGGAAGTCTCTGAACCGGAGGGGTACAACCAGCACCCGGCCGGCCCCTAGCTCGGCAATCTTCTGCTCACTGTAAAGGAGGTTGTTGTCCCAGTAGACCCAGTGGGACCCCGCGGGGTCTCCAGCGGCTTGCGTAGCGGCTTGCTGTCGCATCCCCTCGAGGGAGGGGCAGATTTTCTGTTCCTGCCGGAACTGTTCGCGGGTGGGGCCACCTTCTTGGCGCCATTGAGCGAGTTCCGGGAGGTGGTTGAGCTCGGTGAGACCTTCTTGGTCGGGCCCTTGGGGGCCGGGCTCGGTGTCGGCGTCCTCGGGGACGACGGGTGGTGGAGGTGCGGGCCATTCTGGCTCCTCTGTTGGAGCCTCCACCGCCGGGGCGGAGGCTCGGGCGGACATGGAGCGGGTGGTCGCACAGACCCACTCGGGAAGGCCTAGCATCCCCAGGTGCTCTCTTCGTTCGACGCTAGCCCATGGGGAACTTTCCAGGTCGTTCCCAAGGAGGCAGTCCACGGGGGCATCGTCGCGGACAGTCACTTTCAGCACGCCCGACACTCCCCCCCACTCGAAGGGGATGCGGGCCATCTGACACATAGTTTCAGAGTTATCTGCGGATCGGACTGGGCACAGGACGTTAGGAAGGATCTGTTCCGGGGTCACCAGATGGCAGCGGACCGCTGTCACGCTGGCCCCAGTGTCACGGAGGGCTTCGGTCCGGCGACCATTGATGGTGACCCACTGGCGGTACTTCTGGGTGTTGCCGGGGATCGGCCCTCGGGGGATCATGTCGTGAGTACCCAGGCAGGCTAAGGTCATGGCGGCGGGCTCCCACTCGGCCTGCTCGTGGTCGTTGTCCTCTTCCTCACCTCTTTCTTCACCTAGGGCAGCTGCCGCGATCTGGCGGGCTGGGGGCCCGGTGGTGCCGGGTCGCTGGTTCATCGGGCAGAGGGGGTCATTCGCATAATGACCCTGTCGCTGGCATCTGTGGCACGTAACGTTCGGGCGGGGCCCCGGCCTGGCTGGGGGGGCCCCTCTCCGGCCCAGGGTTGGCGACGTGGAGGTAGGGGATGACCCCTGGGGGGCGTCTCGACCCCGGCTCTGGCCTACTCCGCCACCTCGTGGTCGGTGGTTCCCCGGGGACCCCCGGCCGTAATCTCCCATCGTGTTCCGGGGAACTCGGGTGCTTGCCCATCGGTCTGCCTCGACAGCGAGTTTTCGGGGCTCAGTCAATTTGCTGTCGAGGAGATGCTGCCGGAGTTCGACGAAACAGTTATTGGACAGGTGTTCCCATAGAATGAGGTCGACTAACTGCTGGTAGGTGGTGACCTGGCAGCCCCAAGTCCACCCCTCGAAGGCTCGACTGTAATAGTTCACGTATTCCACCCATGTGGTACCGGGGATTTTTTTACAGTCTCGGAATCGCTGCCGGTACATCTCGGGGGTGAGTCCGTAGCGAGTGAGGAGGGCGGTCTTCATGTGCTCGTACGAGGTCCTCTCGGTATCAGGGAGCTCCAGCAGGGCGTCTCTTCCTTCGTTGATAAACTTCCCCCACAGGCCGGCACCCCAGTCCCTGAGGGGTACTCGATGGGCGGCCATGGCGACCTCGTAAGCTTTGAACCACTGCTGGATGTCGTCGTTCTTATAGTACTCTTTGACGACATCCTTGGGTATGTGCACCTTTGTGTCTACCGGGGGAGGTGAGGTCTTACCCCCGGAGGTGGCAGTCTCGTTTGCCTTGGCTTTAAATTCTAGTTCTTTGAGGACGCGCTCGTGCTCGAGCAGGAGTTTCTTCTCCTCGAGGTCTCTTTGTCTTCGCTTTTCTTCTAGGTCTCCTTCTAGCCGTAGCTGCTCGAGGGCTAGCTTCCTTTCTGCCAGTTGGATCTCTCCTTCTTGTCTGAGTCGCGCAAGCTCCAGCTCGTGGAGCCGGTTCTTCTCTCGTTCTCGGGCGTCTTCGTGGGAGAGGCCCGTGTTTGGGTTTGCGGGTCTCTCTCCCGCTGGGTTCAGCTGAGCCTCCGGGCCCGGGTTATCTTCACTTGGAGGTGGTGCCTCACCGGCGTCCACCCAGGCCTGCAGGGCCGATTTGAAATCTTCTTTGGTGCTTAAGCCAGTGGTAGCGATGCCTAGATCTTTGCAGAATTGCTTCAGCTCCTTCTGACTGTAGTCTTCCATTTTCTCCTTCTGGAATTCTGTGCTCATGGTCGCAGTGGTTTTTTTCTGGGTAGCGAGTGAATCACTCTTTGTACGATCTGCGTGGGCTCGGATCCCGGCGCCTGCCACCAATGTTAGAAAGGCGACCCGGGGGAGGCAGAGGATGTCTGACTGACCACCCCTGGGTCAACCCCTCTGTCGAGAAGTAGCCGAGCGTTGCCGAGAGGCCTCCTGACTGAGGGCCCCTCCTAGGATCGTACAGCAGAGTAATCACAACACTACAAACGGACACCACACAGGAGGTCAAGTTCTCAAGCTTTTATAAGTAATAACGGTGGAGGTTTCTTGGCAGTATATACAGCTGGATCGAGGGATCCGTAAAGTCTCGGACAAGGAGGGTAAGGTAGCGGGACAGTCTTACTCTGGGTGGAGGAAGGGATACCCTACGCACAGCTCTCAATCCTCGAGCTGGGGGGTTCCGAGAGGTTCGAGCCGCGGCAGCGCCAGCAGGCTAACAGGATGGTTCAGCAAGGTAGGCCGCGGCAGCGCCAGCAGGCTCTCAGATGATTCAGCAAGGTAGGCCGCGGCAGCGCCAGCAGGCTCTCAGATGGTTCAGCAAGGTAGGCCGCGGCAGCGCCAGCAGGCTCTCAGATGGTTCAGCAAGGTAGGCCGCGGCAGCGCCAGCAGGCTCTCAGATGGTTCAGCAAGGTAGGCCGCGGCAGCGCCAGCAGGCTCTCAGATGGTTCAGCAAGGTAGGCCGCGGCAGCGCCAGCAGACTCTCAGATGGTTCAGCAAGGTAGGCCGCGGCAGCGCCAGCAGGCTCTCAGATGGTTCAGCAAGGTAGGCCGCGGCAGCGCCAGCAGGCTCTCAGATGGTTCAGCAAGGTAGGCCGCGGCAGCGCCAGCAGGCTCTCAGATGGTTCAGGTTACAGGAAGGATGAGTTCGTCTGGTGTCGGCCGTGACAGCGTCAGCAGGGCTTCCAGTCCAGGATACAACTGGCGTCCTACTCCAGGGCTGGCCCAGATATAGGACGGAGGTCCTTTGATGTCCGGACCCTCGCGCCTGGGGGCCAGAGGGCCCGGGATGATGGTGTCCAGACACCCGGCAGGGGGGTGGAGCCAGCGCCCAGGGAGGCCGGAGGGCGATCGATACCAGGCGTCCGGGGACGGCTGGAGGGCCATCGAACTCCTCTCCCTCCGGGATCTGTCGAGTGGCCACTCGACCACCTGGGTGGATCTTGGTGCCTCGATGTCTGGGCTTCGCTGGGGCCGAGGCTTGGGCCGAGGCCACGTGGTCGTGACGTGGTGGGCCCAAGATGGAGTCGGGCACGGCCTCGTGCTTCGGTCGTGATGGGCCTACGCTGGGGTCAGGCCGATGATGGGGATCCGGGATGGTAGCCGGATCTGTGGTGTTGGGGCGTGCAGGGTCGGGCAGAAGGGGCCGCCCGAGGTCCGGAGGAGGGCTGATGTTGTCCGGGGCCCGCCATGCGGGAGGGGTAGGACCACGCCATGAGGCCGGGTCCAACAGTTGCTCATCTCTGTCTCTGCATGGGGCCTCTCGCGTACAGATGTTGCAGAGCCTCGCATGGTTCCTGCTCTCTGTCTCTGCATGGGGCCTCTCGCGTACAGATGTTGCAGAGCCTCGCATGGTTCCTGATCTCTGTCTCTGCATGGTGCCTCTCACGTACAGACGTTGCAGAGCCTCGCATGGTTCCTGATCTCTGTCTCTGCATGGTGCCTCTCACGTACAGACGTTGCAGAGCCTCGCATGGTTCCTGATCTCTGTCTCTGCATGGTGCCTCTCACGTACAGAGGTTGCAGAGCCTCGCATGTTTCCTGCTCTGTCTCTGCATGGGGCCTCTCGCGTACAGATGTTGCAGAGCCTCGCATGGTTCCTGATCTCTGTCTCTGCATGGGGCCTCTCGCGTACAGATGTTGCAGAGCCTCGCATGGTTCCTGATCTGTCTCTGCATGGGGCCTCTCGCTTACAGATGTTGCAGAGCCTCGCATGGTTCCTGATCTCTGTCTCTGCATGGGGCCTCTCGCGTACAGATACTGCAGAGCCTCACATGGTTCCTGATCTCTGTCTCTGCATGGGGCCTCTCGCGTACAGATGTTGCAGAGCCTCGCATGGTTCCTGATCTCTGTCTCTGCATGGTGCCTCTCACGTACAGAGGTTGCAGAGCCTCGCATGGTTCCTGATCTATGTCTCTGCATGGGGCCTCTCGCGTACAGATGTTGCAGAGCCTTGCATGGTTCCTGATCTGTCTCTGCATGGGGCCTCTCACGTACAGATGTTGCAATGCCTCGCATGGTTCCTGATCTCTGTCTCTGCATGGGGCCTCTCGCGTACCGGTGTTGCAGAGTCTCGCATGGTTCCTGATCTCTGTCTCTGCATGGGGCCTCTCGCGTACAGATACTGCAGAGCCTCGCATGGTTCCTGATCTCTGTCTCTGCATGGGGCCTCTCGCGTACAGATGTTGCAATGCCTCGCATGGTTCCTGATCTCTGTCTCTGCATGGGGCCTCTCGCGTACAGATACTGCAGAGCCTCGCATGGTTCCTGATCTCTGTCTCTGCATGGGGCCTCTCGCGTACAGATGTTGCAGAGCCTCGCATGGTTCCTGATCTGTCTCTGCATGGGGCCTCTCGCTTACAGATGTTGCAGAGCCTCGCATGGTTCCTGATCTCTGTCTCTGCATGGGGCCTCTCACGTACAGATACTGCAGAGCCTCGCATGGTTCCTGATCTCTGTCTCTGCATGGGGCCTCTCGCGTACAGATGTTGCAGAGCCTCGCATGGTTCCTGATCTCTGTCTCTGCATGGGGCCTCTCGCGTACAGATACTGCAGAGCCTCACATGGTTCCTGATCTCTGTCTCTGCATGGGGCCTCTCGCGTACAGATGTTGCAGAGCCTCGCATGGTTCCTGATCTCTGTCTCTGCATGGGGCCTCTCGCGTACAGATACTGCAGAGCCTCGCATGGTTCCTGATCTCTGTCTCTGCATGGGGCCTCTCGCGTACAGATGTTGCAGAGCCTCGCATGGTTCCTGATCTCTTTCTCTGCATGGGGCCTCTCGCGTACAGATGTTGCAGAGCCTCGCATGGTTCCTGATCTCTGTCTCTGCATGGGGCCTCTCGCGTACAGATACTGCAGAGCCTCGCATGGTTCCTGATCTCTGTCTCTGCATGGGGCCTCTCGCGTACAGATGTTGCAGAGCCTCGCATGGTTCCTGATCTCTGTCTCTGCATGGGGCCTCTCACGTACAGATACTGCAGAGCCTCGCATGGTTCCTGATCTCTGTCTCTGCATGGGGCCTCTCACGTACAGATACTGCAGAGCCTCGCATGTTTCCTGCTCTCTGTCTCTGCATGGGGCCTCTCGCGTACAGATGTTGCAGAGCCTTGCCTGGTTCCTGATCTCTGTCTCTGCATGGGGCCTCTCACGTACAGATGTTGCAGAGCCTCGCATGGTTCCTGATCTCTGTCTCTGCATGGTGCCTCTCACGTACAGACGTTGCAGAGCCTCGCATGGTTCCTGATCTCTGTCTCTGCATGGTGCCTCTCACGTACAGAGGTTGCAGAGCCTCGCATGATTCCTGATCTATGTCTCTGCATGGGGCCTCTCGCGTACAGATGTTGCAGAGCCTTGCATGGTTCCTGATCTGTCTCTGCATGGGGCCTCTCACGTACAGATGTTGCAATGCCTCGCATGGTTCCTGATCTCTGTCTCTGCATGGGGCCTCTTGCGTACAGATGTTGCAGAGCCTCGCATGGTTCCTGATCTCTGTCTCTGCATGGGGCCTCTCGCGTACAGATGTTGCAGAGCCTCGCATGGTTCCTGAGCTCTGTCTCTGCATGGGGACTCTTGCGTACAGATGTTGCAGAGCCTCGCATGGTTCCTGAGCTCTGTCTCTGCATGGGGCCTCTTGCGTACAGGTGTTGCAGAGCCTCGCATGGTTCCTGATCTCTGTCTCTGCATGGGGCCTCTCGCGTACAGATACTGCAGAGCCTCGCATGGTTCCTGATCTCTGTCTCTGCATGGGGCCACTCATGTACAGATGTTGCAGAGCCTCGCATGGTTCCTGATCTCTGTCTCTGCATGGGGCCTCTCGCGTACAGATGTTGCAATGCCTCGCATGGTTCCTGATCTCTGTCTCTGCATATGGCCTCTCGCGTACAGATGTTGCAATGCCTCGCATGGTTCCTGATCTCTGTCTCTGCATGGGGCCTCTCGCGTACAGATGTTGCAGAGCCTCGCATGTTTCCTGCTCTCTGTCTCTGCATGGGGCCTCTCGCGTACAGATGTTGCAGAGCCTCGCATGGTTCCTGATCTCTGTCTCTGCATGGGGCCTCTCGCGTACAGATGTTGCAGAGCCTCGCATGGTTCCTGATCTCTGTCTCTGCATGGGGCCTCTCGCGTACAGATGTTGCAGAGCCTCGCATGGTTCCTGATCTCTGTCTCTGCTTGGGGCCTCTCACGTACAGATGTTGCAGAGCCTCGCATGGTTCCTGATCTGTCTCTGCATGGGGCCTCTCGCGTACAGATGTTGCAATGCCTCACATGGTTTTTGATCTCTGTCTCTGCATGGGGCCTCTCGCGTACAGATGTTGTAGAGCCTCGCATGGTTCCTGATCTCTGTCTCTGCATGGGGCCTCACACGTAGAGATGTTGCAGAGCCGCCCATGTTTCCTGATCTCTGTCTCTGCATGCGGGCTCTCGCGTACAGATGTTGCAGAGCCTCGTATGGTTCCTGATCTGTCTCTGCATGGGGCCTCTCACATACAGATACTGCAGAGCCTCGCATGGTTCCTGATCTCTGTCTCTGCATGGTGCCTCTCACGTACAGATACTGCAGAGCCTCGCATGGTTCCTGATCTCTGTCTCTGCATGGGGCCTCTCGCGTACAGATGTTGCAGAGCCTCGCATGGTTCCTGATCTCTGTCTCTGCATGGGGCCTCTCGCATACAGATGTTGCAGAGCCTCGCATGGTTCCTGATCTCTGTCTCTGCATGAGGCCTCACACGTACAGATACTGCAGAGCCTCGCATGGTTCCTGATCTCTGTCTCTGCATGGGGCCTCTCACGTACAGATACTGCAGAGCCTCGCATGTTTCCTGCTCTCTGTCTCTGCATGGGGCCTCTCGCGTACAGATGTTGCAGAGCCTTGCCTGGTTCCTGATCTCTGTCTCTGCATGGGGCCTCTCACGTACAGATGTTGCAGAGCCTCGCATGGTTCCTGATCTCTGTCTCTGCATGGTGCCTCTCACGTACAGACGTTGCAGAGCCTCGCATGGTTCCTGATCTCTGTCTCTGCATGGTGCCTCTCACGTACAGAGGTTGCAGAGCCTCGCATGGTTCCTGATCTATGTCTCTGCATGGGGCCTCTCGCGTACAGATGTTGCAGAGCCTTGCATGGTTCCTGATCTGTCTCTGCATGGGGCCTCTCACGTACAGATGTTGCAATGCCTCGCATGGTTCCTGATCTCTGTCTCTGCATGGGGCCTCTTGCGTACAGATGTTGCAGAGCCTCGCATGGTTCCTGATCTCTGTCTCTGCATGGGGCCTCTCGCGTACAGATGTTGCAGAGCCTCGCATGGTTCCTGAGCTCTGTCTCTGCATGGGGACTCTTGCGTACAGATGATGCAGAGCCTCGCATGGTTCCTGAGCTCTGTCTCTGCATGGGGCCTCTTGCGTACAGGTTTTGCAGAGCCTCGCATGGTTCCTGATCTCTGTCTCTGCATGGGGCCTCTCGCGTACAGATGTTGCAATGCCTCGCATGGTTCCTGATCTCTGTCTCTGCATAGGGCCTCTCGCGTACAGATGTTGCAGAGCCTCGCATGGTTCCTGATTTCTGTCTCTGCATGGGGCCTCTCGCGTACAGATGTTGCAGAGCCTCGCATGGTTCCTGATCTCTGTCTCTGCATGAGGCCTCTCACATACAGATACTGCAGAGCCTCGCGTGGTTCTTGATCTCTGTCTCTGCATGGGGCCTCACACGTACAGATACTGCAGAGCCTCGCATGGTTCCTGATCTCTGTCTCTGCCTGGGGCCTCTCGCGTACAGATGTTGCAGAGCCTCGCATGGTTCCTGATCTGTCTCTCCATGGGGCCTCTCACGTACAGATGTTGCAGAGCCTCGCATGGTTCTTGATCTCTGTCTCTGCCTGGGGCCTCTCGCGTACAGATGTTGCAGAGCCTCGCATGGTTCCTGATCTCTATCTCTGCCTGGGGCCTCTCGCGTACAGATGTTGCAATGCCTCACATGGTTTTTGATCTCTGTCTCTGCATGGGGCCTCTCGCGTACAGATGTTGTAGAGCCTCGCATGGTTCCTGATCTCTGTCTCTGCATGGGGCCTCACACGTAGAGATGTTGCAGAGCCGCCCATGTTTCCTGATCTCTGTCTCTGCATGCGGGCTCTCGCGTACAGATGTTGCAGAGCCTCGTATGGTTCCTGATCTGTCTCTGCATGGGGCCTCTCACATACAGATACTGCAGAGCCTCGCATGGTTCCTGATCTCTGTCTCTGCATGGTGCCTCTCACGTACAGATACTGCAGAGCCTCGCATGGTTCCTGATCTCTGTCTCTGCATGGGGCCTCTCGCGTACAGATGTTGCAGAGCCTCGCATGGTTCCTGATCTCTGTCTCTGCATGGGGCCTCTCGCGTACAGATGTTGCAGAGCCTCGCATGGTTCCTGATCTGTCTCTGCATGGGGCCTCTCGCATACAGATGTTGCAGAGCCTCGCATGGTTCCTGATCTCTGTCTCTGCATGGGGCCTCTCGCATACAGATGTTGCAGAGCCTCGCATGGTTCCTGATCTCTGTCTCTGCATGAGGCCTCTCACGTACAGATGTTGCAGAGCCTCGCATGGTTCCTGATCTCTGTCTCTGCATGGGGCCTCTCGCGTACAGATGTTGCAGAGCCTCGCATGGTTCCTGATCTCTGTCTCTGCATGGGGCCTCTCGCGTACAGATACTGCAGAGCCTCGCATGGTTCCTGATCTCTGTCTCTGCATGGTGCCTCTCACGTACAGATACTGCAGAGCCTCGCATGGTTCCTGATCTCTGTCTCTGCATGGGGCCTCTCGCGTACAGATGTTGCAGAGCCTCGCATGGTTCCTGATCTGTCTCTGCATGGGGCCTCCCGCATACAGATGTTGCAGAGCCTCGCATGGTTCCTGATCTCTGTCTCTGCCTGGGGCCTCTCGCATACAGATGTTGCAGAGCCTCGCATGGTTCCTGATCTCTGTCTCTGCATGAGGCCTCTCACGTACAGATGTTGCAGAGCCTCGCATGGTTCCTGATCTGTCTCTGCATGGGGCCTCTCGCGTACAGATGTTGCAGAGCCTCGCATGGTTCCTGATCTCTGTCTCTGCATGGGGCCTCTCGCGTACAGATGTTGCAGAGCCTCGCATGGTTCCTGATCTCTGTCTGTGCATGGGGACTCTTGCGTACAGATGTTGCAGAGCCTCGCATGGTTCCTGATCTCTGTCTCTGCATGAGGCCTCTCATGTACAGATGTTGCAGAGCCTCGCATGGTTCCTGATCTCTGTCTCTGCATGGGGCCTCTCACGTACAGATACTGCAGAGCCTCGCATGGTTCCTGATCTCTGTCTCTGCATGGGGCCTCTCGCGTACAGATGTTGCAGAGCCTCGCATGGTTCCTGAGCTCTGTCTCTGCATGGGGCCTCTCGCGTACAGATACTGCAGAGCCTCGCATGGTTCCTGATCTCTGTCTCTGCATGGTGCCTCTCGCGTACAGATGTTGCAATGCCTCGCATGGTTCCTGATCTCTGTCTCTGCATGGGGCCTCTCCCGTACAGATACTGCAGAGCCTCGCATGGTTCCTGATCTATGTCTCTGCATGGGGCCTCTCACATACAGATACTGCAGAGCCTCGCATGGTTCCTGATTTCTATCTCTGCATGGGGCCTCTCGCATACAGATGTTGCAGAGCCTCGCATGGTTCCTGATCTCTGTCTCTGCATGAGGCCTCACACGTACAGATACTGCAGAGCCTCGCATGGTTCCTGATCTCTGTCTCTGCATGGGGCCTCTCGCGTACAGATACTGCAGAGCCTCGCATGGTTCCTGATCTCTGTCTCTGCATGGGGCCTCTTGCGTACAGATGTTGCAGAGCCTTGCATGGTTCCTGATCTCTGTCTCTGCATGGGGCCTCTCGCGTACAGATGTTGCAGAGCCTCGCATGGTTCCTGATCTCTGTCTCTGCATGGGGCCTCTCACACACAGATACTGCAGAGCCTTGCATTGTTCCTGATCTCTGTCTCTGCATGGGGCCTCTCGCGTACAGATGTTGCAGAGCCTCGCATGGTTCCTGATCTCTGTCTCTGCATGGGGCCTCTCGCATACAGATGTTGCAGAGCCTCGCATGGTTCCTGATCTCTGTCTCTGCATGGGGACTCTTGCGTACAGATGTTGCAGAGCCTCGCATGGTTCCTGAACTCTGTCTCTGCATGGGTCCTCTCGCGTACAGATGTTGCAGAGCCTCGCATGGTTCCTGATCTCTGTCTCTGCATGGGGCCTCTCGCATACAGATGTTGCAGAGCCTCGCATGGTTCCTGATCTCTGTCTCTGCATGAGGCCTCTCACGTACAGATGTTGCAGAGCCTCGCATGGTTCCTAATCTCTGTCTCTGCATGGGGCCTCTCGCGTACAGATGTTGCAGAGCCTCGGATGGTTCCTGATCTCTGTCTCTGCATGAGGCCTCTCACGTACAGATGTTGCAGAGCCTCGCATGGTTCCTGATCTCTGTCTCTGCATGGGGCCTCTCGCGTACAGATGTTGCAGAGCCTCGCATGGTTCCTGAGCTCTGTCTCTGCATGGGGACTTTTGCGTACAGATGTTGCAGAGCCTCGCATGGTTCATGATCTCTGTCTCTGCATGAGGCCTCTCACGTACAGATGTTGCAGAGCCTCGCATGGTTCCTGATCTCTGTCTCTGCATGGGGCCTCTTGCGTACAGATGTTGCAGAGCCTCGCATGGTTCCTGAGCTCTGTCTCTGCATGGGGACTCTTGCGTACAGATGTTGCAGAGCCTCGCATGGTTCCTGATCTCTGTCTCTGCATGAGGCCTCTCACGTACAGATGTTGCAAAGCCTCGCATGGTTTCTGATCTCTGTCTCTGCATGGGGCCTCTCGCGTACAGATGTTGCAGAGCCTAGCATGGTTCCTGAGCTCTGTCTCTGCATGAGGACTCTTGCGTACAGATGTTGCAGAGCCTCGCATGGTTCCTGATCTCTGTCTCTGCATGAGGCCTCTCACGTACAGATGTTGCAGAGCCTCGCATGGTTCCTGATCTCTGTCTCTGCATGAGGCCTCTCACGTACAGATGTTGCAGAGCCTCGCATGGTTCCTGAGCTCTGTCTCTGCATGGGGACTCTTCCGTACAGATGTTGCAGAGCCTCGCATGGTTCCTGATCTCTATCTCTGCATAGGGACTCTCGCGTACAGATACTGCAGAGCCTCGCATGGTTCCTGATCTCTGTCTCTGCATGGGGCCTCTCGCGTACAGGTGTTGCAGAGCCTTGCATGCTTTCTTGTCTCTTTCTCTCGGACCGCTCAGGTACTGATACTGCAGAGCCTCGCATGGTTCCTGATCTCTGTCTCTGCATGGGGCCTCTCGCGTACAGATGTTGCAGAGCCTCGCATGGTTCCTGAGCTCTGTCTCTGCATGAGGACTCTTGCGTACAGATGTTGCAGAGCCTCGCATGGTTCCTGATCTCTGTCTCTGCATGAGGCCTCTCACGTACAGATGTTGCAGAGCCTCGCATGGTTCCTGATCTCTGTCTCTGCATGGGGCCTCTCGCGTACAGATGTTGCAGAGCCTCGCATGGTTCCTGATCTCTGTCTCTGCATGGGGCCTCTCGCGTACAGATACTGCAGAGCCTCGCATGGTTCCTGATCTCTGTCTCTGCATGGGGCCTCTCGCGTACAGATGTTGCAGAGCCTCGCATGGTTCCTGATCTCTGTCTCTGCATGGGGCCTCTCGCGTACAGATACTGCAGAGCCTCGCATGGTTCCTGATCTCTGTCTCTGCATGGTGCCTCTCGCGTACAGATGTTGCAATGCCTCGCATGGTTCCTGATCTCTGTCTCTGCATGGGGCATCTCACGTACAGATACTGCAGAGCCTCGCATGGTTCCTGATCTATGTCTCTGCATGGGGCCTCTCACATACAGATACTGCAGAGCCTCGCATGGTTCCTGATCTCTATCTCTGCATGGGGCCTCTCACATACAGATGTTGCAGAGCCTCGCATGGTTCCTGATCTCTGTCTCTGCATGAGGCCTCACACATACAGATACTGCAGAGCCTCGCATGGTTCCTGATCTCTGTCTCTGCATGGGGCCTCTCATGTACAGATGTTGCAGAGCCTCGCATGGTTCCTGATCTCTGTCTCTGCATGGGGACTCTTGCGTACAGATGTTGCAGAGCCTCGCATGGTTCCTGATCTCTGTCTCTGCATGGGGCCTCTTGCGTACAATTGTTGCAGAGCCTCGCATGGTTCCTGATCTCTGTCTCTGCATGGGGCCTCTCGCGTACAGATGTTGCAGAGCCTCGCATGGTTCCTGATCTCTGTCTCTGCATGGGGCCTCTCACACACAGATACTGCAGAGCCTTGCATTGTTCCTGATCTCTGTCTCTGCATGGGTCCTCTCGCGTACAGATGTTGCAGAGCCTCGCATGGTTCCTGATCTCTGTCTCTGCATGGGGCCTCTCGCATACAGATGTTGCAGAGCCTCGCATGGCATGGTTCCTGATCTCGGTCTCTGCATGAGGCCTCTCACGTACAGATGTTCCAGAGCCTTGCATGGTTCCTAATCTCTGTCTCTGCATGGGGCCTCTCGCGTACAGATGTTGCAGAGCCTCGGATGGTTCCTGATCTCTGTCTCTGCATGAGGCCTCTCACGTACAGATGTTGCAGAGCCTCGCATGGTTCCTGATCTCTGTCTCTGCATGGGGCCTCTCGCGTACAGATGTTGCAGAGCCTCGCATGGTTCCTGAGCTCTGTCTCTGCATGGGGACTCTTGCGTACAGATGTTGCAGAGCCTCGCATGGTTCCTGATCTCTGTCTCTGCATGAGGCCTCTCACGTACAGATGTTGCAGAGCCTCGCATGGTTCCTGATCTCTGTCTCTGCATGGGGCCTCTCGCGTACAGATGTTGCAGAGCCTCGCATGGTTCCTGAGCTCTGTCTCTGCATGGGGACTCTTGCGTACAGATGTTGCTGAGCCTCGCATGGTTCCTGATCTGTCTCTGCATGAGGCCTCTCACGTACAGATGTTGCAGAGCCTCGCATGGTTCCTGATCTCTGTCTCTGCATGAGGCCTCTCACGTACAGATGTTGCAGAGCCTCGCATGGTTCCTGAGCTCTGTCTCTGCATGGGGACTCTTGCGTACAGATGTTGCAGAGCCTCGCATGGTTCCTGATCTCTATCTCTGCATAGGGACTCTCGCGTACAGATACTGCAGAGCCTCGCATGGTTCCTGATCTCTGTCTCTGCATGGGGCCTCTCGCGTACAGGTGTTGCAGAGCCTTGCATGCTTTTTTGTCTCTTTCTCTCGGACCGCTCAGGTACTGATACTGCAGAGCCTCGCATGGTTCCTGATCTCTGTCTCTGCATGGGGCCTCTCGCGTACAGGTGTTGCAGAGCCTTGCATGCTTTCTTGTCTCTTTCTCTCGGACCGCTCAGGTACTGATACTGCAGAGCCTCGCATGGTTCCTGAGCTCTGTCTCTGCATGGGGACTCTTGCGTACAGATGTTGCAGAGCCTCGCATGGTTCCTGAGCTCTGTCTCTGCATGGGGCCTCTCACGTACAGATGTTGCAGAGCCTCGCATGGTTCCTGATCTCTGTCTCTGCATGGGGCCTCTCGCGTACAGATGTTGCAGAGCCTCGCATGGTTCCTGATCTCTGTCTCTGCATGGGGCCTCTCACGTACAGATGTTGCAGAGCCTCGCATGTTACTTGATCTCTGTCTCTCGGACCGCTCAGGTATTGATACTGCAGAGCCTTGCATGTTTCCTGGTGGTTCTCTAGGACCCCTCACGTACACATGTTAATCTCACATGTTACCTGGTCTCTCTCTCTGGGACCCCTCGTGTTCAGATGCTAGCTGCAGTTTCCTGGTCCCTCTCTTTGCTTGAGACTCCTCAATTGCAGCTGCTGCAGACCCCCGGATAATGTTTGTATTCTTGTTTGCTGCTTCCTGGTGTTTTATATTAATACTTGTTGTGTCTTGTTTGTCTAGAAACTCTCCAACCTCCACATAATTGTTTATGAAATCTTCAGTCTGTGACCCCCACCAGCTCACCTGAAGAATGAAGGATACACGTGGATGCTGTTGGAGATTTTTGGGGGGCATAGCCTTTGTCAGCCTTACACCTCCCCCAAAAACCCCACCATCTCTGAACTCTCCCAATTGCCATTAGAAGAAGCGCTTTAGAGGGGAGTGCGTTGAGTAGTCCCTTCTGTTGCTCCTCCTCAAAGTCCTGCATGCCCTGGAGCCCTGGGGCCACACTTGCGACTGTGCACGTGGATTGGTTCAGCCATGCATCCATGAGTGAGTGTCACTGGAGGGTGACTTTCCATGGAGTGCTGTCTGACTCTGCTTAGCCCACGCGTCGGAGTTTTCATGCCAATGAAAGATTGAGTTCCTTGAAGCCAGCTCCCAGTGCCTTGTAGTGACCACTGCTGAATCCATGTTAAAAGGGGTCTTCCATCCAGCTGTCCTTGGCCAGAGGTGATCCTCTGTTGGTACATGTTTCAGTGCTCCTAGCAGCCTGGCTTTCCTCCGGCTGGCTCTCCGTGGCTCATACTAGCGCCCTCCCATATGTGCTGGTGTTTCAATGCTCCTTGAAGCCTGGCATTCCTCCAGCTGGCTCTCCGAGGCTCATACTAGTACCCTCCCATATGTGTTGGGGTCATAGTGCTCCTTGAAGCCTGGCTTTCCTCCTGCTGACTCTCCGTGGCTCATACTAGTGCCCTCCCGTATGTGCTGGTGTTTCAGTGCTCCTTGAAGTCTGGCTTTCCTCCTGCTGACTCTCCGTGGCGCATACTAGTGCCCTCCCGTATGTGCTGGTGTTTCAGTGCTCCTTGAAGCCTGGCTTTCCTCCGGCTGACTCTTCCGTGGCTCATACTAGTGCCCTTCCATATGTGTTGGTGTTTCAGTGCTCCTTGAAGCCTGGCTTTCCTCCGGCTGACTCTCCGAGGCTCATACTAGTGTCCTGCCATATGTGTTGGTGTGTCAGTGCTCCTTGAAGCCTGGCTTTCCTCCGTCTGGCTCTCCATGGCTCATACTAGTGCCCTCCCATATGTGTTGGTGTGTCAGTGCTCCTTGAAGCCTGGCTTTCCTCCGGCTGACTCTCCGTGGCTCATACTAGTGCCCTTCCATATGTGTTGGTGTTTCAGTGCTCCTTGAAGCCTGGCTTTCCTCCTGCTGACTCTCCATGGCTCATACTAGTGCCCTCCCATATGTGTTGGTGTGTCAGTGCTCCTTGAAGCCTGGCTTTCCTCCGGCTGACTCTCCGTGGCTCATACTAGTGCCCTTCCATATGTGTTGGTGTTTCAGTGCTCCTTGAAGCCTGGCTTTCCTCCGTCTGGCTCTCCATGGCTCATACTAGTGCCCTCCCATATGTGTTGGTGTGTCAGTGCTCCTTGAAGCCTGGCTTTCTCCGGCTGACTCTCCATGGCTTATACTAGTGCCCTCACATATGTGTTGGTGTGTCAGTGCTCCTTGAAGCCTGGCTTTCCTCCTGCTGACTCTCCGTGGCTCATACTAGTGCCCTCCCGTATGTGCTGGTGTTTCAGTGCTCCTTGAAGCCTGGCTTTCCTCCGGCTGACTCTCCGTGGCTCATACTAGTGCCCTTCCATATGTGTTGGTGTTTCAGTGCTCCTTGAAGCCTGGCTCTCCTCCGGCTGACTCTCCATGGCTCATACTAGTGCCCTCCCATATGTGCTGGTGTTTCAGTGCTCCTTGAAGCCTGGCTTTCCTCCGGCTGACTCTCCGTGGCTCATACTAGTGCCCTTCCATATGTGTTGGTGTTTCAGTGCTCCTTGAAGCCTGGCTTTCCTCCGTCTGGCTCTCCATGGCTCATACTAGTGCCCTCCCATATGTGTTGGTGTGTCAGTGCTCCTTGAAGCCTGGCTTTCCTCCGGCTGACTCTCCATGGCTCATACTTGTGCCCTCCCATATGTGTTGGTGTTTTACTCCTGTTGACAGCCTGTCTTTCCTCCGGCTGACTCTCCATGGCTCATACTAGTGCCCTCCTATATGTGCTGATGTTTTACTCCTGTTGACAGCCTGGCTTTCCTCCAGTTGGCTCTCTATGGCTCATACTAGAGCCCTCCTATATGTGTTGGTGTTTCAGTGCTCCTTGAAGCCTGGCTTTCCTCCTGCTGACTCTCCATGGCTCATACTAGTGCCCTCCCATATGTGTTGGTGTTTCAGTGCTCCTTGAAGCCTGGCTTTCCTCCTGCTGACTCTCCATGGCTCATACTAGTGCCCTCCCATATGTGTTGGTGTTTCAGTGCTCCATGTAGCCTGGCTTTTCTCCAGTTCGCTCTCTATGGCTCATACTAGAGCCCTCCTATATGTGCTGATGTATCTGAAAGAGACACGTTAGTGTTAGATTCCTTACCTTAGAATATCCCCAGGCGTCAGACTGGATCCGGAAAATTTTGCGTAGCAGTACCCTTGCGCGTCGGTAGGCGTCGTCTGCGGCTCCGCGTCCGTCGTCGGCGTCGTGGGCGCCGTGATGACGTCGTCGGAGTACTTAGACGCCGCCTCCGCGTGCTGACGTTAGTTCTTCTTTTTTCCGCGCCAGCAAACGCAGATCTGGAAAAAGCAGTAACCCTAGTCATTTTTGACTAACTTTTTTGATCCTTTTTGAATCCTGTTTCGAGTCTTTACGACTCCGATCGGAGCCTTAGGGATGCCCGGGTTCAAGCCTTGTGATGATTGCTACCGGCTGATGTCGGTCACGGATCCTCACCGCGTCTGCTTGTCGTGTCTGGGCGTCGACCACAAGGCCTGCTCCGACTGTCGGGCCCTCTCTTCGAAAGCCAGGCGGGAGCGGTCCCGTAGGCGCCTCGAACTCCGACAGTCGGTCCCGCGCAGTGAGAGGTCCCGTTCCCACGGGAGGTCGAGGGACAGGTCGCGGGCCCGGAGCCACCACAGCTCCGAGGGTAGGCCTCACTCCTCCGGGTCGAAGTCGTCGTCAGGTAAGAGGCACAAGAAGTCCAAGCGGCGTCATCGCTCCTCGGACTCCCCCCGACGCTCGCACGATGCGGCCGGGGGTTCGGGTGACACCGCCCACGCGGCTCCGACGGGGCCGCGGGCGCCGCATCCGGCTCCATACCCTCCGGTCCCTGGGCTGAACTCGTCGCCGGAGGAGATCGAGCGTTTCCTCATGGCCATGAGGAAACTCTCTCCTCCGACGGGTTCCGCGACGCCTCCGGGCCCAGCTGACCCGTCTGGGAGTCCTAGCGGATCGGCGCCTCCGGCCCCGATGCCGTCGGGTGCTTCGGTCCCGACGCCGCCGGCGCCGCAGCTCCCTGTTATCCCGACGCCGCCGGCGCCTTCGGGCCCGGCGCCGAGGGGTCCAGTTGTTCCGACGCCGCCGGCGCCTTCGGGCCGGCGCGGCAGGACGCCGCTGACCCCCCTTCGGGATCTGGTTCATCGCCGGTGGATCTTACGACCTCCCCGGCGTCGGACCCTCAGGTGTCGCCTCCGGCGCCGGCTCCGGCCGGCGCCGGCCCCGGTCCTATCCCCATTCCTGTTCAGCCGTCGGGACGGCCCCGATGGGCGCCGCTCCAGACGCCCTTGGGTGATTTTCACTTTTACGAACAGGCCCCATTAATTGAAGACCCTGAATCTCAGGAGATGGGTGAGGAGGAGGACTGGGAGGGGTCTGAGGACCCTCTGACCAGGGAGTGTCAGTCTCATTAGGACTGGTCAGGAGACCTTGGGGATGCCAGTGGCCTGGACACCTCTCCGGACACTGGTTTTGTCTCCCCTCCTACCGTGGCTTCGGAGGAGGGGGCTACATATAGTGTGGTGCTGATGAGGGCTGCCAAGGCCTTGGGCCTTGAGCTCCCCGTCGCGGCCGTGAGGACTAATCTCCTCACTGAGGTCCTTAAACCGCAGTCAAGCTCGGCCGCGCCTCTGCTGCCCTTTAATGAGGCCTTGACTGACGTTCTTTTGGGCACTTGGTCCAAGCCCGCTACGGGTTCGCCCGTAGATAGGAACGTGGCCAGACGCCACCGCCCAGCCCCGGGCGACCCATGTTTCCTGTCCACCCACCCCACCCCCGAGAGCCTGGTCATCCAGGCCTCCAATTCCCAGACCGCATTCCCGGAGGCCCCGCCGGATCGGGAATCCAAGAGGTATGACCAGTATGGGAAGAAGATCTTCTCATCCCTGAGCCTCGGCCTGCGGTCTTCCAACACCGCCTGCCTCTTGGGACGTTACACCCACTCAGTGTGGGATAAGGTCGCGGAAGTGCTGCCAGAGTGTCCGTTGGAGGTACGGGCCAAACTCGGCCAAGCCCTTGTGGAAGGCCGGGATGCAGCGAAATATTCGATTAGGTGTGGGCTGGATACCACCGACTCGCTAGGCAGAGCGATGGCTACGACGGTGGCGGTCAGACGCCACGCCTGGCTGAGGTCCGCCAACTTCTCGGCAGATGTCCAGAACACTCTTATGGACATGCCGTTCGATGGCCGTCGCCTCTTTGGCGACAAGGCAGACCACGCGCTTGAGCGTTTTAAGGACTCCAGGGCTACGGCCAAGTCCTTAGGCCTTTCGGGCCAGCGCCAGCAACCGGCTGCTCTATCACTCCTTTCGTGGTCACGGAAGGGGTGCGCCCACACGCGCTGCCAGCCACGCACCGCAGGGCAATACCCATTGCGGTGGCGGCCGTGGAAACCGCCGTCCAGGCGGCCGGGGGCAACGGCGAGGTCAGTCCACACCTTCCCCCGCAGCATCCGCCTCAAAACCCTCCTAGTCTCTGCTTTCAGGCCCATGTGACGCCAGTTGGAGGCAGGGTTCGCCATCACCACCTCCACTGGCGCACCGTCACTTCGGACAGGTGGGTGCTGCAAATCGTCCGAAGGGGCTACTCCCTCCCCTTCGAGGCGACTCCTCCAGCCATGCCACCGCAGAACCACCGTGTATCGGGGGATCACTTGCGACTTCTGCAGGAGGAAGTTACGGCCCTCTTGGCCAAGGGGGCCATCGAGCGCGTTCCTGGGCCAGAAGTAGGGTGTGGTTGCTACTCCCACTACTTCCTGGTACCCAAGAAGGGCAAAGGGGGCCTACGTCCTATTTTGGATCTACGGAATGTCAACGGCTTCCTCCGGAAGGAGAAGTTCAAAATGCTGACACTGGCTCAGGTTCTTGCTGCCCTGGACCCAGGAGACTGGATGGTAGCATTGGACTTGCAGGACGCTTATTTTCATATCCCCGTCCTGCCTGCCCACCGGCGCTACCTGCGGTTCATGGTGGGCCACGAGCACTTTCAGTTTACCGTGCTCCCCTTCGGCCTTACCAGCGCCCCACGGGTGTTCACGAAAGTGATGGCGGTGGTCGCAGCTCATCTGCGTCGGTTAGGGGTTTCAGTCTTCCCCCTACCTCGACGACTGGTTGTTGAAGGCGGGCTTGCCCCAAACAGTCGTCAGCCACCTCCAGACGACGGCAGACCTCCTGCACCAGCTGGGGTTTTCCATCAATGTGCCGAAGTCACACCTGTGTCCCTCTCAGAAGCTCCTCTTCATCGGAGCGGTTCAGGACTCGGCGCGATTTCGGGTTTACCCACCCGAACAGCGGGTCCGGGATATTCAGGCTCTGATTCCCATCTTTCAGCCGATATCCCGGGTCTCGGTCAGGTTGACGCTGCGGCTTCTGGGGCTGATGGCCTCCTGCATCCAACTGGTGCATCACGCCAGGTGGCGGATGCGGGCTCTGCAGTGGGACCTGAAGTTTCAGTGGGCCCAGCATCAGGGCAACCTATCCGACCATGTCCTGATCTCGGAGGGCACTGCGAGACAGCTGCAGTGGTGGCTTACGGACCGCGATTGGGTCAGCGGCAGATCCCTCTCCCTACCCCAACCGGAGCACGTAGTTGTGACGGACGCGTCCCTCCAGGGCTGGGGAGGCCACATGGGAGAGGCGGAGATCAGAGGCCTCTGGTCTCCGGCGGAGGCCCGGCTCCACATCAACCTGTTGGAGCTCAGGGCGATTCGTCTAGCACTGAAGGCATTCCTCCCCTCTGTCCGAGGGAGTGTAGTGCAGGTGTTCACGGACAACACCACCGCCATGTGGTACTGCAACAAACAGGGCGGTGTGGGGTCGTGGATCCTTTGTCAAGAGGCTCTTCGCCTGTGGCAATGGCTGGAACGCCAGGGCGTGACCCTGGTGGCTCAACACCTGTCAGGTTCTCTGAACGCCAGGGCAGACGAGCTCTGCCGTCGGTGCATGATGGATCACGAATGGCGTCTGAACTCGGACGTGGCGCAAGGCCTCTTTCAGCGATGGGGAGAGCCTTGGTTCGATCTATTCGCCACCGAAGAGAACGCGCAGTGTCATCAGTTCTGCGCGTTGAAATTTCCAAGGCGGCACTCGCTCGGAGACGCTTTTCGTCGCGAGTGAAGTTGCGGTCTGTTGTACGCCTTTCCGCCTATACCACTTCTGCCCAGAGTGCTGAAGAAGATCAAGCGCGACCGGGCCCAAGTCATCCTTGTGGCTCCGGACTGGGCGAGAAGGTACTGGTATCCAGAGCTACTCAGTATGTCAGTCGATCCCCCGGTTCGTCTGCCTCTTCAGGAGGACCTTCTGTCGCAGCAGCAGGGGACGGTCCTCCACCCGAACCTGTCCAGTCTCCACCTCCATGCTTGGAGATTGAGCGCCGACAGTTGAGGCCATTTGACTTGCCTCCTGAAGTCTGTAACATCATTCTGGCAGCCAGGCGTCCCTCCACAAAGTCGGTATACGCCTGCAGGTGGAACAGATTTGTGGCATGGTGCACAGCAAAGGCTGTGGATCCTCTTTCTGCCCCTCTTTCTGAGGTTCTTCTCTTCCTTCTTTCTCTTGCCCAGCAGGGCTCTGCTCTGGGCACTATCAAGGGCTACCTTTCTGCCCTTTCAGCCTTTCTCAGGCTACCTGATCAGCCTTCTTTGTTCAAGTCCACTATTGTAAACAGATTTCTTAAAGGCATCACACACACGTTTCCTCCTGTTCCGTTTGTGATGCCTCAGTGGGACTTGAACCTGGTCTTAACATTCCTGATGTGCGCTCCCTTTGAGCCACTTCACAACTGTCCTCTTCGCCGTCTGACTTTGAAGACTGCTTTCCTGGTTGCCATCACCTCTGCCAGGAGAGTGAGTGAGCTCCAGGCTCTATCTTCTAAACCTCCTTTCCTCTCTGTCCATCCGGACAAGGTCGTTCTGAGGACTCGTCCTTCTTTCCTGCCCAAGGTGGTCACGGCCTTTCACATCGGGCAGTCTATCACTTTGTCAACCTTCTTTCCGCCACCGCATCCCTCTAAAGAGGAAGAGCGGCTCCATCGTCTGGACCCAAAACGTGCGCTCTCATTCTATTTGGATCGCACACGCCAGTTCCGGGTGGATGACCAACTCTTTGTTGGTTACGTGGGCGCTAAGAAGGGGAAAGCGGTACACAAGAGGACCATCTCCCGGTGGATCATCTTGTGTATCCAGGCATGCTACTCCTTGGCTAGGAAGGAGCCCCCTGCTGGATTGCGGGCTCATTCCACCCGAGCCACGGCTACTACCACTGCCCTGGGCAGGGGTGTGCCCTTACAAGACATCTGTCAGGCAGCTACGTGGGCATCGCTGCACACGTTTGCAAG
Source organism: Lissotriton helveticus (assembly GCF_964261635.1). Classification (NCBI taxonomy): domain Eukaryota; kingdom Metazoa; phylum Chordata; class Amphibia; order Caudata; family Salamandridae; genus Lissotriton; species Lissotriton helveticus. The sequence continues at coordinate 47,500,531 of NC_136061.1, forward strand.
ACACTACTGCCTGGACAGCCAAGTCCGGAGGGATGGCTTCTTTGGCCGTTCCGTCCTCCAGGATTTTCTGGTGTGAGTATTGGTTCGCAGACCCACCACCGGGGTTGGTATTGCTGTGGTATCTATTCTAAGGTAAGGAATCTAATACTAACGTGTCTCTTTCAGATGCACAAGTTACTACTTGTGTAACGATATATCTGTAAGAGACATTAGTTAGCATTAGATTCCTTACCGACCCACCCATCCTCCCCGTTCTGCGAACCGATACCTAGGGTTAGGGTTGTCCCCTTCAGGGCCCTAGTTTCACTGGCACCAGTGTTGGTTTTTTGGCATAGCTCTGCATTTCTGGCGCGGAAAAGCTGTGTCTAAGAACTGACGTCAGCACGCGGAGGCGGCGTCTAAGTACTCCGACGACGTCATCACGGCGCCCACGACGCCGACGACGGACGCGGAGCCGCAGACGACGCCTACCGACGCGCAAGGGTACTGCTACGCAAAATTTTCCGGATCCAGTCTGACGCCTGGGGATATTCTAAGGTAAGGAATCTAATACTAACTGATGTCTCTTACAGATATATCGTTACACAAGTAGTAACTTGTGCTTTACTCCTGTTGACAGCCTGGCTTTCCTCCAGTTGGCTCTCTATGGCTCATACTAGAGCCCTCCTATATGTGTTGGTGTTTCAGTGCTCCTTGAAGCCTGGCTTTCCTCCGGCTGACTCTCCATGGCTCATACTAGTGCCCTCCCATATGTGCTGGTGTTTCAGTGCTCCTTGCAGCCTGGCTTTCCTCCGGCTGACTCTCCATGGCTCATACTAGTGCCCTCCCATATGTGTTGATGTTTCAGTGCTCCTTGAAGCCTGGCTTTCCCCCTGCTGACTCTCCATGGCTCATACTAGTGCCCTCCCATATGTGTTGGTGTTTCAGTGCTCCTTGAAGCCTGGCTTTCCTCCTGCTGACTCTCCATGGCTCATACTAGCGCCCTTCCATATGTGTTGGTGTCATAGTGCTCCTTGAAGCCTGGCTTTCCTCCGTCTGACTCTCCATGGCTCATACTAGTGTCCTGCCATATGTGTTGGTGTGTCAGTGCTCCTTGAAGCCTGGCTTTCCTCCGGCTGACTCTCCATGGCTCATACTAGTGCCCTCCCATATGTGTTGGTGTTTTACTCCTGTTGTCAACCTGTCTTTCCTCCTGCTGACTCTCCATGGCTCATACTAGTGCCCTCCCATATGTGTTGGTGTTTTACTCCTGTTGTCAACCTGTCTTTCCTCCTGCTGACTCTCCATGGCTCATACTAGCGCCCTTCCATATGTGTTGGTGTCATAGTGCTCCTTGCAGCCTGGCTTTCCTCCGTCTGACTCTCCATGGCTCATACTAGTGTCCTGCCATATGTGTTGGTGTGTCAGTGCTCCTTGCAGCCTGGCTTTCCTCCGTCTGACTCTCCATGGCTCATACTAGTGTCCTGCCATATGTGTTGGTGTTTCAGTGCTCCTTGAAGCCTGGCTTTCCTCCGGCTGACTCTCCATGGCTCATACTAGCGCCCTCCCATATTTGTTGGTGTCATAGTGCTCCTTGCAGCCTGGCTTTCTTCCTTCTGGCTCTCCGTGGCTCATACTAGTGCCCTTCCATATGTGTTGGTGTTTCAGTGCTCCTTGAAGCCTGGCTTTCCTCCGGCTGACTCTCCATGGCTCATACTAGCGCCCTCCCATATTTGTTGGTGTCATAGTGCTCCTTGCAGCCTGGCTTTCTTCCTTCTGGCTCTCCGTGGCTCATACTAGTGCCCTTCCATATGTGTTTGGTGTTTCAGTGCTCCTTGAAGCCTGGCTTTCCTCCGGCTGACTCTCCATGGCTCATACTAGCGCCCTTCCATATGTGTTGGTCCAGTTCCAAGAGCTGGTGGAAAAGCAGGATTAAAATATACTGGAGTATTTGTGAAAGGAAATGTGGACAATCTGTTTATTTGTTTCACTGTGTCCGAAGAGTGAAGTGTCATTTGAGAAGGCGTACGAAGATGTGCGTTAGGGGGGTCTGTCTGATTTCGGCCTTCATAACAGGTCCCATATATATCATCCAACCATTGCTCTGTCCATATGAAGCCAGTGTTTATCTGACTCCCTCTTGGTTGACTCTCACATCACTTGCAGCTGTGCTGCTTAATAGTATAGAGAAAAGTCGGGTAAAGCCAAGCCACCCGCTTCTTTCGGAAGTCGTAGCAGCCTAATATGAAGTCGGGCTATATGACTCTGCCATATGAATTGTATTATTAGGGATTTTATCTCTGAGAAGAATTCTCTAGGTATCGCTATTGGAAGACCTTGAAAAAGATATAAAATCTGGGGTAGGACTGTCATATTAATGGCATTGATATGCTTTAGCCATGATAGGTGCCATCATTTAAGGTCCATTATAAACGGTCAAAGCAGTGGAGGAGAGTTGCTATATAGATCTCAAATGTGGGAGGTGATTTTAATCCCTTTCAATCATTCATGGATTTGTGAAGCGTGCTACTGACCCGTGAGGGTCTCAAGGCACTGAGTGTGGAGTGGGGGAAAGTCGTGCAGCTCCGAATCAGTCGAAGAGCCAGTTCTTGAGGCTTTTCCTGAAGGTTTGCATATTGGGGGATCGTCTGATGTTGAGCAGGAGTTTGTTCCAGGTCTTTGATTTGATGTAGGAGTAGGCTCTTCCACCCGTTCTGGCTCTGTGGATGCGCCGGGTTTTGGCACGGGCAAGGTCGGCGGAGAAGAGGTTTCTATTGAGTGCGTGGAAGGAGACTCTTTCATTGAGGTATTGGGGTTCAGTGTTGTGAAATGAATAATGAAATGAAATGAATAAAAACTTATATCGCGCAACTTTGCCCGACGGCATCAAGGCGCCTATCAAAAGAATCATAAAAGGCAGATCCCAAAAACTAGGGGTAAGCTTTGGCAAAAAGCCATGTCTTCAGGGCCTTTCTGAAAGCTTGCATCGATGGCAGGGACCTAATTTCACAGGGTAAAATATTCCACCAGCTAGGGGCAAGGCTGGAGAAAGCCCTGCCGCCCCACTTAGCGCTACGGACTCGGGGGACTGATAGAAGAAGCTTCTTAGAAGAACGGAGGTTTCTAGAAGGAACATATGGAACCAACAGATCTTTTATTCCTCCCGTCTCATTTCTGGTCAAGGCACCATAGACCAGACAAAGAACCTTAAAGGAGATCCTGGCTTCAATCGGAAGCCAGTGCAAAGATTTCCTAGCGGCAGTGGCTGATGACCTCCTAGGCATATCCAGCACAAACTTTGCCGCAGCATTCTGCACAGTTTGTAATCGCTGTAATTAGCACTAATTTCTGCATATAAAGCATTACAATAATCCAGCCGAGAGGCTACTAGTGTAACTACAACTTGCTTCTGGGCTTGCAGGGGCAGATAGTGCTTGATCTTCCGCAAGATCTTGATAATGCCCCAACAAGTGGAAATAGTCCTATTCACTTGTTGACCCATCGCAAGGGCCGGATCAATCATGACACCCAGATTTCGGGCCAAGGGGGTAGGAACCGGGCAAGTCCCCAAAGATGCGGGCCACCATTCCACAGACCAGATGTCATCCTTCCCGCCGAACACTAAGATCTCCGTCTTCTCGCCATTCAGCCTCAATGAGTTGTCAATCATCCATTGAGCAACTGCCTCCTTACAGTGTCTAAAATTGGAGGCAGAAGAGCTGACAGACTGGGCGAGAGACAACAGGATCTGAGTGTCATCGGCGTAGGAAACTACCTCCATCCCAAACGATCTAATAAGCCTGGCAAGTGGGGTCACATAGATGTTAAACAGGGTCGGACTTAATGCCGACCCCTGTGGGACCCCACACTGCACAGGCTTGGATGTAGATAGGAACTCCCCCAGCTTAACTCTCTATTCCCTCTGGTCAAGGAAGGAGGCCAACAAACTAAGAGCTGGCCCCTCCACCCCTGTCTCCCTCAGCCGAGATATTAACACCAAGGGAGACAGGGTATGGAACGCAGCCGTAAGATCTAACAGGATAAGGAGGGTACCCATGCCCTTATCTACTGTAGTGCGGATGTTGTCAAGCACTATGGTAAGGGCCGATTCCGTACTATGGCCCCTCCGAAATCCGTGCTGCGAGTGGTCCAAAAGACCAGAGCTTTCCAGAAAAGATGCAAGATGCTGGTTAAGATGTGTTTCCAGCATCTTTGCAGGAGCTGGGAGCAACGAAATCGGGCGAAAGTTTTTGAGAACCTTCGGGTCTAGGGTAGGCTTTTTTAAAAGGGGTTTGACCACCGCCCTCTTCCACTGAGAGGGAAAAATGCCATCCCGCATTGCCCTGTTCATAATCTCCAGTAAAGGGGGCAGGAGGGTTTCCTTACACTGTTTAAGGATTGTAAGAGGGCAAGGGTCAAGGGGAGACCCCGATCTAGTCTTAGTGAGAAGGACATCCAGTTCCTGTAGGGAAAGGGGAGGAAAACTAAACAGACATCCCCGAGTAGAAGGCCCAGCAGATACTAAGGAGGGAATGGATTGAGAGGGGGAGAGAGGTGTTAAAGCCCTTTGTACCTCTAAAGCCGAAACAATCTCGACAATCTTTGTATGGAAGTAAAGGGCAATATCGTCACAGAGCTGCTGAGTGCAGATTTATTTATTTATTATTACATTTCTTAAGCGCTCAGCTACCCGTGGGTTTCCCGGCGCTGGGAGTATAAAACAGTATGCCAAAAATGGGGAGGGAGTCAAATCAGCGAACTTACATATTAAAAAGCCAGGTCTTGATTCCCTTACGGAAAGTAAGGAAGCACATTTCGGAACGCAGAGGGAGGGGTAAAGAGTTCCAAAGAGAGGGAGCCAGCAGAGAAAATGAGCGACCTCCCATTTTTGCTCTCTTGATGCGTGGTACCCTGAACTTATTCTGGGTGGAAGACCTAAGTGTGCGCGGTGGAAGATATTGCTGCACCAAACTAGATAGGTAAGGGGGAGCTTTTCCGGTCATGATTTTATGCATGAAACATAGGGCCTTAAATTTAACCCTGCTCTCGATCCGCAGCCAGTGTAAGTTACGCATGTGGGAAGAGGCTGAGGATCTGGCGGGTAGATTACAAATAAGGCGGACAGCCATATTTTGTACTACCTGGTACTTCTTAGTGACCTCCTTACAGGCACCCAAAAGTAAGATGTTACCATAGTCCAGGCGTGAGATGACAAGCGCCTGGATTACAGATTTCAAGGTGTCAGCAGGCAGCATCCACAAGATTTTCCTAAGCCACCTGATGATGGTGGTACAGGTGGCAGAGACTTTCACGACGTGCTGCCTGAAGGACAATTGGTTGTCCAAGAGGACCCCAAGGTTACGGGCAGCAGGAGTTGGGACGGGAAGCGGGCCCATCTCCGGCGGCCAATGTTGTGGGCCCCAGAGCGAGATGTCAGAGCCAAACAGAAGCAATTCTGTTTTCTCCCCGTTTAGTTTTAATTTGTGCTCCAACATCCATGCCGAAATCTGTTTTAGTCCAGCTTGAAGAGAAGAGAAAGGAAGGTGCTTGTTGGTGGAGAGAGAGTAGATGACTTGAGTGTCATCAGCGTAGGAGTAAATAGAGAGACCTGCCTGTTCCGCCAAAAAAGCAAGAGGTCTCACATATAAATTAAAAAAGAGAGGACTAAGAATAGAACCTTGTGGAACACCGTGATTGGAGGGGAAGGTAGAGGAAACAGAGGTAGAGGAAAAGACTTGAAACGTGCGATTAGATAGAAAGTTAGCAATCCAGGCCAGGGCAGCACCATCGACACCCACCTCTCTCAGGGTGGACAACAAGATGGAATGGGAGACGGTGTCGAAAGCGGCACTCAAATCAAGCAAAATGAGTGCCACAGTCTCCCCGTTGTCCACTTTTTGCCTGATGGATTCTGACACACCAAGGAGAGTGGTTTCAGTCGAGAAGCCAGCCCTGAACCCGGATTGAGAATCATGAAGAAAGTTAGAGAATTCCACGTGAAAATTAAGCAGAGAGTTAACATGTTTCTCCAAGATTTTAGAGAAACATGAAAGTAACGAAATAGGGCGAAAATTAGAAGGATTATTAGGGTCTAGGTTGGCCTTTTCTAATAGTGGGACCACCATAGCGTGCTTCCATTCGTTGGGCACAATAGCTTCAGAAAGGGAAGCATTCAAGACCTTCAAAATAATGAGTAGGGTAGGGTCCAAAGAGCTCAGTATTTGAGGGGGCATGGGGTCAAGCGGAGACCCAGATTTTATGTCCTGTAAATACTTTCCTAGAAGCAAGGGGGAAATGGGATCCCAAACAAGGAGTTGGGGAGGTGAGGAGGTACGACCGGCGGAGGTGACAGGTGGGGGAATACATGCAGGAAAAACAACATGGGTGGACACAGCAGGGGAGGAATTAAAGGAGTCATAGATCTTCTCGATCTTTTCGACAAAGAAATTGGCCAGAGCTTCACACTGGGAGGTATCAAGTGTGGGGGCCTTCGGTACAGTAGATGCACCTGACAGCTCCTTCACGATTTGGTACAGGGCCTTAGGTCTATTCTGTGCCGTAAGGAGCGTGGTGTTCGCAAAGGAAGCTCTGGCACTATCACATGACGCGTGGTAGGTTTTAAGAGCGGCCTTATATTCCGCTTTCTGACCAGCATCATAATTGGAGCGCCATATGCGTTCCAATTTTTTGCATTTAGATTTTTCTAGGCGAAGGACGTCCGTAAACCAGGGAGCAGGTGGATGAAGAATATGTAATTTGTTCTTTTGCATTGGGAGACAGGAATCCAAAGCATTAGTCAGCCAACGTTTAACAGAGGGTAGCTCCTTGGTAGACAAGTTAGTGGACAATGGAGGCTTGGAATTGGTGAGATGCAGATTGAGTTTGTCTGTATCCAGGCGTTTCCAATTCCTACTGTCTTTATGGGGGTGAGTGGGCATGGAAGGGTAAGAGGAAGCCATTTCAATAGAAAAATTTACAATGAAATGGTCCGACCAAGGGACCTGCAAAGAAGATTGATACGAAATGGTCGAAAGGTTAGAAATGATAGGGTCCAAAAGGTTGCCGGCCTTATGAGTGGGGTCAGAATTGTGGAGATGGAGATCTAAAGCTGCCAGATCCTGCAAAAGACGTGTGGAAATGGCACACGAAGCAGAGTTAAAATGGATGTTAAGATCTCCAATAACCATAAAATTATTGGATTGTGCAATGAGTGGGGCAACAAGATCCGGGAGGGAAGAATGACGGGGTCTGGGGTCTGCAGAGTAGTCAAAGAGTCGACGATCTTAAACAACTCTTTCGGTGAGGAAAGGGCGGTAGTAAGATTCGAAAAATACTCCTGTTTTACTCTCATAGCCTCAGCCTTATAACCCCTCAGAAGAGTTTCATGAGTTTCCCTCTCCTGTGTATCACAAGTGGCTCTCCAAAGTCATTCCTGCCTCCTACAACCCTGTCTTAGGCGTCTTAGTGACTCCGAGAACCACGGGCCGACGGCCTTTTTCTGGCAGAATAGCGTAGGGAGGGAGGTGCCAGTTCGTCCATCGCTACTGTGATGGAACTTTCTAGTTTAGCACCGCTGAACAGACATCCTCATCCATAGAGATAGCCATGATAGGAATACGGGGAGCCAGTGAGTCATTGGTTATACCCTTAAAATTTCACCTAAATTCCATTTTACTAGGGCCCTTCGGAATGTCATTTACACGAGTGACATCCAATTTCAAGGGAACTGCAAAATGATCCGACCAGGTGAGCGGGATAGGGGCATCAGTAGTCAACCGACTATCATTCGAAAATATCCCGTCCAACGTATGGCCCACCTGGTGGGTAGAACCCTTAACTAACTGCTGCAGGCCACAGGCAGATAAAGTATCAAGGAGAGAGAGGGTTTCACTCGACTCTAGGTTTTCTAGATGGAAATTCATATCTCCCAGTACCGTCAAGTGCTCACAGCCAAAATATGGTTCTAAAATATTGAGCAGGTGCTGTCCAAACTCTGCTCTAGGCCTAGGGGGACGATATATAAGAATAACCCTAAACGGAGCAGCATATGAGGCATTGATAGAAAAATGAAGGGCCTGAAAGGCATCATGATGGGCTGATAGTGGGGTGATACGGAATGAATGAAAATCCTTATAAAGAATGCCCAGCCCACCACCTATACGTCCCACTCTATCCTGCCTAACTAAAGTATAGCCCTCCGGGACTGCCTCCACCAAATCCGGACCCGAGGATTCTTTGGCCCATGTTTCTGTAATGAAGACCCAGGAGGGTCTTCTATCCAGAACGAAATCCTTGAAGAACACATTGTTCTTTATCAGGGATCTCGCATTAATCAGAAATCCATAGTCCCCGCTTGTGCTAAGCCCAGGTGTCCCACTAGTGCCTGCATTAGTGGGTCCAAAAGGCAACGCAACTCCCGTACAACAGTTCCTAAAGCACCTACAACCGGGCAAGTGTTGGAAAGCCTCGGGGGAAAACGAATAGTGGCACGGCAACCGAAAGGGATAAGTTTCAGCAGGTCATGATGTGAATACCTGATGCAGCCGTGTTCATCCCTAGTAGAGCCAGTCGCCCCTACGTCCAGCTCATCCTTAGCGCGGACGGGCGCATACGGGCTGGTCTCTGGCCGACTCCGGCGTTACTACGGCACACGCGCCGTGTGCATGCACCGTGCGCTTGCATGCTCAGAAATTATATAGTCCTCTAGCCAGTCAACCTGACTGCTAGAGCGCTAGAGCGCTAACCACAATGGCGTCCGGCCGACGTCCCCTTCCGCCCCCCAAGATGGCGAGGAGACTCCCAGGGAGCGCGCAGGAAAGCCGCTGAAACCGCGGCGTGGGGCACAATTATGGTGCAAGAATGTGAAGGAAGTTAAAAACAGGGGAAAAACGAAAAAGTATATTTAAACTAAAACAGACAAAACAGGATTGTTTAAAAATACGAGACAGCGCACAACTGTCAGAGCGTTACGCGCAGTGGTGGGATTGCCTTATCAAGGCTGACCCACCTTGCTCTCTGCTTTAAGTAGCCTCTCGATTTTCTCTAGCCAGTCAACCTGACTGCTAGAGCGCTAGAGCGCTAACCACAATGGTGTCCGGCCGACGTCCCCTTCCGCCCCCCAAGATGGGGAGGAGACTCCCAGGGAGCGCGCAGGAAAGCCGCTGAAACCGCGGCGTGGGGCACAATTATGGTGCAAGAATGTGAAGGAAGTAAAAAACAGGGGTAAAACGAAAAAGTATATTTAAACTAAAACAGACAAAACGGGATTGTTTAAAAATACGAGACAGCGCCTAACTGTCAGAGCGTTATGCGCAGTGGAGGGATTTGTTGGCGTGAGTGAGTAGCTTGAAGGAGACTCTCTTCTCGATGTGCAGACAGTCGAGGTCTCGTAGGAGCTGGGTGATGTGTTCATGTTGTGGAATGCCGACGACAAGCCTGTCAGTGGTGTTCTGGATGGTCTGGAGTTATAGAGAAAAGGAAGCAACAATATCTCAACTGGTATTATTAAGGGAGACAATTAAACAAGTACGTGCAATACATTACAAGGAAGGAATACTTCACTAGCTGCTACTTTTAAAATATTTTATTGTGTTCATCTGTTTATTTGTGCTGTGTTTGGGAATTGAATTGGGGGTGGTGTTTACGGCTACTACAGGGAATCGAACCGTGGGCAGATTGCTCGGGACTGCATGGCTAAGATGGCATTTCTCCTCCTGCGGGGCGGTCTAGTCGCTCTGGAGGGGATAAAGAGGGGCGCTGCGCTAGCGCGCAGCGGGCACGCCAAAGGCGGGCCAAAGGAAAGCCCATCTGCGCCCGTCAGCTTCCCGAAAGCGCCTGGCGCTGGAGATGCTGCTCTTGCATTAGGAGATCACCATGGTAAGATTTTACCGCGGCTCAGATATAGCAGAGAGAGCCGGATGAAGATAGAGAACTGGAGTGAATGCGTCCTTTTATGAAGCTACCGGCTGACTGGGAGCACTTGAGATGTGACATCTGTAAATGGGAGGCTGTTTGTTCTGGGAGAGAGGGAAGGGTCTTAGTGGAAAAGGATTGTACCCCCAGATTACAAGCGCCCTCGTCCGTTTTTAGTGAGGAAAGGCTTAAGGCTATGCGTATTAATGGCAGATCTGTAAAGAAGCATGAATCCCAAATTTTTGATGTACTTGTTGAAGCCAAGCCGGATAATTTGTTTATTACCGAGACTTGGCTTTACGAGGGATCTAACCCCACTATAGCGAATGCCATACTCCCAAATTATAGGATAATTAGGAATGACAGATTGGGCAATAGAGAGGGAGGTGTAGCAATCATATTTAAGAACTCCCTCCGTTGCTCATCGATTCCTATCATGGGCCTCGAGGGTGCAGAAGGTTTAGGCTTCCTTCTATCAATCTCTGCCCATCAGTCCATGGCTGGGGCTCTTATCTATAGACCTCCTGGGCCGGCAGGTCGCTTTCTAGTGACCTTTGGCCATGTTATAGAACCTATTGCCACGCGATTCAGCCAATGTCTGGTACTTGGAGATTTTAATCTCCATTTTGACCAAATCGATGACCCAGAACCCAAGAAGCTATGTGAATGCTTGGAAATTTTCAATATGGGAGCGTATGTAATAACTCCCACCCATGAAAAAGGGCATACTTTGGATCAGATCTTCTCCATCTTCTCCACATGTCAGATTACTCTCGATGATCCCCTCCCCATCATATGGTCTGACCATTGTATGTTAGCGTTTCAATTGGAGAAAGATACTCCCAGGACGCTAGTCAAGGTCGGAAAAAAAATTAAGGAATCCAGATCTTTTAAGCTCATTACACCTGATGCTTTGACTAATATATTGAACTCCCATCCGATTCCTGGGGAAGGGTCCCTTGAAGATATTACATCTAGTCTCGAGGAGTGGTTTCAGAACTGGGCATTGTATCTTGCCCCCCCTAGGATACATAGAACTTCCAGAGAAAACATCTCTGCCTCTTGGTTCACCTCAGCCCTGAAGAAAAGCAAGAGTGCCTGTAAATGTTTGGAACGTTTATGGAGGAAAAGCTTTGATTCCAATAGCAAACAGACATATAAATTGGCACTTAAAGCACACTATCTTAAGGTACGCGAGGAGAAAAAGAGGTACCTGACCGCAAAAATTGATTTAGCCAGTAATAGGAGTAGAGAGCTTTTTAGGATAGTAAAGGACTTTGTCTCACCTATAGTTACCCAAAGATCTTTTGCTCCGACCATCGAATGCACCACTCAGATTGCGGCTTTTTTTCATAACAGGATTAAGGCCATCCAAGAGACCTTTGATTTGCCAGTTGTTCTGAATCAAAACAATAGATTTCTTCAGAAGGAAGCTCTCAGGGAAGATGTATTGCGTGAGTTTCCTGCTATGACCTTGGATACCTCACTTGCTATTATGAAGACATTAAAATCTGGATTCCCCTATAGATCCTTGCCCAGCTAAGATAATAGCCGGTGTTGCTGAAGTTTTAAATCCTGCGGTGAATAAAGCCCTGAACCTTCCCTTGTCTAGTGGTTAGGTCCCGGCCAGATGGAAAGTGGGAAAAATTGTTCCTCTTCTGAAGAAGCCGTCAGCGGATCCTTAGGTGGCCACTAACTATAGACCTATTACTTTGCTCCCTTTCTTTGCTAAAACCTTGGAGAAGCACGTAAACAAGGTTATCACTAAGTTCATTGAGGACACCAATGTTCTGCACCCCAGCCAATCGGGTTTTAGGGCTAATTATAGCACGGAAACCGCTCTGCTGGAGGTCTCAGAAATTATCAAAGGTACGCTGGATCGAGGGGGTAAAGCAGTTTTGATACTGCTGGAACCTCTGGGCAGCTTTTGATACCGTGCCCCATGGACGACTCCTTCAGAGACTGGAGGAATGCGGGATCGGGGGCACAGTTTTAAGGTGGTTCTCTTCCTTTTTGGAGGACCGTCAGCAGGCGGTTTGGACACCTCCCTTTACAGTGGACATCCCTGCTCTGAGTGTGGGAGTGCCCTAGGGCTCAGTGTTGAGCCCTACTTTTTTAAATATTTATATGTCAACTTTGGCGCCGCTGGCTGAGAGCTTAGAGGCCAAAGTTCTTACTTATGCCGATGATTCACAACTTCTGTTCACTTATGAAAAAGGGGAGCCCTTTGATGAAAACCAAATACATCTGTGTTTAAGTGCCGTGTTCGATTGGTTCGGGGGAACCAATTATCTTGTAATTCCGCTAAAACGGAAATTATCTTTTTCGGTCATACCCCAGCAGATGAATGGCGGAAATGGTGGCCATCGGATCAACCGGCTCCTGTTAGCCCTGTCACGACGGTTAAGAACTTGGGAGTGATGATGGACTCTGATCTCTCTATGAAGACACAGGTGCAGTCAGTGGCTGGAACGTGTTTTAGGATGTTAAAAATGATGAGGAACTTCCTAGCATTGCTACCAGTGGCCCATAGAAAGACAGTGGTCCAGGCCTTGATAATGTCTAGGCTGGACTATGCTAATGTACTCTATTTGGGCATTCCGGAGTACTTATTAAACCGTCTTCAGATTGTTCAGAATTCAGCAGCTAGAGCAGTTTCTATGGCTGGACCTAGAACCCACATGTCGAAGCATTTGAAATCACACCACTGGTTATCAGTAAGAAACAGAGTGGCTTTTAAGGCACTTGTGTTGGCCTTTAAGGCGCTGAATAACAGTGGGGCCCAGTATATCAGGAAAAGAATTGTGCCATATTACCCAACCAGGGCCCTGAGATCATCTACCCAACATCTGTTGCGGATGCCTATATTCTGCCTGACCATGAGGGGCGGACGCTGCTTCCAGGTGGTAGTGAGCAGAATATGGAACAGGCTCCCGCTGTCTTTAAGACAAGAAGTAGATCTTCTGAGCTTCCGACGCCAGCTGAAAACCTGGTTTTTCCATCAATAATTTAAATGGAGTATGAGTAGGAGGGAACGTTGGGCTCTCTTCCTAGGTTCTTATGCTTAAACTTCCTCAGCGCCGGGACACTCTTCGGAGTAGCCGTGCGCTTGTACAAATACCCTATAACATTAACATTAACAAGAAGGGAGACTCTTGATACGTTTTTGAAATGTGCACATGGCATCATATAATTAAAATAACAATAAAAACGGTACAGTTGTAAGAGCACTGAAGGCATAGAATGCATAGTCAGCCCAAATTGGACTTGGTGCACAATTGTGCTTGTGACACATAAAAGTGGCGACGCAAGTGACAATGTGAAATCAGTGAAAGGAACACAGAGATAAAATTGTGAAGTATGTAAGGTATTATATGATGCCATGTGCACATTTCAAAAACGTGTCAAGAATCTCCATTCTTCCTTCCTTGTAATGTATTGCATGTACTTGCTTAATTGACTCCGTAATTAATACTAGTTGAGATATTGATGCTTCCTTTTGTGTACCTACCCGGATCTTAACCTGGTCTATCGGTTATACTCCTGTTGTCTTTACAAGACTGGAGATATAGAGGGCATTTCCGTAGTCCAGTCTGCTGGTTATAAGTGCCTGGGTGACGGTCTGTCACACGCCCACAGACCAATTGAGGAAGAGATATGCTGATTATATATATTGGAGTTCACAGGCCAGAGATTATGAACTGTATCAGTAACTGGCTCTCTTCATCTTGATCCGGAGCTCTGGACAATGTCTCGTCTTGTCGGTTGTCTCCTTAGCGTGCGTTTTCTTCTCCTGTGGGCTCTCCGTTCGATCGTCCCCTCGGTAAAAAGACAAGAGACATTCAGTGCCGTGTCCCCCTTTTTCGGTGACCCTCCATGCTCTCGTGTGTCTTTATTGCCGTCCCCTTCTTGTACCCCCACCCAACTAGCGATCTACGTGATGAGGATTGATGCGGAACATAAACAATCCCCGGGCCCATTAGATCAGGTAGCCTCCCGTTGGATTCGTTAGGGGTTGCCCTCCCTGTGATTTAACCTGCCCCTCCTGTGTCTGTCAGTGCGCCCGCTCCTCTTCCTTCTCGCGCTCTGTTATATAAAGCCTCTCACAGACCAGAAAAGCTAGCTTGCGTGTATAGCCACCCCACCAGTGTGCACCCGTTTTTCCCAATAACTTGCTTGAAGCTGGGACCCAATGACAGGGTCCCGGCGTCTCGTCCGTAGGGCCTTCCTCTGGATACGTCTCAGCCTCCTTCTGGCTTCCCTCGTCGTTTGTGGGTCCTCGCAACTCCGTCTCCCCGTCCACGTCTTCTACGGTTTTCTCCGCTCTGCTCCTCACCACCTCGGCATTCCACACCGTTTGTTTCTGTTTCTGGGGTTATCAACCCTGTCAGGCGCCGCCCTTCCACTGTTGTCACTGTCCGCACCAGTCAGTCTGGCTCAGTATCCCCGGGGCATTCCTATTGGTCCTCCAGGGGTTTCCTGTCACACGGTCTTTCTGGAATCAGGAGGGACCCTCTTGAAAGTCTTGCTAAGGATGTGGAGGGTGTTGAAGCTCAAGTAGGAGATGGCGGAGGAGTTGAGCATGATGCCGAGGTTCCAGGCGTGGTCTGTTGGAGTAGTGGGGCTGCCAGGTGTTTTCCTATGCTGAGGGGGTGGGTCCGAGGACAAGGACTTCTTAGTTCTCCGAGTTGAGCTTCAGACAGCTGCTGCTCATCCAGTATGCAACGTCTCTCATTCCTACCTGGAAGCCGAGTTTAGGGGTACTGTGTTGTCTTGTGAGGTAGAGGATCAGCTGGGTGGCATAGGATACCATGCTGAGTCCAAGCTGTTTGACGATGGCGGGCAGGCGGGCTATGTAGATGTTAAAGAGCGTGGGGCTGTGTGACGTTCCTTGGGGTACTCTGCAGTTGATCTCTGTGGTTTGGAAGAGGAAGGGCTGGAGTCTGGTTCTTTGGGTTTGGCCGGTGAGGAAGGAGCGGATCCAGTCGAGGGCAGTTCCCTGTATGTGGGCGTCATGGGCTATGGCGGTGAGAGTGCGGTGGGAGACGGTGTCGAAGGCTGAAGAGAGGTCCAGTAAGATGAGAGCCGCTGTGTGGCCCTGGTCGAGGAGAGTACGGATGTTGTCTGTGGTGGCGAGGAGGGTGGTCTTGGTGCTGTGGTTGCTGCGGAATCCGGATTGGATAGACTCAAGGATGGAGTTGTCTTCGATGAAGTACGTGAGCTGGCTGTTGACGATCTTCTCAGTCACTTTAGCTGCGATGGGGAGGAGAGAGATGGGTCTGTAGTTTTTGAGGTCTGTTGGGTCTGCAGAAGTTTCTTGAGGAGGGGCTTGACTTATGCGCGTTTCCAGTCAGGAATGCACAGGTTTCGAAGGTGGCGTTGGTGCGTCGTAGCTCGGGTGCTATGGAAGCGGCGGCTCTTTGGAAAATGTGCAGCAGGCAGGGGTCCATGGGGGCTCCTGAGTGAATGCTCTTAATGGTCGTGGCAGTATCTTCGTTGGTGACCGGGGTCCAGGTGGAGATGGTAGGCTGGCTTGCATTGCTGGGGTGGGCGTGGTTTCGGCATCCGGTGTCTGTTCATTGAAGTTGTCGTAGAGGGACTTGATCTTGAGATGGAAGTAGGATCCAAGTTTTTTGCAGAGTTCCTGGGTTGGGGTAACGTCGAGGCTTCGCTGGGGAGTTTGGTGATTTCCTGGATGATGCTGAAGAGTTCCTTTGAGTTGCTGGCGTTGGCGGGGATTTTGTCCTGGATGAAGGTCTGTTTGGTGGATCTGATGCGTTGGTGGTGTTCTTGTAGGTTGTCCGAGCTTCCAGGGATTTGGTGTTTCTTCATGATTTCTTGAGACTTCTGCAGGTGTGTCTTGATTCATGGAGGTCGGTGGTGAACCAGGTGGCTTTCATGTGGCGCTGTCAGTCGGAGTTACGTAGGGGGGCAAGCTTGTCTGCGCAGTTGTTGATCTATCTGTGGAGTTTGTTGGTTGGCAGAGTTTACATTGGTGGTGGTTGGAGGGGGGGTCATGGAGTTGAGGTCTTCCTCTTTGACTTTGCTCAAATTCCTTCATGGGGGCGTTGTGTAGGGTTGTGAGCAGTGTTTTTTTTTTACGAGATGTGTACGCAATGGTGTTCCGTCCAGAGGTGCTGCGTGGTGTGATTGAAGATGATGTTGTTCCCTCCTGCGAAGATGGGGTCGAGGGTGTGTCCTGCCTTGTGGGTAGGGGTGGTGACGAGCTGTTTCAGTCCGATGTTAGCGAGGTTGTCCAGCAGGGCAGTGGAGTTGGAGTGGCTGAGGTTGTCGGGGTGGATGTTCAGGTCTCCGAGCAATATGTAGTCCATGGAGGCGATGGCGTGGGGTGCGATAAGGTCTGTGATGGTTGTTGCAAACGCAGTTCATGGTCCAGGTGATCTTCCATGGGGGACAAGGAGTCGTTTGTGCTGGAAGTGGTGGGTAGGAGGGAGTTCTTGTGCATAATGGCGAGTCCTCCTCCTGGGTAGTTGGGGCGGTCCTTCCTCCGGAGCTTGTGTCTGTAGGGGATCGTGGTGGTGATGTCAGGGGCAGAGGTGGAGTTGGTGCAGGTTTCTGTGAGGAAGGCGACGTCTGGAGAATGTGTGTTGAGGAGATCCCAGATCTCTGCTGCGTGTTTGTGCAGGGAGCGCACGTTGAGAATGATGTGATACAGGGGTTCAGGTTCGCTGGTGTCCGGAGGGTGGGCAGTAGCACGGGGTGCAAAGGTTGGAGAAGGTTTGGCGGCAGTGTCGGCAGGAGAACTGGCCATGTGTGGTGTCCGGCATTGACAGCTGGCAGTTGTTGTTTCTTCCGGTTTGAGTGCGGTGGGAATCAGTGAACCAGGGTCTCAGGCGCCGGTTGGGTAGCGGACAGGCGCAGACGGGCTTGCCTTTGGCGCACCAGCAGCGCACCCGCTGCACGCATCCACGGTTAAGTAGGGGGCGGGGGAGGGAGTGCAGCTGGGAGGCAGGAGCGATACAGGCGGGGGGAGTGCAGGTGCGGCAGCTGCAGGAAAAAACGGTGTGAAAAGGACATGGTCAAAAAGGACACAAACTGAATAAAGGAGAGAAAAAAATGAAAAGAAAAGAAAAATAAAACTAAATGAAGGAAACAGAAGCAACAGAAAAGCGGCACAATCAAACAGTAACACCAAAACAGGCACAATTCACGTGAAACCAGACATACTAACGGGACCTGAAACACCTACCAGGAGAGGGAGGTGCAGGGGGCAGCGGCGCAACAACGGAGCTACGCGAGGGGAGAGCAGAGTTCTCTGGCCAGGTCGTCAGAATTCTTGCTCCCTAGATATGTGATGTCTGTTTTTTAGCACACTGGAAATGTGATGACTTTACCAGGCACTCAATCTACTGGATGGGAAGGGTAAGTTTAGAATAAAGGATTTATAAAGATTTATTTTGTAGCCTGCCTCCATTTCATAGTGTGTAACTTCGTGTTGTAAGGCTAATATTGACGTGGAGGGCTCGGTGAGGGAGAGCAACATGTCATCTGCAAAAACAAAGTGATTATCTTATGATCTACTGAGCTGAAAGTTATTCCCCCAATGTCTGGAGTGGTTCTTAATTTAGCTGCCAAGGGTTCTTTACTAATGGCGAATAGAAACGGGGACAATGGGCATCCTTGGCATGTTCCTCGTTCGAAGTTAAAAAGTAAGAGCACACTCAGTTAATTACCACTCGTGAGAGCAGATTGCGTTGTTTGCCTCCATCATGTTGATAAACCTGAATTTGTGAGGAGGATGGTAGAGAAAAGACCAATCCACCCGGTCGAAGACTTTCTCAGCATCTAAAGCTACCAAAATAGCTGGGATTTGTATTTTAGTGACCATTTCAACGAGGTGGACCATCCTTTGCAAATTGTCATGTGTCTGTCTGCCTTGAATAAAACCTGTCCGATGTGGGTGGATCAAATCTGGCAGTTTTTGTTTTCCAATCTAGTGGCCAAGATTTTCATGTAGAGTTAAACAACAAGGTTGAGCAGGCTAAAGGCGTTCTAGGAAGTGCAATAGATGGGGTCTTTCCCTGGTTTAGGAATGACGGAGACCAACGCTTCGCTAATCGTCGGAGTGACCATACAGGTGGGTGCCATGTAGTTACATAGACGCATACGATGGGGCTTTAGGTCTGAGCTAAATGTTTTCTAAAACTGGGCTGTGAACCCATTGGGTCCTGGGGATTTATATAATTTGAGTGTTAATCGCAGTTCGCACTTCCTCCTTGATTTGGCTACTCAATTCCTCATTTTGCTCAGTGGTTACTTAAGGTAGTACCACCTCTCGCAGATAATCTAGTTGTTTCTTCATTGGGTGAGTCGGTTGTATCTAAAGCTATGTAACATTCTTTGAATGCTGTCGCTTTGGCTTCCTCGATTTGAGCTGTTCCTCCTGGTTCCAATGTGTTACATCGGATGTAGTCTTTCTCCTGTTGTATCCTGTATACTGTGGTGCCAAATGTGTGTCCACTTTGTTTCCTAAGTCATGTGTCTTGTTCTGAAGACATAGTGTGTATTCTGCGC
Organism: Lissotriton helveticus; assembly: GCF_964261635.1. Taxonomy (NCBI): domain Eukaryota; kingdom Metazoa; phylum Chordata; class Amphibia; order Caudata; family Salamandridae; genus Lissotriton; species Lissotriton helveticus. Next base: position 47,518,957 of record NC_136061.1, read on the forward strand.
TGTTAGTGTTTTTCTTCTGCTGGAGTGCTAACGTGGGCGTGTTTTTGTGTGCCTTCTCTGCTGTTTGAAGTCCATTCTCAAGTGCAAGTCTATCCTTAGCTTTCTGTGAAATGAATGTAGACATCAAAGAAGTGCATGTTCCTCTGATTGTTGCTTTGAAGGCATTTCAAGTGGTAGAGGGGTTGGTATCCTCTAGACTGTTTAGTTGGAAATATTTCTGAATTGCTTTTCGTAGATCATCTTTTAGGAGAAGGTCTCTGATGAGAGAGGCCAGCAAAAACTGGGGCGTGATCTGACAGTGCAATAGGTTTGAAGTCAGTCATCTTAATGGCGTGTTTCAATGATTGCCTCAGAAAAACATACTTGATACGAGAGTAGGAACAATGGAAGCGGGGAAAAAAGGTATCATCTCTGGCGAGCGGATGTGTTTTTTGCCAAGCGTCAAGCAGGCCCATAGACTGTATAGCCCTCTTCATGGCCTTAGAAAAGCTACCAGTGCCTGCTTTCTGTGAATGGGTACTGTCTATTTCCTGATCCCATGTGAGTAGGGTGACCAACTGGCATGGGTGCAAATTCAGGGCAGTGAGTGTAAAAATTCAGGACAAAAATTCTGGACCGAAGGTAAAAATACAGGACAAACATTTGGGACAAAAGGTGCGTTTTACAGACACATCGGAGGTGGTCGCGCTTAGTATATGCAATAGTATATAACTAAGTAAATAGACAACCAACAGTCAAAATAAGTTTATATCAAGTTGACAATCGTGCACTTCACAGTTTGTCAGTATGTGCACAGCTTTGAGGAACTGTGCAGGACTTTTTGTGGTATTTCACATTATCATAATCTAGTTATATAGTTACTGCACTGGGTTGTCCAGCCTGATATTGTGCTTACAGTTCAAGAGCCTGAGCCGGCAAGTTTGGTGAGAGAAGTCTGGAAGATCTTCTGGGATGGGCTTTGCCGATGTAGTGATGTCCTTTGTGAAGGTACCTTTCACTATAGATGTTATATTTGTGATGAATACCTGTTTATTATACATATTAAAACTAAATGAAAAAAAATATGTATTAAAAAAAAGTTCTGCCTACATGCTAGAGCCTCTGTCGTTGAACTTTTCATAAATAAAAACCAATCTAGGGGATTGTGTCTGCAAAATAAAGTGTCTACTGGCCACTTTAGTCAGTCAGCTGGTATTTTGCTTTTGACAAAAGTACCTCTGCTGCACTAGTGGAAGCTTTAATGGCAAAGTGATGTCTGCGGACACGGTGGACATCTCCAAGCATGGTCGATGAGGAAGGGCCTCCACGGACCCAGTGGGCTGCCTGCCATACTTTAAAAGACCCCCCAAAGTCCCAAGGTAAAACTGCTGGAACCCGTGCACTATTGCGGTTGTCCGTCACCTAACCCACATAGTCCAACATGGACAGATGAGATCGTCTTTGCTATCTATGGGCACATTTTGCTTTTTCTTTAAAAAAATAATAATAATCCTACATCTTGATCCCCTTAAAAAGTTATTGTTGTTTTAATCATTCAGTTTTCCTTTCACTAAATTGGGTTGTGGATTTCATGTGTTGCATGTTTTACCTTTAAAGTTGTTTTGGTCCCACAAAAATAGTTTTTGAACATTTACTTTGAGGAGGGTGTTGCTCACGTTGAGGGAGTTTATGCACAGCTTGCCCATCGGTTTACAATCCAATTTCTTATGCGGGACCTAGAACATCGAGGCAAACGCAGAATGCCAAGCCCTAGGCAGATACGTGAGAAGGCACACCCCTGCTGTAACTACCCCAAGACCCATTGTCATTCTGTATGTGACAATCATTCTCAGTCAGAATGATATTGGGCCAGTCCTCACTCTGTGCGAGCTCAGGGAGGGGCTGCTGCAGCCCCTACAGTCTAAGAGAGAAGTGCGAGCTGGCCCCGACAGAGAGAACATTAAACTCCTCGAAATTACAGACAAATGGTGTCCGTAAAAAGAATAATGGACAACGGATAACATTCCAAAATAACGGATGGTCCGTGAAATTTACGGACGGTTGGTCACCCTACATGTGAGGTTAAAGTTCCCCTTTAAAATAATTTCGCCCTCTATAAAGCCTCCCAGAAGTGTGAGGAAGGAGGGGAGAAAAGTAGCCAGTGACGTGTTTGGGCCATAAATCGAGGCTATCTTACCCATCCTGCCTCGTAGGGTCCCCTATACCATTAGGATCATCCATCCCTTTGTTATCTGATTTGCTGCTAATTGTTTGAAATTGGAGAGCAGAATGACACAATGGTAACCTTTGGTGAAGGGAATGGCATGCAAGTTAGTGATGATATTTGTATTTCCTTTTGATTATAGGGATGGAGCTACTCTCTAGATTCCCCCTATAGTAGCTGATACCTGTTAGAATTGGGGGTCTCTGGTTGGCGCAAGTATGCACTTGTGACAAGCAGGGACCCTCTCCTCTAAGTCAGGGCGAAGGATGACCCCTTAGAATTACCCTTGCTCACCCTCTAGGTGCGTGGCGTGAGCAGCCAAGGCTAATCTTCAGGCGTTAGTTAGTTAAGCATTTGTAATCACACACACAGTAAACTATACCAATCCCCCCACAAATGGACACCAGGCTATAAATATATAAAAATACGCTTCTTTATGTAAAAATATATATATGTAACTCAACAGACTTATCACAAGACCAAATAACGTTTTTGTTGCACCACAGGTTGTAAATAGGCAAAGGCTCTTAGTTGTAGCTTTCAATGGTTGTTTGTTTGTTCCACGAAAATAATTCAATTGGTTTCCTTCAGAAAAATAGTTCTGTAAGTGTTCTCTCCGTGTTATCCCCTTTCAAAGGATAGTCTCTCTCTGTTCTGGGGCTTTGGGACCCTCCCCGGGCCTTCGGAGCGCCTTGCAGCGCCTCTCCTGCCTTCAAGGGTGAAACTGACACAGCCCCTACCAACTCTCACCATCTCGCGGTATGCTTGGAATGGATACCAGAGAGGGCCTCGAAGAAACCCTGGGCCTTTTCCAGAGGTGGGGGCTGAGCTCGGAGCAGAGCAGCAAGCAGGCGATCAGAGGAGCCCCGGACCTTTTCCAGAGGTGGGGGCTCCCGGCTGCAGTGAGGAGCAGGGAGGGGTGAGAGGAGCCTCTGGGGCCAAGGCACCTTCAGGAATGCTTTCTTTCAGGAATTGTCAGTGCAGAGGGGTCCCTTCTGACAGGAGGATCTCCGGGAGGCAAGGCACCCTTCACAGTGCGGGGTGCGGCCTCTCCTGGGGGGGCAGAGCAAGGCAGGGCAGCCGGGTGCAATCAGATGCACGGGGTCCAGGCTACAGGCTGCTCGAGTCCCCGGGATTCCGGCGGGAGGGGCTGAAGTCTCCTCAAGGGCTCCGTGAAGCAGGCAGGGGTAGAGGAGCAGCCGGCCTTAGCCCTGGGGCAGAGAGCGACTCCGGGTGGAGCGAGGCTCTCAAGGGCAAGAGGGCAGGCTGGCTCCCGAGTACCACGGCCCTAGGAGGGGGCGAGAGGGGGCAGACTTCACCTCCGATGTCTCGGCCTCAGGCAGGGGACGAGCCAAAGCACAGGAGAACCCACTGGTCCTGGGGTTCAGTTCAGGGGGCAAGCTCAATCAAGCCCTTGGAGAAAAGTTTCAAGCACAAATCAGCAAAGTCTTCTCCTCTCCTTCCTCAGCAAGGCACGCAGCAGGCCAGTCCTTCCAGCGTCTTCTTCTCCTTCTATTCGGGCAGAGGTTCTTTGTGGTAAAACAGGATTCTGATTTACAAGGAGCAGGGCTCCTACTTTTATACACAGTTTCTTTTGTTCTCACTGGCCAGGGGGGCCTCTGCATAACTGCTCTCAGCTCCTGAGCACTTGTGGTGGGTACTTCTGCTTCTGCATTCAGTGTGAGGGCAGGCACATCAGCTGCTCCCCAGGGGGGCGGAGCCGGCATTGTGAGGACAGGGGCAGCCTGAGCACTTTGTTGACAAGCTTCAGTCCTTCCTGGGCCAGGTGCAGGCTGAGTCATCAGTCGCTCCCCAGGAGGGCGGAGCCAGCATTGTGGGGGCAGAGCACAGCCTGATGCATCATTCAGGGGAAACTCCCACCACCCACTAAGGTGTCATCCTGCTATTCACAACCTGTCAACTCCCAGCCCTGTCACTCACACAACTCAGACAGTCAGATACACACAAAAGCAGAGGCGGGCTGAAATGGTTAGACAAGCAAATGCTAGCTTTCTAAAAGTAGCATTTGCAAACACAGGATATAAAAATAAACTTTACTAAAAGAAGTATTTTATTATTCTGAGTTCAGGCATACTAAACATTAATTTCTACCATGTTCCCTGAGCCTGCTGGGATTATAGAGTGTAATAATTCCAGCAGCCCATCTGGCCTAGAAGGGAACTGGTAGCCTTACAATAGTGAAAAACGAATTTGGCAGTAATTCACTATTAGAACATGCCACACACATCAGGGCATGTTCTACCTTATACTTACAATGCACCCTGCCCTCAGGCCTACCATAGGGGTGACTAATATGACGTTAAGGGAAGGTTTAGGGGCTGGCAAGTGTGTGCACTTGCCCAGCCAGCATGACAGTACCAGACTGCACGCAGGTTCTGCAATGGCAGACCCTAGACACATTTTAAGGCTGCTTCTGTGGGTGGCGCAATCAGCGCTGCAGGCCCACTAGCAGTATTGGCATTCACAAGCCCTGGCACTCCTGGTGCACTTTACTAGGGACTGACAGTAAATCCAATGAACCAATCATGGACATCAATCACATATATACTTTTCACAGGGAGAGCATATGCACTTTAGCACTGGTCAGCAGTGGTAAAAGTGCCCAGAGTCATTAAACCAACAAAAACAGGTCAGAGAGAGTATTGGAGGAAGGCAAAAAGTTCAGGGATGACCATGCCAAGAAGGCCAGGTCCAACAATACCAATGTGGGCAAAACCGGAGTAGTTCTGATGCGAAGGCTTATCATATAGTTCTCAAACCCCTACCATGTATACTAATAAGTCCCTCTCTAATTAAGAATTTTAAATGTTGAATCTGGGTCTTCTTGATCTCGCATTTAAGAGTCCGCACGTTCCTGCTGGCTGGAGTCTTTTGTTTCCTCTGCTGTTTCAGTTGTCTTTGTGAGAGCCATCGTTGTGTGCTAGAGCCAGCCAGAGTACTGATAGATTGGACTTCCAGTAAGGCTTCTGAGCTTTCTGGCTCTGAAATTGTTATCCCGATCAGAGCTCCTGCCTTCTGAAGATCTGTGAAGTAGACCGGCTTATTTTGGAAATACCAAAAGTGTAAGTCCATCTATATGTAATGTTGTCTTTGCGCAGTTTGTCAGTAAGTGGATTAAACTGTAGACGACGAGTAAGAGTGTCTGGGGCAATTTCTTGATACACAGAGCATGATGCTCCTTGAAAGGAAATCTCCTCTACCTTCCGCGCCGCTTGAAGTATTGCGTCCTTTACTTTTAAAAAAATAGAGCTTCACCAGGACATCTTGTGGGAGTTTGAACTCAACATGGATCAAAGGACCAACCCTTTGCACCAGTTTGACCTCAACTTTGGCGCCATTTTTCCCTGGAAACTTTGAGAACTGGCCGACTTCTAAAAGGCTTTGAGGTCCAGACCTTCTGCACCCTTCTCCAGGTGTCGTAATCTGATGTTATCTCATCATGAGTGGTTTTCAAGGTCTTTACATTTTAGAAGGGTTGCCTTTAAATTCATAGGATGATGTGCAGCAGTGTTTTGAAGTCGACCTATTCTCTGATCTAAAGTTTGACAGGTAGTGTCCAGTTCAAGTGTCCATGCCCCAATGGAATCTACATCTTGTTGGAGAGTAGTGAGCTTCAAAGTAAGATCGGATCAAAGAGCTTCTAGAGAGGTTTCAAAGATCAGCTTTTAGCTCTTCCCTCAGTACTTTCTTAAAATTCTGGATGAAGTATAAAAAGTCCTCTTTAATTTCCTCACTTCAGCAGGGTGGAAGTAGCCTGATACTCTATTTGTCTGTGATTTATTTGGAGGCTTGTAGATTGTGAATAGGCGCAGGAGAGAAGGAATAGAATGTAAGTTTCTTCTGTATTGTTGAGTGGGATGCCCAGGTATCTTTCAATTTTCTTTCATGTATGGTTCCTATTTCCGGGCTATCTTCACAGCCGTCAAAGTGCTCCTATCTATAACCCCATTGTTCGTTGCCAGTGCACAGCAATTCCGTATAGTAAGTTGTCGCTAGGTTATGTTCCTCATGGGGAGGGTGTTTCTCGTGAGGTGGGATCGGAGGTCACACTCTGACTGCTCCCGGGCGTCCCGCCCGGATATCGGCGGAGGAGCCGTTCTGTGCTGGAAAGCAGAGTCATCGGGTTGGTGGGGCCCCAGCCAGACCGGAGCACCTGTGGCATCTGGTGTCTTTCAGTGTGCTCCCAAGGTACTGTTCGTTTTAAACGCTTGCCGGCAGTGACCCTTGGTCAGTTCAGCAGCCGTGATCACTGCCTGACCTTGTGATGGTGGCACTCCCCTCCATATGTGTGCTTAACGTCCTGCATTTCGCGCACTGGTCAGGGCAATCTGCTTCTTGCTGTTTTTGTTATGTGCTTTCCACGGCGGCTGTCTCCTGCCGCTGACGGACATTAAGGTGCCCCTCGACATCCTTTATCTCATTCTTGGCACTGCCTGACAAGATGGCGGCAATTGAATGTATTGGGGGAACCTTCCTCCCTACAACCTCACACTGTGATCTATATACACAAGCGTCTGGTAGGTTGGGCATGTCTACCACACGATGTCTGGACACCTCATCGAGGCTGCAGTCATGGCCCCCGACTCAGATTTCCCCCACCTCTACAGCAGACAGGGTCGGGTTTCTACTGCCAAACTTCTCTTAACAACCTGAGAGACGTTGGTCCAGGTGGTACCGATTTCCAGCAGCCTTCGTTCCTCTTGGTCCTGCGTCTGCCTTCCCCAACCAGTCCTGCTCCTGGAGGTTGGTTTTTGCTCCTCAGGTATTTGGGGGGCGCTCATTTTCTGGTGATCTGGGAGTCTGCCATTTTGTGCCGAGGTTGTTGGGGACTGTGGCTCCGGGCACTCCACCTTGATTGCCTTTGACCGGTTCCTCAATCACTGCTTATTGCTGGTCCCCACCTTTGGTCGCCTGCCCGTCCATTGCCCTGGGATGGCCCCCACTTGGACGCTCTCTCCCCTCCAGACTTGATTTTCCACTTTTGGGGCTCCCTTGTCTCACCCCCTCCCTATGGTCCCCCCAACTTTTCTGAGATAACCCAACGCGGTGATTGTATTTGGCGCTGGACTTAATGACTATGTGACTCCACCTGTGCAATTGTCCCTTTCACCCATTTTGGGCCTTCATGATGTACTGTTGCTCCACTGCCGGTCTGCCAGAATTCACCTGCTTCTCAGCCCCTTTTTTTCAACTCCCCTCCCCCTTTCCCCCCATCCTCTATTGGGACGTGTTATTCTATGTTTGACTAGGCTACTGTATCTAATATAACTTTGCAAAACTGTTATCTTTATTTTTCCTGACCGCTGAGACCTGAGCTACATGGCAGATGCCCGCTGGAGCTGCTAGACAGCTATAGAGGAGATTGGCCTGGGCTCACCCCCTCGACCATCACCTACCCAGCCGGATATTGGGCACAGTTCTTCTCGTCTCCCTGCTGTGTTTCCTTTCCTCCCCCTCACCTGTCTCCTTTCCTTGTCTCACCCCCTCCTTATGGTCCCTCAACTTTGCCGAGATAACCCAACGCGGTGATTGAATTTGGCGCTGAACTTAATGACTATGTAACTCCACCTGTGCTATTGTCCCTTTCACTCTTTTTGGGCCTTCATGATGTACTACTGTTCCTCTACTGCCGGTCTGCCAGAATTGACCTGCTTCCCAGCCCCTTTTTTTCAACTCCCTTCACCCTTTCCCCCATCCTCTATTGGGACGTGTTATTCTATGTTTGACTAGGCGACTGTATCTAATGTAACATTGCAAAACTGTTATCTTTATTTTTCCTGACCGCTGAGACCGGAACTACATGGCTGATGCCCGGTGGAGCTGCTAGACAGCTATAGAGGAGATTGGCCTGGGCTCACCCCCTCGACCATCACCTACCCAGCCGGACATTGGGCACAGTTCTTCTCGTCTCCCTAATGTGACTCCTTTTCTCCCCCTCACCTGTCTCCTTTCCTCCCCCACCCTTGACCTTTGCCCTCACCTGTCCTGGCCCTTAGTCCCCACCCTGTTTATCTGTGAATTTTCCCTCGTCAATTGAGATCTAGCTATTTTATCTGATGCCCGATGGAGCTACCTGGTTTAGCCATAGGGGAGACTGGCCGGGGACTCCATCCTTGGACGTCACCCTCCCAGTCGGTCTTTAGACAGACTTCCTTTCGTTTCTCCTGTCGTCTTTACCCACATCCTCCCTCTATTTATGTCTCTCCTTCTCTCCTCTCTCAATGTATTGAGACTGAACTATTTTATCTGATGCCCGATGGAGCTACCTGGTTTAGCTATATGGGAGATGGGCCGTGGATTCCCTCCTTGGTCGTCACCTACCCAGTCGATCTTTAGACAGCCTTCCTTTTGCCTCTCCTTGTTGTCTCTTCCCTTACCCTCCCTTTCTCACCATTCCCTTACCCCCTCCACTACTTTTCTCTCTTCTTTCTCTCCTCTCCTAATGTATTGCCTATATTTTGATGTAATGTGTAATTGTTGATCTTTTTCTGTTACATTGTTGATTCTCATGTAAAGCACTCTGATACCTTCGGGTCTAGCCAGCGCTATATAAAACTCTTTAAATAAATAAATACTACAGTAGTCACTGTAGATTCTGGCTTCGCTCTAAGGATCACAGAGAGGAAAATGTAGAAAATGGGGGACTACCTGTTCAATAATATTTGCTGTGCAATCAATTCTATTGGATCTTCCATTTGCTATAAATAATTTGTCTATCTCTCGAGTTTTACCCCCACATTTAATTTCCCCCTGCTAGCACTTGCTCCTTAAGTTTAACGATGGGCTCTTGAAGTATTTGATTGCCAATATAGTCCAACAGTATAGAGGACATAGGCCCGATTGTGTAAGCTTTATAGACTGTAATGGTCCCATGGTTTCCGTAGTTCTTTTGTCTTTCTGTCAGGATTCCTTGTTTCCCATCTCCGGCTCAATAGGAACAACAAAATAGCCTCAGGATTTCAGAGCAACCGCTTCTTCTCCCTTAATGCTTATGGGTCTGAAGGTGGTGGGGTCGGGCGCTACACATCGCAGCTGCCATCTTAGGTACAGGCAGCGGGGGGTCTGGTCAATACGTGGTATCTTTTGGTTAATGTACTACGGCCCTCTCCCCGATTGGTATAGTGCGTCCAGCATTCTAATACTCCGCTGGGAACAACTCTCTGTAATGTGATCCCTCCTGGGGGGTCTCCTGGCCTCCCTACCTGACCCGGGTGCCTCCTCCATTCCCGCTGTCTCCTCTGTTTTGGTGTCGGCTTCCTTCTCTGCGCTGTCTGTGTGTTTGGGGCTGCCTTTGGGCTAGGCAATGCCACCAGGATCCCACTCTTGGTAAGCTCGATGTAAGATCCCTTCACCCCCAAGTGATTCCGCCAGTAAATTCTCTAAACTTCCATTTGTAATCCTTAACCTTTAGGTTTACGTCACTTTTAGATCTTCCCTCTCTCTTGCATCAAGTTCTTGTTCACTGCCCCCAAAAACCAAAGCATCTTCTTTATACATATAAATTCCAGCTACTTGTTTCAGTACCTTTTCCTTCGCTTTTTGAAAGAGAGAGGCTGCTGAGATCAACTCAGATTGCATTCTCACAAATCTAAAAGTTCCAATTGGAATGATAAATGCTTAAACATCTTTGAGTTCCTCCGCCAACATAATCTGATGGTACTCCGAAGCAAAGTCAATTGTAGGAAAAACTTTAGCTCTATCCACCCCAGCCAACATCTCCAAAATATTAGAAAATATAAAATTATCGCCCATAGCACATTTGTTCAACTGCTTAAGATCCACACACAACCTTATCTCTCCATTAGCTTTCCTCACTACCACCACAGGAGCCTACAACTCTTCACACTCCACTTCTTCTATTATACATTTGCTTTCCAACCTCTGTAACTCTTCCTGTATTTCTTTTCATATTCCAAAAAGCACATTCGCCATCTTACAACTTGGCAACTATGCCCCCTCCACTATACAAATGTGGTGTACATAACCCTTCAGACATCCCACCTTCTTTTTTTTTAATAACAGATGGAAACTCCTCATGAATTTGTAGTACACGCTCTCCGTTACAGCATTGTTTCCCTTTCACCACTTGCACATGATGATCCAGTTCTTTCCAAATCATTGGAGGATCATTATTAGGATCTAGTATCATTCTTAAATCATTGTTTTGTGAAATCAACTAAAAATACTATCACCTTTTGAAGAAGCTTATATTTTCCTGCGTACATACCTTCCTATATACTCAATCAAACCATTAAACTAGTCTTATAACTTGATGGGTTGTCCTCTCCCGTAAACATAAGCTTTCATGATGGGATTACGTAGCCTCACACTGTTTCAAATGTTCCTCAAAAGACTTCCTCGAAATTCATGTAATTTTTGCAAACAAATCAAATAACACCTGTGTGACTTTCCCTTCTAATTGTATATCGCCAATGCGACTTTTCTTATCTCCATTATGTATTTGCAAGACTATTTGACCACACTCAAACTCATTGTCAATTTCATTTTTCAACATTCACTTCACGCACCTTTGTAAACGTATTTTACTTTTGCAAACCCACTGAAAGTTGACTTTCATTCCACACGATTTGCACACATTTTCCAAAACAGGACTTTCTTTGTTATTTGCGAATGAAGCTGTGTTTCCACAATGGAAACATCTTCCTTGAAACTCATTTTTTGTTTGGATTATGGTCACCAACTTTTACCAGTTTATCAACTTTCTCAAAATAACTTCTACACATTTCATAAACTGTTCATTTTTTTTTTTTTTACAATGAGCAATACCTCCTCTAATGTAGGATTATCGTTTTGCTGAAGCTTATCCTTGACTTTCTCAATATTACATCCTAATATTAGTAGATACTGTTTCCTTTCGTCTACACTACTCTTCAATTTACAAGAAGAGACTAATTTGCGCAGTACTGTCACATGAGATTCATAGTTTCTCCTTCTCCTTGCATTCTCTTCCCATAGTGGTATCTTTCTAAAATTGTACTTACTTTGGGAAGATAATGATTATCAAGTTTTTTAAATACATATTGCATATTCTTTTAAATTAGCTGGTTCTTCAGCTGATAATTCTGACAGAGGAGGAAACATCTCTTGACCCTCTGATCCGAAGCAGTGCAACAATAATGCTGATTTCCTTTCTGCGCTTCAAGAACACCCTCTCACTGTGGCATACAGTTGACATTTATTTCCACTTTTGCCTCTTTAAGTTGGGTTCCCCTGGAGAAGATTAAAAGAAACAGTGGAGAAGTAACATTCTGCACAAACAACAAACTTCCCTTTTCCTTTTGTTATAGATGGAAAAGATCGGTATCTTCAAGCCCAATTGTCTATACAGCCAGGGCTGGATAAACATACCTTATCTTATAAACAAACTTTTATACGGTCTAATCTTGCCAGGTTACAAAATTTACATAGCAATTTATAAACAGTGCCCCATAGTTAAAAACAAAACAAGTTCAAAGGAATGTTCTATTAGCCTATTTTATTTGTCAGCAAATTGTTTTATCAAAAATAGTTAGCAACCAACCTATATTTAGTGTTTTGCTGATGATATTCGTGTACAACCATACAGATGTTTTTTTTAAAAACTGTTTTTATTAAAACAAACAAAAATTGGCAATACAGACATACATACATCTACGATGTATCATTATCTCGCTTAGATCGCGGTTACATTGCATAGCATTCTGCGGCAAACATAGTACAGATATAATCACTTCAATCAAATTCTTCCCTCTATAATCCTGACTCTCTCTCTACCCTCCCTCACTCTCTTCGTCTGAGCTGTCTGTATCAAGTTCTGGCAATGGTTCACATATATCCCCACGGAAAGTATTGCACGCCGCCCATATTTTATTCCATTTCCTCGGGCTCCCTCTGGTTGCATACACTGCGCGTTCAGTGACCATTGTCAGGTCCATGTTCCTGTACCATGCCGACAGCGTTGGTACCTCCGCTGCCCCCCATTTCTGCGCAATATCTCTTTTGGCAATTAAAAGACCCAGTGTGACCCAGATGTGCCCGTGACGGGAGAGGTCGTTAGGCTCCCACACGTTAAGTATACATCGTCTCGGATTTGGCAAGAGTGACACCTTTGTTGTTTGAGATATGGTGCGTAGTACCTGCCGCCAATAACCTACTATTGCTGGGCAATCCCATAAGGTGTGAAAGAAGGTTCCTTCCTCCCCGCAGCCCCTTAAGCAGAATGGGTGTGGCGTTCTCTGCAATTTGTGTAGGGTGGTCCTAGTGGAATAGATGCGGTGTCGAATTTTAAGTTGCACTAACCTAAGTCTGGCCGAAATCCCTACCTCTTTGGGTGAAGCCAGGGCCTCTTGCCAATCCCGATCATCCATTTCTCCTATCTCTGCCACCCATTTTTCTCTCAATACACCTGTGGGGTCTGGTAAGTTATTAAGTAGTTTCCTGTATGTAAGTGACGTGGCCCTTGTTTGCATGTGATCTGTAAGTAACCGGTCTTCCAACGGGGATGCCTCCGGGATCTCTGTGTCTAGTGGGATCGCTGCTAGTAATGCCTGTCGTATTTGCATGTATCTAAATTTCTCATTCGGGCCCAGATTATATTGGAGCTGGAGCTGGGTAAATGGCACCACTGTGGAGATGCCTAAGCTATCCCACTGTGTGAAGCCCTTACTCCGTCGCAGGTGTCCTAACACCTTGACATCCCACAGTGGGGTCAGCCTGGTTATCACCCCTCTCCAGCCTAGCCGAGCCTGTGCCGCATGCCAAATCTGGGCAGTGTGTTTCGTAGGTCCTATCAATTTCGAGACCGAGTCTTTGTTATAGAGCATGGCTAACATGTTATTTGTTCCCAGTTGAGCCCTATCTGCCCTGTACGCTGGATTGTCACAGGGTACATGGATCCATTGGTTTATGACTTTGAGTTGTGCCGCCCAATCGTACATTTAGAGATTCGGAAGCGCAATCCCCCCATCATACCAGCTTTTGTGAAGCTTTGCTTGGGCGATACGGGCTGGGCGGTTACCCCAAAGAAGGAGCGATACTTGTGCTGCTATTTGTTTAAAATATCGGGGTGGGATCGGATCAGGTGTATTTTCCAGGATATAGAGGAATCTAGGGAGGACCTTCATTTTCTATAATGCAGCCCTCCCGGGCAGTGTGAGGGGCAGTGACGCCCAGTGCGTCACATCGCGTTTCAGTCGTTCCTGTGGTGGTGTTAAATTCTTAGTGAAGAAATCTGTTGCGTTTCTGGTGTTGTGTATTCCTAAGTACTTAAATGAGTCCTCTGCAATCATTAATGGGCACTCTGTGGAAAATGTTGGTATCGGTCCCTTTAAAATAAAGATGATCGATTTAGTCCAGTTTAGTGTATAACCTGACAGTCTACCATGGGTGTTACAAATATTAAGAAGTTCTGGTATGCAGCTCTCTGGTTCTGTAAGATATACTAGTATGTCATCCGCGTTAAGCGAGAGACGGTCTTCCCATCCCTCCCGCCAACTAATTCCTTTCAACAACGGGGTTGCCCTAATCAGTGTCGCAAGGGGTTCTAATACTAATGCAAATAACAGCGGCGACAGGGGACATCCCTGGCGTGTTCCCCGTGCCAGTGGTATCTCGTCTGATATGTGGCCATTAGCAGTTACTCGGGCCACCGGTTTAGTGTACAGGAGCCGTATCCAGGCACAGAATTTAGGGCCAAAGCCCATACGTGTTAACACTCCAAATAAATATTGCCATTCCACCATATCGAATGCCATTCTCGCATCCAAGGAAAATATCACCGCCGGTTCTGTTAGCAATGAGGCTTTTCCCAACACCCCTTGCACGCGTCTGAGATTAAGTGCTGTGTTCCTGTGTGGTAGAAAACCGGACTGGTCTGGGTGTATCAATTGCGGGAGTCGGATCATCAATCGATTTGCTAATAGTTTCGCTAACATTTTTACTTCTGCATTTAATAATGAGATCGGGCGGTAGGACGTACATTCCGTCACTGGTTTCCCAGGTTTTGGGATCGCCACTATCGTAGCGATACGCTGGTCCAATGGGAGTTCGGACTTTTCCAAACTCTCATTGTACATCACCAGCAAGGGGGGGGGGCGATTGTTTCCGGCATTAGCTTAAAACATTCTATAGGTATCCCATTGGGTCCTAGCGCTTTGCCTGATTGCACCGCAGTAATTGCAGTTTGTAATTCCTCAAGAGTTGGGTCCGCCTCTAACACCGCGGACATCTCCGGTGTCAGGGTTGGCATCTCGATATTTCTTAGGGAGTCCCGTATCTCCGCCTCTGTCGGAAGTGATCTGCTAGTATGTGTACTATATCCTCCGGGTGCGAGTGTAGCTTTCCCTCCCTCGACCCCAGTTGCTGTATTCCCTTTGCGCCATCTCCCTTCCTATCGAGCCATGCTAGCATTTTACCAGCTTTATCTCCCACATCATATATTTTGTTGTTTGACCGTCGCTATATCAACTATGGTCTGTTCTTTGAGGTAGTCTCTGTATTGCCGTTGACGGATATTCAGGGTATGTGCTGTGTCGGGCCTTGGATCTAAGGTGTATGCTCTGTCTGCCTCCGACAGGGCCCACTCCAAGTCTGCCAATTCTTTTTGTTGTGACCGTTTATGTCCGGTGATGGACGCAATTGCTTGCCCCCTGAACACCGTTTTTTAACCTTCCCACACTATTGCGGCCGAGTCAACCGAGGTCATGTTTTCCTCAAAGTAGTGTTTGGTGGTGTTGCAGAGTTCTTTCTTGACGGCAGGAACCTTAAGGTATCCTGGATAAATGGAGTACAATCACCGGTGTGCTTTTTCTTGACATGAGAGTGTCAGTAGTATTGGGGAATGATCCGAGATTCCTCTGGGTCTGATGTCTACTTCTTTGATATTCTGGATCCTGGTGCCCAGCATCAGTAAATAATCTATCCGGGAAAGGCTATTGTGTACCGTGGAATGGTATGTGTATTGACAGGTATTAGGGTGTATGTGTCTCCAGACATCTATTAAACCCATTGCTTCTATAAACCCTTGGAATCGCGAAGGTCTAGGTGGTTGAACTCGAGTGGGATATCTGTCTTGAGCTACGTCTATCGCGGTGTTAAAGTCCCCTCCTATGATAAGGTCCCCTTCAGGCAGTGCGAGTAAGAATTTGCCTAGCACCGGTAGGGCCACAGAGTGGAGTGCTTGCGGTATGTATACCGACACTATATTCAGGAGTTTGCCCTCCCACTGGCCCTGTATTGCTGCGAATCTCCCTTGGTCATCTACCCTAGTATGCAAGACCATATATGAAGACGGTTTCTTAATCAGTATACCTGTTCCTCTAGATCCTGAGGAGAATTTGGAGTGTGCGGCCATTTTATACCCCCATCTATCCAGTGCCCTGCATGTTGTTCCCATGAGGTGCGTCTCTTGCAAACTCGCCAGCGCAGGGCCCTAGCGCTTCAGCGCCTGTTGTACCAATCCCCTCTTTATTTTGTCGCCCAGTCCTCTAACGTTCCATGTTAAAAAAATGTAAGGGGTTTACTGAGGTCACTTGTGTCGTGGTACCCGGGCTACTAGACATTGAGGCCGACGCCATCAATAATACGTGTGAGCAAGAGGGGCCCCAGTCCTCGGGTATCAATGAATGGATCCGCCAGGCAGGCAAGGCCGAAGAATGTGGAAGTGTTCGGATACCTCTCGTAATGTGTATGGTGAAGCCACGTCTCTTGCGCTTGTCGTGTCTTTTGCGCTATAGGCCTCTCTAGTGATCACCGGTAATCTCTGTTAGCATTGCCTCTAACAATCTCTAACAAACCATAAAAACTAGTAACCCCCCCCCTATCTCTCCCCACCCTCCCAGCCTCCCTGCTTAGCGCTCCTGCAACTACCTGCCACCCCAACTCAGAGAGTGCTCCTCCCCTCCCAAAAACATAGTACTTGCTTATCCGGGGTAAGAGGTCCAGTGGAAATCCCAGCCCCTCTTGCCCTCCAAGGTCTGCCTCAGTCCGCTACCTTGACCGGCCCAGCTGTGGTTTAGCTACATGTTTGTGCCGTCTGCTGGCAATCCTTTGAGTGGTGATGGCATTGTGTCTATTCCTCCTCCTGACTCGGTGTCTGTTCCAAGTCTGAGTGCCTCGATCCTTGCGTTTCCAGGTCGTCTCCTCCCTCTCGTCGGCGGTGATGTCTGTTCCCGCGATTTGGGTTCCCCACAGTTCGCCATCCATCAATCCAATGCTGCGCCGCTTCTGGCGTCTCGAAAAACCATGTCCGTCCATCTGCGACTACTTTAAGTTTTGCAGGGAAGAGCATAGAATAGGGCAATTCCTGGGCTCTCAGCTATTTTTTAACCTCTAGGAAACTCCTCCTGCGCCTGGACACTGCTACTGTGTAGTCTGGAAATGAAGTTATTGTGGGGTTTTGCACTCGTATGGGTGGAGAGATCCTTGCGGTTTGTAAGATTGCGTCCCTATCTCTATAATTAAATAATTTAGCGAGTACTGGCCTCGGGGTGGGTGCCTGGTTTTGGTCTGCCGGCGGGTACTCTGTGCGCTCGTTCCACCGAGAAGAAGTGGGAGAGTCCTTTGGGTTGTAGTCTGGTTTTCACGAGGTCCTCTACATATAGGTCCATTGCTTGCTTCCCTTCCGTCTCCGGAATACCCAGTATACGTACATTGTTCCGTCTTGCGCGCCCTTCCTGATCATTGAGCTTCTCTGCAAGCAATTTGTTGTCTTTTTGAAGCTGGGAGACGGTTGTTTGTAGTTCAGATGTGTCCGTTACTAGTGATTTCTCTACTATCTCTACTTCCTTCACTCTGTCCGCCATTTTGTGGAGATCTGCACGTAATAGTGAGACGTCGGTGGAAATAGAGCCCACCGTGGTTTGAACGCTAGAGAGTGCCTTCATGATGTCTTCAAGCGTAATTTTTTGCCCTCCTTCCCCTTCCGGGCTTTTTCCAGTAGGTGTGCCTCCTTCTGACTGTGGCATGGAGCTTTTTTCAAAGGCAAATTTGGCCTGTGTGGCGCTGTTTCTCAGGCCCCTTCCTGCCATAGCTCCCACCGTGTGGAGTGGATGACTGCTTGCGCAGCTTGGGGTGAAAGTCTGCTGCCCGACGCTGTATCGTTTGGAGATGGGCGTGGGTCTGGTGGCGTTGTTTTCCTCCCTTTTTTTTTTGTTATTGTTTTTTTTCCCCTTTTTTTTCCCCCTCACTATAGATGTAGTTAATGGGTGTTTTTGCTCTTCAGTGTTCGCAAAATATGTCTCCCTGCCTCCGGTTGCTCTGCACTGTGACTTCCTGCCTTTTGCCGCCCCTCCGTCTATGCGCCCACCACTAAGGCGAAATGTCTGCCGTGACTCTTCAAATGAAGGTTATGTGGTGGGCAGGTTGTCAGGCTTCAGGGGTTTGGTTATGGTGCACAGTCCGTTGGGGGTCTGGGCGTGTTGCGCCGGTGGGGTGTATCTGTCCCTCAAAGTGCGCTATTCATAAGGCAATCTGAACGCTGTATTAGTTGTTGAGCTGCACGTGGCTCTGATCCTACCCGTGCGCTCGCTTCATTCCTACAGCAGGCAGTAATAACAATGGCGCCATCACCGGGTCTCAAAGGGGCGTTACCGGTGTCAGGAACCACGCCACCTCACCCGTTGCTGCCGATTTTACCACGGATAATTCGCCTCTGTGGTGTCCGTACTCCGTCACCAAGGGTCCGCTAGGTTTTCGCCGGGGTGCTCGTTCCGCCTTTCCTGGGGTGCCAATATATGTTTAACGTCGCTGCCTTTCTCCGGAGGAGGTCGGCTCCGCGCGCAGGTTCATGCCCCTCCGGCGCGAGTCTCACAGTCGGTCCGTATGGTCCCGGCCCGCAAGAAAGCTGTTAACGCTGTAGTAGCTACTGTGGGTGTTCACGTCTTCACTGCCTCCTCTCTACCGCATACTCCGCCCCTGAGATACGTTGCTGGCGGCAATCGTCCCAGGCCCGCCGCTCCGCTGGCTCCAGCTCGCCTGCACTCCAAGGCGGCACCTTCCCAAACTTTAACCCCCGGTCTCTGTCTCGCAGGTCGGCCGCTCTTGTGCATTTTGTCGTATTCGCCACTTTCCGGCCACGGATTGACACCGGAGTTTCACCTGCTGGTGCCATCAGGCCGCGGACCTCGGTTCCTGCCCCTGGAGGTTAGTACTGTGTCGGATTAGTGCTCGGATATTCAGAAGGGCCGCGTTATCCCCGGAGCTTCTCCACTAAGCAGCCATTTTGCTCGGCTGCTAGCCACGCCCTCATACAGATGTTTTTAGTATGAAAGTAACAATAAGAACGAGTGAAAACAGTACTGTCTTGAAGAAGAAATTAATCTCCTGTTGAGAATATGATTTGTTGACTAGTAAGATGTATTTTTCTGAACTATAAAGATTGTGATGATATAAGCAATGGGGAAAATTTGTGTAATACAGTAACAGCTAAAAAGACATCTCATAGTTGAGCAAGCAAAGGAATATAAATATAGGTTGGTTGCTAATACAGTGTTTATATTTTATTTAGATTATTTTTTTAAATCTTGAAATCATTGTCCTGAAGGTGACGATCATTTTGAACACCGAAACGCCGCGTCAATTATTTTTTTCTTAATTTTATCATGTAAAATGTATATTTTAAATAACATTGACGATTAATTGTTTTTAATGAATTGTGTTAACTATTTTTGATAAAACAATTTGCTGACAAATGAAATAGGCTAATCGAACATTCATTTGAACGTGTTTTGTTTTTATCCTCATGGCTGCTTCTGACGGCCAACGGCCGTCGCGTGCACTACCTTTGTAGTGCTGCGCACGTCCGTTGGCCGTTGTGGCACCGCCCGCTCAATAGAACGTTCCGCACTAGCGCGGAACCTTTGGCGCACTTATGGGGTTAACTATGGGGCACTGTTTATAAATTGCTATGTAAATTTGGTAACCTGGCAAGATCAGACCGTATAAAAGTTTGTTTATAAGATGAGGTATGTTTATCCAGCCCTGGCTGTATAGACAATTGGGCTTGAAGATACCGATCTTTTCCATCTATAATAATAGGAAAAGGGAAGTTTGTTATTTGTATAAATACTTATACCCATCCCTTTTCCAAAAGAAGGGTACCTCCCATAGTTGCAGTAACATTCTGACAATTCTTAAAATCAAAGAAACAAAAATTTAGGAAAAAAATGCATAACTAATGCTGACAAGGGTCTCTATGCCCAAGATTCCACCTGGAAGTAAATGTTGTTAATTTAAACTACATAGTTTATTGATATCACCAAGAATATCAAATAGTCTTCTCGGTGCTCGTAATATTAGATGAACTGTATGTTTACAATGTGGAAACTGCACTTTGTTGACACTCCACTTCATTATGTGAGTAGGTACCCAAGCAGTGACGAATCTAGGTTTTCAATGGGAGATGATCCAAGCACCTACATTAGCACTGTGGATACTCAACTTCGTTTACACTCCACTCCATTAAGTAATAAAACAAAGTTCCTACAAGCCTAAGCTCACCTTGATGATAGGACACTCTGCTTCAGTAGGACGGCACTGTAGCTCGTCGCCATTGTAACAAAGATGGAATTCTCCAGAAAATAGATGAAACTGGATCAATTGTTATAAATATATGTACATGCCAGTGAGCTCTGTATCCTGGCTCACCCTTCTCTTTGCATGCAATCTCTTCCCTTGTGTATTCATATTCCAATGGATTTGCTATATACATGCTACTGCTGGATACCACGCATGCCCTCATAATCCCTACTCAAAAGGTCGAGGACCTATTTTACAGAAACAGCTAATTACTACATACACAAAGAAATAGGTAGATGTCATTTTTTGTTTTACTTTTAAAAAAGACATGTTTTTGCAAACAACAAATGTCTAGCAGCTTGAAAATGGCTGCAAGTGGCAATATGTTTTACATAGGCATGTGGAACTTGTAAATTACACTTTGAACTGCTTTTAGTGAGTAAACAAAATGTGATGAGTGGATTTTTTAAACCTGAACCTTGCTTGTTAGGGTGTTTGTTTTCTGCTGGTGTTCTTGATCTTTTTCCAAAGCACAACAGGCTTCACATTTGCAGTTTTTTAAAGAATAGAAGAGTTAATCGTGTCAAGTTCTCTGTTCCTCAGTTTAGAGATCCAAATATGACCCTCTTCAGGGTCATTCCCACAAATAAAGGAGAGGCTACACATGCCTTTGGCTGTAGGATCACCATCATCACTTCATCACTGCCCTGACCCCACCTGTGCCCGCCCCGCCCCCTTCCTTGGTTATGCAGATTACACCAAGACGCGTCTACAGCCGAGCTATCCATGGCGGATTCTAGGGTTCTTTCTGAACAGCACAAGAGACATGAAACAACTACAGATTTTAAAAAGTTTGTCATTAAAAATTGACATTTAGCTTGGTGGGGATAGGCAGAATAAATGTATCTACTTCCTCCATTTGACGCTGTTCGACACTATCTAAAAAGTGAAACCCCACTTTAAAACGGACTGCTGCTTCAACACGACGATAAACTGGACTCTTAGACCTAAAGTATCTGAAGGTCCTTCCATGTTACATGGAAAACCAAGGGAGCTCTGCTTGACCAATCCTAGCTAGGGAGGGCCTGTACTTGATTGGTTCCTGTGGCTCCAAAGACCGCTGCACACAAGTACCCGCATGCTAAAACCCCTGACAGATGGCATTGCTGGCTATTTCCGGTGGTGACCCTCCACCCTGACCCTCTGCCTCGAAGCCACTATATAAGAATAAACACTATTGGCGATGCCAGTACTTTCAATAAGTGCTGTTCGAGGTTAGCTCAGGTGTTAAAGAGAGTTTCCTAATTACATTTACATGAATGTAGTTCAGGTTTGGGTTTATTGGTCTCCGTTAGGGTAAGGTAAGTGTTGCTTGTTTATTTAAGTTTGTTTTTTTAACAGTAAGCGTTAGATATAGGTTATCTGCTTTATAATTAATATAATATTATTGAGATTAATTTAAGCTTGAGGCTGACAAAAGGGTTTGTTTATAAATGCTAGTGTTTTTTAGGTCTTGACTGAGCCAGCACATGCGCTCCTCAGAGAGACATTTAGTATACTGGTTTTCAAAGTGCTGCCACAGCCGGCCTAGCGCTTGCGTTCACGCGAGCAGCCGCCATCCCCC
Organism: Lissotriton helveticus; assembly: GCF_964261635.1. Lineage (NCBI taxonomy): Eukaryota > Metazoa > Chordata > Amphibia > Caudata > Salamandridae > Lissotriton > Lissotriton helveticus. The sequence continues at coordinate 47,540,319 of NC_136061.1, forward strand.
TCCGATCACTTTTGCGGCAAACAAACGCACATCTTTTAAATACACCATTTAAGAGCATTTAATTGCGACAATTATTTTTTATATATATATAAAATGAAAATATTAATATGATTTTCTTTCATCTCAGAACTTTCTACGTTAACGGAAACTGCATTTTTAAAAAGTGTACATATGAATTGCCTTTCAGTCTCAAACAATCATGCCCCGTTCTGCCTCAACTTAAAATGCACATTTTTTTTTACTCATTTCCTTTTCTCCATGAGGCAGTTTGTTACGTATTCAGCATTTCTAGACTTACGTTTCATGTATACTTAGTTTCAACTGGGGAATCAGCACACGCGAAACCAATTTTTTCCCTTTCTTGACATCTTGCTTCCTATTGGCTCTAGGCAGGTCAGCTGACTTTGTCATTTTGTCTGTCCCGGAGTGGAACTGTCCCTATATCAATCTAGATCAGACTACAAAGTGGAGACAGAAATTTATTTATTTTATTTATTTATTTATTTATTTATTTATTTATTTGAACTTGTAAGGCGCACAGCTACCCGCAATGGGTTTCCCGGCGCCAAGGGACAGACTGAAGAAGAAAAACTACAAGGCCTAGCGGAGAGATGGCTATTCAAAGAAAACAGTGCTTACTCAAGGAAACTTATTGCTGAAAAAGCCAAGTTTTTAGTGCCTTGCGGAACCTAACAAAGTTAGTTTCCAACTTCAGACTCACAGGCAAGGCATTCCACGTTTTAGTGGCCAGATGCGAAAAGGAACGGCCGCCCATCTTCACCAGCCTAAATCTAGGAACGACAAAGTCTCCCTTACCTGCAGATCTAAGGGTGCGGCTAGGAGTATAAGCATGAATAAGACTTTGAAGGTATTTGGGGGCAAAGCCCTGTTTAATCTTAAAGATATAACACAAAGCCGTAAACTTGATTCTATTTTTAATTTCTAGCCAGTGTAAATCGCGAAGGGCAGGGAGAGCCGATGCTTTCCGGGGAACATTGCATAGCAGCCGTGCGGCCGCATTTTGGGCTACCTGGAGTTTTCTAAGCGTAGTCAGATCAGCACCAAGGTACAGAACGTTCCCATAGTGTAGGCGTGATGTTATCAAAGCCTGGACCACTATCCTTTGGGTGTTGATAGGAAGCATCCACAGGATTTTTTGGAGCCATTTGAGAGTGGCAAAACAAATGGCAGCCACTTTGACAGGCTGTTGTCGCATCGTAAGCCTCTCATCAATTAGGAAACCGAGGTTACGAACCTGAGCCACAGGTTTGGGAATAGGACCCATACTTTCGGGCCAATGTTGTGGGCCCCAGAGATCTTTGTCTTTACCCAGGATTACAATCTCGGTCTTATCACCGTTTAGCCTTAGAAAGTTTGCCTTCATCCAATCAGCTACCCGGGATAGCCCTAATTTAAGGGCAGAGACATTGCTGCCATCTCCTCCAGATAGAGTGAAAATAATCTGTGTGTCATCGGCGTACGAGAATAACGTTAAGCCAGCTCCTTCCACAATAGTGGCCAGGGGTCTAATATAGATGTTAAAAAGTAATGGACTGAGAATAGACCCCTGGGGCACGCCGTACGCCGATGCACAAATTTTAGAAAACCTGGAAAGTGCGCCCCCTCAGAAAAGAGACTATCCAAGTAAGGGCCAAGCCCCCAACTCCCAAAGATTGAAGGGATGAGAGAAGAATGGAGTGAGACACAGTGTTGAAAGCTGCTCTTAAATCCAACAGGATAAGCGCCGATGTCTCCCCGCGATCGACACTGTGTCTCAGATTCTCCGTGACTCCCAGAAGAGTGGTTTCTGTGGAGTAGTGGGCCCTGAATCCAGATTGAGAAGGATGCAGGTAGCCCGAGCTCTCCACTAAGTGTGATAGTTGAGAGTTTATGTGTCTCTCCAAAATTTTGGAGAAGATAGGCAGCAGTGAAATGGGCCTATAATTAGATAGATTGGAGGTATCCACACCTGCTTTTTCAGTAGGGGAACTACCATTGCGTGTTTCCACTTCTGTGGGACACATGATTCTCTCAATGAAGTGTTAAGGAGTTTCATCAGTACGCGGCGGGAGTTTAAGTCCAGTTGTTTAAAAAAAATTTGCCGGGAGGGGGTCACGAGGCGATCCAGATTTGATGCTCTTAAGACAATTGGCAAATGAAGCATCATCAAAAGGCAGCCACTCAGAGAGAGTAGTTGTCATGGGTAGTTGACTATCTGGGGCAAGTCCTGAGGGCAAAGGAGGATGTGAGTCTATGTTCAAAGGGCAAATGCCCAGCGAATCATAGATTTGTTCTACCTTGGTGATAAAAAAGTCAGCTACAGAGTTGCACTGTTCCTCATTCAGAGCTGGAGGGGCAGGATTAGATTCAGCTCCTGTTAGTTTTTTTACCACTGAGAATAAAGTGCGAGGGCAATTCTGGGCGTGTGAGATGGTGTTAGTAATGTGAGTAGCTCTGCAATCTTACATTGTTTATGGTAGTCTCTATGAGCTACCTTATATGCCATCTTACGGGAGGGCGAATAAGAGCACCTCCATTGTCTCTCAAGTGCCTTGCATTTAGACTTAGCGGTTTTCAAACTATCCGAAAACCACGCTGCAGGGTGACGATGTGACAGGGCATACAGGGGCATAAGGGGAACAAGTTTATTCACAGCAGAAGTCAGCCAGTCAGCGACTGCTGCTTCTGATGTCAGGAAACATGGATTGTCAGTAGGTGAGGTAAGGCTTAAATGCTTATTAAAGTCTGAAATATTGAGTTTACCCCAACAACGTGATTTGTCACCAGATACAGCGTCAGATGTAATCTTCCTATACCAGGGAAGTGTGAATTTAACAGCCATATGATCCGACCATTCCAAGGGGCGAGCAGCTCTTTCACAATCGAACATAAGATTGGATAAAACAGGATCTAATAAGTGCCCGGCCTGATGAGTAGGTCCAGAATTTCGAAGCAGGATGTTAAGAGCTTCTAGATCAGCCAAAAGAATTTTACCGGTTGAACATAGAGGATCATCAAGATGCAGATTCAAGTCACCTAGAATAGTGAAGTTGGCGGCTTTCAAGACCAGTGGGGCGATGGTTTCTGAAAAGGTCGTTACCCAGGAGATGGAATTCCCGGGTGGATGGTATATCAGAAGACCCGATAAAGTCACCTGTGCATTGATGGCTAATTTAAATAAAGCAGCCTCACATCCCTGAAGCGGGAAAGCCTCAAATTTACAGTTGTAGGTTGACTTGAATATTATGGCAATACCGCCACCCCTACCTGTATCTCTGTCTCTATGTACCATGACATAGCCAGGGGGAATAGCAAAGGCAATATCCGGCCCTGAGCTTGCCTGGAGCCATGTTTCCGTTAGGAAAATGGCATCAGGATTCTCATCAACCAGAAAATCGTAAATATGATTTTGATGTTTCGGGAGAGAACGACAATTGATGCTCCAGAAATGAAGTTTAGGTGGAATAGAAGAGATTTTAGCAGCAGCCGTTTGGCCCTGTGAAAGGGAGCAATTCCTCCTTTTACATCTACGCATCCTTCCCAAGGAGAAACAGCAGTTCTTACAGTGAAACCCCTGATGGGGAGGAGAGCATACAGAACAATGCATATTCGATACCTGTCTGTCTAAGGGACAACAAGTCCTCGGACGTGTAGGATATGAAGGTACCTGGTAGAGCAGAGGTAATGGCACAGGCATCAAGGTTGGTGGCCACGTGGCCCGATCTGGCGCAGACGGGCAGGACTTAGGCTTGACTTTGGCGCGACAGAGGTGCGCCTGCTGATCGCGTCCGCTGCGCGGAGAGTCGTCCATCTTGCTTTGTAGTCTTGAGTGCAGCGCGCCGGCGCTGGGACTTGTAGTTTTTAACAGTCAGATCCTATTGCCGTGTACAATGTCAGGCAAATGGCATCAGAGCCACAGACCCCGATTCAGGTAAGTCAGCACCGGAGCGAGGGGTAGTGTGGCCAGTGGGAAGATAGGTCAGTGAATTTAAAACATACAAAACAGGCGCAAAACAATTCCTGAATAAAATAATTTTTATAAAAAGTTACACGCTATCTACCACCCGGCTTTCCGCCTCAGGTGGGTACAATACACTAGTATAGTTATATAAATAAATATTAAAGAAATCCTAGCTGCAGGTAAAAAGGGGGTTCGATATGAATTCCTGCTTCACTAAACCGTCTTTATCCTGCCATCTAGCCAGTGGGCAGGAGGTGCTGCCCAACGTGGCCCTGAATTCATCTGCCTATGATCCCGTCAGGCATTTCTCGACTAATGGAGCAGCCATGGCTCAGAACAGAATCTACTCGTCTCCGTTCTACTCACCGCGAGACAATGTGATGTTCAGCTCCGGCCGCGGCCCCTATGAGTATGGGTCGAACTCCTTCTACCAGGACAAGGACAGGCTTTCTAGCCGCCGGCAGAATGTGATGGGACACCACCCAGACCTCAATTGCCCAGGATTTTAGCAGCGACCAAAGCAGGGCCAGTGTCCAGGAGCAGAAGACCAGCATTCAGATCTACCCCTGGATGCAGCGCATGAATTCCCACAGTGGTGTCTTTTTTCTCCCCCTCTTTACAGCTCGGAGATATAAATTAAATATACTGAATCATCTTTACGACCATCTCTTCCTCGCAGAACAGGCTCGGCTCCTTTTCATGGCCCCATAAAAGCCATAAAGGCTGCATCACGTGACAGCCAGATTTCCAGCAATTGCATTGCCCCCCTTTCCGGATTGAAAAGCACATATTCGTGCAATATGCCTTTTAAGTTATTCATTGCATGTAGCAGATGATGTGTTGGAACATTGTGCTTTATGGAGCTTCATTGTTTCATGTACAAAGTAACTTTGAAGCAGTCGCCAAAGCCAACTTCCCTAAACAATATCACTTGTCAGTAGTCATTACCTATACAAAGAACGTTTTACAATTTAGAAGTAAGTTGCATATAATATATTCAGGTTAACTCTGCGGACTGCATTAACCTGATCCCCTAGTGCAAATATTAGGGCGCTACATGGGACTTGGTGTAAATTGAGGTCACAGCCGTTCCCATCGCTTTATTTAAATAATACCTCAGTGAAGCAGAACAGCATCTACTTAGGACTTACATTACTGGCATCGTCGCTCAGACGTCTGTCATCCATAACTTGTTGTCTGATAACAACATGTGAAACATGAATGATTCACTCAATGTGATTTGAAGCTCCCCTTCTCATTTTGTCTCGTTGTCTAGTATTTGCGCCTAGGGCTGCTTGAAAGGTATGATCAGTAGTTTTTGCTAGAATTTTGAACTGCACCAAACGCCCCATTAGCTGTTTACTTAACGAACGGGTGTATTTTCTAAACTCCGCAGTTTGTGCAGTTGCATGCGGCATGCACTAGGGCGAGTAAATTGCGAGTTGTGCATGTCAACCATACAATTTCGCCACTCGCTGACTGTATTTTTCCAAACTTTAGTTACTGTGTGTTGTACATTGCCGACTTTTGATATACAACTATATAAACTATGAATTGCCTTTAGTAAGAGCAGCTTACAGAAAACCTGTAAATTCCAATATTTAAACATTAATTATATTTGCATGCCCATTGCGCCCGCCCTGTTTTTAGTCTCCTGCGTGCGGTGTGTTCCAGCCCTTCAATGGGTTGGCTTTTTTTAATATGGACACCAATATCCTTGGTGCAACATCATCACTGTTGCATGGCTAAACACTAATAAGGTACAATGTTTAGCCATGCAACAGGTGATGTTGTTGCACCAGTGATATTGTGCTGCAAAATTAAATACTTATAAGGTCCCAAAAGCGAGACCTATTGGCTATGCCAATGCTTGTTTAATGTATGTCAGGGTGAGCATTAAGGGATAGATTAAGATCATTGGTTACGTTTTATTTGATTTAACTTTAAGTGGGGTTAGGAGAAGCATTAGAATGAACTTACCATGTTTTAATTTAATAAGATCTAATGTGAGTTGATTCAATGTAATTAATGGTTTGGTTAGTACTATTTGGGTGAAGGTTGTGCATTAAACAGTGCATTAAATTTTAATCTAATACATTTTAGGAATAGGGTTACCATTTGTTAAACTTTACTTAGTTTAATTTAATTTTATGTACCTTGATTTAATATTAATTTATATTCAAGACTAGCATGGTTCTTTGCATAAGGTCACTGATGTAATTTAATACATTTTAGTGTAAAGGGTAATATTAGGCTTACGATTGGTGTTCCGGCCAATGCAGTGAGTTTGATGTAGTGGTAAATTACATTAAAACTTTCTCTAGTTGAAGTAGTTGTGTTGAATGTAGTGGCAGGTTGTAACAGTGTTTTAAAGTTAATAACATCCATCTATTCTTGATTACTTGTGCTGGCATCTAGCAAGGAAACCATTGCATTTTGAAGCCACTCAGTGGCTTTTGGAGTGTTTTTGAAAACAGGACACACTTTGTTATACACTAACCCACACTGGTGTTGCATTGGCATCAGTGGGCTCTGGACCCGCTCTGGTGTTGCATTGGCAGTAGTGGGCTCTTGACCCGTTCTGATGTTGCATTGGCATCAGTGGGCTCTTGACCCGTTCTGGTGTTGCATTGGCAGCAGTGGGCTCTTGACCCGCTCTGGTGTTGCATTGGCAGCAGTGGGCTCTTGACCCGCTCTGGTGTTGCATTGGCAGCAGTGGGCTCTTGACCCGCTCTGGTGTTGCATTGGCAGCAGTGGGCTCTGGACCCGCTCTGGTGTTGCATTGGCAGCAGTGGGCTCTTGACCCGCTCTGGTGTTGCATTGGCAGCAGTGGGCTCTTGACCCGTTCTGATGTTGCATTGGCAGCAGTGGGCTCTGGACCCGTTCTGATGTTGCATTGGCAGCAGTGGGCTCTTGACCCGCTCTGTTGTTGCATTGGCAGCAGTGGGCTCTTGACCCGCTCTGGTGTTGCATTGGCAGCAGTGGGCTCTTGACCCGCTCTGGTGTTGCATTGGCATCAGTGGGCTCTGGACCCGTTCTGATGTTGCATTGGCAGCAGTGGGCTCTGGACCCGTTCTGATGTTGCATTGGCAGCAGTGGGCTCTGGACCCGTTCTGATGTTGCATTGGCAGCAGTGGGCTCTGGACCCGCTCTGGTGTTGCATTGGCAGCAGTGGGCTCTTGACCCGCTCTGGTGTTGCATTGGCAGCAGTGGGCTCTTGACCCTCTCTGGTGTTGCATTGGCAGCAGTGGGCTCTTGATCCAGGCCTGCAGCCTGTGGCTATCTCTTCCCTTCAATGCATAGAAGCCCATCTACTGGAAACATGCCCCATTCTATAATATATAAAATATCAAGTGTTACTGCAGAGTGGTCTTCCAATCCAACCCCAAGCTAAGAGGCACCAGAGTGTGGTGATGACATTAAGCCTGGGCGGAGCTCCACTATACGGAACTCCGCGAAGTGCAAGAACAACTCCGCTGCGCAACGCGGAGCACCACAAGAGGCAGAGTTTCTTTAGATAAATGCTGTTCACCATGATTTTCAGTGCCCGGTGCTTGTCCGCACTGTGCAATCATCGCGAATGGCACCATGCACAGCGCAAGCGGATGCTGCTCCCTTTCTGCCGCTCAAGTAGATTTTTACTCGAGCGGCAGCTTTCTGTATGAGAACGGACCGTTTCTCATCATGAGCGGTTGCGAGCAAACCAGAGTTCACTGCCCAGACTTAAATGACATGTAAAAACGAATATGACATATTTCGCAAACTGACCCTTTTCAAGCACAGGCCAGTTATGAACATGGTTACTCTGACTCTGGGCAGTCAGTTTATGGCCTGAGCTGAACAAAGCTATCTTCTCTGCATCTTCTCTGAGGTATTTCTGTCTTCCAACTCCTTCCAGGTGATACCAGCAACCAAGATTCAGCCTCATCAATGGAGTCTGAGGAGCAGGACCCTAGCAAGCAGAGTGGGTCAGAACCTCTGCAGAACCCCGCTGAGGACATCGCAAAGGAGCCATCACCAACTCAAGCTATGGAGGTACGCGTTCAGTAGAAGCTTCTGTCCTACTGCAGGGGCCGGGGGTGATGGCTATGGGGCAGAAGTGACATCACAAGAGAGAACAATGAAAATGACAGTGTGAGCTAGACTAGGTTCTGAGGGGAGAGAATGAAGGAAAAAAGGGATCTGATAATGGGCGGAAATGAAAGGAGGAGGAGGGAGAATCCCAGAGAGGCCAGGAGTAGAGAAAGGTAGATGGAGTATGGGTTTAGAGGTAAGAAATGGTGTAGTAAGGGAGACAGGTGGGACATGATAAAGAGGGCAGTGCAAAGCTTGAGGAAGAGGTAAAAGATATGAAGGGGCAGTAAATTAAAATGTAGAAAAAAGAGAGGATGGGGTAGGGAGAGATGGAAGAAAAGCAATCAGGAAAGGGGTAGTAGAAAAAGAGTGAAAGAGAGGTGGGCGGAGGTAACATCAAGCTATCACGTAAATACCAATACATGAAAAATGTGAGTGCTCGAAGAGGTTAAGGGAGCTGCTACAGGGTGTACTTGAGTTGCACTGCGTCCATAGTTCAACAGTGCTGCACAGCGTCACTGATCTGCACAATGGCATCATTCATCTGGCATAAAGTGGCTACACTAAGGGCATAATAGATCTAGGAGGGGCTTGTTGTATCTACACCAAGGGCATAATTAATCTGAAGGGGTAATTCAACTATGCAAAGGGCATGATTAATTTGGGGAGGAACCTAATTAAGGTACACTAAGGGAATGATTCATCTTTGGGTCATTGTCATTAAGGTGCCCTTAGAGAGTGAGGAGTGTTGCGGAAGCAAATGATGGACGGAATGCTGAATAACTCACACTCACCCCCAGTCAAGAGATGTGGGTTTAATCCATCATTCTTTTGCTCACTACACCACCCCAGTTTGGACCCAGCCATATGCAAATCAGTCTTGACCCTGCCCCTCAGGGGAACAGTCCAGCCCAAACTACCAAGCCAGGTCCCACCTGAACCAGAAACAAGCATCCTAGGACCGGTTTCGGAGTATATCACCCCTCATCAGCCAGGCTAGCTTGACTCCAGTGGCACATCGAGCAAGAGACCCACGTCTGGGAATCCCCATCACACTCAAAGTGTGCAGTGGCAACAAATGATGGATGAAATGCTGAATAAATCAAACATTCTTCCCCAGTCAAGAGATGTGGGTAACATCCATCATTATTTTGCTCACTAAGCCACCCCAGTTTGGACCCAACCATATGCAAATGAGTCTTTACCCTGCTCCTCATGGGAACAGTCCAGCCCGAACTGCTGGTTTGCGGTCCAGGGAGAACCTTGCTTGGCAGTTCGGGCTGGACTGTTCCCATGAGCAGCAGAGTCACAACTGATTTGCATATGGCTAGGTGCAAACTGAGGTAGCCAAGTGAGCAAAAGAACAATGGATTTATTCCAGACCTCTTGACTGATGGAGAATATTTGATTTATTCAGTATTTCGTCCATCATTTGTTGCCACAGCGCATAGAGTGTGGAGACATCAAGAAGAGAACTGTATTGCATATTCAGCTGGAAAGGGGCATTGTTTACGTGCTGTAGGGGCATCAGTGAGTGTGTGGTACAGCTGCGAAGAGTCCTGTAGCTGTGCTGTGCACACAGTTGAGGATGCTTCAGATAAGTCTGAGTTGCGCAGGGCAGCGCTGATCTTAACTTAAGCAAGGCCTCATGGGGTACTTCAGCTGTGCTAAAGGCAGGACGGAAAGCCCTACAGGCATTGGTGGACAAGAGACACATTGAGTAGCATCTGGACAATTTGTGGTGAGCTGCAAGTACTTGACAGAGGACGGGCAGAAGCAGAGTTCAACTGCATCAGAGGATAATGCGAGCAGAGCCACGGGGCATAGTAAGGCGGCACCAGGGTCATAATGAGCATCCCGCCTGCACATGGAGCAGCCCCAGCAAAGGATAATGCGAGGAGAGCCACGGGGCATAGTAAAACGGCACCAGGGTTGTAATGAGCATCCCGCCGGCACATGGAGCAGACCCAGCAAAGGATAATGCAAGCCACAGGGCATAGTAAGGCGGCACCAGGGTCGTAATGAGCATCCCGCCGGCACATGGAGCAGCCCCAGCAAAGGATAATGCAAGCCACGGGCATAGTAAAACGGCACCAGGGTCATAATGAGCATCCCGCCGGCACATGGAGCAGCCCCAGCAAAGGATAATGCGAGCAGAGCCACGGGGCATAGTAAGGCGGCACCAGGGTCGTAATGAGCATCCCGCCTGCACATGGAGCAGCCCCAGCAAAGGATAATGCGAGGAGAGCCACGAGGCATAGTAAGGCGGCACCAGGGTTGTAATGAGCATCCCGCCGGCACATGGAGCAGCCCCAGCAAAGGATAATGCAAGCCACGGGCATAGTAAAGCGGCACAAGGGTTGTAATGAACATCCCACCGGCACAGGGAGCAGCCCCAGCAAAGGATAATGCGTGGAGAGCCACGGGGCATAATTAGACGGCACCAGAGTCGCAATGAGCATCCCACCGGTACAGGGAGCAGCCCCATCAAAGGATACTACAAGGAGAGCCAAGGGGCATAGTAAGACGACACCAGGGTCACAGTGAGCATCCCACCTGCACAGGGAGCAGCCCAGTCTAAGGATACTGCGAGCAGAGCCACGGGGCATAGTAAGGCGGGACCAGGGGGGGGCGTGGCTTAGCACGCGATGTAGACGGACGTGCCTAGGCTGAGCTCCGAGTGAAGCTCCCCTGCCACGGGCCATTTCTCCGTCATCTCCCGCAGTGGCTGTCCCAAACTTGGACCGAGTGGGCCCTGGGGCCTAATCCATCACCTGTGCGAAATTGGGGAGGATCGGAAATACGGACCCTCCGACCGGCGGCGGCCTCGGCAATTACCTGGCCAGGACCCACTTCCGGCCGGCGGCTTCGATCACCTGAGCCCGGGGATCCGGCCCTCTGAGGTAGGCCGCGCCACGCACTCCCACCCCCGATCTTCACGGGGGGAGGACGGGACCGTGCCGCTGCGCCTGGGGCATCCAGCGACCCCACTGCCCGCGAGCCCCTGCATCTGGTGGCGGCGGCGCCCCCCCCCGGACACTAAGGCTTGGGGCGCCGGCCCGCTTGGACGGCAGTGCTAGGACCACCCCGCTGGGCCACGCGGTTCGCAGAGAGGGACCTCATCGCACATATTGAGGCCTCCACTGCCCCTGCTGCCTGAGAGCCCTTGCGTCTGGCAGTAGCAGCGGCGAGACGAGCATACTGGATCCCTCTCCCCTTTCTACCCTGAGGTGGTCACCTGCCGGCGTCGGACCCGGCCCATATCCGTGGACCCAGCTCACACTCCACTCCGCAACGACCGCAGCCACACCTGCACAGCCTTGCTGGAAGGCGAATCCACCGTGTATATGGTAGTGCAATACACACCGGGGATACTAGATTTGGCCACGTGGGTGCGGGTCCCGAGCAAACCCACGCACAACGCCCCGTGATTCGCCCTACGCCGTGGGACGCGACACCCTACACCACGATAGCTGTTGTCCTGTGTCACCCGACCAGTCTGATCCTCCCAGGTCCGGAGGGACGGGGGCGGCCTGAGAGACCACGTGGCCTGGCTCGACCAGCCTACATGCAGCCCCTCTAGGAGGCGAGTCGCCGCTGCGACATTTGAAGTGACATCCAGTGGCACACAGGAACTCCCACACTGACTGCGACGCAACCTTCGCACCCCCCCTGGGTGGTGTCACTGTGCGGGATCCCGGAGGCCCTAGCGGAATAGCGATCCCCTCACCAGCTACACGCCGTCCGGAGTAGACGACAGGGAGTGCCTGACCTCGTGGCTGACGCGCCCGGGGCTCTGCGGTGTTGGAGGCCTGCCGTCCGGGCTGCCCTGCAGCGCTGACCAGTCCCATGTCTGGGGGGACTAGAGCGAAGACCGGAACCGGTGGGGCACTAAACAAGGGAAAGATGGTGAAACACCCCGAAGCTGACCAGACTGCCTCCAAACTAGACACCATGCTGGCGGCCATGGAGCGATTGGAAGAATCCATGCAGTTGACCCGTACGTCGCTGGAGAACAAGATCGATAAGGTGGCGGTGGACTTGACGCACCTCAGGGCGGACCACAAGAAACTCTCCGAATGCACCACAGTCCTGGAACAGACGGCAGCGGAGGCCTCGCCCAAGTTGGTACAGACGGATAAGCACATACGCGACCTCCTCAACCGAGTGGAGTTCCTTGAGGACAGAGCGGAGGATGCGGAAGGACGGGCCCGGAGGAATAATGTACGTATAGTAGGTCTGCCGGAACGCTGGGAGCGGAGAGAGACAGCGGAACATATGGAGGACTGGCTTCGAGAGCTGTTACCGGAGGGCACACTGTCGCCGCACTTTGTTGTGGAGAGGGCACACCGAGTGCCGTCCCGTCCACCCCCGGAGGGCTCCAATCCCAGACCGATGCTTATGCGAGTGCTGAACTACCGTGACCGGGACGCCATCCTACGCGAAACCAGGAAACTGTCGGACATTAAGGTGGACAATGCGAAAGTGATGTTCTTCCCCGACTACACGGTACAAGTCCAGCGACAACGCCAATCGTTCATGGCGGTGAAGCAGAGACTCAGGCGTCTGGCTCTCAAGTACTCGTTAATGTTCCCGGCACGCCTCCGAGTGGTAGCACAAGATAAGACACATTTCTTTGACACTCCTGAGGCGGCCGCTGCCTGGCTGGATTCTGGAATTGATACGGGCCATGGGATGGCACCGCCAGAGCAGCGTAGAAACCGCGGCTCCCGCAGGCGAAGACGCCAGCGCCCCTCGCCGGCCAGATCGTCCGCCGCGGAAACGGACATGGGCCCCACGCCAGAACAAATACAAAGCGAACAGCAGGAAGCCCTCCGGATGGCGGCCGAGCTCAACGGATCGCAGTCACCTATCCTGATCTCCAACGCCAGCCCCAGATCACGCGGGAGTGAGGATGACGAATGCTTGTATGGGCTGCCAGATGAACAAATTACAGAGGGCCTGCCGGACGTCACACCCCAAACGGCGGACCTGATAGCATAGCGTGCTCCCTCGCCCTGGTCTTGGGCGGACTGCAGCGATTGGCGCCATGCAAGAGGCTGTGCACTACATTGGGAGACCCGCTTGGAGAACCCATCGGGACACCTGAAGACCTCAGACAACACAATCGGCACCGCCTCCGGGACCAGTGCCCTGCACCCACCCCCCGCCCCCCTACCCCGGTGAACCCTGAGCTGCTCCCACTGCCGGGAGGGGGGTTGGAGCTGCTCTATCTGAGGCACGCCAGAGACATTGTTTTGAAGGGGTGGACGGACCCCCAGAGGTGAGTGTCCCCCTGGGAGTGGTGGAGAGGGCCCCCGGAGCAGAGCGTCCCCGCTCTGAGGCGATAGGCATTCTGGCCCTAGATGTGAACACTGACATTGACTTCTGATGCCCCCTTGGACTACAGCCCGTGGAGGGGAGACGCCGTAGCTCTCCTGGCCTGGTGAACTATCATATATTGCATGTGTTACGTACTCTGTCATCCCCCCTTTGAACTCACGGATTGATTGAGCTCGCTAGAGCGTTTGGGCGACGACACGTTTTGTTGTTGCCCTTTTGGCATTATGGTTCTGTTAATATTCTTTTTGAGACTGGTGTCAGCACTGAAATGTTACAGTTTACGTCCCTGGGTCTGTGCGGGTTGGCGGGCTGAAATCCTGGTAATCGGTATTTGCTGTTGTATTTGTGTGGCCGGGGCGGGCTGGGGGTTGGGGGGGGGGAGTGCGGGTGGTTGGGCGATGTGGAACCTGTGATGACTACTAAGGTTAAATTTTGTACCTGGAATGTCAGGGGCATGCACACACCCTCACGTAGATATCAGGTGTACTCCTATCTTAAAAGACATCAGGTACAGATCGCATTGTTGCAGGAGACCCACTTGACAGCTGCGGAGGTTGCCACACTTCGTCGTAGATGGAGGGGGCAAATATTTGCCACGAGCTTCTCAGCGTTTGCACGAGGGACCCTGATCTGGGTGCGACCGGGGGTTCCATTTGCACTGACACACAGCAACATTGACGCGGAGGGGCGTTATGTCTTCATACAGGGCAGACTAGACGGGCAACAGATAGTTATAGCCTCCATTTACGCGCCAAATGTCGAACAGGGAAGGTTCCTAGCGAGACTGTCGACGGTGATTGCACCTTGGTCTGACGTACCCCTATTGTTAGGTGGCGATTATAACAGCGTGCTAGATGTCTCCCTCGATCGCTCGTCTCCTCCGGCGTTCATCGCCCCAACCCAAGCAACTTCCAGGGCCCTTCTTGATTGGGCAACACAGTGGAACCTACAAGATGCTTGGCGAGTCAGGAACCCCAACGCCCGGGTATACTCCTACTTCTCTGGGGCCCACTCATTGCACGTCAGATTGGATAGGTACATGATGTCCCGTGACTTGATTCCTTACGTAACAGACACCGACTACCTGGGGCGGACGCACTCAGACCACAACCCACACACACTAGTGTATGGGTGGAAGCGCCCACGCCCGCCTGTGCCCACATGGCGCCTGCAGCCGGATCTCTTGCTTGATACCCCATTCCGAGAGGAGATGTCTAGGAGGATAATACAATACTTCGAGGACAATGGCGACTCGGCCTCGTCCCCGAGAGTTGAGTGGGACGCCTTTAAGACAGTGACCCGTGGGAGCTGTCTTGGTGTACAGGCGGGCCTGCGAGGGCAGGTGGAGCAGGATCTGCTGAAAGCGGAAGTGGCATTGCTAGATAAGGAGCGGGAAGCGGCAGAGGGCGATGACTCCCAACTGATCACGGCCAGGGCAGATCACGCCCTTTTAATGGAGAGACTGAAGAACCTTAATTTTGCAGCACACTCTGCACGCACCCACAACACTGGTGACAAGTCAGGCAAACTCCTATCGTGGCTGATACGTCAAGATGCTCAATCCGCGTCGGTGCTGTCGATCCGTACGACTCAGGGCACAGAAGTCTTCACCCAAAAGCAGATACATGAGGCATTCACAACACATTACAGATCATTGTACAGCTCACGACTGAGAACCACCGAGGTGGAGATTGCAGATTACCTAGCGACACTCCAACTACCAGCGGCCACTCGCGCCCAACAGGCGGAGCTGGGGGCGGAGCTTACTGGTGAGGAGCTACGAGAGGTGATCTTTTCCCTCTCTAATGGTAAGGCGCCGGGCCCGGACGGGCTCCCGGCCGAGTTTTACAAGGCCTATTCCTTGTTACTAATACCGGAACTGTTAAGAGTGTACAAGGCAGCATCTGATGATGCCGAACTCCCGGCGTCTCTGAACGAGGCCAATGTGATCTCCCTGCTGAAACCAGGCAGGGATGCGGGCGAGCTAGGATCGTACAGACCATTGGCGCTCCTTAACACAGATTACAAGATCTTGGCAGCGACATTGGCTCGGAGACTCGCACCCCTAGTTCCCACTCTAGTGCACTCTGACCAGAACGGCTTTGTGCCCACCCGCAGTACGTCTTACAACATACGCCGCTTCTTCAGAGTCCAACGCTCTGCGACCTCCAACTGGCCACTCTCGGGGTGTATAATACTTGATCTGGAGAAGGCGTTTGACTCAGTGGAGTGGCCCTTTCTCCTCCAAGTGCTCAAAGTATGAGCTGGGCGACGCCTATATTCAGATGGTGGGGCTCCTCTACCAGGCGCCCGAGGTGCGAATCCGGACTGGGCGGCTATTCTCTGACAGAATGAGGATTGGGAGAGGCACCAGACAGGGATGTCCCCTCTCTCCCCTGATATTCGCACTCGTGATGGAGCCATTGGCGGAACTGCTCCGGACCTTCGGTGCCGCCTGGGGCATCCCACTAGCAGATGGAACCCACTCGGTGTCTCTGTATGCCGATGACTTACTGTTATATATCAGGGACCTCACCCGCATACCTACGACACTCACGGGCATCTTTCGAGTGTTTGGGGACATGTCAGGGCTCCGTGTCAACTGGTCAAAATCAGGGGTCTATGCGTTCAGCGACACTACGCCACAATGTGATGTGCGAATGATGGGAGAGAAGCTTCGATGGCACCCGACGGTATTCCGGTACTTGGGGATCCACATATATCGGGACCCCGTTGATCTCCTAGAGGGCAACCTCGTGAGAGCCGTCTGCTCCCTGTCAGCCCAGGTCACGTTCTGGAACTCCCTCCCATTGAATGTGCCGGCCCGTGTGGCGCTGACGAAGATGATAATGCTCCCCCGGCTCCTCTACTTTTATGCTAACCTTCCGGTGTATGTGCCGACGCGCATATTCAAGGGGTTGGAAGCCCTCACCAGGCGCCTAATCTGGAACAAAGGACGCCCCCGGGTGGCATTGAGGACCCTTTATGCGGCCACGGAATCTGGAGGCCTGGCGGTTCCCAATGAGGAATTATATTACCTAGCGGCCCAGCTGCAGTGGGTTGCCTATTGGCTGAGTGGCAAGAACCTGATGGACACGGCCACAGAGGACACTACCTTGTCCCCAACTCAGGTGCTGACGCTCTTCCACCCCCTGACACGGGGCCGGCCTCCCGACCAGGTCCATTTAGCTGTCGCAAGGCAGTGCTTTATGCGAAGCCTAAGACTCACCAAAAGCACAGTGCCATATGCCCCGAACCTACCGCTGCTGGGGACCCCCTGGGGGAATGGCGTGCTATCTTCACCCGTGCTACGCAGTTGGACTGCGGCAGACCTGGACGGTCTAGGCGACTTGTATAGTGACGGGGTGCTTCTGCCCTTCGAGACTCTGACCGCCGACACAGGTCTGCCGGCGGGACAGTTTCTGACGCACGCGAGGCTTCTCCGAGTGCTGACGGAGACATGGGGAGACCTGACTCATGAGCCGACCACACATATGCTCATACAGTACCTACATGTAATGGGCGATGGTTCCCATCTGGTGCACTGGCTGGCACAGGCGCTACACTATCATACTCAATTCTCCTCTCAACGACTGAGAGAGAAATGGACGGCCGACCGAGGTAGCGAATGGACGGACAAACAGTGGGTCGCAGTACTGGCTGGCGCAAGGAACATTCCCCGTAATGAGAGATTTAAGATCATCCAATATTACATAATACACCGTGCGTATTTATCCCCGGACAAACTGAATCGTTACTTTGGCCTCGCCTCTTCGGCGTGTCCCAGGTGCGGACTCCTGATCTCGGGTCTGCTACACGCACTCTGGAGTTGCACTCACCTCACCACGCACTGGTCAGCGGTCACTGACACGTTGGCGGCGGCCACGGGCGATACCCTTCCCAAGACATGGGAAGTGTGCCTACTGGGACTCTACAAGAGAACCAAGCATACCAAACTACAGGCACGTTTCTGGGACCTAGGGCTTATTACGGCTAAGCGGCTCATCACGAAATGCTGGAAAAATACGGCCCCCCCGCGACCTGCAGACTGGCGTCGCTCATTTGCCAACTGGGCTAGCGCAGAGAGTGTCACTTTACACAGGGAAGAAACAGCGGGCCTCCGTATGTACCCAATTGCCCGAGGGTGGGACACTACCCTGACTGCATACCATCAGGCTTGTACCCAGGCTGGTATTGCATGACCGCTTCGTTGCAGAGCGAGGATAGACCAGTTGCCCCCCGCCCCGGCGTGCCGCTCCCCCCCCCCCCCACCAGCCATTGGGGTAACGCCCAACAACGTCTACTTGCTATCATTCCCTCTCACCGCCAAATGGCCACAGCAATCCTCAATCCACGGTCACCCCCACCCCCGCACAGTCCATATTTGGCGTCACACACGCCGTTAGGGTCACTAATACACTATTATTCACGCTAACACTAGTCTGATTGTTGTTGAAGTGTTTTCCCTCCTATCTTCGTTATTTCCCCATTGTTTCTCTTGATTGGCAGTTAGCTTGTTTCTGCTGTACTCACGATGATGTTAACCTTCCCCGCCCCGTTTACCCTTTCTACAATGTTTCTTGAACACTGCCACGATCACAAGACTGTAGCCCTGTGGCTCATATGGCAATATGGGATGTGATTCCTGTCTTTAACATCATCCGTGCCCACCAGGGAACACAGCCTAGAATAATCGCTGTTGGCCAACATGACCACCTTGGTCCTTCTGCAGTGCTGAATGCTGCAGGCACTGCAACCCAAGGTTTCTACTGGAACTGACAATTGCGGACTAATGCATCTTCCCTGGCTACTGTTTATTTTCACCAATATGTGCCCAACATGTCGAAAATGTTACTGTCTGAGTAATGATTGTCGTTTATATGACATTGTATGATCTACTGGCTTATTACTTGTGAAATTAAATAAAATCTGGGACCGTTGGTCTAAAAAAAAAAAAAAAATAGTAAGGCGGGACCAGGGTTGCAATGAGCATCCCACCGGCACAAGGAGCAGCCCCATCAAAGGATACTGCAAGGAGAGCCAAGGGGCATAGTAAGACGATACCAGGGTCACAATGAGCATCCCACCGGCACAGGGACCAGCCCCGCCTAAGGATAATGCAAGCAGGGCCGTGGGGCATAGTAAGGTGGCACCAGGGTCACAATGAGCATCCCACCGGTACAGGGAGCAGCCCCATCAAAGGATACTGCAAGGAGAGCCAAGGGGCATAGTAAGACGACACCAGGGTCGCAGTGAACATCCCACCTGCACAGGGAGCTGCCCAGTCTAAGGATAATGCGAGCAGAGCCACAGGGCATAGTAAGGCGGGACCAGGGTTGCAATGAGCATCCCGCCGGCACAAGGAGCAGCCCCATCAAAGGATACTGCAAGGAGAGCCAAGGGGCATAGTAAGACGACACCAGGGTCGCAGTGAGCATCTCGCCGGCACAGGGACCAGCCCCGCCTAAGGATAATGCAAGCAGGGCCGTGGGTCATAGTAAGGTGGCACCAGGGTCACAATGAGCATCCCACCGGCACATGGAGCTGCCACAGCAAAGGATAATGCGAGCAGAGCCGCGGGGCATACTAAGGTGGCACCAGGGTCACAATGAGCATCCCACCGGCACATGGAGCAGCCACAGCAAAGGATAATGCGAGCTTAGCCAAGGGGCATAGTAAGACGACACCAGGGTCGCAGTGAGCATCCCACCGGTACAGGGAGCAGCCCTGGCATAGCTGCTTTGCACAGCACCCAGCTGTTGCAGTATCTGGAGCCCTGCACAGAATAGAGGAAGTTTCAATGTTACTTTTTCATGCCAACAGCAGTTCTTATAACATATTCACTGTCAGAAGACCTCTGATGGATTTTATGTCACCTGACACAGCTAAGAGGTCTAATGCTGTGCCCCATTTCTCCTAAGACATTAAGTTTGCATCCTGTGGACACGAGAGGAGGTCTGATCTAGCTACTAAGCTGCTGATCGGATCCTTCTATCCCTGCCCAGAAGAAGAAGCGTTTCAGCTTCGAAACTCTTCAGCAAGTTGCAAATACGAGGGTTGGGGGCAAGTTGTGAGGAGGAATGCCGGAGGGCTGGCAAGCTGTGTCTGCTTTAGGGCTTTGATCAAATCTATTTATATTTCATGAGTTAGGGTTTCAATGCTCCCCTTGTGAGCATTTGCTATTTGTTTATAATTACCCAATCTCTCGAGGGGTTACAGGGCTGTACTAGTTTACTGCAAAATGTGGAGCCTGCAAATGAAGCTCTTGGAGTGACCCTGAACAATGACTTGCAGCATTAACGCTCATGGGGTCCTCAACCATCAGACGGCAACCTGCATCCGTTTCCGAGGGTAGGGACCACTCCTGGGGAAGGCGTTTCATTCTGTTGATGTCTGAGTCTCTCAGATGACGCCCAGCGCACATTCTGCAACCTTCATTGCTGTCATCACTGGCAGAATTTCCAACTTCCCTCATAGAGCCTTCCCTGATGATGACATGAAGAGAGACGTGTTCAGGGTGATTTGATGACATCACATCCTGGATGTGCATCTTTTCTTGTACATGTTGAGCTGATGACATCACATCCTGTATGGAGCAAAACCAAAGGGGATGATGGACGGCGTGTTGAACATTGCCAGCACTCACCCCCAGTCAACTGATCTGGGTTTAATCCATCACCGTTCTTTAGCTCACTCTGCCACCTCAGTTCAGACATGGCCATATGCAAATCAGTCTGACCCTGTGCCTCATGGGAACAGTCCAGCCCGAACTGCCAAGCCATGTCTTCCCTGGACCGGAAACAAGCATCCTGGACCGGTTTCTGGCTAGTCAGCCATCATCAGCCAGGCTAGCTTGAATCCAGTGGCAAAGTGAGCAAGGGACCTACGTCTGAGCATACCCTGCCTTTGGTTTTGCTTTGTTCGCCCTAAGTTGGCATGGTATGCCCAGACACGGGTCCCTTGCATGTGGCCATATAAGGTGGCTGTTGTAAGTAGTTTAGGTAGGTAGCAGGACACATCTTCAGGTTACAAGATAGATTTATTAAGATAGCATAGCAGAGCAGTTCACCTTGCCAGCTGACCAGACCATCAACTGCCAAGATTGGAACTTTCACATACAAGTTAGAACACTCATAGGTACTATGGGAGGTTGGGAAGATGGAAACACAAAGGAGGGACTACTGACACCAAGTAGCCATAATGAAGGAAGCACAAATAAACAACAGTGGCCTTCCGTATTGCCATCACATCGCTCAGAAGAGTAGATGAGCTCCAGACACTAACTATACAAGAAGCATTTTTACAAATTCACCAAAATAAAGTGGTTCTTAGGACTAACCCTAAATGTTTACCTAATGTCGTTTCTGAATTTCATCTCAGCCAGTCTGTTGAGTTACCTGTTTTATTCCCTCAACCAGACTCAGTGGCAGAACGTTCTCTTCACACATTGGATGTAAAAAGAGCCATACTATATATATTACATTGAAAGAACTAAACGTTTTTGGAAAACTAAACAACTCTTTGTTGCTTTTTCACCACCGCATAAAGGCAATCCATATCAAAAGCAGGTAGTGCATAGTGGATAGTTAAGTGCATCCAAATATGCTACATTAAAGCTAAGCGCACATTAACAATTCCCCCTAGGGTGCACTCTACACGCAAACTAGGGGCTCCTATGGCATTCTTAGGGAACATACCCTTAGATGACATCTGCAAGGCTGCAACATGGTCTACACCACACACATTCATAAAGCACTACTGTGTAGGTGTGTTAGCAAAACAACAAGCTAGTGAGGGCCAGGCAGTTTTAAGAACACTATTTTAAACCACTGCAACAGATACAGGTTAGCCACCGCTTGGGAGATGACTGCTGTATAGTCTATGCAAAAGCATATGATCTACAGCTCATATGCCTCGATCGGAAAATGCTACTTACCCAGTATGCATCTGTTCTTGGAATATAGAGCTGTAGAGCCATAAGCGCCCACTGCCTCCCCAGGTACCTTTATCTGTTGCAGTATTATCTTACTTAGATACACTATACATGGACATCCCTTTACTACTTTTACTAACTCCATCATCACCCTTATGGCAAAACAATCTGGGGATGGAGTCGATGCCCATGGGCACTATCACCGAAAGGAGGAGTCACCTACCTTGCGACTGCAAAGACTTCTTCAAACAAAACAAAGTGCAAATATCCGGACCCAACACTAGATGGCGATCTATGCAAAAGCATATGGCTCTACAGCTCTATATGCCAAGAACAGATGCATACCGGGTAAGTAGCATTTTCCTTTTCCTATACTATAGGCTCTGTTCCGCTCAGTATCTCCCCCACTACTGCCATCGTTAGCGCTGGGGCAGCTGTACGCTCTATAAAAGCTGTAACATAACATAAGAGGACGTACCGTGTGCCCTCTCCCCCTTCAGTACTAGGATGTCCCCTGTGCCCTCTCCCCCCTGCAGTACCAATTCATGCCGTGCCATCTCCCCCTGCAGTACCAGTTCATGCCCTGTGCCATCTCCCCCTGCAGTACCAGTTCATGCCCTGTGCCATCTCCCTCCTTCAGTAAGTACCAGGACGTGCTCTGTGCCCCCTGCAGTACTAGATGTGCCCTGTGCCCTTTCCCCCACGGCAGTACCAGGGCATGCCCTCTCCCCCCTGCCGTACAAGGACGTGCTCTGTGCCCCCTGCAGTACAGGCTGTGCCCTCTGCATTTCCAGGACGTGCTTTGTGCCCTCCTTCCAGCTGCAGTACCAGGACGTGCCCTGTGGCCCGTCCCCCGCTACAGTATCAGGACCCTCTCCCCGCTGCAGTACCTGGCAGTGCCCTGCTTCCCCCTGCAGTACCAGTAGGTGCCCTCTCCCCAGCTGCAGTACGAGGATGTGCCCTGTGGCCCGTCCCCCGCTACAGTATCAGGACCCTCTCCCCGCTGCAGTACCTGGAGGTGCCCTGCTTCCCACTGCAGTACCAGTAGGTGCCCTCTTCCCAGCTGCAGTACCAGTAGGTGCCCTCTTCCCAGCTGCAGTACCAGGAGGTGCCCTGTGCTCACTGCAGTGCCAGGATGTCCCCTGTGCCCTCACACCCTGCAGTACCAGATCGTGCCCTTTTCCATCTGCCTCCTGCAGTAGGTACCAGATCGTGCCCTGTACCCTCTCCCCTGCAGTGCTAGGACGTGCCTTTTGCCCTCTCCCCTGCTGCAGTACCAGGCCGTGCCCTGCTTCCCACTGCAGTGCCAGTAGGTACCCTCTCTTCAGTGTGAGGTCTATGCCCGTGTATTCCCTGAAGCAGATGGCTCTGCGGCCTGTCGGCTTGAGCTGCCCCCTATGGAACTGTGATCCTGGCAACATCACATCCCCTCCTCCTGCCTACAAACGGAAGCTGACCTTGGGTAATGTGATCCGGTGCCCATGGGGCCGAAATCCCGCTCTATGCAGCTGCATAAAAGGCAGCACCGCTGCCGCCCTGTGTGCCCCGTGCCCTGCTGCGACGGCAGCTGCCCTGTCTTGTGCCAGCCAGGCCTGTACAGGGGCCAGTCTGCGCCCTACCCCTGACACTACAGGCAGCCAATGACCCACCCCTGATACAGGGGCCAGCCGGAACCCTACCCCTGACACTACAGGCAGCCAATGACCAACCCCTGATACAGGGGCCAGCCGGAACCCTACCCCTGACACTACAGGCAGCCAATGACCCACCCCTGATACAGGGGCCAGCCGGAACCCTACCCCTGACACTACAGGCAGCCAATGACCCACCCCTGATACAGGGGCCAGCCGGAACCCTACCCCTGACACTACAGGCAGCCAATGACCCACCCCTGATACAGGGGCCAGCCGGAACCCTACCCCTGACACTACAGGCAGCCAATGACCCACCCCTGATACAGGGGCCAGCCGGAACCCTACCCCTGACACTACAGGCAGCCAATGACCCACCCCTGATACAGGGGCCAGCCGGAACCCTACCCCTGACACTACAGGCAGCCAATGACCCACCCCTGATACAGGGGCCAGCCGGAACCCTACCCCTGACACTACAGGCAGCCAATGACCCACCCCTGATACAGGGGCCAGCCGGAACCCTACCCCTGACACTACAGGCAGCCAATGACCCACCCCTGATACAGGGGCCAGCCGGAACCCTACCCCTGACACTACAGGCAGCCAATGACCCACCCCTGATACAGGGGCCAGCCGGAACCCTACCCCTGACACTACAGGCAGCCAATGACCCACCCCTGATACAGGGGCCAGCCGGAACCCTACCCCTGACACTACAGGCAGCCAATGACCCACCCCTGATACAGGGGCCAGCCGGAACCCTACCCCTGATACAGGGGCCAGCCGGAACCCTACCCCTGATACAGGGGCCAGCCGGAACCCTACCCCTGATACAGGGGCCAGCCTGTACCCTACCCCTAACACCAGAAGCGGTGTGTGCCCCTCCCCTGATACAGGTGCCAGCTTATACCCTACCTCTGATACAGGGGCTAGTCTGTACCCTACTCCTGATACAGGGGATAGTCTGTACCCTACCCCTGACACCAGAGCAGCGTGTGCCCTACCCGTGACTCTATAGGCAGCCAGTAAACCACCCCTGATACAGGGAACACTACCCAACCCCTGGCACTACAGGCAGCCTGTCTCCTACCCTGATACAGGGGCCAGCCTGTGCCCTACCCGTGACTCTACAGACAGCCAGTGAACCACCCCGGATACAGGGGCCAGCCGGAACCCTACCCCTGACACTACAGGCAGCCAATGACCCACCCCTGATACAGGGGCCAGCCGGAACCCTACCCCTGACACTACAGGCAGCCAATGACCCACCCCTGATACAGGGGCCAGCCGGAACCCTACCCCTGACACTACAGGCAGCCAATGACCAACCCCTGATACAGGGGCCAGCCGGAACCCTACCCCTGACACTACAGGCAGCCAATGACCCACCCCTGATACAGGGGCCAGCCGGAACCCTACCCCTGACACTACAGGCAGCCAATGACCCACCCCTGATACAGGGGCCAGCCGGAACCCTACCCCTGACACTACAGGCAGCCAATGACCCACCCCTGATACAGGGGCCAGCCGGAACCCTACCCCTGACACTACAGGCAGCCAATGACCCACCCCTGATACAGGGGCCAGCCGGAACCCTACCCCTGACACTACAGGCAGCCAATGACCCACCCCTGATACAGGGGCCAGCCGGAACCCTACCCCTGACACTACAGGCAGCCAATGACCCACCCCTGATACAGGGGCCAGCCGGAACCCTACCCCTGACACTACAGGCAGCCAATGACCCACCCCTGATACAGGGGCCAGCCGGAACCCTACCCCTGATACAGGGGCCAGCCGGAACCCTACCCCTGATACAGGGGCCAGCCGGAACCCTACCCCTGATACAGGGGCCAGCCTGTACCCTACCCCTAACACCAGAAGCGGTGTGTGCCCCTCCCCTGATACAGGTGCCAGCTTATACCCTACCTCTGATACAGGGGCTAGTCTGTACCCTACTCCTGATACAGGGGATAGTCTGTACCCTACCCCTGACACCAGAGCAGCGTGTGCCCTACCCGTGACTCTATAGGCAGCCAGTAAACCACCCCTGATACAGGGAACACTACCCAACCCCTGGCACTACAGGCAGCCTGTCTCCTACCCTGATACAGGGGCCAGCCTGTGCCCTACCCGTGACTCTACAGACAGCCAGTGAACCACCCCGGATACAGGGGCCAGCCGGAACCCTACCCCTGACACTACAGGCAGCCAATGACCCACCCCTGATACAGGGGCCAGCCGGAACCCTACCCCTGACACTACAGGCAGCCAATGACCCACCCCTGATACAGGGGCCAGCCGGAACCCTACCCCTGACACTACAGGCAGCCAATGACCAACCCCTGATACAGGGGCCAGCCGGAACCCTACCCCTGACACTACAGGCAGCCAATGACCCACCCCTGATACAGGGGCCAGCCGGAACCCTACCCCTGACACTACAGGCAGCCAATGACCCACCCCTGATACAGGGGCCAGCCGGAACCCTACCCCTGACACTACAGGCAGCCAATGACCAACCCCTGATACAGGGGCCAGCCGGAACCCTACCCCTAACACCAGAAGCGGTGTGTGCCCCTCCCCTGATACAGGTGCCAGCTTATACCCTACCTCTGATACAGGGGCTAGTCTGTACCCTACTCCTGATACAGGGGCTAGTCTGTACCCTATCCCTGACACCAGAGGCAGCGTGTGCCCTACCCCTGACCCTACAGACAGCCAGTGAAGCACCCCGGATACAGGGGCCAGTCGGAACCCTACCCCTGACACTACAGGCAGCCAGTGAAGCACCCCGGATACAGGGGCCAGCCGGAACCCTACCCCTGACACTACAGGCAGCCAATGACCCACCCCTGATACAGGGGCCAGTCGGAACCCTACCCCTGACACTACAGGCAGCCAATGACCCACCCCTGATACAGGGGCCAGTCGGAACCCTACCCCTGACACTACAGGCAGCCAATGACCAACCCCTGATACAGGGGCCAGCCGGAACCCTACCCCTGACACTACAGGCAGCCAATGACCCACCCCTGATACAGGGGCCAGCCGGAACCCTACCCCTGACACTACAGGCAGCCAATGACCCACCCCTGATACAGGGGCCAGCCGGAACCCTACCCCTGACACTACAGGCAGCCAATGACCCACCCCTGATACAGGGGCCAGCCGGAACCCTACCCCTGACACTACAGGCAGCCAATGACCAACCCCTGATACAGGGGCCAGCCGGAACCCTACCCCTGACACTACAGACAGCCAATGACCCACCCCTGATACAGGGGCCAGCCGGAACCCTACCCCTGATACAGGGGCCAGCCTGTGCCCTACCCCTGACACTACAGACAGCCAGTGAAGCACCCCGGATACAGGGGCCAGCCTGTGCCCTACCCCTGACACTACAGACAGCCAGTGAAGCACCCCGGATACAGGGGCCAGTCTGTTGTCTACCCCTGACCCTACAGGCAGCATGTGTCTTATCTCTGCTACAGGGGCCAGCCTGTACCCTCCCCTGGCACCAGAGGCAGCCTGTGCCCCGCCCCGGTACAGGAGCCCCCTGTGCCCGTGCCCTGGACTCTGCGGCCCTCATAAGTGCGCCAGGAAGTTTTAGGCCGACTGTAAAAACACGCCATGAGAAAGGCCTTTGTGGCGCTGTCATAAAGCACCCCCCTCACCCCCAATAAAGCGCCTGTCGGGGAAACGTGACAGCCCGGGCCGGCCCTGCAACGAGGCCCGGCCGACAATAGACAAGCGGCGGCGAGAGCGGCCTCGCCCGAGCCGGCGGCGCCAGGGCGGCCGCGGGCATGCGAGGGGCCCCCAGTGATGGGGCCTGCGAGGGACCCCGAGCGATGGGGCCTGCGAGGGGCCCCCAGTGATGGGGCCTGCGAGGGGCCCCCAGTGATGGGGCCTGCGAGGGACCCCGAGTGATGGGGCCTGCAGGGGGCCCCGAGTGATGGGGCCTGCGAGGGGCCCCGAGCGATGGGGCCTGCGAGGGACCCCGAGCGATAGGGCCTGCGAGGGACCCCGAGCGATGGGGCCTGCGGGGGGCCCCGAGCGATGGGGCCTGCGGGGGGGGCCCGAGCGATGGGGCCTGCGGGGGGCCCCGAGCGATAGGGCCTGCGAGGGACCCCGAGCGATAGGGCCTGCGAGGGACCCCGAGTGATGGGGCCTGCGGGGGGGGCCCCGAGCGATGGGGCCTGCGAGGGGCCCCCAGTGATGGGGCCTGCGGGGGGCCCCGAGCGATGGGGCCTGCGAGGGGCCCCGAGCGATGGGGCCTGCGGGGGCCCCCGAGTGATGGGGCCTGCGAGGGGCCCCGAGCGATGGGGCCTGCGGGGGGGCCCGAGCGATCGGGCCTGCGAGGGACCCCCGAGTGATGGGGCCTGCGGGGGCCCCCGAGTGATGGGGCCTGCGAGGGGCCCCGAGCGATGGGGCCTGCGAGGGACCCCGAGCGATAGGGCCTGCGAGGGACCCCGAGCGATGGGGCCTGCGAGGGACCCCGAGCGATGGGGCCTGCGAGGGACCCCGAGCGATGGGGCCTGCGGGGGGCCCCGAGCGATGGGGCCTGCGGGGGGGGGGCCCGAGCGATGGGGCCTGCGAGGGACCCCGAGCGATGGGGCCTGCGGGGGGCCCCGAGCGATGGGGCCTGCGAGGGACCCCGAGCGATGGGGCCTGCGGGGGGCCCCGAGCGATGGGGCCTGCGAGGGACCCCGAGCGATGGGGCCTGCGGGGGGGGGGGGCCCGAGCGATGGGGCCTGCGGGGGCCCCCGAGCGATGGGGCCTACGGGGGGGGGCCCGAGTGACGGCCGCGGGCATGCGAGGGGCCCCCGAGTGCTGGGGCCTGCGGGGGGCCCCGAGTGATGGAGCCTGCGGGGGCCCCGAGTGATGGGGCCTGCAGGGGGCCCCGAGTGACGGCCGCGGGCATGCGAGGGGCCCCCAGTATTGGGGCCTGCCTGGGGCCCCGAGTGATGGAGGCAGCGGAGCCTGCGAGGGACCCCGGAGCGATGGGGCCTGCGAGGGACCCCGAGCGATAGGGCCTGCGGGGGGCCCCGAGCGATGGGGCCTGCGGGGGGCCCCGAGCGATGGGGCCTGCGGGGGCCACAAGTGACGGCGGCAGCGAGGGCCCCCGAGCGATTGGGCCTGCGGGGGGCCCCGAGTGACGGCCGCGGGCATGCGAGGGGCCCCGAGTGATGGGGCCTGCGAGGGGGCCCCCAAGTGATTGGGCCTGCGGGGGCCCGGAGTGACGGTGGCAGCGAGGGGCCCCGAGTGATGGCGGCAGCGCGGGCATGTCTGTGCCCATCTGAGCGCACACTGTGCCGTGCTCCGTCATGGAGGCCGGCCTGTGCCCACATTGTGTTATGGTTCAAGATGGCACTTGGCCGGCCTGGCTGTACCCACATTGTGTTATGGTTCAAGATGGCACTTGGCCGGCCTGGCTGTGCCCACATTGTGTTATGGTTCACGATGGCACTTGGCTGGCCTGGCTGTGCCCACATTGTGTTATGGTTCACGATGGCACTTGGCTGGCCTGGCTGTGCCCACATTGTGTTATGGTTCACGATGGCACTTTGCGGGCCTGGCTGTGCCCACATTGTGTTATGGTTCACGATGGCACTTGGCTGGCCTGGCTGTGCCCACATTGTGTTACGATCAGGTCAAAGTCCTAAAAAAAAGAAGTGGGGGGACTCTCCAAGTTAGGTAGTATCACAGGAAGTGACATCACGGCGTGTGGCATCACAGGAAGTGACACCGAAGGGGATGATGGATGGAGCGTTGACAATACAAACACTCACCCCCAGTCAACTGATCTGGGTTTAATCCATCACCGTTCTTTAGCTCACTCCGCCACCCCAGTTCAGACATGGCCATATGCAAATCAGTCTGACCCTGTGCCTCATGGGAACAGTCCAGCCCGAACTGCCAAGCCATGTCTTCCCTGAACCGGAACCAAGCTTCCCAGGACCGGTTTCTGGCATTACAGCCGTCTTCAGCCGGGCTTACTTGAATCCAGTGGCAAAGTGAGCAAGGGACTCACGTCTGAGCATACCCTGCCAACTTAGGGCGAACAAAGAAAAACCGAAGGGGATGATGGATGGAGCGTTGACAATACAAACACTCACCCCCAGTCAACTGATCTGGGTTTAATCCATCACCGTTCTTTAGCTCACTCCGCCACCCCAGTTCAGACATGGCCATATGCAAATCAGTCTGACCCTGTGCCTCATGGGAACAGTCCAGCCCGAACTGCCAATCCATGTCTTCCCTGAACCGGAACCAAGCTTCCCAGGACCGGTTTCTGGCATTACAGCCGTCTTCAGCCGGGCTTACTTGAATCCAGTGGCAAAGTGAGCAAGGGACTCACGTCTGAGCATACCCTGCCAACTTAGGGCGAACAAAGAAAAACCGAAGGGGATGATGGATGGAGCGTTGACAATACAAACACTCACCCCCAGTCAACTGATCTGGGTTTAATCCATCACCGTTCTTTAACTCACTCCGCCACCCCAGATCCACATTCAGTCCATCACTTGTTGTTTTTTGCAATTGCCGCCCTAAGTGCGCTGGGGATGCCCAGACGTGGGTCCCAGGCACTCCACACCACTTGGAGTCAAGCTAGCCGGGCTGAAGAGAGGTGTTACCTCGAAACCGGTCCGGTCCTCGGATGCTTGATTCCGGTCTGGGAAAGATATGGCTGTTGTAGTTCGGACTGGACTGTTCCCATGGGGCAACAGGGTCAGAGCTGATTTGCATAAAGCCATTATCTGACCCAGGGTGGTGTGGAGTGCAAAAAAACGATGGATTTGGGCCCAGATCTTTTGACTGGGGGAGTGTGTGACATTGATCCACATTCAGTCCATCACTTGTTGTTTTTTGCAATTGCCGCCCTAAGTGCGCTGGGGATGCCCAGACGTGGGTCCCAGGCACTCCACACCACTTGGAGTCAAGCTAGCCGGGCTGAAGAGAGGTGTTACCTCGAAACCGGTCCGGTCCTCGGATGCTTGATTCCGGTCTGGGAAAGATATGGCTGTTGTAGTTCGGACTGGACTGTTCCCATGGGGCAACAGGGTCAGAGCTGATTTGCATAAAGCCATTATCTGACCCAGGGTGGTGTGGAGTGCAAAAAAACGATGGATTTGGGCCCAGATCTTTTGACTGGGGGAGTGTGTGACATTGATCCACATTCAGTCCATCACTTGTTGTTTTTTGCAATTGCCGCCCTAAGTGCGCTGGGGATGCCCAGACGTGGGTCCCAGGCACTCCACACCACTTGGAGTCAAGCTAGCCGGGCTGAAGAGAGGTGTTACCTCGAAACCGGTCCGGTTCCTCGGATGCTTGATTCCGGTCTGGGAAAGATATGGCTGTTGTAGTTCGGACTGGACTGTTCCCATGGGGCAACAGGGTCAGAGCTGATTTGCATAAAGCCATTATCTGACCCAGGGTGGTGTGGAGTGCAAAAAAACGATGGATTTGGGCCCAGATCTTTTGACTGGGGGAGTGTGTGACATTGATCCACATTCAGTCCATCACTTGTTGTTTTTTGCAATTGCCGCCCTAAGTGCGCTGGGGATGCCCAGACGTGGGTCCCAGGCACTCCACACCACTTGGAGTCAAGCTAGCCGGGCTGAAGAGAGGTGTTACCTCGAAACCGGTCCGGTCCTCGGATGCTTGATTCCGGTCTGGGAAAGATATGGCTGTTGTAGTTCGGACTGGACTGTTCCCATGGGGCAACAGGGTCAGAGCTGATTTGCATAAAGCCATTATCTGACCCAGGGTGGTGTGGAGTGCAAAAAAACGATGGATTTGGGCCCAGATCTTTTGACTGGGGGAGTGTGTGACATTGATCCACATTCAGTCCATCACTTGTTGTTTTTTGCAATTGCCGCCCTAAGTGCGCTGGGGATGCCCAGACGTGGGTCCCAGGCACTCCACACCACTTGGAGTCAAGCTAGCCGGGCTGAAGAGAGGTGTTACCTCGAAACCGGTCCGGTCCTCGGATGCTTGATTCCGGTCTGGGAAAGATATGGCTGTTGTAGTTCGGACTGGACTGTTCCCATGGGGCAACAGGGTCAGAGCTGATTTGCATAAAGCCATTATCTGACCCAGGGTGGTGTGGAGTGCAAAAAAACGATGGATTTGGGCCCAGATCTTTTGACTGGGGGAGTGTGTGACATTGATCCACATTCAGTCCATCACTTGTTGTTTTTTGCAATTGCCGCCCTAAGTGCGCTGGGGATGCCCAGACGTGGGTCCCAGGCACTCCACACCACTTGGAGTCAAGCTAGCCGGGCTGAAGAGAGGTGTTACCTCGAAACCGGTCCGGTCCTCGGATGCTTGATTCCGGTCTGGGAAAGATATGGCTGTTGTAGTTCGGACTGGACTGTTCCCATGGGGCAACAGGGTCAGAGCTGATTTGCATAAAGCCATTATCTGACCCAGGGTGGTGTGGAGTGCAAAAAAACGATGGATTTGGGCCCAGATCTTTTGACTGGGGGAGTGTGTGACATTGATCCACATTCAGTCCATCACTTGGTGTTTTTTGCAATTGCCGCCCTAAGTGCGCTGGGGATGCCCAGACGTGGGTCCCAGGCACTCCACACCACTTGGAGTCAAGCTAGCCGGGCTGAAGAGAGGTGTTACCTCGAAACCGGTCCGGTCCTCGGATGCTTGATTCCGGTCTGGGAAAGATATGGCTGTTGTAGTTCGGACTGGACTGTTCCCATGGGGCAACAGGGTCAGAGCTGATTTGCATAAAGCCATTATCTGACCCAGGGTGGTGTGGAGTGCAAAAAAACGATGGATTTGGGCCCAGATCTTTTGACTGGGGGAGTGTGTGACATTGATCCACATTCAGTCCATCACTTGTTATTTTTTGCAATTGCCGCCCTAAGTGCGCTGGGGATGCCCAGACGTGGGTCCCAGGCACTCCACACCACTTGGAGTCAAGCTAGCCGGGCTGAAGAGAGGTGTTACCTCGAAACCGGTCCGGTCCTCGGATGCTTGATTCCGGTCTGGGAAAGATATGGCTGTTGTAGTTCGGACTGGACTGTTCCCATGGGGCAACAGGGTCAGAGCTGATTTGCATAAAGCCATTATCTGACCCAGGGTGGTGTGGAGTGCAAAAAAACGATGGATTTGGGCCCAGATCTTTTGACTGGGGGAGTGTGTGACATTGATCCACATTCAGTCCATCACTTGTTGTTTTTTGCAATTGCCGCCCTAAGTGCGCTGGGGATGCCCAGACGTGGGTCCCAGGCACTCCACACCACTTGGAGTCAAGCTAGCCGGGCTGAAGAGAGGTGTTACCTCGAAACCGGTCCGGTCCTCGGATGCTTGATTCCGGTCTGGGAAAGATATGGCTGTTGTAGTTCGGACTGGACTGTTCCCATGGGGCAACAGGGTCAGAGCTGATTTGCATAAAGCCATTATCTGACCCAGGGTGGTGTGGAGTGCAAAAAAACGATGGATTTGGGCCCAGATCTTTTGACTGGGGGAGTGTGTGACATTGATCCACATTCAGTCCATCACTTGTTGTTTTTTGCAATTGCCGCCCTAAGTGCGCTGGGGATGCCCAGACGTGGGTCCCAGGCACTCCACACCACTTGGAGTCAAGCTAGCCGGGCTGAAGAGAGGTGTTACCTCGAAACCGGTCCGGTCCTCGGATGCTTGATTCCGGTCTGGGAAAGATATGGCTGTTGTAGTTCGGACTGGACTGTTCCCATGGGGCAACAGGGTCAGAGCTGATTTGCATAAAGCCATTATCTGACCCAGGGTGGTGTGGAGTGCAAAAAAACGATGGATTTGGGCCCAGATCTTTTGACTGGGGGAGTGTGTGACATTGATCCACATTCAGTCCATCACTTGTTGTTTTTTGCAATTGCCGCCCTAAGTGCGCTGGGGATGCCCAGACGTGGGTCCCAGGCACTCCACACCACTTGGAGTCAAGCTAGCCGGGCTGAAGAGAGGTGTTACCTCGAAACCGGTCCGGTCCTCGGATGCTTGATTCCGGTCTGGGAAAGATATGGCTGTTGTAGTTCGGACTGGACTGTTCCCATGGGGCAACAGGGTCAGAGCTGATTTGCATAAAGCCATTATCTGACCCAGGGTGGTGTGGAGTGCAAAAAAACGATGGATTTGGGCCCAGATCTTTTGACTGGGGGAGTGTGTGACATTGATCCACATTCAGTCCATCACTTGTTGTTTTTTGCAATTGCCGCCCTAAGTGCGCTGGGGATGCCCAGACGTGGGTCCCAGGCACTCCACACCACTTGGAGTCAAGCTAGCCGGGCTGAAGAGAGGTGTTACCTCGAAACCGGTCCGGTCCTCGGATGCTTGATTCCGGTCTGGGAAAGATATGGCTGTTGTAGTTCGGACTGGACTGTTCCCATGGGGCAACAGGGTCAGAGCTGATTTGCATAAAGCCATTATCTGACCCAGGGTGGTGTGGAGTGCAAAAAAACGATGGATTTGGGCCCAGATCTTTTGACTGGGGGAGTGTGTGACATTGATCCACATTCAGTCCATCACTTGTTGTTTTTTGCAATTGCCGCCCTAAGTGCGCTGGGGATGCCCAGACGTGGGTCCCAGGCACTCCACACCACTTGGAGTCAAGCTAGCCGGGCTGAAGAGAGGTGTTACCTCGAAACCGGTCCGGTCCTCGGATGCTTGATTCCGGTCTGGGAAAGATATGGCTGTTGTAGTTCGGACTGGACTGTTCCCATGGGGCAACAGGGTCAGAGCTGATTTGCATAAAGCCATTATCTGACCCAGGGTGGTGTGGAGTGCAAAAAAACGATGGATTTGGGCCCAGATCTTTTGACTGGGGGAGTGTGTGACATTGATCCACATTCAGTCCATCACTTGTTGTTTTTTGCAATCACAGGAAGTGACATCATGGCGCGTGCCAGGTTCCTTTACCAAGGATTGACTAGCTAACTCTGCTGTCAGCCTACCCCACCATGTGCAGCACATTTCCATGTAGATGGGATTGCTTTAGCTGTCGGGTGGTTAACACATTTGATGGAAAGATTTTTTTTGTCTAGTCCTAGTTTTGACTTAAAGCCGCATACAGGGTTAATGCGCCTCCTGCAAAGCACATCATGTAACATGCAGATGGTAGGTTTTATTTTATGCAGATAGGTAAGTAGGCTACTGCTTTGAACACAGAGATCCTTTTGTTACACGCAGTTGCATTGTAATCCTTCTAGTATAGCACAGTGAGCTGTGAAGGATGTTATGTGACTCCTACACTCAGTAACCCGCACTGTCTCATGTAACACATCCTGAGCAGTGATTTACAAACTTGTGTGATTTATTCAGAATATAATATGTATGTTTGCTGCAAAGTGATCTGGCACCCTACATTGGGATGAATAGCGCTTTAAAACTGGTATTTAAATTGTTATTTTGCACGGCGACAGAGTAACGCATCTGACATTCTTACTGTGTATGAATATCTTTTAGATTTGGGGGCCACAAAGTCAAAATCATGCCTCCCTTATGCGCCTTCGAAGTTTTAACAAGTTGCTGCTTTTGTTTTTTGTTTCCCTTCATCTGCATTTGCATCTAGGTGTGAGGCCACAGGCAGCCCCCAGCCTGGATACTCGGACAAGGAAGGCCAAGTGGGCCCTTAAATTTGGCCTTTGTTATGGCCCAGCTGGAGTCTCAAATAACAAAACCCCCTCCCCGTCTGCACGTTGCTGCTCGGAAGGAAAGCAGAAACAAGCAGGCACTTCTGAATGAATCCCGGTGTCTCAAATTATAACGATACGAGTTCAGCATATTTTAGAGTGGGGCTCAACTTCTTGGCAGGGTGGACGGCGTCCACCCTGTGAAAAGAGTGGGTGGACGCCGTCCACCCACGTGTACCCGACTCGAGCCCTGGTTACGGTTCATGATGGCACCTGACCTGCCTGGCTGTGCCTATATTGTGTTATGGTTCACGATGAAGGTTGTATAAGCCCTTCTGAAGAGTAATTCTAAAAGCATATTCTTCAGGGAGTTTCACCATTCTTACATGCAGAGCAATGCAGCTTCCTGCGCTGCATGAAAGGCAGAGGGCAGAAATGCTCTATGTTTACGAAGATATGGAGCATTTCTGCTCTCTTCTGTAGTAGGGGATCTCGGTGTATATTCATAATCTAGTGAATAGTCCCGCCCATGTGCGGGGACCCCGGAGCAATCAAAATAATCCCTTAAGCTGTCTCTGTGTGCAGTCCTGCATAGACACTTAAGAGAGAATTTAAAGCCAAATAATGTTATGTTATGTGGATTTGTATAGCGCTCAGCTACTAATGAGTGTCCCGGCGCTGAATCCAGAAAGGAAACGGCTGATAAAACGCTAAAGGCTAGGCACTAAAAGAGGAACGTTTTAAGTTTCTTCTTGAACATCCTCGAATCTTGAATATTCTGTAGTGACAGGGGCAACTTGTTTCATGCCAAGCTAGCGCGGCGTAAGAAAGAGTTGCCCCCCAGCTGATGACGAGTAAACCTGGGGGTCTGTATCAGCTGTTGGTTGGAAGAGCGAAGATGTCTCCCAGGAATGTAGAAAGCAAATCTTTCCTGCAGGTAGCTTGGGCCCAGGCCATAAAGGGCTCTGTGTGCTATCGTGAGCGTTTAAAATTTTAACCGCGCTTCCACTGGGAGCCAATGCAAAGATCGAAGGTAGCTCCGGGCAGACTGTCTAGCCGATAGACCCGCTAGGAGTCTGGCTGTTGAATTCTGGATCACCTGAAGTTTCTTCACTAAGAGACCCGGGCAGCCAGTCAAGAGAGCACTCGCGTAATCTAGCCGCAAAAGAATCAGGGCACGGACTACTGTTTCCCTTGTTCTACCAGGAAGGTAAGGTAAAAATTTCCTCATGGTCTTTAATAAACCAAAGCAAGTACCAACCAATTTCTTGATGTGTGTTCCAAAATTAAGGTCTTCATCAAACCATACGCCGAGGTTTTTAACGGCCCTGTTCTTAGCAGGAGGGCAGGTGAATTCAGAGGGCCACAGCTTCTCCCTGAAGTCGGTCGGGAAGTCGCCGTAAAGAAGCACCTCCGACTTTCCTTCATTGCATTTAAGATGAGCCTCCGCCAACCAGCAAAAAACGGAGGCCAAGCAGTGTTTGGCAGTATCGACCGCGTAATCCTCTTTTTTCCAGGTGAAAAGCAGCTGGTGTCATCCGCGTAGGCCATCACCTTAGCCCCTAAGGATTCCGCTGGTGTTTCTGACGGAGTCCTTAGGGGCTAAGGTGATGGCCTACGCGGATGACACCAGCTGCTTTTCACCTGGAAAAAAGAGGATTACGCGGTCGATACTGCCAAACACTGCTTGGCCTCCGACCGTCAGATAGATGTTAAAAAGCAGAGGGCTAAGTGATGACCCCTGCGAGACCCCAGTGGTCACCTGCATGGCAGAAGAGGAGCACGGAGGGAGCTAGACTTGCTGCTGTCGGTCCTCTAGAAATGAACTAATCCAATTCCAGGCCGTCCCTGCGATGCCAATGTCAGAGAGGCGTTTGAGAAGCTTAGTGTGAGGTACAGTGTTGAATGCCACGGAGAGATCCAGCATGATCAGTGCGGCTCTCCCGCCGGCATCCAGACACTCACGAATAGCCTCAGCCATCTCCAGCAAAGCAAACTCCGTGCTATAAGAAGCCCGAAAGCCTGACTGAGCTGAGTGAAGCAGGTTTGCCTCCTCCACAAAGTTAATAGGTTGTAAAGTTACAAATAATGCAGCCTATACTTAACAGGCTACACTGTCCAGTACTTCAACTAGATATTCCACCAAAATTAAATTAAGCACAGCCTACCAAGTTCTTCTCATAGAAAAACCCCATAGGCTGCCATTATGTGGCTCAAAAAAGGATATGGTGCCTTTAAGGAAACTTTCCAGAACTCTCAGTATCCCAGAATGCACAGCAGGTCCCCTCCACTTTCAGTTCTTTTTTCCGGCTCCTGCTAGCAGGACCCTGGGACATTGAGCTCTCCCTTTTTAGGGTTTATTTCAATTTTTTGCACTTTTAAAGTGTTAGAGTGTGTTCACTCGACATGTTTTTGAGCCTTCTATAATTGCTGGTGTTTTTCTGGTAATTCTGAGCCCTCATTTATCAAATATGTCGGCCTTATTTGATAAATGCCCTGAGTGCTCTATGAAGAAGGCCAAGTCTGATTCACACGAGGTGTGTATCATTTGTCTCCCTTCTGTATATGTTCCTGAGGAGTGTGAGATCTGCCAGACTTTCACCTCCAGGACCCTGAAGGACAGACAGAAGATCAGGCTCCAAGGACTGGAGCAAAGAAAGCATCAAGGTCAAGGTGGGTCTGGGCATGCTGGATCTGCTTCATCTGCCCGAGCTGAGGCCTCTGGGGGGCTCCCCAGTGAGAAGAAGGCCAGAAAACGCCACCGGTCTCCATCGGCGTCGAGAGGAATGACCACGGTCTGTTCCCCAGTCGAAGCGGCGTCGACGTTGAGGGGACTGACGTCCAGACCTCCGTCGAGGTCGACATCGGGTACAGATTCATTCTCGTCGCCGAGTCATCGACGTCGAGAGAAGTCACGACGGCGCCGGCGCTCGGCGTCGAGGCGACAACGCGTTCGATGTCGAAGAGGAGATCGACGTCGAGACGAGGAGCGTCGAGGTCACGACGATCTTCGACGTCGAGAAGGAGAAGTCCGGCGTCGAGACATAGATCATCGACGTCGAGACGCCGTTCGTCTGCATCGAGGAGGCCTCCGTCGGCGCTGAAGAGGCGATCTGCGCCTAAGAGGAAGGCTTCGTCCTCCAGGAGACGTTCTGACGCCAGAAGCTCCTCCAAATCATCGGGGGCGCGGCGACGTCGTTCACCGACAGGGGGCAAGGCTTCTCAGTCTCCCCAGTCGGGTCAGGCTAAGAAGAAGAGGAGAGAGAAGTCTCCGGGCTCTGTGTACTCTGTGGTATACTCGCCCCCTAAACCGAGGTCGGCTTCACCACCGCCTCCGTTGCCAAAGGATCCGCCCTCTCGGATTCCGACGCCGCCGCAGCCACCTCCTTCTCATCATCCTCCTCCTCCCCCGCCGCGTGGGCTTCCACCGACTCCACTTCCGCCACCTCAGGGGCGGCCGCCTGTGCCACCGAGGTTGACCTCGTTGCCGCGCTTTCCGACTCCGCCTACAGGGCCTATTCTTCCGAGGCTTCCGGTCCGACCGCCACAACTTCCGCCGATGAGACCTGCGGAGCGTCCAAGGCCGAGGAGGTCTAGATCCCGCTCCGGACGGAGAGGGAGATCCAGGAGTCGCCGTTGTTTGTCTAATAGATCTAGACAGCGCCACAGGAGGGGCAGGTCCAGATCTCGTACGGATTTGTCCAGCGCAAGGGACTACTCGCCTACCCTGTCGGGGTCCCCTCGGATGAGGGTGTCACCTGTGGACGACATTATATCCTTCCAGGATGTACTGCTGAGAGGGGTGAACAAGCTGGGCATAACGCTTGCTGTGCCCACGCCGACAACCTCAGTCATTTGTGAGACCCTTCATAAGAAGCAACTGTCTCGACTTCTGTTGCCGTTGGTCCCAGGATTGGAGGAGCCCGCCATGGAGTTGTTCCTCACTCCTGCGACTACGAAATAAGCCCCCTCCAGGCTCCAAAAGAAGTACAGGGCTCCTGACTCTGACCCAGCATTTCTCAGGGTGGATCCAGCACCGGATTTGGTGATAGTGACGGCGGCGCGGAAACAACATGCCACCACCCCGTCATCTACAGTGCCTCCAGACAAGGAGAGCCGCTGGCAGGATTCGGCAGGCAGGAAGATCTGCGGGACGTCCGCCACCTCCGTGAAGGCCGCGAGTGCCTCGGCATTGTTGGGGAGGTACGATCGGGCTCTGTGGGAGTCCCTCCAACAGTTCGCGGACCTCCTTCCCAAGGAGAAGAGGCAGGATTTTATGGAGATCCTGAACGAAGGACTGATGGTCTCTAATCAACTGATCAGCGCAGCTGCGGATTCATCGCTCCTGGCAGCCCACGGGTACTGCCATGGAGTCAACCAGAGACGTCATGCCTGGTTGCGTCTTACGTCCTTGAAACCTGAGGCCCAACAGAGGGTGGCCAACTTACCCTTTTCGGGCGAGACCCTCTTTGGAAAGCACGATGACGATGAGATGGCCCAGATGAAGGCTGAGGCTGAAACCCTGTCGGCTGTCGGGTTGGAGAAGCCCAAGGAACAAAAGGTGACCTACCGCCCTTTCCCGAGACGGTACGGTGCGCAGGGCAGGGGGCGAGGCCAGCAAACTGGACAGCAGCAACAACAGCAGTTCCAGAGGAGGCCCTTCCAAAAATGGCAGAAGGGCCGGGGTGGGCAGCAAGCTGCCACCGCGACCAAGGGCCAGGCCGGGTCTAGCCCCTGAGCTGTTACTTCCCCGTCCTCCGTTACCCACTCCGGTGGGGGGAAGTGTCCAATACTACCTGGCAGAGTGGAGAAAAATTACTCAGGACAAGTGGGTGCTGAATATTGTTTGCAATGGATACAGTCTTCGGTTCATCAGCCCACCTCCAGCAATTCCACCGGTTTGCTCGCAGTTCCAACTGCGCGAGCTCCAGGCGGAGGCCGTCACCCTGTTAAGAAAAAGGACGATAGAAGACGTCCCTCTGTCTCAAAGGGGAAGAGGTCTTTACTCACGGTTCTTTCTGGTACGCAAGAAAGACAAGAACGAGTTCAGGCCCATTCTGGATTTGCGGCAAGCAAACAAATGGATTCGCAGGGAAAAGTTTTGCATGCTGTCTTTGCACCAGATTTACCCTCAACTGCAAAGGGGAGACTGGCTGTGCGCGATAGACCTACAGGATGCATACTTCCATGTGCCCATTGCACAGAAACACCGGAAGTTCCTGCGATTCCAAGTCGGCGCCAATCATTATCAGTACACAGTACTACCATTCGGGCTGAAGTCTGCGCCCAGGACCTTTTCAAAATGCATGGCAGTGGTAGCGGAACATCTGAGAAAGAACAAGGTGTTTGTCTACCCGTACCTGGACGATTGGTTGTTCAAGGCATCCTCCTTCGCGGAAGCTCAATCGCACTTCCAGAAGACTGCCGTTCTCTTGAACAAGCTGGGGTTGCACATCAACATGTCCAAGTCTGTCCCGATTCCGGTCCAGAGCCTCCAGTACTTGGGAGCCTCCATCGATAGAAGTCAGCAAGTGTGTCTCCTTCGGAGTAGAGACGTTTATCCCTCTTTCGGCAGGCTCAGGCTCTTATGACCGCTCCATCTACAACAGCGAGGACGGTGTCTTCTCTACTGGGGTCAATGGCCTCCTGTATCTTCCTCAGGCCACACGCACGGCTGCACATGAGACCGCTGCAGGAGTGTCTAGAGGATCAGTGGCACCAGAGGAAAGGAAACTGGGACGACAAGATACAACTGTCCCTGCATGCTCTACAGTCTCTGAAATGGTGGTGTTCAGCGCAGAACCTCCTCAAAGGGGTTCCCTTCCACAAGGACATTCCCAATCAGACCATCGTGACGGATGCTTCTCTCCACAGCTGGGGAGCGCATTCCGGAGAGTTACAGATACAAGGAACGTGGTCCCCAACGGAGTCCACGTATCATATCAATTTCCTGGAACTCAAAGCGGTTCACTTGGCACTGAAGGCCTTTCATCCGCCCATCCAGACCAACTCTCTGCTTGTACAGACGGACAATACGACCACGATGTATTACCTCAACAAGCAGGGCGGTTCGAGATTGCGCACTCTGTCGCAGGAGGCGAAGGCGATCTGGCACTGGCTGCTGGCCAGAGGACTGATGATAACGGCTACTCATCTGCCAGGTGTGCAGAATATTCAGGCGACCGCGCTGAGCAGACTGATTCAGGAACACCACGAATGGGTCATAAACGACGAAGTACTCGGAGATGTCTTCGCCAGGTGGGGCACTCCAGACGTGAATCTGCTCGCCACCGCCGAAAACAGCAAATGCCGAGACTTCGCGTCCAGGTATTACCAGCAGGGGATGCTGGGGAATGCGCTATGGATCAACTGGTCGAACAGCTTTCTGTACGCTTTTCCACCCATTCCCCTGATTCCGGCGGTACTCATCAAACTGTCCCAGTCCAGGGTGCGAATGATCCTTATTGCCCCAGAATGGCCCAGGCAGTGGTGGTTCACGGACCTGCTTCACCAGTCTCTTCTTCCTCACATACGGCTGCCGTGCAGGCCGGACCTTCTCACGAAGTTCGGGGGACAGATGGTACACCCCAACCTCTCGTCTTTGAGTTTGGC
Organism: Lissotriton helveticus; assembly: GCF_964261635.1. Lineage (NCBI taxonomy): Eukaryota > Metazoa > Chordata > Amphibia > Caudata > Salamandridae > Lissotriton > Lissotriton helveticus. The sequence continues at coordinate 47,581,503 of NC_136061.1, forward strand.
GGCATGGCTCCTGAGATAGTGCAATATGGCCATTTGAATCTCCCTGCGGATTGTATGGACATACTGAAGGAGGCTAAGAGACCTTCCACTAGGACTTCTTATGCTTACAAGTGGAAGAGATTCTGCATCTGGTGCAAGTCCAAGAACTATGATCCGACGACATGTAAGGAAGATGTCATCCTTCCATACCTTTTGCATTTGGCGCAGTCTGGCCTTAACTTCCATTCCATTAAGGTCCATCTAGCTGCGCTGACTGCCTACGGGAAATGCCCTTCACAGACTTACTTTTTCCAAATTCCTGTGATAAAGGATTTTTTGGAAGGCTTGAAGAAATTGTTTCCTCCTGTTCGCCTTCCTTCGCCTTTATGGGAATTGAATGTGGTGCTGTCCAGATTGATGTAGGAACCTTTTGAACCTTTACATAAGGCTTCGCTACAGCACCTGTCCTGGAAAGCGGCATTCCTCGTGGCCATTACATCGGCCCGCAGGGTGAGTGAAATTCAGGTGTTGTGTTGCCAAGAACCTTTTACTGTATTTCATGCTGCTAAGGTTGCAATGCGCACTCACTCTAAGTTTCTTCCTAAGGTTATTTCTGATTTCCATGTTAACCAGACTATAACGTTACCTACATATTTTCAGAATCCTTCCACTCCAGCGGAAAGATCTCTTCATTCCCTGGATGTCAGAAGGGTGTTGAAATTTTATCTGGATAAAACCAAGGATATTCATAGGTCAGACCAATTGTTTATCAACTATGGGTCAGTCAGGACCGGTCTTGCTACCTCTAAACAGTCCATTTCTCGGTGGATTGTGTCCTGTATACAATTGTGTTATCAAAAGGCTAATAAGACCTTAGGGGTAAGCCTAAGACTCATTCCACCAGGGGAAAAGCAGCCACAACAGCTTTGCTCCGTAATGTTCCCATTGCAGAGATCTGCAGGGCTGCCACTTGGAAGTCGGTCCATACCTTTGCTAAGCATTACTGTCTGGACTCTGATGCCAGAGCAGATGCTCAGGTTGGGCAAGCTTCGCTGCGAAATCTGTTCGCACAGTAGTGGTGTTTTTCTTTTTCTCCACCGCCGCTTTGGTGTTGGGGATGGGCTTGCCATTCTATTCACTAGATTATGACTATACACAGAGATTCCCTACTACAGAAGGTGTAGTTTCTTACCTGTAACTCCAGTTCTGTAGTAGGGGTATCTCTGTTATAGTCATAAGCGCCCGCCCTCCTCCCCCGTGGAGAAAGATGTTCATGTACTGAATGCTACAGGTCTAGCTTTAAACGCCTCCAAAAAGAACTGAAAGGGGAGGGGACCTGCTGTGCATTCTGGGATACTGAGAGTTCTGGAAAGTTTCCTTAAAGGAACAGTATCCTTTTTTGAGCCACATAATGGCAGCCTATGGGGCTTGTCTGTCCACCCCTTCCTCTCTATCTTCCAGAAGGCTTTCTTTGTAAAAGAGGACGTTTTTCTATGAGAAGAACTTGGCAGGCTGTGCTGAATTTAATTTTGGTGGAATATCTAGTTGAAGTACTGGACAGTGTAGCCTGTTAACTATAGGCTGCATTATTTGTCTTTAAAATTCTCTCTTAAGTGTCTATGCAGGACTGCACATAGAGAAAGCTTAAGAGATTATTTTGATTGCTCCGGGCCCCCCGCACATGGGCGGAACTATTCACTAGATTATGACTATAACAGAGATACCCCTACTACAGAACTGGAGTTACAGGTAAGAAACTACTCCTTCTTACGCTGGTGCGCCGTTTGCTGCTTAGCGCCAACGTTGACGCTTGCCAGGCCTATATTGTGCTCTGAAATAACCAAAGCCCATCCAACGATAGTTGAAGCCGAGTCCCGGCCTCTTCCATAACACCAGTAGGTTTTGGTCCCGTTCGACTCCAATTTGGACAGAACCCAAGGGTTGCAACAGGTTCCCATGATGACTACAATGACGATGATGAGAGAGGCAGTGTTTGAAAGTGGTTCTGACCATCTGAGCCGCCCGGATTTTTTGCGTTTTGAACGCCTAATTGTTGAGCTTTTACAGTGGGAGAGCCTCATAAGTTGGGACTCACCCACAATGAACTTGTGATGAAAGAGACTGCATGTGGATTTTACCGTTGTCCCGCTGGTGAGGCTAGGCCGTTGCACTGCAGCCGGAGTTAAGGGCACCGGGCTGGTTACATGCAGACACGGGTGCACATGCTTGTGCACACGTGTAGGGGCTGCGCAGGGGAGATTCCTGGCATGCGCAGCGCAGGAGCAGCTAAAAATTGAATGGTGTGGCAGGAATTATGCAGAGCTGGGTGGTGACATGGAATAGCTGGGTGGTGACATGGAATAGGCTGTATACAAAGGGAAAGTCAGTGTGCTTTAATGTTTTCACTGAAAGACCACTTCATTAGTCTCCTATGAGGATGGGGACCACATGGGATAGTTTCACTTTCCTAGGGCCTACAAATTCCAGACACGCACTAAGGTCCACTGTAACTTAGATGAGAAGAAGTATTCTGCAGAGTCCAAAGTCATATCTGTACTGCTTTGTGGTCATCCAGAAATGTCATATTCCTCTGAGTCAGCTCATATCCAGAGCCTGGCTGGGGATGTCCCTGCCAGGCTGGATTAATGACCTTCCTCCCCAAGCTGTAGCATCAGAGGCCTAGCCCTTCATGATCAGCCTTCCAAGGGCGAAGGCCTCCTCTGCAAGAAGAGAAGATGGGTGGAGCTACAGGTTAATCTGCAGAAAAAAATCCACTTCTAGGGGTTCCATTGATACTTAGTCCTTTTAAACCAACAAAGAAGAAATTGGCACAGAAGCTGAAATACAAAAGATCATATTTATTAACCTCAAATGAGGTGAGACTATGTCACACAGAAGCCTTAGCAACTGAATGAGGCAGTCTAAGGAGTACAGAAAACTAGGGCTTTTTCTATGCTGTGGAGAAGTGTGGCTCAATGGTTAGAGCGGCAGACCCTGATGCAGAGGTCTGGCCCGGGACCAGGGTTCAATTCCCGCCTCTGCAGGTCTTGGGCTCAATTTCCTCAGACCTGATCATTCTCGCCTCAGTGCCAAATCTAATCATGGGTCCCACTCTGAAACTCTGGGCAATAGCTTGCTTAATCTCCACAATGGCCCCAACAGCGCTGGGATGCCTGACTTCACCTTGGGGGTGCCCAGGAGTGGGCATTTCACAGGGAAAAGCCAGGAAGGGTTCCACAGCGGTATGCGTACAGCGCCAAGACACCTCAGGGTATAAGTGCGCTATACAAGTACGAATTCATTCATTCATTCAGGGTTACATAGTAAGCATAAATGCAAGGGGCAGTCCTGGCTCCTGTAAGCATGCAAAATGACTAAGTTGGGCATACAAGATCTACTTGCTCAACAAAGTGGGAGGGGAGTTACTTCTCCATACAGCAGAAAAAATAGCCTGACCGTTCTACTAGAGAGGCCGGTTCATTCTACTAGCTAGGCCCTTCTGGGCATGTGCGAAGGTGGAAGATGCTAAACATAGTTTGTCTCTAGGCAGACTACAAGAGCAGTTAACAAAGGTAGGACAGAGCACATGACAAACAAAATGGCTGCCAGAAATACAAAATGGCTTTCACAAAGCGGATAAGATAACTTCTAATTACAAGATGGCTTCTGCTAAGACTAACCCATTGCTGTCAATTTACAACAGATGACCGTTTTAGCATTAGCTGAAGCCATTCCTATGATCCAGTGGGAACATAGAAAATATTTGCATATTAATTTTTAATACATTTATTAATATCCTAATTCATTGCTAGTTGGGCATTTTCCTGAGCTATAAGCAGTAATACAAAGAGAACAAAGCATCGGGTCATAATTAACATTCAGATAGCAGGAGAAAGTAATGACCACTATCACAAACAGAATTATCATTTTTCCTAGTCCTTAGCAAAAGCAAATCCTAAAATCATCTAGTAAACACCTTCAGGGCTCCTATGCATTTCAGTGACTATTATATACTCCGGTGAGACAGTGGCGATCCTTATCAATGCTCTCAGGTGAAATGGGAATACCCTTTATCAGAGTACAGACAGAATACTACTTTAAAACGATACCAGCAGAACAGTAAGAACAGTCACACAAATTCACTTCTGGTGGACCATGTTGGATGCTAGGGGCGGAGCCACTAGAGGCTATTCCTCTTCCATAGCAGTTCAGTCAAATGGGAACATATTCAACACCCACTTTATACAATGGCACTGGAAACACTTGTAACTATGCCAAAGTCCGTTCTAAGCCTCTTTGGTAGGCTTCTTTCATCCATCAAATCTGCTTCCGTTGTCTTCTTCCGCGTTGGGCCTCTCGATCCAGGCCTTCCATGAAAATAATGCTTCTCAGTATCTGTTGGAGTGCCCTCCTGGCAAACACTCACAGCTCACTCGAAAGTCTCAATGTCTCAATGCAGTGCACCAGTGTCTCTCCTCTGCGGCAGGCACTACAGATATTGTGCTCTTCGTTGGTCGTGGGCACAAATCATCTCGTGCAGACCCGGGTACTACTTAAACAGAAAAAGCAATAAAGTTCAGGCTCCAACACTCGTTATTCAGTGTCAGAGGACGCTCGGGCTGCTCTTTCATTTTATTTTTCCTTTCAACATGGGTACCACAATGTAGTGCCTTTTGCCAATCTTGGATCCTCCGGTGCACTGCCCTTCCATTGGAGCAAAGAAAAAAAGGGGGGTGGCCAAAACTCAGGCCAAGGGCACAAGGGACCGCGCGCTGTCAGAGGTTACCAGCACATGACAGGTAGAAAACTGAAGCCTCAAATCAGCCCTGCCATCAACAACAGGGATCCTTCTCTTTCACTCTTTTGCACTGAAACTCTGGTTCTGTGGCAAACAGTACACCAGTTCCTCCTTCTTGTCTGATGTCCAACGCCGTCTGATGGAGCAAGTACGATGCTTTGGAGATGCCATTGATGGCGCGCTGGCGATCGCTGTCCAGCCTTGCTACTTTCTGGGTGCTAGGACTGTAGGTCCAAGACGTCTGCCCTTCATCTGTAGCTTTCACTGATGGGACTTATGACTCATTTTTTATCATTGTTCTGCAGGTTATTATGACTCTTCCTTTTACTCTGGAAGATCCCGCAGAACCTAGTGACGCAGGAAATGTGACACAGTTATTAGTTTCCTTCAATTTTGGACAAAAACTGTTCATTGTATTTAACAATGGGACTGCAAGCAGGTGGCCTGCAATCTGCGAGGGAGTGGCCATACGCCATGGGATTACTCTGGTATAGAATGCACTGGCACTCTCATAGTATACAAAGGCAAAGGCAGTACTTCTAGTCTCTTCAATTGGGTACTCTTCATTATCCTCCCTAACTTCAATGTGGGAGCATTATCCTCAGCATTTAAGGGTAGATAGCTATATGGGAAGTCTATCTGCTGAAAACTCTTTAAAAAAAAAAAAATGCTCTACACTTTTGCTCATAAATTTTACATTACTTGTACAGGACTGCAGACACTTCTAAAAGGATTCTTCTTAATAAAAAGCACCTACATTGTACGTTTACGTTTTAGGACCATGCTCATGTTATAGGAGCAGCAGGAAAAATCTAAAACTGCTAATTTCACAGGGGCTCTATAAAACAACATTTTCTTCAAAACATTTTTGCTAAGGATCACATGGGCATCTTCCTTGTGTTCTACTTTTTATGATCCAAACTATATAACATCAGCTCTAATAAGGACTTTCAGTTTATTTACACAGACAAGCTAATTAAGAGCTATCAATGCCCTTGCAAACCTACAATAATAATAATGGTGTTATCACCTAAGACTTTTAGAACAAAACTACCCACATCTAATTCCCCTTAAAGATGAAAATAAGGGAATAACAATCTAGACTACTGAACCTGTCATTATTTCATCAAACAGGATGGGCAGTAATAAAACCTATATATTTATTCATTTTATTAATGCTAACAATGTTTAGAACAGTATTACTATATGTTTTTCTTTGCCAGTGTTATGATGAATGTGCAGCATTTAACAATGGTTTCGTGGTTGTCTTTTTTTTTCTTTCTGGTGCATACAGGAAGCTGGCTCTTTATATAGGTGACCCAAAAGAGGTACACTGTGTAAATCCCTACAGAATTACAGAGGCACAAATGCTCGCTTTTGTGGTAGTGTGGGTGAGCAGTTACATTGGCATGACACACAGGAGTGTGTCATGTCATGTTTTCACTCATGGCTTGCACCATGTTACGCAGCCTGCAATGGGCATCTATGTGGAATGTGTGTGCTTGCCCCTTAGGCTGGCATAAGAGATGCAACAGCCCTTTGGGACCATCTTTAACACTCAGGCCCTACGTACCTGGGGTACCATTTACTACGGACTTACAGAGGTGCTAAAGTCCTAAGCCACCTGTAGCATAATTAGACTACATCTTGTTTTGGTAGCAGGCCTCAGTGTACTATCAGATAAGTGCAAAAAAAAAAACAGTGCACCAGAACGGGATAAGCATTTTCTCAATTTTCAAATATTCTTATCTGTTTCATAACTTTATCAACCTGCAGTGTCGATGGTACCATTAAACTCTGTTTTTAATGAGAATTTTTAGCTGTGGAAGGAAGTATCACACTAGTTGTTTGCTACACAATGGGTAAATTAACTTGGACATTATAGCGTTCTCATCAATGTTTATATATTTGTAAAATATTCTTGCCCCCTCAGATCATCTCTGTTCTGTGCTTTGTAAACCAATGACTCCTGAGATTCATTTTTAATTCATTCCGAGATTGAACCTGGCCACCTTCCTGACTTTATAAAGCCTCTGACTTATTCAACAATATTTGTGCTATGAGAATTTGTGAAAAGGAGAGAGCAACATATATATTACCTAGCCTTAATTTGTAGCGGAGCTAGCCTCCTTCCCCCATTTTGACAGTAGGAGATCTGAAACAGATTTCACTTCTGTCAACCTTACCAACCCCTATTTGTAGCAACTAGGCATAAACAACGTTATAGGAGGTACATAGCACTTTTGAGAGGGCTTAAAATCCTTTTAGCAAAAGAGACAGAAAGCTGGAAAGCACTTATCCCCCTGTTTGCAGTTAAAATAATAACTTCTGCTTGTTTTTTACACAATTTTTCAATTATAAGCAGTGTGCAATATACTTGTCTAATAATATAGAAGTCAGCTATTTGTATTATACCTAAATGTATGCATTTGCTGAAGCCTAAGCCAGTTTAAAAGCTGCTTTAAATGGCAAGAATACTGTTTAAATAGTAAAATTTTGCCCAATTTCGACTTTGATATTTGGGGCACTTAAAAATGAATATCGTATCATTTCGTTGCATAATATTCATTATCAGAATGTTCATTACATAGCCCAGGAGTCAGAAATTGAAAATTATCAGATATAACCTTATTTAAATGAGTTTTGTTACGCCTGCGCAGAGTGAAATTTCATAAATAGTAACATATAATTTATTTAGCATATCATATGGTTCATTTCTGGATTTTTATTTCATTTTTATTTATTATTAATTAAATGACATTTTGCATAACAGACTGAAGATAACAAGAAAAACCATAAACACGCAAATTGAGCTCATTCCCGACATGTACAGAAAGGGTCAAACACTCAGGACACATAATACAGCGCGCTTAATAGCCATTATTTCATAAATAGCGCAATCGCTATTTACTTAGAGAAATTGCAATGTAAAACCACGAACCACATAGACATTTAAACACACATTTAACCCACAGATCAACACTTAAGACAGAAACAAAGGACAGCCCACAGACTGTACTTAAACCAAACCATTTGTAAATACTAGTTGTAAGTCATATTTACAAGAAGCGCTTCTCAATAGTATTCCAAAAGACTGCAAAAACAGCCCAACAAACTGTTTATTTCCAAGAAGCCAAAATACACTCAATTCACTAGCTTCAGAACACCAAAAATCACTCTGCATATCTCCATTCATAAAATTGCGCAGAAAAAGGATCCTTATTTGTATTTTGTCATATTTGAATTCCCTGGGGATACAGAATCACCAAGGAAGAAATATGTTTTTATACCTAAACCTATTTAGATATTCCCTCAAGGGAGCCGGCTAATTGAATTCCCATCTCACTATCGTACCTCCAAAAAGCAACACATTCTTCGATGTGTGCTTGAAACAGGCATGCCAAAAATAGGGCAAAATATGCAGTATTATAATAAAAGTAGCTCTTAAAGTACTCTTCGTACGTTGAGCCGTTCAAATATTCTTAGAAGTAGAGAAAAATCTCCTCATTACCTGCCTATATGTGTTGCAACACATACATTTACATATTCATAGGACTAACTCAATATTTGGCCAATACATATCAAAAATGCCACAGTAAGTGTTTCTAAAACTACCTTACCAATCCAAGGCTTCAAACTTACAACAAGTGCCGTAAAACGGCTCTTACCAAACAAATGGTTGTCCAAATTCTAACTGCCAAGTTCTGAATGACCTAACGGTCTCTTTAAAATACTCACGCAAAAAAGTTCTCAGTCAGGGGTGACATCATGTGGAGGATCAAAATCAGGAAGATCAGAAATATACTGGGCTGCAGAGACAGAGAATCCCCAGAATCTCCGTGCACAGAGTACCTCCTTAGTAGAATCCTGTCCTGTCCTCCTCAGTAGATGTGTGTCTCCTGACAAGATCACTCCTTCAGATAGCCACTTCTGATGAGGTTCACGTTGGAGCGCCAAACTGCAGAACAAAATCCACTTCTCAGGAGTTCCACTGATACTTAGTCCTTTTAAACCAACAAAGAAGAAATTGTCCCAGAAGCTGAAATATAAACGATCATATTTATTAACCTCAAATGAGGTGAGACTACATCACACAGAAGCCTTAGCAACTGAATGAGGCAGCCTAAGGAGTACAGAAAACTGGGGCTTTTTATATGCTTAGGGTTACATAGTAAGCATAAATGCAAGGGCCAGTCCTGGCTCATGTAAGCATGCAAAATGACTAAGTTGGGCATACAAGATCTACTTGCTCAACAAAGTGGGAGGAGAGTTACTTCTCCATACAGCAGCAAAAAATAGCCTGACAGTTATACTAGAGAGGCAGGTGCATTCTACCAGGTAGGCCCTTCTGGGCATGTGCAAAGGTGGAAGATGCTAAACATAGTTTGTCTCTAGGTAGACTACTAGAGCAGTTAAGAAAAAGGTAGGACAGAGCACATGGCAAACAAAATGGCTGCCAGAAATACAAAATGGCTTTCACAAAGCGGATAAGATAACTTCTAATTACAAGATGGCTTCTGCTAATGCTAACCCATTGCTGCCAATTTACAACAAATCCATCAACAGCTCTCGCCTGGTGCCAGGCACCAAGCTGCTCTGGAGAGAAGGCAGCAAGGGAGGAAGGGGCTTTTCAGAGACCATGTGACATGAGACCCCTAGGTAACGCCATATTGAACAAACCCAGAGGCCTGGGCAAGAAGGAGGGAGCAGGGTCAGAGAAGTGACGTGTTGCTATTTGATAGGGCAAACAGAGACTTCCTGCCAGCCCCTCCAAATTCTTTAAAAATTCTTTAAAAAGAGTTTGCACAGGAAGAGGAGCTCTCGCTGGGGTGTGGTCTGCTGAGGACGACTGGTGCTGGAGCCTGCCGTCTTGGGCAGTTGGAAGGAAGAACCTCCAGACTGGCCCAGTGTGAGAAGTTGGCCTGGTATATGATGCTCACTATTCTAGTGAGCACCTTGCACCAGTCCAAACAACCCTTATGGCGATGGTTGTAAAGTCAACCTTATAGACCAGCTATCCTAGTGGTAGCATGGACAAAAACAGTCTTAGGCTAAACTCAAGAGGGCATGTGAAGCCAGCTGTTTTACCGTATGCAAACCTTTTAATACCAAATGAAAGAATACCACACAGGTTATATATTCTAAATATGTATGTATTTATTTCTAAATAGATCCTCTTAACTCTTTATGAGCACAGGAGCACAAGCGTATAACAAGTAACTTAATATAACATACAAAAGTTGCACAAATATGGATAGGCCCTGGTGGCCCGTAAAACCATATACTAAAATAGTGGTACAAGGACCACGTCACGAACAATGGTAAGGCCTAGACACTGCATCCACAGGATGTGGATGCAGTGTCTAAATGCACACGCGTGCTCCAATAGAAGTCAATTGGTGCGTAAAGTTAGAAAGTTGCAGATTTGGAAGTCTTCCGAATGGACTAGAACTTAACCACTTAAAACTAGGACACTAGGGATGTAAATCTCTACAGGAGCACCGCAGTACTTGCGTTACCTCACCCAGGGGAGCAAGGGCCAGTCTGGAGCAACCAGACCAGCGTTGAAAATTCGAAGATTCTACGTCATAGAGGCCACTAGCCAGCGTGCAAGTGACCGGTCAGACGCGTCGAGCAGGAAAATGCAAAAGGGCCCCACGCAGCACTCGGTGAGTGTGGAGAGGTGATCTTCGGTGCAAAGGATGCTTGGGGCTGGGGCTTCTCAATCCCTAATGCACAGCTTCGAGGATGCCTCAGGAGCTGCACAGAAAGCACTTCGCTGGCTTTCCAAGATGGCCGGTCCCACGTCTCACGTCGCCTCCACGGGTCTCAGCTTTGCTGTGGCTGTGGATCTGGCTGTTGGATGTCTGGAAGTCCGGTTCTTGTCGGTCTCTGTCGTTCGAGCTCCGGCCAGAGCAACAACAAAGCAAACCGTTGAGCGCTTGATGGTGCCTGCTTGCACAGGGTGGTCACTCCTTGACCACAAGGGAGATTCTTCAGTCTTCTACGTCGAGTAGGATGTCGAAGGGTCCAGAGTTTTGTATCAAAGTTTCAGTCAGGATGATCTAAAGTCTTGGGACACAGCTCCTACCTTTATTCCAAATCAAGGGGCTGGATTGCCTGCTAGGTCCCTCCTATGGGTGTGACGCAGGAAGGGGGTGGTTACACCCTTTTCCCTTTGTCCAGTTTCGCGCCAGAGCAGCCCCAGCACCGGTTTGAACTGGACTATGCATGGGACACCTTGTGTGCGCCAGGCAGTGTCTCGTTTCATTCAGCCCTCCCTGCCCCAATCCACTATCTCCTGTCTGGGGTGGTGCTAGCACCTCCCTGGGACTGGAAACCTATTGTCCAAGCCTCCCTCGCTGGCAGGGCTCCCAGCAGCAGGAGGTCAGACTTGTGTTTGTGGCAGCAGCATCCACTTTGTGATGCTGAGGCTCTGGTTAACTTTAACCGGATTAAGGAAAGTAACATGTCTTCTCCCTCTAGAAGGGTGGAATGCTACCCCCGTCACCAGTACTGGCGAGGGGGTAGTATTCCAAAGCGTATGACACCTTGCACGACATGTTTTGATAAAGCCAAACCAAAGTTAGCAATAACCGCGAGGATTATAATGCACTTAAGAGTATATGGTATGGCAATATCCTAGAACAGCTATAAGGACAAGGTTCCGAAAGCTGCAGACAGGCTCAGCTCATGCTAGAGCATCATCTCACATAAAACCAAGCACTCTGCCTCCAGGATTGTTAAGGCCTGCCATAGGAGTGACTTATAGGTGCATATGTGTCTAGATTATAAGGTTAGCTGAGTGATCAGCCATTTGTGTCAGTTTGGATGGCCAGCCAGGGGTGGCAAAAGATTTGCTGCAGCCCCTCTTAGGCCTTGGGTGCACCTATGCCCTGGGTACCTATCGTACACTGTACAGGGACTCATAAGAGTGACCCATATCCCAATTGGTAATGTACCTAAAGTACATAGTGTGAAATTTAGAGAGAGAACAGCAGGGCTGTGGGTCTGATTAGCAGGCCCACAGCCACATTAAGTTGAGAACCAGTGAAGCAAAAAGCAAAAAATGGGGGTGTCCATAGGATAGCAGACCCTACTCTCCTACACCCAGGACCCTGACTTGCGCCAGAAGGGGAGACCAGGACTAGTGAGCAGATACCTGGGCCTCTGCACAAAGAGAAGAGAGGACCAGGAGGAGAGCCATGCGAAAGGCTGGCGCAGGGAGCCAATGAAGACCAGGCCCTGCCGAATTCACCATCCCCGAGAACAGGAGGGCGACAGAAAGTGCTCCCAGAGGCTGGGGCTGGCCACCAGGAGCAAGAAGAGGCCAAAATGGTGAAGATCGGTCCACTGGGGGCTGAGATATGCCCCCCAGAAGGTAGTCGACCTTTAACATCGAGCCTGACCGACGACAAAGCATGTGGGGCTCCGCTGCCGGTCTGGAATAGCCCCCGAGGTGGGTCAGTTCCCTGGGCCTGCCCCCACAAAAAGTTATGTTGGGGAGCCCACCATGGCCCCCGGCAAAAATGGAGACCGGGGAGCGACGTTGTGCCATCTGGGTAATGGTGAGAGGGGCCCGAGATCCCAACTCCGGGCCCGAATTGCCGAAGATAAGTCAGGTAGCGCTGTCGCACTTCCTGTGAACATGCCCCCATGGGGTGCCAGGAGCCCACTCTGGCCCCCGGCGAAAGCGAAGTCGGGAGAACACCATCTCCCCTCCCCCCCCCAGGAATGAAAGAGGGGCCTGGGACCTCCAACTCCGGGCCATTCTACAAGGAAGCGAAGTCAGGGAGCGCCGTTGCACTGCCACTAAAAGTGCCCTGAGGCCCGGGACCCCAACTCTGGCCCCTATGTTGTTCGTGAGGTCGACCGCTGCACTCTCCCGTGGTCAGAGAAAGGTGGGGGGGGGGAGTGCTGTCATACTCATCCGAGGTCCTGTTGGACCAGAGGCAGACTTGCTTCTGCCCGCAGTGGGCAGACCAGACCAGACGTGCCGGCTCCCATGGCAGCACGTGAGGGTGCTGGCCAGTCTATGAGCCGGCGAGGGCAGCTGGGGGTGGGCTCCCCGAGTTCCCCTCCAATGTATGCAAGACGCGGGTGCCCAGGTGGGACCGGGCCCCAGAGAGGAGGAAGGAGTAGCCGGGAGTGGGCTCCCCGAGCTGCATGGCTCACCTGGCAGCGAGGGGCCCGGGTGGGACCGGGCCCCCCCAACAAGGATCCGGAGCGGCATGGGACCGCCAACGATGGTGGCGCGGCTCTCCCCAAGCAGTGGGGGAGCTGCTACTATGTTATGCGAGGGCTGGAGAGAATCGCTATATCGGGCCTGCAAGGAAAAGCCGATCGTTCTCTGCGTGTGGTGGCCCCAGGAGGATGGAGTCTCCGCCAGGTATGCGCAAAGGTGCAGGGGGAGCTGCAGGAGCAACACAATCTCCCCCAGCATGAAGAGGAAAAGTTCCCCTCCCCCTAGATTTCTCTGGGACTCAAAAGAAGTAACCCCTCCAGTGTTCAGCCCACAGTCAAAGCATCCCAGGGCTGGAACTTTTGTTGTACAGCTGGGGGTGCATTAGTGACTGCCTCAGTGTGTGAAGGGCTGTATTGAGGATGTCTAGAGAAGGGCATCCCCTGGAGGTGAAGAGGTGCAGTTGCACGACAAGTGCATTTATCAATGTTATTTCTATGGTGGGACTGTATGTCACATGTGTAATGTGAAGACATATGCAAAGTGGGGTAATGGTGCTGGACATTCCTGGTAGGCTGCCTGGCTGTATACATTGAATCCTGTGATTTTAACCCAGACTGTTAGCCCCTAAGATGTAGAGGTGTGTACTGTATGGTCAGTATGAGATGCTCAGTCAGGGTTATGTGTCATCAGGGCAGGTGTAGTTACTTTAATGCTTGTTGAGATGATTGGGTGGGTCGCCACTGGAATTCTGCCAGTTGGCAAGGTCCTTGCTCCAGGTTGTGTCAACCCACTGCATTTGGGGGTAAGATGATGTGCATACATGGGAGTGATGGTAATAGACCCCCCCCAGCGCGGGAGGGTTGGAAATGTTATGAAATATCACAAAGTAGTTCCAATAGCTTATGTATATTTGTAAATTGGTGCATAGTATTGAGTGGTGTGTGTGCTTAATAAATGTACTCTTACTTTTATAAAGCAAAGTACAGACTGGACAATCTATTATTGAGTGTTATGTTCGAGGCATGTGGGCTGCTGAATTCATATCTGTGCATAGATCGCCGCCTAGTGTTGGGTCCGGATGATTGCACTTTGTTGTCCTGGAAGAGTCTTCGAAGTATCACGAGTTAGGTGACTCCTCCCCTGGACTACAGTGCGCATGGGCATCCTTTCCATGCTCAGATTGTTTTTTTCCGCCATTGGGTTCGGATGCAAACTCCTATACTCCAACTCAGAATCGAAACAAAACTTTTCTAAAGGCCAAAAGGCCTTTGACTTCGTCGGTATTGTTCCGTTCGGTACCTCTCTACTCTATACAACCTTCCATCTCGAATCGGTCGTCGACGCAGGCTGTTGGGCCTTTTCGACACCACGTGAGCCGACCGTCGATGGAAAGAAGCCCTTTCAAAAGGTGCCCCCAATGCAACTCAAAGTTCCCCCATACTGATAAACACTCAGTATGCAACAAGTGCCTTTCCCCAGACCATAGAGAAGAAACCTGCCCGGCCTGCGCCCAGTTACGATAAAAAAAAACTATACGGATCCGAAGGGCCGCTAGGCAAGAAATGCAGCGACAGGCACCGGAACCCGACAACATCTTCGATGATGACCATGATCTACCGGACGCTCAAGACTCGGATCTAGAGATCGTCACAGTCGAGGACTACTCCGACTCCGACGAGGAACTACCGTCGGGCCAAATCGTGAGTACACAGCCCCCGACACCTATTGACTCCTCACCGAAGGATCCGGTCGAGGCATCGCCAACAGGCCTTAGCCAAGATCAAAAAAGACTTTCGACAGCCCCGCCTTCAGGCTCGGCTCTGAAAACAAAACCAAACCGAAACCTTCAGAAACCCCAGGGCCCAGTACCATTGCCCGAAGAAGGTTCCAGAGCCAAAAAAGGTCACCGACCCAAAGGGCGTCGATCCTAAAAAGGCCGCATAGGCAAAAACTGTTGAGCCAAAAAAGACTGTCGACCCCGCAAAGGCCGCTCAGCCAAAAGCCGTCGACCCCACAAGATCAGTCGCCCCGAACAAAGGCACGCAACCAAAGGGCGTCCAACCCAGGAAGGTCGCCGAGCCGACCAAGCCTGCGGTTCTAAAAACCGTCGACCCGGCATCCGGTGCCATACCAAAGCCATTGAAGCCGGACAAACCTGTCGACCCAAAAGTAACAGTTCCGAAGACACCGGTCGATCCGATAAAGACCGTCGAACCGGTGAAAGACTCGCACCCAAAAAAAGCCTACGGCGCACAAACAGCGTGTCGACCCGAAAGGTCCTGTAGATCCGAAACAACGTGTCGAGCCCAAATCAGGGCCAGAGCTGAAAAAATCAAGCAAAACACCAAAGGTCGTCGACAAACCTGCCTCTGACGAACCGAAACGGCCCAAGCCTAAGCCCAGGACTGTAGAGGAAGAACTATTCCACCCAGATCCATCCGAGGACCAAGCGAAAATTTACATTAACCCAACACTGGTAAAGTTACTATCCTGCATAGGAAAAAGAGGCCTTTGGACTTTGTACCTGATTCACCTATTCCACTCAAGAAAAAGGACTTTGGCACTTCTCCCACTAGGCCCTCACTCCCTTTTCAACCTATCATGCCCTCCACACCACTTGCACCTACCTCACCTTTTAACCACGATGACGATGAGGGGGACACAGGGTATGAACCACGGCCCCTATATGACTTTCCTCAAGATCCAGATCAAGAGGAACCTTGAGAGGAGCCAACAGACCCTTATGATACAAATCCTATCCCTGATGTGCCCACTTACCCTACTAAACCATCACCCACTGATGACACAGTAGTATTTAACCAACTCCTAGACAGAGCAGCACAGTTCCACAACGTGGACATGCACAGTGACCCTGTAGAAGAGGACTTCCTCTTTGACACCTTCACTACTGCAGAGAAGAGTGTCAAAACACTCCCAATGCTAAAGGGCGTTCTAAAACATGCACCTGACATCTTCAAGGACACGGCCAGGGCACGGGTAATCAATCCCAGAATAGAAAAAAATATAGACCGGCTCCTACTGACCCCACCTATATCAAGGGTCAGCTGCCACTAGACTCCCTAGTGGTTGCTAGCGCACGAAAAAGGGCCAACTCCCAAACTATAGGGGAAGCACCTCCCCCTGATAAGGAGTCCAAAATCCTAGAGGCTTCGGGCAAAAGAGTAGCAGCACAGGCATCCAATTCCTGGAGAATCGCTAACACACAGGCACTACTGGCTCGTTACGATAGAGCACATTACGATCAGCTCGAAACCCTTATGCAACATTTGCCCGAGCCGTTTAAAGCACAAGCAAATGATCTCATCCAGGAGGGGAAGTTTATCTCCAACGCCGCCATTAAATGTGCACTGGACGCTGCAGACACCGCAGCTCGGTCCATTAATACTAGTGTCCTTCTCCGCAGACATGCATGGCTGAGGGTTTCTGGCTTCAAGAATGAAGTCCAGTCCACCATTGTAAACCAACCAGTTAACCCAGACTTTTTATTTGGTCCTGCGGTGGACACCATCTTGGACAAAATGAAAAAGGACACAGAAACAGCGAAATCCATGGGTGCACTGCAACTTCTGCAACATAGGGGCTCCTTTCGGCGCTCCTCATACAGAGCAAACACACGAGGAAATGCCTCACAAACATCTACCTCCTACAAAGGTAACACACAAGGTTCCTTCACAAAGAACACAAACAGAGGTGGTTACAGAGGTAACCATCCTAAGGGAAGGGGGCGGGGAGGCAATAACACCAGAGCCTCCGCCTCCACAAAACAGTGACTTCCTTACGCTGCCTCCGGAACACTTAACACCAGTCGGAGGCAGACTACAGCAGTTCCTACCTGTCTGGCACGCTATCACCACAGACAGGTGGGTGAGAGAAATTATCCAGTCTGGTTATTGCCTAGAACTGACTACTACGCCACCAAACATACCACCCAGACATTGTCCTATGTCCATAGAACACATCACCCTTCTTCATCAAGAGGTGAAAAGCATGCTGGAAAAGGGGGCCATAGTGCCAGTCCATTTCCACCAGCAGGGGACAGGAGGACGATTCCCTCAGACCAATACTAGACCTCAGACCCCTAAATCAATACATACTGTCGGAGCACTTCCATATGATCACACTACAACAAGTGCTCCCGTTGCTCCAACAAGGAGACTTCCTAGCAACACTGGACCACAAGGATGCGTACTTCCACAAACCCATCCATCCAGCCCACAGAAAATACCTCAGATTCACAATAGAAGGGCAACACTACCAATTCAAGGTTTTGCCCTTCGGGGTTACCATGGCTCCAAGAGTCTTTACAGAATGCTTAGCCACAGTAGCAGTGCATCTCAGGAGGCAACACGTCCATGTGTACCCATATCTGGATGATTGGCTAATACAAGTAAAGTCGTACCAAGAGTATGCAGCACACACGTCACAGACAATCCAGTTGCTGCACAGCCTCGGCTTTTCAGTCAACTACACAAAATCATCGCATCTGCAACCTTCCCGTGTACAGCAATATCTGGGTGCCACTATAAATACCTTAGTGGCAAAGGCATATCCAAACACATCAAGGATAGCCAGCATGCAGACACTCATTCGCAAATTCCAGCCAGAACACTCCCTGCGAGCTCAAGTCTTCATGCAGCTCATAGGCATGATGGCCTCCTGCATATTCATTGTCCCCCATGCCAGACTTCAGATGCGCCCATTACAGGAATGCCTAGCAAGGCAAAGGAACCAGGCTCGTGGACAACTAAAAGACCTAGTGTTGGTGGACAGTCGCTCTCACAACTCTCTGCAGTGGTGGAACCCACAAAACCTTTCAAAGGGGCGACTGTTCCAAGAGCCAGTTCCACAACTAACCAGTACTAACAGCGGACGCATCACTGACAGGCTGGGGAGCCCATCTCCTCCAATACACAGTACAAGGGCTCTGGACAAACAACCAGAGAAAATGGCATATCAACCGACTAGAGTTGCTAGCGATATTCCTAGCCCTAAAAGCCTTTCAAAAATACGTGTACAACAAGACGGTGTTGATCCGGACGGACAACATGACCGCAATGTACTATATCCAAAAACAGGGGGGACGCACTCTCCACAGCTGTCCCATCTGGCGCAGAGCATATGGAGGTGGGCGATACCAAAAAACATCTTTCTCCTCGCAGAACACCTTCCAGGGAAGGACAATCAGATTGCCGACCTGCTCAGCAGACACAGCCAGCAAATACATGAATGGGAGATTCACCCCCAGGTTCCCCAACCATTCTTCGAGAAATGGGGTCACCCAGAGATGGACCTGTTTGCCACAAAAGAAAACTCCAAATGCCAGTACTTTGCCACCAGGTTCCCACATCCACAGTCACTGGGCAATGCGATATGGATTAACTGGTCAGGCAGATTTGCGTACGCTTTTCCCCCAGCACCTCTAATCCCGCTGGTGGCACGCAAACTGCGGCAACACTCACTCACCCTGATCCTAGTTGCTCCCACATGGGCGAGACAACCTTGGTACACAACGTTCCTAGAACTTTCAGTGGTTCCTCATCAAAGACTGTGCATAGCACCCCATATTCTGACTCAGAACCATGGAGAAATAAGACACCCAGATCCCAATCAAATGAACCTAGCGATCTGGCTCCTGAGGTCCTAGAGTTCGGATACCTCAACTTGCCCACAGACTGCATGAACATCATTCCGGAGGCAAGGAATCCTACCACGCGCGTGTGCTATCTAGCCAAATGGAAACAATTTGTTATTTACTGCAACAATAACCAAATCAACCCATTAGACGCTTCCATACAAAACATTATATGCTATCTGTTGCATTTACAAAGATGTAACTTAGCATACTCTTCCATACGACTACACCTCGCTGCTATAGCAGCATACCTTCAGAACAGGCAACACCTTTCACTCTTCAGGGTACCAGCTATTAAAGCATTTATGGAGGGCTTAAAAAGAGTGATCCCTCCAAGACACCCTCCTTCCCCAGTCTGGAATCTAAACATAGTGCTTACCAGACTCATGGGACCTCCTTTCGAACCTCTACACTCATGCGAATTGCAATTCCTAACGTGGAAAGTCGCATTCTTAGTTGCCATCACCTCACTCAGAAGAGTGAGCGAATTGCAAGCACTGACAATTGAAGAGCCATTCATGCAGGTACATACTAATAGGGTAGTTCTTCGAACAAACCCTAAATTCATGCCTAAAATCGTATCCAACTTCCATATTAATCAAGCAATTGAACTGCCGGTATTCTTTCAGAATCCACAATCAGTAGCTGAAAGAGCCCTGCACACGCTAGACGTCCGGAGAGCTCTACTATACTATGTGGACAGAACTAAATAATTCAGGAAGACAAAACATCTGTGTGTTGCCTTTGCACCACAACACAAAGGAAATCCTATTTCAAAATCAGGAATAGCCAGATGGATAGTTAAGTGCATTCAAATATGTTATCTAAAAGCTAAACGCACTTTAACAGTCCCCCCCTAGAGCACACTCTACACGGAAAATGGGGGCATCCATGGCTTTCCTAGGAAATATTCCACTCGAAGACATCTGTAAGGCAGCCACATGGTCCACCATACACACTTTCACTAAACACTACTGTGTAGACGTGCAAGCAAAACAGCAAGCTGCTGTAGGCCAGGCTGTCCTCAAAACTCTTTTCCATACTGCTGCAGCTGGCACAGGTGGCCACCGCTAGAGGAGATACTGCTATTCAGTCTATGCACAGATATGAATTCAGCAGCCCACATGCCTCGAACGGAATATGCTACTTACCAGTATGCATCTGTTCTTGGCATGTAGGGCTGCTGACATTCATATCGCCCGCCCTCCTCCCCGGCGCCTGTCGCAGCTGCAGCATTATCTCTAGCATGGACATCTCTTACTTTCCTATCTCTGCCTCTGCCACAATGGCGAAAAACAATCTGAGCATGGAAAGGATGCCCATGCGCACTGTAGTCAAGGGGAGGTGTCACCTAACTCGTCATACTTCGAAGACTCTTCCAGGACAACAAAGTGCAATCATCCGGACCCAACACTAGGAGGCGATCTATGCACAGATATGAATGTCAGCAGCCCTACATGCCAAGAACAGATGCATACTGGTAAGTAGCATATTCCTTCTGCGTACCTGTAAATGGCGATTACTAGCCTACACCACCTCCCCTGACTAAGCCTTAGACTGCTCTGCATCGCTACCCTCAGAGTCCAGCGCTACAACCGGGTGTTTTGGTTCCCAGTGAAGGACACATGTGACATGTTATTTGTGCAGGCCTCACAGATACTGCCTTGTTTTCCAGCAGGCAGCTTATATCGTTACACATTTTCTGGGCTCTTTAGACCCACTGATTGCTTTGGGTTGTAATCCTCTTCAGAAATTAAATTGGAACCTCCACCCCATCCACGGATGGAAGAAGGGGGCCTCTTTACAGCAATGATGAGCAGTGTAGTGGGATGGAAGAAAGGGCATCTTTACAGCAATGATGAGCAGTGTAGCGGAAGTCCTTACACTACAACCGCCCCCTGTTCACACAAAATCCAGCATAGTTACTGAGATGCTCTACCCAGGGATGGCCTCTACAGAGCCTCTATTGCCCTTTAATGAGTCACTTAAAGACACTCCTATAGCCACGTGGGTTCAGCTGTGTTCGCCCCTCCAGGCAATCGACCTGCGGCGAGGTGGCATAATTGGCATACATGGCGAACCCTGTATGTCGCTCTACACACCTGACTTCAGAAATCCTTGCGGTCCTGGCTTCGACCCATAAGCTCAATCCAATTGCCTTTCCTTCTACTCCTCCAGATTGGTAATCTAAAAATATTGGCACATTCGGAAAGAGGTTCTCTTCAGCTAGTCTGGTCTTACATTCTCTGACTCATGGGTAGATACACTCACGCACTGTGGGACTTTGCCGGGAATATCTTACCGGCAGTTGCAGAAGAGCTCTGGGCAGCATTTGTCCAAACCATCCAATCTCGGCACTGCACAGTGAGGTACATATTATGTGCTGGTCTTGATCCCACAAACTGTTTGGGTCAGGCCCGGGCACCTACATAGTGCTTAGACTTTAACTTGTATGCGTGAAACGGGGCTATCTGAAAGAGCCAATTAGTTATAGATTCCGTACCTTGTGAATTACCGCCAGGCGTCAGACTGGATCCGGAAAAATTTTTTGTCAGCAGTACCTCTGCGCGTCGAAAGGTGGCGTTGGTCGGCTCCACGTCCGTCACTGGCATTGTGGTTGCCGGGATGACGTTGTGGCAGCTATTTAGATGCTGCTCCAGCACGCTGACGTCAGTTCTTTTTTTTTTCCGCGCCAGCCAGCGCAGATCCGGAACGAGCGGTACCTCCAGTCACTTTTTGACTGACTTTTTTGATCGACTTTTATCAACGCCGTTTTGAGTCCTCGACTTCTGGTGCGCGTAGGGATGCCCTTTTTTAAGGCTTGCGGCTCCTGCCGACGGTTGATGTCGATGATGGATCTGCACAGGGTGTGCCTGTTTTGCCTGGAACACGACCACCACTCCAAGTCGTGTTCCGACTGCCAGACCATGAATCCGAAGTCTTTGCAAGAGCGGTCCCGAAGGCTTCTCGAGGCCTGGCAGTCGGCTCTGCGCCGTTCAAGGTCCCGGTCTCAGAGCCACCACCACCTTTCCTCTTCGAAGTCCTCACACTCCTCAGTAGCAAAACATAGACCGAGCACAACACTGGGTTAAGTAGACAGCGGATTGAGCCCAACCAGCAAAATTATTTTAATTCAGTCTAAGGTAAATCAGATTATTTACCTTAGACTGCTCGACGACGGAGTCCGTATCTGTTCCTATCATAGAAGTCGGGACTTGTTCTGAATGGAGGGGATATTCGGCATGTTGATGTGCTACGGTGAAACTTAAAGAACTTTTGGATTGCTCAGTATAACTTTATCCACGAAAGAGAGTGCATTTTCGTCAAACTTAGACGTATTACTTGATGTAGAGGCAATACTAATGAGATTTACTTTGCACGACGCCTCTAATGAAAACTTGGTCGCGAAGAAATTGACTTGTGTATGTGACCAACACTATCTAGCATTTTACTTGACTTGCGCTGGATTACCGTACTCGGACCCCTCTTATATTTGTCCTATTGGATATGACAATTTGAATATCGACCACAATTCATACAAAGCCTTGAAAAAGTCGCAAATGGCGACGAAACACGTGTCGGCTGTGGCTGTATCAATGTTGTAACCATAGAACAATCGTCACGAAGACTGTTTGCTGAACAGAATCTACTTTATGAAATTTTGTATTAAAATAATTTTGCTGGTTGGGCTCAATCAGCTGTCTACTTAACCCAGTGTTGTGCTCTGTCTATGTTTTGTAATTGATTAATATATGCGGAGAGGTCCGGTGTGTATTACGGGATACTGTGGGTGGCACGGTATAAGACATAGAGCACGCCTCAAAAGAAAGAGTTAGATACAGATTTTTATGCAAACAAAGCGGAGGTGCTGGCTGTTCTGTTTATTCCACTGCCATCATTTCCTATTATACACTCCTCAGTAGGTCGAAGCACAAGAAGAAGTCAAAGAAGCATCAGCGCTCTTCAACTTCTCCCCATCCGTCGGCTGACTCGACAAGCGTGTGGTGCCCCACTGCGGCTCCTCGTGCGGAGCCTGAAGGGTCGACTTTGAGTTTCCCTCCCTTTCCGGAACCTGGAGCGACCCCTGCCCAGCTTTGGAGTTTCTACAAAGCGATGCATGCCATCTTTGAGCAGCCCGACTCTGCTGGTGCGCCTTAGGGCCCCGTAGACTCGGCTGGGGGCCCAAGACCTCAGATGCCGGAGGCTTCAGCCCCGGCACCACAGGGTACCCTTTGATCCAGGCCTGATCGGATCAGTGCTGGTCGACCTCATAACACCTCCACCGGTGTCGATTCCACTGGCACCACATCCGCAGCCGATGCTGGTTGTGTCCCCAGCCGGCATCGACCTCGGCCTCCACCCCGTCGTAGACACGGAGCCGGACCGACGCCGACCGACTCGGCGCCGACAGGTACTTTTGTGCCCCTGTTCTACCCTGTTTTTTTTAAGTCAGATTGGCAACCAGAGGAGGGTGAGGAGGACTGGGAGGGGTCTGGAGACCCTTTGACTGACCAGTTGGAATACGACCCAGACTGGAGAGAGGAGCTGGGGAAGCCAGTGGTCTGGATACCTCCCCAGACCTTGGCATGTTGTCTCCTCCTACTGTGGCTACGGAGAAGCGTGCGTCGTACGCAGTGGTGTTGCATAGGGCGTCTGAGGCTCTCAACCTCGACTACCCACGGTGGCAGTCGGGATTAACCTCCTAACAGAGGTGCTTCAACCGGCAGCGAGCTCTTCAGAGCCCCTGCTTCGGTTTAATGAAGCCCTAACCAACGTCCTTTTGGGCACCTGTTCCAGGCCCAACACAGGGGCTCCTGTAGATAGGATGATTGACCGATGCCACTGCCCAGCAGTTGTTTGTTCACAAGGTCAGGGCTGGGGCAGCGCCTCAGTTATAAAGCTGTCTCGAACCCTTGGTGCTCTTTTTGTTTGGTGTTTGCAGGACTGGAAGGCTGCCTTGTTTCCATGACCAGTCTGGACATTATCAGGTGAGGAGAGGTGGGTCAGGGGAGGAAGGAACAGCCAGACCCCATGGCACGGCGGGGCAGAACTTGTTAACACTCCCCTTGGCCTCGAAGGGCTGGATCAGGCTTCAAGGTTCAAGTGTGGGCTCCCCTTCCCTGGGCCTCGTAGCCATTATCTAGGGTCCCCCCTCTCCTGGACCTCACAGCGCTACACTAGGACCGCGATGCCCAGGTGATAAAATACCCTCCTCTGGACCTCACAATCTTTCCAGATGGCAGTCGGCTCGACCCCTACTGTATCAACTTCACTGGCTTCCAGTCAGTGAAAGAATAGCTTTCAAGGTCCACTGTCTGGTCTTTAAAGCTCTAACCGGCCCTTCTCCTGTCTTCCTCAAGTCCCTGATCACTCCCTATTGTCCCTCTCGAGCCCTAAGGTCTACCCATCTTCATCTCTTAGTTGTTCCCCGTGTCAAATTCACCAGATCCGGTGGTCGCAGCTTCTCTTATCTGGCCCCTAAGCTGTGGAACGCCCTCCCTCTCCCCCTCAAGACCTCCTGTTCCCTCTTTGCCTTTAGGAAATCCTTAAAAACTTTGCTTTTCTCCCATTGTTATTAAATTCTTCCGGTTTAGCTTCAGGATCCTTGCAGCGCCAGGAAACTCACGGTGACAGTGCGCTCAACAAATACCACATAACATAACATAACATAACTGATCAGGAGTAGCTTAAAGTTGTAAGTCATTGTTGAGATGTCAATCAGTTTCTGCCATGTAAAGGACATCAAAACCGACCCGATCGGGATCCCTGTGAGAGGCAGATTTTAATTACTGATGGGCCTGAAAACCAGAAAACCTGCCTCACTGAAATCCATGATCCTGTGCTTGTGCTTTCTGTGATGTCACATTGCATGCAAATTAGAGGGGCCTAAATTCTTCCCCTTCCCCCAGGGCCACACATTTCTTAGAACGGCCCTCTCCAGAGTCACTGCTAGCCATCAATCAATCAATCAATCAATCAATCACAGACATTTATAGAGCGCACTACTCACCCGGAGGGTCTCAAGGCGCTTGGGGGGGGGGGGGGGTGTGCTGCTACTGCTCGAAAAGCCAGGTCTTGAGCTTCTTCCTGAAGGAGAGGTGGTCTTGGGTCATGCGCAGGTCGGTCGGGAGGGAGTTCCAGGTCTTGGCGGCCAGGTAGGAGAAGGACCTTCCTCCTGTTGTCGTTCTTCGGATGCGGGGGACGGCGGCGAGGGCGTGACTGGCTGATCGGAGGTGGCGTTTGGGAGCGTAGAAGTTGATGCGGTTGTTGAGGTAGCTCGGGCCTTGGTCGTGTAGGGCTTGTGTGCGTGGGTGAGGAGACGGAAGGTGATTCTTTTGATGACGGGGAGCCAATGCAGGTCTCTCAGGTGTCCGGAGATGTGGCTGTGTCGCGGGATGTCGAGGATGAGTCTGGCAGAGTCGTTCTGGATCCGCTGGAGTCTCTTCTGGAGCTTCGCGGTGATTCCGGCGTAGAGGGCGTTGCCGTAGTCCAGTCGGCTGGTGACGAGGGCCTGGGTGACCGTCTTCCTGGTCTCGGTGGGGATCCACCAGAAGATCTTCCGTAGCATGCGCAGGATGTTGAAGCATGACGAGGCGACGGCGTTGACTTGTCTGGTCATGGTGAGGGAGGAGTCCAAGATGAATCCCAGGTTGCGTGCGTGGTCTGTTGGTTTGGGTGCGGTGCCCAGGGCGGGGGGCCACCAGGAGTCGTCCCAGGCGGAGGGTGAGGAACCCAGGATGAGGACTTCCGTCTTGTCTGAGTTCAGTTTCAGGCGGCTGGTCGTCATCCACTCGGCTACGTCTTTCATCCCTTCGTGAAGGTTGGCTCTGGCGGCGGCGGGGTCGTTGGTGAGGGAGAGGATCAGCTGGGTGTCGTCAGCGTAGGAGATGATGTTGAGGTTGTGTTGGCGTGCGATGGCCGCGAGGGGGCTCATGTAGACGTTGAAGAGGGTGGGGCTCAGCGAGGATCCTTGAGGGACGCCGCAGATGACTTCGGTGGCCTCTGACTTGTACGGTGGTAGGCGGACTCTCTGCGTTCTTCCGTCGAGGAAGGAGATGATCCATTCCAGAGCCTTCTCCTGAATTCCGACGTTGCTGAGGCGCTGCACTAGGGTGCGGTGGCAGACAGTGTCGAATGCAGCGGAGAGGTCTAGGAGGATGAGGGCCGCTGTTTCTCCGTTGTCCATCAGGGCTCGGATGTCATCGGTGGCAGCGATGAGGACCTGAGCTTTCCTTCCTGGCTGGAAATCCATCACGTTAGATCGATTGGTGTTACAGATTGTTCAGAGGGGCCACGCTCCACCATCCACTCTTCGGATTGTTTCATCCTACAACTTGCCAACCCTGTTCCAGGATGAGTTTCACCACACCAGGTCACAGTTGTGACACAGGAGGTCAGCCTTTACCTAGTCAAGTGTGCCATTAAGAGGGGTTTGGAGACGGAGCTGAGTGAGGGGTGTTATTCTCACTACTTGTTCACACCCAGGAAGGAATGAGGTTTCGGACCCATTCTAGACCTCCGATCTCTGAATGCTTCCTTACAGATGGACACATTTAAAATGCTTACACTGGCTCAGGTGCTCTCTGCCCCAGATCCAGAAGGCTGGATGGTGTCCGTGGGCGTGCAGGACAGGTATTTTGTATCCCAGTCCTGCAGTCCCACAGACCTAACCTGTGCTTTATAGGGTCTGGATGCTTCAAATTTGCCATTCTTCCTTTGGGCCTCATCTCAGCCCCTCAGGTTTTCAGGAAAGGGATGGCTGTGGTCGCCGCTCATCTACGAATGTTAGTGTTAAATGTATTCTTGTAACTTGACAGCTGGCTGATCAAGGCTGGCTCTCCGCAGTCAGTCACGGCCCACCTCTAGGCGACAGTCACCCTTCTGACAACCCTGGACTTTCCTGTCAGCGAATCAACGCCTCACCTGACACTCATGGAAAAGATTCCATTTTCAGGACCGATCCTGGACTTGGTGGTATTCGAGGCCTTTCCAACACTGCAGCGAGCCTGGCACGTTCAGGATATGAGCCGATGTGTTGACTCCATCCTGGGTCTCAGTGAGGAGGATTGTGAGGCTTCTGGGTTTTTAACCTTGTGCATCCTCCTCCTCGTATGTGCCAGATAGAACATTTGATTTCAGAGGGCTCAGCACCAGGATCGTTTATCCGACACCATCTGCTTCATGGAGGGAATAACCCAGGACCTTCAGTGGGGGGCAAGCGGACACCATCCTAACTTGCGGCAGGCCGCCCTCGCTACCCCACTCAGAGCTTACAGTAGCAATGGGTGCTTCATATCTGGGTTGGGGGGGTCACTTGTGAGAGGTGGAAATCTAGAGTTTGTAGTATCCAGCAAAGTGCCTTCTCCACAACCGCCTGTTGGAGCATCAATCTATCTGGCCTGTCCTGAAGGCCTTCTAGTGACTCTCAAAGGGAGGCTGGTGATGGTTCTTATGGAAAACGCAACTTTCATGTAGAACTGCAACAAGCAGGTCGGGATGGGGTCTTGAATCCTGTGCCAGGAGGACCTGCACTATTGGAGGTGGCTGAAGTTGCATACTAATGCCCATCGTGGCAGGAAATCCCTGTGGTTCGATTCTCATTTAAAGAAGGAAGGAATGCAAACACCTTGAGAGAAGGTGGAGGAAATCCTATGATGAGGCCAGTAAACTTGAATATAGGATCGTTATTAGAAACTACCATGCTGAAATAAAATACACACAAACCTCCTACTTCTCAGAAAAAAAGGCAGTTTGTTCAGCTCTCTGAAAGAGATCTTTCAGATCCTTAGATATTACTGAGCCCGAATCAGCCAGTTCTATTGCAGAAGCTTCTGTCCAGCATAGTAATCTGGCCCTCTTTTTTCAAAAGGAGGTAATGAATATATAATGTGGATTATTATACTACTTTTTTGCAATTGCCGCCCTAAGTGCGCTGGGGATGCCCAGACGTGGGTCCCAGGCACTCCACACCACTTGGAGTCAAGCTAGCCGGGCTGAAGAGAGGTGTTACCTCGAAACCGGTCCGGTCCTCGGATGCTTGATTCCGGTCTGGGAAAGATATGGCTGTTGTAGTTCGGACTGGACTGTTCCCATGGGGCAACAGGGTCAGAGCTGAATTGCATAAAGCCATTATCTGACCCAGGGTGGTGTGGAGTGCAAAAAAACGATGGATTTGGGCCCAGATCTTTTGACTGGGGGAGTGTGTGACATTGATCCACATTCAGTCCATCACTTGTTGTTTTTTGCGATTATTATACTCTACCTTCCCCGACAGGCCAAATCTTTTTTATTTTTTTATTTTTGTATTTTGCCGTTACAAATAACCTTAACATCAGAAGGCCTTTCATTTTGAATATCGCCCACCCCTGGGAGCCCGGTATTCCTTCGGTGCTAATTGTTCCCCAATTAATGACAATCAAAAGTAAAAAAAATAAAAAGAACAATAAAAAAACAACAAACATCGTCTTGTGCATGTACAAGATAATGTGTGAAAGTAGTTATTGATAGCAAAAAAAGAGGTGAAGGATTAAAGAATTAAGGAAAGGATAAGAGCCATACGAGTTTCAAACATATTTTACATGTGACATTCTCCTATAGATTTACTGAGCCTGATTGCCCCCGTTGCTTTGTCCAGGAGGAGAATCTCTCCCATACTTCCAGCCCTATCTTCTTTTTCCTTCTTCCTTTCCCGGCATAGACTGCTTTTTCTAAATGGAAAGTGGCAGCCAGCCTAGCCAACCATTGCGCGTGGGAGGGTGAGTCTGTCTCTAGCCAGCTTGAGGAGATACATAGTCTCCAAATTGCCATAGCGATAAATACCAGCCCTTCTTCCTTTATTCTTGGTGAGTCAGATTGTGTGCCAAGGAGAATAATTGTGGGGTTTAAGGAGACTGGATGTTTCACTATTTCGCTAAGTGTATTCTGTATTTTAAGTAGTGTCGGAGCTATAGTTAAACATGTCGCAAAGATGTGTACAGAGTCAGCCCCAATTTCAGATTAGCGTGGGCATAGTGTTCCTTTACCGGTCCCCCATTTGATGATCCTACTGGGTGTCATGTATAAAAAGAAGATAGTTTTGAAGTGTTGTGCTTGCAGCTTGGCTGATATTAAAATCTGTTGTGATAATGCGAGGAAGTTGTAAAAGGTACTTTCTGGTGAATTAAGTTTGAGGTGCCATTTTACAGCAATGGCCTCTAGGTCGTCGGGGGTTTGTCTATTGAGTATGTTATACAGAGAGCCGATGCGGGGGGTGATAGTGTTTCGAAGTGTGTTTAAAAATTCAACTTCTGAGAAGCCCGAGGCTCCTCCGACTTTATTGGAAAGAAAGGCGTGAATAGACAGGTATTTGAAGGAGTCTTGGTTTCTCAGGTTGAATTTGGCTTGTAGGTTTGCAAAAGGTTTAATTCCCTCGGTGGTAATCAAGTCCCCAAGTTTAACTATTCCGGCCCGATACCACTCTGCAAAGTATGATGTGTCAAAGATAGCTGGTAAATTTTTATTGTTGAGTATGGGTGAGTAGAAATTAAATCTGCCTATCCCATAGATTCTTCGGATGTTACGGAATACTTTGAAGGAGTTCAATAAGGTCTTAAATTTGACCCGATTGTAGTAGCCGTAGGTTGTTTCTCGAAGTAAGCATCCCCAGTATTGATCCCCCAGTAGGATCTGGAAGGGAGAGGGCAGCCCGACTGTAGAGACAGTAGGTTCCATAACCAGCTCTGAGCTATACTGCGCGACTGATGCCCAGTAATAGAGGATGATGTTAGGAAGGGCCCAGCCACCTCTTTCTTTTGACAAAGTAAGATGTTTAAGGGTGCGTCTGGGTTGAGCGTATGCCCAGATGAATTGAGTGAAAATTTGTTGGAATTTAAGTAGGTGATTTTTGGTGAATTCTAGGGGTATGCTGCGGAAGAAGTACAGTAGTTTAGGGAAATACGTCATTTTAATAACGTTGCATCTTCCCACTAGCGTTAAGTGCAAGTTGTCTATTTGTTGTAAAGCTTTCCTTGTTTGGGCTGCGAGGGGTGTTAGATTCTCTGTTACGATATTCTCTAATTTGGGTGAGATTTGGACCCCTAAGTATTTAGCATTGGGCACCACCCGTTCGTCAGTCCATGTGATTTTCGCGTTTACCAAAATCTGTGTTTTGTTTTTGTTGAGGGCATATCCTGCCAGTTTGCCAAATTTCTGGGCCTCAAATTCTAAAGCCTGGATAGAGCTGGCGGGGTCTTTGGAGGTGATGGAAGATCGTCGGCATATGCCAGGATTTTGCAGCAATTTTGGTGATAGCATACCGGAGATATGCTCTCGTTCTTTTCTATCTGTTTGATAAAGGGGTCCAGGTATAGAGCAAACAGCAAGGGGGAGCAGGGACAGCCCTGTCTCGTCCCTCGAGATATGGTAAAAGGGTCTGTAAGTGGTCCGTTTATGGTAACGCTAGCCCTTGGTTTGTTATAGAGTGCCTGTATTGCCCGAATAATTTTATTTCCGAACCCCATCTTGCTCATGACGTTCCACAGATATCGCCAGGACACTCGATCGAAAGCCTTTTCGGCGTCGAGTAAAATGAGTGACATTGGGTCTCCGGCGACCTGTGCTGCGTCGAACAAAGTGATCACTCTCCTAACGTGTTCGGTAGTTCCTTTCATGGGAATGAACCCATGTTGCCAATCAGATACTAGAGGTTCCACTATTTTAGAGATCCTAGAGGCTATCACTTTGGAAAAAATTTTGGAATCGCTATTGATGAGGGTAATGGGCCTATAAGAACTCATGTCCAAAGGGGATTTATCTTTCTTTAGAAAGATAGAAATCCTAGCGTTTGCCCATGAGTCCAGTGGGGGAGCCCCATTGAAGATCGATGATATTACATCTGTAAAAATTGTTTTAATTTGTGGAGTAAAGATTTTAAAAAATTCTGTGGGGATGCCGTCTGGACCAGGGGCTTTCCCATCTGGTAGCCTTGTGAGAGCTTCCTGAATTTCCTCCGAGGTAGGAGTTCGGTCTAAGGACTCGCTATCCATGGGGTTGAGTTGCCCCAATTCGCACTCACTAAGGTAACTAGAGATTTCGCGGTCTAGGGTATCTCCCCCGGAGCAGATTTCCTCAGTATACAGTTTAGAATAATATTCCTGAAATCCCTTCCGGATAAGAGAAGGATCTGTGGTTTCAACGCCAGAGGGGAGTTTAATTGCGTGTATTTCGCTGTTAGATACCTGCTGTCTTGTCCTAACAGCAAGGTGGTGCCCAATACTATCACTGCACTCGTAGCTTTTTGCCCTGGTGGCGGCCCACTTGGCTGCAATTTTTTCCATATAAACAGTGCCTATTTCTGCTTTGGCAAGTACTTCTTCCTCTTGAATAGATTAGCAGTCCAATCCTGCATGTATTGATTGCGTTAATTTAATCTCAACGTTCCTTAGTTTATCCTGTAGCTCACTGATACGTTTTCTTTCCATAAAGTTTTTATGAAAAGAAAATCTCAGGGTCTCGCCTCTAATCCCTGCCTTTAGAGTGTCCCACACTATCATTTGAGAGGCAGTGCCGTTGTTGATTTCCAGGAATTCCTGGATCCAGCCCTGCATATGAACTACATAGTTATTATCATGTAGTAGTGCTTTCTCAAAGCTCCACTTTGTGGGTTCCTTCTGTGGCAATACCCCTTTTAGAGTGACTATGAGTGGATTGTGGTCGGTTAAAAAGCGGGGTGCTATGTCAATTGTGAAATTGTTCATTAGTGAAGCGGAGATAAGAAAGTAGTCTAGTCTGGTTAGGGTTTTGTGTGGGGCTGAATAAAACGTGTATCCAGGTTGGGTGGGATTTTTATTAGCCCACCCATCAATTAAGCCGTGGGTCTGCATAAGGTTGTTCAGGGCTTGAAAGACTTTAGGTTTCCTGCCTTTATATTTTTGTGTTGAGTCTGAAGCCCAATTGCTGGGTAGGTGGACATTAAGATCCCCACAGAGAACTATCGGGGTGGGCCAGTGTGCTAACTCCCCGGATACAAGATTAATAACCCCAGGTTCGTCGAGGTTGCTTTCGTATATCGAGCAGAGAGTGATAGAGGAATTATTGGGAAGTACAATCTCTGAAATAACCCACCTCCCTAGAGGGTCGGATTTGCTGCGGGGGCTGTTAATGGCAAGTTTTCTATCTAGTATGATTCCTACCCCCTTGGTTTTAGCCCCTTGTGAAGTTGCGCCCACCAGTTTGTACCCTAGGGTATCTAGTAACTGTTTTTGAGAGTGTTCTATATGCGTTTCTTGCATACATATGATGTTCCCCCCCAGTGTCCGTAGACCTAGCACCACTTTTTGTCTCTTAGTCGGATCATTTAGTCCACATACATTGATAGATATTATTCGTAAAGAATCTACACTAGCCATCTTACAATATAGGGTTGAGGAGCTGCGGGACGTACCTTTTTTGCTTTAAAAGTTTTATAAGTTTGACTTTTCTTTTGGAAAGAGATATCTAAATTCTGAGATATGGTTGTGACGTTGTGAGCGTATTGTCTAAAAAAAAGTAAAATTTTTTGTTTTTTAGTTTTTTTTCCCTTTCTGCACCCAAGTGTCCTTGCCGAGCCCCCTCCCACCCCCCCAACCTCCCGTCCCCCCCCCAACCTCCTGTCCCCCCCCCCCACCCTCCCCCTTTTGTGAGCAATCAGGCAGAGCCTGAATGATGGTTATCAGTCGTAAGCCTCGGCTGCTGGAGCCGCCAGTCAGTCCTGTATAGGAGAAAATCTAGGTCCGTGACCGGCAAAAGGTGCTGCTGCGTGAGGTTGCAATACAGTGAGTGGGTGTATATGTGACTTGCAGACATGTCAACCCATTTAATCAATATAAGTAACCAGGGTGTAAAGAAGAGGAGACAGAGAGGAGTGAAGACATATCCAAGTACGGGATAGATTTATAGGCTTGTGAGCGTTATCTAGTCTTTGTGTCCCTTTTTGGCTTTAATTTCATCAAGGTACTCTTTAGCCTTGATTTCTGATAGAAAGACTCTGGTAGACCCTTTATGAATAACTTTCAGTCTGGCTGGGTTCATAAGATATACTTCCGCGCCTTGTTGCTGGAAAGGGGAAATAAGTTGCCTCAGGTGCCATCTCCGCTCCACAGTTTGATGACAAAAGTCTGGTTTAGCGAAGAACAAGATCCCGTTAGCCCCTTTTTTGCAGTTTGGTCGGGCTTGGTCGTAGATCAATTGCCTTAAGAGAAAGTTACCAAAGTACACCAGGAATGCTCTGGGTTGGCCTCCAGTCGAATTGCTGCCATTCTGTTGTCGCTTTTGAAAGAAGGGGAAGCGGTGTGCTCGCTGTACCTCTCGGTTCCAATCCCACCCAGGTTGGTCAGGGAAGGATTCACGTAGCAGATTAACTATGAATTGCCGGGGGTCTTCCCCTTCTTTCCCTTCTGGAATGCCTAGTAAGCGGAGGTTGTTTCTTCGTTGCCGATTTTCTTGTTCCTCCATCTTTACCATTATGTCTGTAAGGCAGGCGGAATGGGATTCACTCAGTTGTTTGGTAGCCACCGCTTCAGTTTCTAAATGTTCTGTCCGTGCTTCCACCATGCTTACCCTATCACAGATGTCAATACAGGTCTTGTTCAGCCTTCTTAGGCTTCCCTGGAGTTTTTTGGCTGCGCTCTTGGCAGACCGGCTATCAGCCCTCACCTCTTCTTGGAAGTCCTTGATGGAAGCTAGTATGGCTGCCAGTGATGGCTCCCCTGGTTCTGTTGCCTTAAATTGCTGATTCCCCACGCTGTTCCACTGCGGTTGGGTTGAGTTGTCCTCCTCCAGAGGGTACGACATCCTTCTATCGGAATAGTCCCATCTAAGTTGACTTCGTCGTTTGTTCTTATTCTTAATTTTCTTGGGCCGCACGATTGTATCAGGATTAACATGTGAGTCCTCGCTCTCCTCTTCGCTGAAGCTGGGGGTGCCCGCCTCTTCGTCGTCATCATCCGTCTCCTCTTCTCCCTCACCAGATATACTAGGAGTACTATCAGAAACAGTGTAAAAGTCCTCCTGCCCAACCTCTGGGGTCCAGGGGTTGTGTGTGCCAACTGGAGTCTCCAGGTTTTGAAAAGTAAACTCAGCCCCAGTAGGATTAAAGCCGGCGCCAAAGGTGACTAAAGGAGTATCAGCCCCTTGCTGGTTAGTTCCTTCGCTTAATGGCTGCTGCTCTTGGGCGGAAGATGAAGCAGGCAGTGGGACACCCAATGGAGCGTGAGAGTTAATGGAGCAGGGGGCCTCAGTGGGTTGAGACAGGCTGGGTTCAGAGCTTCCAATGGGCATATGGTTGCTGGCAAGAGGTGCTGATGCAGGTGCAGAAATATTGCTTGGGAAGGTGGCCAGATTTTCTATTATACTTAAGTTATTAAGACAGGGTTTTTTGCAGCCCCCGTTGTCAGTAGTACCCTCAGACTGTGGTAAGATCTTAGGCGGTGAAGCGGGTTGTTTGCTCTTTAATCCGGCCTGAGATTTGGCTACAGTAAATATTTTTGCGGGGGGGGGGGATCAGAACGCTGGTTAGACATAGGATTTTTATGATCTTTGGTGTCTTTGTTAACCTTAGAGTCTTTGTTAAAAGCCCCCCCACTTTTAGCCAGAGCGTTTTTCTTTGCACCACTGACCTGATCTATATCTGTCTTGACGGTAGCCTCTTCTACGGGGGCGTCTTTCAATAGAGCCGGAGTCTTTTGCTTGATCCCCCTCCTTGCTCCACGAGCACTCCTGTCCGGGAAAAGGTAAAGCGTGGAGATCAAAGTTTCTTTGTTTCCTGTCTCTGATTTCTGTTTCCCAAAGAACCGGCGAGTCAGGATGATTGGTATCAGAACAATTAGGTTAACGCCGAGTGCCTCTCTCCAAGTTAGAATCTGCGAAGAGGAGACAAGAACGCACCCGCCGGGGCTCACTCCCGCTGCTGCTCCGTCCCGATGTATACAAACGGCGTAGGCAAGAGAGAGAAGGCAAAGAATCTCCAAGCGAGCCTGAAGAGTGCTTGGCCCCTCGCACTCTGGTGTTTTTCTGCCGATTAATCTGCTCCCTTTCACCGCACAACGCGAGTCAGGCCGTCGCTGTCTCCGCCTCGAGGGAAAGTGTTGCCGTGCGCCGTTACCGAGCATCATTCACGCAGGACAGCTAGCCGATCAGATCTCCATGCGTGACTGGCGTGCGCAGCCAGGCAGCGCGGTGCTCACGCTGTCACCATCTTTGCCCGGCTTAGTCCGACAGGCCAAATCTTGAGGTATTTCAATCCAGCCAGCTCCCCTTAAATCACCAGGACACTAATCTTCTGGCCTTCCCCAATCTTACTGTTGAAATCCTTACAGAAATGTTGCAAGTCGTTAAATCTGGTCCTCCCCTAGACCCTGCACCTCTCCACATTCTTTGGAAGGGATTGGAAATTATTGCTCTCATCCTACCAACCTGTTAAACTAATCTTCCCATAGTGGCAGATCCCTTCCCAATGGAAACATGCAGTAGTTAAAACACTATTTAAAAAGCCCAGTCTTGACCCACTCTGTCTAAATAATTACAAGCAGATCCCTTTGCTACCAGGAGCCTCTAAGCTCCTGGAAAAGGATGTTAATAAACAACGCTCTGCCTTCCTTGAATCCAACAAGGTTCTCCAACCCATCAAAATGGGGGTCAGACCTCGGCCGAGCACAGAAACAGCTGTGCTGGCAGTGGTGGAAGAGCTGAGATGTCATTTGAATCAAGGAGCTTCAGCTGCCAGTATTCTATTAGATCTTAGTGCAGTTTTCGATACGGTAGAACATGCCACCCTCATTCGGAGATTATTGAATGCAGGTATCCATGACACAAGACTAAATGGCTCTCCTCCTTTTTGGAGAATCATACCCTTCAGGTACTAGATTGATCCTGTTTTTCTGAAAGACTTGACCTGAGCTGTTGGGTGCCTCAGCGGTCTCCCTTAAGCCCCACTCTTTTCAATCTTTATATGCACCCTCTGGCAGATATTGTGCGCTTCTATGGGTTGTCACTGGTCTCCTTAGCCGATGACACCCAGCTGGTCATGCCCCTCTCCCCGTGTCCAAGCTCAAGTCACCCCCACCTGACTTTGTCTTCAGGAGGTGGTCAGGTGTCTGGCCAACTGCAGATTAAAACTTAATAAAGACAAAACCGAGGTCATGCCTGTGAGAAGTTGGCCTGATATATGATGTTCACTAATTCTAGTGATCACCTTGTATCAGTCCAAACAACCCCTTATGGTGATTGGTTGTAAGTCAACCTTATAGACCAGCTTTCCTAGTAGCGTGGACAAAAGCAGTCTTAGGCTAAACTCTTTTGGCATGTGAAGCCAGCTGTTTTACCACAATATAACCCCTTGAATACCAGATGAAAGGACACCACACAGGTTGTTATGAAAATAAAAGGATATTTATTAACTAACATACACCTCTGAGCTCTTTATGAGGTCAGAGGGCTAAGCACATGACAATACTACAAAAGAAATACGAGTTCGCACAATATTTACACGAGTGCCCTAGGGGCACGATAAACCATATACTCAAAACAATGGAATGCGAGGAAGGAAAGTACTGTAAGGAGATCCAGAGGCTGGTGGATCGGTGGGACTACAGTACGAACTAGGTAAGTACGGAGCAGGAGGCCCACGGGACTCACGTGCAGAGTGGGAACTCTCACGCGGGATGCGTACCAACGTCTATGGATCTTACAGTTTAGAAAGTTACGGATTCCGGACGAACCCGGCTGGATGGAGGGAAAACAACAGTGGACCTGGACACTAGGATAGTGGACCCAGACTTCAGCACCTAGAAGCTTTAGTTACCTAACCCACAGGCTGCGAGTGCATAGGGCTGAAGTTGCGTCGGGTTTGCTGCGTTGATCCCGGTGATGCCTGAAACAAGGAGTTGCTGGCAGGCAGCCAGATGGAGGAGTCCGGTGGTTCCAATGATGGAACTGGAAGGAAGAAGTCCTGAAAGGGAAGGGGACAGAGTCTTGGTCACTAGCCAGTGACGGTGCTGGAACCAGGAGGGAACCAGATGCTGTCG
Organism: Lissotriton helveticus; assembly: GCF_964261635.1. NCBI lineage: Eukaryota > Metazoa > Chordata > Amphibia > Caudata > Salamandridae > Lissotriton > Lissotriton helveticus. Next base: position 47,618,156 of record NC_136061.1, read on the forward strand.
CCGCGTTCAGGTGAAGGAAGGGTCGCTTCTCTCTGTAGCTGCGCGGACCAGGAGCTGCTCTTCACGACCAGGCTGGAGGCACGAGCTGTCCCACGTAGTCTGCTGCTGTTGGCGGTGTCGGATCGTCGATCTGGACAACAGGCCTTGGCTAATGCAAGCCACGCGGTGGAACAAAGATGGCGTCTGGAGTGGACCAGGAGGGTCCGGGGTGCTTCTCTTTCACAAGGAAGCAAGGGCCAGTCTGGGGGACCAGACTAGCAGTGTCGAAATCTTCGGGTCGTCTCAGAGGTCACAAGCCAGCCGGCAAGTGACCAGACAACAGGAAGGGCAGCAACCAGGAAAAAGGGCCCCACGCAGATCACGGGGATGCTGGGGGGGCTGGTCTTTGGTGCTGGAGCTGCGTCGGTGTGGGGCTTCTCAGTCCCCAATGCACTCACTCGAGGAACCCTCGGGGGTCGTGCTGGAAGCGCTGTGCAGGTTTCTTCAAGATGGCCGTCTCCACGTTACTCGTCGCACCCACGGGTCTCAGCTGTGCTGTGGATGTGGGTAGAGGTCAGAGAGGTCGGAGGTCCGGGTCTTGTCGAGTTGGGTCGTCGGATTCCGGGATGGAAGGACTTTGCAGCAAACCGCACAGGAGCTTGATGGTGCCTGCGAAGCAGGATGGTCACTCCCTGACCATAGGGGAGATTCTTCAGTCTTCTGGTGTCCAGGAGGTCGAAGGTCCAGAGTTCTTCGTGGAAGTTGTCAAGATTAATCTAACTGGGAATGGGACCAGCTCCTACCTTTATTCAGCTAAAGGGGGCTGCACTACGACTAGGTCCCTCCTCTGGGTGGGACCAGGAAGGGGGGTGGTTACACCCCCTATCCTTTGTCCAGTTTCCCGCCAGAGCTGGGGCTGGAGTGCCCCAGCAACTGGTTGGAACCGGTGTATGCACAGTGCACCTTGTGTGCCCCAGGCATGTCTCATTCCTTTCAGCCTTGGCCTACCTAATACACAAAATCCTGTCTAGGGTGGTGCTAGCACCTCCCAAGGCAGGAAACCCTTTGTCTGAGCCTCCCTTGCTGGAAGGACTCCCAGCAGCAGGAGGTCAGACTTGTGTCTGTGGTGGCAGCATCCATTTTGTGATGCTGAGGCTCGAGTTAACTTTAACCGGGGTTCACAGTTACAGACATGTCGTGTCCCTCTAGAAGGGTGGAATGCTAACCCCATCGCCAGAATTGGCGAGGGGTTAGTATTCCAATTCGTATGACACCTTACTCGACATGTTTTGATAATGCTATGCCAAAGTTAGCATTTGACCGCGAGGTTCATAATGCACTTAAGAGTATATGGTATAGCGTTATCATGGAACAGCTATAAGGACTTGGTTCCGCAAGCTGCAAACGGGCTCAGCTCATGCCAGAGCACCATCTCACATAATTCCAAGCACTCTGCCTTCAGGATTGATAAGGCCTGCCATAGGAGTGACTGATAGGAATATATGTGTCCATTTTAGGGTTTAGAAATAGGAATACTATATCTAAAGCAAAGGGTGATTACACCACCTTGCCCCAGCTGTCGTGCAGCCAGTTGTGTCAGATTTGGGTGGCCAGCCAGGGGTGGCATAATACATGCTGCAGCCCCTGGTAGGCCCTGGGTACACCTATGCCCTAGATACCTAAGGTATACTGTCCAGGGACTGATAAGGTGGCCCAGTACCAATTGGTAAATGCACCTAAGGTACATGCTTGTCAATTTAGAGAGAGAACAGCTAGGCTGTGGGTCTGATTAGCAGGCCCACAGCCAGGGAAAGTCGTAAACCAGTGAAGCAAAAAGCAAAAAATCTGGGGTGGCCATGGGATTGCAGACCCCACTCTCCTACATAACCCCCCCCAAACTTAGGGACATTAAACTAACCTTGACCAGGTGAGTCTAAATGTTCTAAGTGGAAGTACCTGGAGAGACCATCTGCATTACCATGGTCAGTTCCTGGGCGGTGCTCCACTGTAAAGTCCATCCCCTGTAGGGAAATGGACCACCTAAGAAGTTTGGGGTTTTCACCCTTCATTTGATTTAGCCATAAGAGGGGCTTATGGTCGGTCTGAATCTTGAAGTGAGTACCAAACAGGTATGGCCTCAACTTCTTCAGGGCCCAAACCACAGCAAAGGCCTCCCTCTCAATAGCTGACCAACGTTTCTCTCTAGAGGTCAGCCTTCTACTTATAAAAGCAATGGGCTGGTCATGACCATCAATATTCAGCTGAGATAGAACAGCTCCCACACCCAACTCAGAAGCATCTGTTTGGACAATGAAAGGTTTGGAGTAGTCTGGACTCTTGAGAATAGGTGCAGTGCACATGGCCTGCTTTAGGATATCGAATGCCTTCTGACAGCTAACTGTCCACTGAACATTCTTTGGCATTTTCTTACTTGTCAGGTCATTAAGTGGAGTCACAATGGTTCCATAATTTCTGACAAATTTCCTATAATAACCAGACAGGCCCAAGAAAGCTCTGACCTGTGTCTGGGTGGTTGGAGGAGCCCAGTCCTTTATGGTCTGTATCTTGCTCTCCAGAGGTTGAACTTGGCCTCCACCTACAAGGTGGCCCAAGTATACAACTTGACTCTGCCCTATCTGGCACTTAGTAGCCTTGATAGTGAGGCCTGCATTTTGCAGGGCCTCTAAAACTTTCCTTAGGTGGATCAGGTGATCCTCCCAGGTGGAGCTAAAGACAGCAATATCATCTAGATATGCTGCACAAAAGTCATCCAACCCAGTGAGAACTTGGTTCACCAACCTTTGAAAAGTGGCAGGTGCATTTTTCAAACCAAAGGGCATCACCACAAATTGGTAATGACCTCCTGGGGTAGAAAATGCTGCCTTGGCATCCTCAGCTAACCTGATTTGCCAATAACCAGCTGTTAGGTCAAATGTACTTAAGAAAGTTGCAGAAGCCAACTTATCTATCAGTTCATCTGCCCTAGGTATTGGATGGGCATATGTCTTAGTGACATCATTGAGACCCCTGTAGTCTACACAAAACCTCATCTCTCTCTTACCATCCTGGGTGTGAGGTTTAGGCACTAGAACTACAGGACTAGCCCAAGGGCTCTCTGAGGGTTCAATGACTCCCAATTCCAACATCTTTTGTACTTCTTGTTTTATGCAGTCCCTGACGTGGTCAGGTTGCCTGTAGATTTTACTCTTTATAGGCAGACTGTCTCCAGTGTCCACCTCATGTGTGCACCAGTTTGTCTGACTGGGGGTCAGAGAAAACATTTGTCTGAAGGATTGAAGGACTTGCTTACAATCCTTTTGTTGATGCTCAGAGAGGCTGTCAGAAAAGACTACACCATCTACTGACCCATCATCAGGGTTCTGAGTGAGCAGGTCTGGGAGAGGGTCACTCTCTTCCTCCTGTCCCTCATCTGTGGCCATGAGCAAGCCCATGTCCTCCCTGTCAACAAATGCTTTGAGCCTATTCACATGAAGTACTCTGTGAGGGCTCCTGGGAGTTCCCATGTCCACCAAGTAGGTGACTTCTCCCTTTTGCTCAATGATGATGTGGGGTCCAGACCATTTGTCTTGGAGAGCTGTTGGGGCCACTGGCTCCAACACCCACACCTTCTGTCCTGCATGGTAAACAGTTAGGACAGCCTTTTGGTCATGCCAAGCTTTTTGAAGTTCTTGGCTGGCCTCCAGGTTTTTAGATGCCTTCTCCATGTACTCTGCCATCCTGGAGCGGAGACCAAGTACATAGTCCACTATGTCAAGTTTAGGCTTTTTGAGAGGTAACTCCCATCCTTCCTTCACCAGACATAGGGGTCCTCTTACAGGATGTCCAAACAAAAGCTCAAAAGGGCTGTAACCAACCCCCTTCTGTGGGACCTCTCTGTAAGCAAACAGAAGGCAGGGTAAAAGGATGTCCCATCTTCGCCTAAGCTTCTCAGGTAACCCTTTTATCATCCCTTTGAGGGTCTTCTTGAATCTTTCAACAAGCCCATTGCATTGTGGGTGATAGGGTGTGGTGAATTTGTAATTTACACCACACTCCTTTCACATAGCAGTCAAGTATCCTGACATGAAGTTTGCACCTCTGTCAGAGACAACCTCCTTAGGAAACCCCACTCTGAAGAAAACTCCAACTAGGGCCCTAGCCACAACAGGAGCTGTAGTGGTCCTAAGGGGAATAGCTTCTGGATACCTGGTGGCATGATCCACTACCACCAGTATAAATCTGTGCCCAGATGCTGTTGGGGGGTCCATTGGTCCAACAATGTCAATCCCCACTCTTTCAAATGGAACCCCCACCACAGGTAGTGGTATATGGGGGACCTTTGTGGTGCCACCAGATTTGCCACTGGCTTGGCAGGTGACACATGAGCGACAAAACTCTTTAGTGTCCTCAGACATGTGAGGCCAGTGAAAGTGTGGGGCAAGCCTGTCCCAAGTCTTGTTCTGGCCTAAGTGACCTGCAAGGGGAATTTCATGGGCTAATGTGAGAAGGAAACCTCTCAGAGACAAGGGGATGACCAGCCTCCTGGTAGCACCAGGCTTGGGGTGTCTTGCCTCAGAGTATAGGAGTCCATCGTCCCAATATACCTTATGGGCACCTGTAGCATTCCCTGCAGCCTCAGCAGCAGCCTGCTGTCTGAGGGGTTCAAGAGAGGAACAGTCTAACTGTGCCTGCCTCAAGTCTGCCCTGGAAGGTCCCCCTGTCCCAAGAAACTCAACCTGTTCAGGCTCAAGCTCTTCTAGGACAGTTCCTTCTGGGGTCTTGGGGTCAGTCTCCTGAGAGAGCTGATCCTCCACCTGAGGCAGGGGGGAAGGGTCAACCTTACCCCTACTGCTCTTTCTCTTGGGTAGTGTCTGGTCCATTCTTCCAGGATCCAGCACTAGTTCAGCTGGGCATTTCTTGGCCTGTGATCTAGTCACAGCAAGGACATGTGCTGACAAACCTAACATTTCCACATGAGTCCTATACTCCACATCTGACCATAAGGAGGATTCCAAATCATTGCCCAAAAGACAGTCCACTGGGAGGTCTGAACTAACAACAACCCTTTTGAGGCCATTTCCCCCTCCCCAGGAGAAATTAACAAGTGCCATACTATGGGAGGTAGTGGCATTGCTAGCATTGGTCACCAAGTAGTCTGAACCTAGTATTACCTGGTCTGGGTCAACAAAGTTTGGTGTCACCATAGTGACACTGGCACAAGTGTCCCTGTAGGCCTGAGCCATTTTTCCATTGATCAAAGGCGTCTGCCTGTACTTGCCCAGAGTACTGGGACTTATTGTAGGGGTCATATCCATGTCCCCGGTACAAACAAGAACAGCCTGAGTAGGTATCCTGACTAAGTCAGAACCCGCCTCAGTTCCCAGGGTTAATCCCACTATAGCCTTGGGAGGATTACTACCACTACTAACTGTACTAGGGGGTGCAGATGCCTTAGGGGCAGTAGTGGTAGAAGTTGGGCCTTTCTTGGTGCACTCACTAAACCAGTGAGTATTACTTTTACAGTATTGGCACCATGGTTTCCTCTGACCATTATTATTCTTCTTTTGGGAATTCTGGGACCCACCCTCTTTAGATTGTTGGGGCCCTGTTGAAGACTTCTGGTCATTCTGTTTGTTCTCATTACCCTTGGGGTCTGCTTTCCTTTGGCCACCACCCTGGTTCTTGTTCTGCTGCTTGACCCTTGTCCTGACCCATCTGTCTGCCTTCTTTCCCAATTCTTGGGGAGAGGTCAGATCTGAGTCAATAAGGTGCTGATGCAACAACTGATTTTGACAATTATTTAAGATTTGTTCTCTCATAATTAGATTATACAATCCTGTGTAATCAGTAACTTTACTTCCCAGTAACCAGCCTTCAAAAGCCTTAGTGGCACAATCAACAAAGTCAGCCCAATCCTGAGACTGAATTTTCTGGGTGTCTCTGAACAGCAACCTGTACTGTTCAGTTGTTAAGCCAAACCCATCAATCAGTGTATTCTTCAGGACTTGGTAATTGTTAGCATCCTCAGCTCTAGTAGTGAGGAGCTTATCTCTACCTTTACCTTCAAAGGAGAGCCACAATATAGCTGCCCACTGACTCTGGGGGATGCACTGGACAGTGCAGGCCCTCTCCAAAGCAGTCATCAATTTGTGGATGTCATCCCCTTGTTTAAAGGGGGGCACTATCTTACTCAGGTGTCTAGTATCAAAACTCCTGTCTTTATCCTTAGGGATATTGCTGCCACCAGTGGGGACTGCCCCACTCAACTGTTGCTCTCTAGCAAAGGCAAGCTTCTCTTTGGCAAGGGCAAGTTCTTCCCTCTGTATCCTCAGATTAGCCTGTTTCATCCTTGCTTCATGTTCTCTTCTCTGAGGGGAAGTCATTCTCCTCTGGGGAGAAGTCATTCTCCTCTGAGAAGAGGCATGAGAGTGCACAGATCTATTGGAGTCCCTAGAATGAGACCTATCTCTTCTAACTCCAAAGCTAGGCCTGCTTAAGGTCAGTACTTGGGGTCCCCCAGATCCTTCCCTATGTAGGTCTAAGTTGGCCCTAGTAAGTCTGCTGACTAGCTCAGGACCATTGTCTGCCTCATCCCCAGAAAGAACCTCTTCATCCTCCTCCTCCTCTACTTCCTCAGTTTCAGGGAGGTCAGGATCACCAAGGGTCCCTTCTAAGGCTGGCATGCTCCCATCTGTATGAGTAGCTTTTCTAGCATCATATGTCTCTAAGAGACCTAACAGAAAAGGAGTGGTAGGGTTAGAACCCTGTTTCAATTTCCTGGAGGTACACAATTGTCTCATCTCCTGGAAACTGGGAGCTGCATATCTGGAAAGGACCTGTGGGGGGTCACTAGCCACTAGGGGAGTCTCTGCAGACTCTCCATGGGTAGACATGCTTCTAGTGTGGTGTAAGTGATGCACCTACCTACACTATGGGTTTACCTACTGATCCCTTGCTAGAGTTGTAGTCAGGGTGTGCTAAGCCCTGTTACACTACAACAGCTGGTTCAGTAGAACTCAGAGTATTTCTAAGCTTGTTATATGTACCTAGGTACCTTATGTGATCTTTCAAATGATATTACAAGATTATATTTGGTATAACAACAGCAAGCCCAAATCCCAACCGCTGCACACCAATGTGAGAAGTTGGCCTGATATATGATGTTCACTAATTCTAGTGATCACCTTGTATCAGTCCAAACAACCCCTTATGGTGATTGGTTGTAAGTCAACCTTATAGACCAGCTATCCTAGTAGCGTGGACAAAAGCAGTCTTAGGCTAAACTCTTTTGGCATGTGAAGCCAGCTGTTTTAGCACAATATAACCCCTTGAATACCAGATGAAAGGACACCACACAGGTTGTTATGAAAATAAAAGGATATTTATTAACTAACATACACCTCTGAGCTCTTTATGAGGTCAGAGGGCTAAGCACATGACAATACTACAAAAGAAATACGAGTTCGCACAATATTTACACGAGTGCCCTAGGGGCGCGACAAACCATATACTCAAAACAATGGAATGCGAGGAAGGAAAGTACTGTAAGGAGATCCAGAGGCTGGTGGATCGGTGGGACTACAGTACGAACTAGGTAAGTACGGAGCAGGAGGCCCACGGGACTCACGTGCAGAGTGGGAACTCTCACGCGGGATGCGTACCAACGTCTATGGATCTTACAGTTTAGAAAGTTTCGGATTCCGGACGAACCCGGCTGGATGGAGGGAAAACAGTGGACCTGGACACTAGGATAGTGGACCCAGACTTCAGCACCTAGAAGCTTTAGTTACCTAACCCACAGGCTACGAGTGCATAGGGCTGAAGTTGCGTCGGGTTTGCTGCGTTGATCCCGGTGATGCCTGAAACAAGGAGTTGCTGGCAGGCAGCCAGATGGAGGAGTCCGGTGGTTCCAAGGATGGAACTGGAAGGAAGAAGTCCTGAAAGGGAAAGGGACAGAGCCTTGGTCACAAGCCAGTGATGGTGCTGGAACCAGGAGGGAACCAGATGCTGTCGCCGTGTTCAGGTGAAGGAAGGGTCGCTTCTCTCTGTAGCTTCGCGGACCAGGAGCTGCTCTTCACGACCAGGCTGGAGGCACGAGCTGTCCCACGTAGTCTGCTGCTGTTGGCGGTGTCGGATCGTCGATCTGGACAACAGGCCTTGGCTAATGCAAGCCACGCGGTGGAACAAAGATGGCGTCTGGAGTGGACCAGGAGGGTCCGGGGTGCTTCTCTTTCACAAGGAAGCAAGGGCCAGTCTGGGGGACCAGACTAGCAGTGTCGAAATCTTCGGGTCGTCGTCTCAGAGGTCACAAGCCAGCAGGCAAGTGACCAGACAACAGGAAGGGCAGCAACCAGGAAAAAGGGCCCCACGCATATCACGGGGATGCTGGGGGTCTGGTCTTTGGTGCTGGAGCTGCGTCGGTGTGGGGCTTCTCAGTCCCCAATGCACTCACTCGAGGAACCCTCAGGGGTCGTGCTGGAAGCGCTGTGCAGGTTTCTTCAGGATGGCCGTCTCCACGTTACTCGTCGCACCCACGGGTCTCAGCTGTGCTGTGGATGTGGGTAGAAGTCGGAGAGGTCTGGAGGTCCGGGTCTTGTCGAGCTGGGTCGTCGGATTCCGGGATGGAAGGACTTTGCAGCAAACCGCACAGGAGCTTGATGGTGCCTGCGAAGCAGGATGAGTATGAAAGGGGTAGGCCCTTAAAACTCAGGACCTGGGTCCGTTGGTCAGTACAAATGAGGATGGTCTGAGTATGGCAGATTTAATATACATATATATATAAATTCAGATAGGACCATGTTCACCTTAAAATTTAAACCAATCAAAAAGAGAATTTGATTATTTGTATTTCTTTCAGGCGTTTTATTCATTCATAGTCAAAATAGTGTCGAGCAATTTATGATAAAGACATGTAATTGTATCATCATTACATACTGTATTCGAAATCGGTGCTCTCTGTGAAAAGGGAAGGGTAGGTGAATAAGTGAGGGGGACAGAGTAAAGGTGTTGTGACATAAATAGTTGCATCCAAGTTAAAAATGAAAAAAACCTCTACAACCAAGCTAATGGGCAAAGGTTCCCAATTTAACATCACACATAGATATATGAGAATACATCTCTCAATTTGCTCCTATGGTGTGTCAAGGAAAAACGGCGTATTTCTACGTTTCGACCCCTGATACGCAAGAAGGGTGATTCACAGCCTCATGTTGGGGTCTTCGTCAGGAAGAGGAAAGAGAGCCTATGAGGTAAGTAAATACATAAATCAGAATTTTGCAAGCGTGAACAGGCATGGTGATAATTGTCAAAATGGTGATGTGGATGGTTACCTACATCAGCCGACGGTCAATGAATGTGCCGTCTGCAGGAGGGGCTTTCGAATGCTCCAAGGGAACTGAAATATAATAGAATAGGTGCCGTCAGGGCCCTATGTTTTGCTAATTCAAAAAATTGTAACGGGGGCGAGTGAATAAAGGAACTTACTTGGTGTGCCGGCGAGAACTAGGCACAGGTAGATCAGTCCTCGATGGGGGTGATTTATCTAAAAACAGAAGGGGAGGGTGTTTTGAGCATGGGATTGCCGTGATGTTAAAACCGGTCTATGGCCAATATGCACTAAATAATAAACAATTGGTAATATATCAATTACCTTGCAGGGTTGGAATGTCAATGCCACCCTGTTATCCCAAACGCGTGTTCACTCGCGGTGGGGCTCTCAGTGCCGGTACGTTTTACTAAAAGTAAATATAAAGCGGTACTCGGTTAGAATTACAAGATCCGCTATTCCGGAGCTACAGTGAGTGTGGCCGATCAAGTGAGTGGCCCGTTTGGGCAGTACATACCTTTTTTATGCGAGCACGCATCAGCGCTATTACTTCCCGGCAGCCTGCATCCGAAGAGACTCGCGGTGCAGGCGCTCAATGCCAGTGAAGGCTAGATGCAGAGGGGGCTCGGCCCGGCGGTCCAATGGGATCGTGGCTGGGTTCGCGCGTTTCCAGAGGCTTTCTTAAAGGGGTAGTGTCCCTTTCTGTGGAAGAGAACTGGCTGTTCGTCATCGGGTCGAAGGCGAACATGCCAGGGGAGGGGAAAAGGTCTCCAATGATGTCGCAGGGTAATTCCTGGCATGTTGGGGTGTGGCATTACCATCTGTGCGCGCCGTTCTACATTTGTATTAACCAGTCACGGGGCAGAGAGATTGCATCTAATTGCATAGCCTGATATTAAACAATGGATCACCAAGCATTTAGCTCCATCAAATTAACATGTTTAAGACCAGACATTATGTACAAAGATATTAATGCTTAAAAGGCATCCATACATATATTTCTTATGGACCACTACCCGGGGAAGGGAAAAATCGGTGGTAATACAGTATAATACACTTCTACATGTTTGGAGAAAAATACATATGGACGTTGATGCTTAACAAATTACAACACACAGTATACATTCCACAAGGATGTTCTCAAAGCAGTTCTGTGTAATGTCATGTTGTATATTAAGGATAGTAATACACAGTGTGGTTAACAAAAGGCAATAATCCCAGAGTCTATTCGGGATTAAGTCCCGCCATCTGCGAGAAACTTGCCTCCAGTTCATTAAGTCCCTTGGTTATGGTTTGAAACTTCTGCATCCATTTGCATTCCCTTGTATTCAGTGCGGCCGCTAGGTTACCACCCCGGGGGCCGAGGGTGATTTTTTCAATTATCAACCAGCGAATGGACTCTGGAGTATGGTTTTTCTCAGTAAAGTGCTCAACCAAAGGGGCCCCTAAGGTTGCGCAGCGAATCCTGCTGCAGTGTTGGAAGATGCGGTTCTTTGCTTTTTGCTGCGTTTGTCCAATGTACATCAGGTTGCATGGGCAAAGAATCGCATAAATCACTCCGCTTGTGTTGCAGTTGGTCATTGATTTTAAGTCTACTGTCTGGTCGTTATACCGTATCTGCTTGGTTTCCAAGCACAGCGGGCAGGCCTTGCACTTTGTGCATTTGAAATGGCCCAACAAATCAGGTAAGTTCCATAGGTTCCGAATTGTCGGTGCCGGTGGGGTTTCCAGTAGAGATCTCACCACCGAATCCCTTACGTTCCTTGATCTTTTGAAGGCGTGCATGGGGGGTTCAGGCACTTGCAAAACTTCTCCTACCAGATCCCAGTGCAGGATGGTCACTCCCTGACCATAGGGGAGATTCTTCAGTCTTCTGGTGTCCAGGAGGTCGAAGGTCAAGAGTTCTTCGTGGAAGTTGTCAAGATTAATCTAACTGGGAATGGGACCAGCTCCTACCTTTATTCAGCTAAAGGGGGCTGCACTACGACTAGGTCCCTCCTCTGGGTGGGACCAGGAAGGGGGGTGGTTACACCCCCTATCCTTTGTCCAGTTTCCCGCCAGAGCTGGGGCTGGAGTGCCCCAGCAACTGGTTGGAACCGGTGTATGCACAGGGCACCTTGTGTGCCCCAGGCATGTCTCATTCCTTTCAGCCTTGGCCTACCTAATACACAAAATCCTGTCTGGGGTGGTGCTAGCACCTCCCAAGGCAGGAAACCCTTTGTCTGAGCCTCCCTTGCTGGAAGGACTCCCAGCAGCAGGAGGTCAGACTTGTGTCTGTGGTGGCAGCATCCATTTTGTGATGCTGAGGCTCGAGTTAACTTTAACCGGGGTTCACAGTTACAGACATGTCGTGTCCCTCTAGAAGGGTGGAATGCTAACCCAGTTTCCAGAATTGGCGAGGGGTTAGTATTCCAATTCGTATGACACCTTACTCAACATGTTTTGATAATGCTATGCCAAAGTTAGCATTTGACCGCGAGGTTCATAATGCACTTAAGAGTATATGGTATAGCGTTATCATGGAACAGCTATAAGGACTTGGTTCCGCAAGCTGCAAACGGGCTCAGCTCATGCCAGAGCACCATCTCACATAATTCCAAGCACTCTGCCTTCAGGATTGATAAGGCCTGCCATAGGAGTGACTGATAGGAATATATGTGTCCATTTTAGGGTTTAGATATAGGAATACTATATCTAAAGCAAAGGGTGATTACACCACCTTGCCCCAGCTGTCGTGCAGCCAGTTGTGTCAGATTTGGGTGGCCAGCCAGGGGTGGCATAATACATGCTGCAGCCCTGGTAGGCCCTGGGTACACCTATGCCCTGGATACCTAAGGTATACTGTACAGGGACTGATAAGGTGGCCCAGTACCAATTGGTAAATGCACCTAAGGTACATGCTTGTCAATTTAGAGAGAGAACAGCTAGGCTATGGGTCTGATTAGCAGGCCCACAGCCAGGGAAAGTCGTAAACCAGTGAAGCAAAAAGCAAAAAATCTGGGGTGGCCATGGGATTGCAGACCCCACTCTCCTACAATGCCACTGGGTAATAACCTCTGTAACAAGACTCCTACCCCACCTACTCCCCTACCGGACTTTACGAGGAACCTCCCGACCCCCAAAAGCTTGATAAAATGCCTTGGAATATGGATGCATTCCAGCCTCACTAATGACCACCAAGTAAAGAAACTTGCTGCTACCTGCTTCGGGGTCCTAAGACTTTTGAGGAAAGTCTTTGAACTTCTTCCTTTTCTAGCCAAAAGATTGATTGTCCAGGCCCTTGTAATCTCGCGCCTCGATTATGGCAATGCCTTATATTTTGTCCCACATCGGTAGGTGGTGATAGGTTGCAGGTGGTTCAGTACGCTGGTGCTCACCTCCTTAATAACATCCCGAGACACAAGTCCACCAAAAAAGCTTTTGCAGTACTACACTGGCTTCTAGTGTAGTATCAAGTGCAATTTAAGGCCCTTTGCATGTTGCATAGGACACTTCACTGTAAGGCCCTCCAACCCCCCACTGTTAAGATCCTGGACTTCTGGTTACATCTCCCGCAGGCCTCTCACATCTTCTATTGCCCACTTTCTAAAATCCGTATGTCCCGCTCGGGAGGCCGCTCTATGGCCTACTTTGCAACTAAATTATTGAAACCTTTACCGTTAGAGCTACGCCAACTTGCCCATTAACTGTCCTTCCGCAAGGCCTTAAAAACCTGGCTGTATAGGATTTAGTCTCCTTGGTGTGGCTGGATGACTTGAAATGTCTGTTTAACGCTAGGAGGCCTTCTGGTAGCCATGCGCTATATAATAATTCATGAATTCATTTGAATTAGTAGATGTGATCCTTGCAGCCTGGCACCTTCAACCAAATCCATGTTTTTTCAGGGAGAAATGTGTGGCCTGGTGTAGAGGCCATCACCACGGGTGCCTTACAGGCCAAGTTATCAGTGTTATGTGTGTTTGATTTGTCATTAGCCGTTCCATTGTTTTGTGTTTGCCTAAACAGCTGCCCCTCTTCAAATCACAAATTGTTATGCATTTTTTGAAACTCTTGACACATTTCTCCCGAAACTCTTCATTGTCCCTCAATGGAACCGTAACTTGGTTCTCACATTTCTTGTGCACACCACTCCACCTCATGCCTAGCTTCTCCTTCTGGCTGATGACTGTCATAACAGTCCAGCCTCCTCAGGAGAGGCCCCGGGGTACAGTCGCACCAGAAGAGGTCATAATAAAACCCCTGGTATTTGTAAACTAATCACCCCTGAGGGTCTCAAGGCGCTGGGGGCCGTTGGGGAGATTAAGTGAGCTATTACCCAGAGTCACATGGTGCTGAGCTGACCTGCCTCCGGTGCTGGGGATCGAACTGTGAACCCTGTGAACCCTGTGCTCTGGAGTTAGCCGCCCTGGCCGCTGCGCCACACCTCTCCCCTGAGGTCATAGATCCCAGCCACACCTGGTGAGGCAACAAAGTCTTCCCTGCCGGGTGAGCCCAGACATTCCAGCCACACTATGGAAGGGACTTTTTAAAAATCAGGATCCTAAGGGTGTTGAGAGACCGATGCACAACAGAAGACATCAGGAGGGATCAATCTGGTGCTTGACTGAGTCTTACCTGCTTCACATCAGACTTCTTGGCGTGCCTGCTGGACAGAAGCATGAAATCATTATTTATTGCTCTTCCCAGCACTGAAGGGACAGACCAGACACAGTGCTGTCATTCTGTATAATCACAACATGAGTATCAAGGCTTGGAACAAAGGAAAGGGTGCAGGGGAAGGAGAGCATGAACAGTGAGAGTGAGCAGCAGAGTGGGAGAAATGAGCTAAGAGGAGGGCATGAGAGAATTGTTTCAGAAAGATAAGATGAGCATCAAGGCTTGGAAAAAAGGAAAGGGTGCAGGGGAAGGAGAGCATGAACAGCGAGAGTGAGGAGGAGAGTGGGAAAAATGAGCTAAGAGGAGGGCATGAGAGAATTGTTTCAGAGAGATAAGAGGAGCGTGCAAAAGAAAGAATGGTTTGAGAGAGATAAGAGGAGGGTGTGAGAGAGAATGGTTTAAAAGAGATAAGAGGAAGGTGTGAGAGAAAGAGTGCGATAAGAGGATGCGATTAGAGAAAAGGACCTTGTTTGATGATAGGTGGTTCTTGGCTGTGTCAGTGTGACAAGTTCTCGGTTGTAATAGCGATGGAGGCTGTTTGTTGAATAGTTGTCTGATTGCTACTGCCCTTTCCTTAAGGCATATGATTGGTACTGCCTTCCACTGCTGCACAAGTGTTAGTAAACTTGTTAGTGTTTTTTTCTGGAGTCACTGGGCGTCACTGCTGCCATGTTGTTGTGAAGCCCCTTGGTCAGTTTCTCTGAAGAAGGGGAGACACCTTTGACTTTATCTGTAATTGGACTGTGTTTATAGGCTGTGCTACAAAGCATTATCGGTTCGGTTGCATGCTACAACACAGAGGATTCCTTGGTTGGAAGAGAGTTGGATTGTGGTGTGGTCTGTGGGCAACATGTTTCGGCGCTGCGTGTGATAAGGTGTAGAATGATCTCCTCATGTCACCTCTAGCACAAAGCTGTGATTATACCCGGAGTTGAAACAAGTTGAATGAAAGATAGTGTTCTTACCTATCATCTTCAAATAGGAAGAAGTTCTGGATCTTGGAAGTATTTGAGTTGCAGAGGATCAGCTAACAAAAATACCAGGAAATTTCTTGTAGCATCCTCCCAATAGCAACAGAAGAGTACTTGTTAAAGGCAGTGCAGTATAAATGCTCCATGCAATGCTACTAGGAGTAACCGAAGAGCAACTCACAGGCATCCAACCCATGCTCACCATTACACCATGGAGTGTGCAGACCCACAAAGGATGAAACCTAAAACAGCTGAAAGGAAAGTTAGAAACAAATAGATCAATAGAGCCTATTGTGGTCCACCCTGAAGGCCTATGTATGTAGAACTGGAGATACAATATAGAAGAGGAGTGCAAGGGATTTGAGCTGGTGCTGGAAATGAAACATACGTATGAGCAGGCGTGAGGATCGGTCTGATGAGGTATTGGAATATTTGGTTAGTGTTTGACCAATGGGTAGTTAAAAAGGATGTTATTATATGCTTACATAATGGTTTGGCCAACAGTGGTAAAAGGTTTGCAATAAAAGTTATTTAGGTTGGTTGCTCCTTTGAGGTTGAGAGTGTAGCGAATTGAGTTGTTACGTGAGGACCACGGAGATATGTCCTCCATGAGGAAGAAGACACTATGTGACTTTGAATGGCCGGGATCAGCAGATTGAGAGCTTTGTCATGGATTGCCAGCCAAGTATTCTGAGTGACAAATCTCATAAACTTCATGACACTCCTACCATTCCTAGAAGTTGCCGGGATAGGCCATGGTAGAAATTGTAAATTGATATTTGTGGACAATTATTTGGCATGGGGTTGGCCAGAAAATATTCTATTACCTTGACTTTTTCTTAATCACTTTATTACATAACTCGTAATTCATGGTTAATATTTTCTAAAGAAGGTTCACCAGAATGTGTTTTCTTTGAGAAAAAGCTGCATTTTGTTTCTGAAGCGAGAAAAAAGTTTTGGGGCATGGAATAAGATAGCATTGTACCACCCAATGGAAAATGGGCTGGTAGAAAGTTTTAATCGCACATTGGTTGACTGTGTACAATTGATATTGCAAAGCAATTTGGATTGGAAATGTGAGATAAGGAAACTGTTATGGAACAAACCCACATTCAGCAATGGGGGTGTGTCCGTTCTGTTTTTCGAGAAGCAGAGTAACAAGGGTTTCTGGGCAGGGGTAAGGAGAGAAGATGTTACAGAGAGGTGATCAATGAAAGAGTTGTGTGGGAACAGCAACAATATTGGACCCAATACAACACTGATGACATCAGGACCCTGCTGGACAAAGGCGAGACCGCAGCACTCATCCTCCTAGACCTCTCTGCAGCCTTCAACACCGTCTGCCACCGCACACTACGCGCATGCCACTGGGATCCGAGACAAGGCTCTGGATTGGACCACCTCCTTCCTCTCCGGCAGAACACAGAGCGTACGCCTCCCCCGATTCCGTTCCAAAGCCTCCGATATAATCTGCTCATACCCCAGGGATCCTCCCTCAGCCCGACGCTTTTCAGCATTTACATGGCCCCGCTCGCACACGTAGCCCGACAGCACGACCTCAACATAATCTACGTCGACGACACTCAGCTGATCCTCTCCCTCATCAAGGACCTCATCACCGCCAAAGCCAACCTCCACGAAGGAATGAAGGCCATCGCCGACTGGATGAAGACCAGCCGTTTGAAGCTGAACTCGGACAAGATGGAGGTCCTCATCCTCGGCTCCAACCCTTCAGCCTGGGATGACTCCTGGTGGCTGACGGCACTGGGGGCAGCCCAGACCCCCACCGACCACGCACGCAACCTGGGAATCATCCTCGACTCAACGCTCTCAATGACCTAGCAAGTCAACGCCGTCTCCACCTCCTGCTTCAACACCCTCCGCATGCTCCGCAAGATCTTCAGATGGATCCCGACAGATACAAGAAAGACAGTCACCCAGGCCCTTGTCAGCAGCAGACTCGACTACGGAAACGCCCTCTATGCGGGAGCCCTGACCAAGCGCATCAAACCACTACAACGAATCCCAAAAGCACGACTGATCCTCGATGTACCATGCCACGGCCACATCACCCCCCACCTGAGAAACCTGCACTGGCTCCCCGTCAACAAGAGGTTATCCTTCAAGCTCCTCACCCACGCACACAAGGCACTCCACAAGACCGGCCCAGCCTACCTCAACAGACGGCTCTCCTTCTACATCCCCAACCGCCAGCTACGCTCCACCGACCTCTCACTTGCCACCGTCCCGCGCATCCGAAGAACAACCACCGGTGGGAGATCCTTCTCCCACCTGGCCGCCAAGACATGAAACACCCTCCCACTGAGCCTACGACAGACCCAAGACCTGCTGACCTTCAGGAGGATACTCAAGACCTGGCTGTTCGATCTGTAGCGCCCCCCCCACCCCCTTAGCGCCTTGAGACCCTCACGGGTATGTAGTGCGCTTTACAAATGATTGATTGAGTGATTGATTGATTGATTGAATACAAGGGATCCGGATGTGTGAACAGTTGGTTTGAGGTAGGAGATTGGTGCAGATTGGTTTTGGGGGTGGGGGGAAGGAAAGGCGAATTTGAGAGCTCTCCGCCTAAGAAAGTTGTGAACGTTTTTAATACCAATTAATTGGAAGGTGTGGAAAAGTGGAACATGAGAAGAATTGCCTATTGCAATCCGTATGAGATAGAGAGCCAAGGTTGATGAGAATATGCCAGAAGGATTGATAATGAAGCGGATGATGTTATGGACTGGAAGTGTGTACACTCTAGGAAATGTCCGGTGCATAGGAAATTGAAGAAATATATATTATATTGAACATTTAGTTATAATTTCTGTTTTGTATGTTTCCATGTGTTTCCATCTAGTTTGTTTTTGATTCTGTTGTTTTGGAGGGGGGTGGGGGTTTGTTCCATCCTGCATGCCCCTGTATGTAGAATTGGAAGTAGAATGTAGAAGTAGAATGTAATTTGAGAGAGGCAATGCAGGGGTGTTGGGTCACCTTTGGGGGTGTGTTTGCTGAGCTTTAATAAACACGATAGCCGTTTACCTTCAATTGGTGCATACTTTCCTTTGCAAAACCCAATTTATTCATCACATTCAGCTTTTTATCCCTGACAGTTAGCAGTGCCAGGCAGAGTTTTGAGTCCACTTAGGAGTAGCAGAGGAGAAACTCACCGGAATGGATTGGTTAGGGTCACAGTGGTAACTGCTCTTTAGAGTCCATCCAGGAGCAAAGGAGGAATAATCCACAGGAGTGCATCGCTCAAAGGCTGCCATAGGAAAAGTCTCAGGAGTGATAGAAGAGCAACACCTCAGTAGTAGAACATACTTTATGCCCAAATGGAGCACTGCTGTTATAAAACAGCTTTCTGTTCTTGAGTGTGTGTGGTGGATAGAGCACGTTTGTGTTAAAAAAAAATCCCTTTCAGTTTTGTTGAGGCTGACTTCTCCACCTGCGTCTGCTCGTGGTTGGGTCTCGCTCGTGGTCGGGTCTCGCTCGTGGTCGGGTCTCGCTCGTGGTCGGGTCTCGCTCGTGGTCGGGTCTCGCTCGTGGTCGGGTCTCGCTCGTGTCGGGTCTAGCTCGTGGTCGGTTCTCTTTAGACTGAATAACGGCAGAATTGTGAAGCTTAACCTGTTTCAGGGTTGATGATTACTTCAGATTCACTGGTCACAGGGCCCAGAATTCATGCCCAAGCATACCGTGCCCACACCGAATTGAAAGGTGGACCACCTGATATCAGCATTGCATCGCGGGGCACTGACGCTATCTGGGCGTTCTTGGTCTCTGGGGTGGTCTAATAGAGTGCGGAGCCCACTCCACAAAACAGGCTGCCCTGGTGCAGGATGTTTCACAGTCCTGGCTATTGGTTGGGCCCATCTAGTTTAATGTCGGGTTGTGTTACTTGTCCTAAAGGTCAGACCGCACATTTCTGCCGTTGAACACTGAAAGAGTTTTAACTCCAAGCAGGACACCTCTTGGGACCCTTCAGTGCAACTCAGCTTCACTCTGACCAACAGGAAACCATGAGAATCCAGTGGCGCTGCCAAGCGAGAGTCACAAGCGTATCCTGGGCCTTTGTGTGGGTGGTTGGGTGACAGTCAGTCTTTAGAGACCCTTACCTTACCATATCCCCCAACTCCTTTGGCCAGGGTATGACATAGTGAATCTGGGCACACTAGGTTATCATGAGGCTGTCTAACTCTGAATTGAGTTTTCCCTCAAGAAGAGTCGATCTAATATCTACCCCAGTAGAGGGGTGAGGCATAAGTGTGGGGGAAGGGACACGCTGGTGCAACAGTGGAACCTGGAGATGAGGAATGTTGAGGGATGTTGTGTGTCCCATTGAAGGCTGGCACACAGCTAATGGTACAGAAGACCCCAGGTGAACACATCAAGCAGGGCTCGTCGTCCCAAAACAACCGCCTAAATGAATGTGCAAAACAGGACATCCTATTCGCAAAAATCAATGCGCATAACAGAACGTCCTATTCGCAAAGGTCGACACAAAGAAATAAATGCAACAATCTGTGGTGAATTACAGCAGGTTAAGGAATGGAAGTCAAGAGAAGAAAACACTGGCATGCTCGTACTCGTACACACTCACCAAGACACACATATCCTCACACACATATGGTTCAGCAGAAACCATTATGGCACAAATTTGAAAAGAGAGCTCCAAAACGTGTAATTTAAACAAATTGTCTTTGTTTTCATGCATCTTTTTTGTCAAAAACATGATAAAACACTTCCCATAAGATACTTGTTTAATTTGTATTTTAACTATAATGCATAATCATTAGTAGAACTCACGCCACCAAACTAACACCAACATGCGGTTCCCAGCTAACATCCTTTACTTGCTCAGGACACTGTCTTGATAGAAGTTCTCTCTTCAAATCTATTAATAATAAGCAACGCTTCTGTCAAATGTGCCATCGAACTCATGTGGACCATAAAAACCCCTAGAAAGGGATAGTCACAGTTTCAATTTTGGGCGACTTGAGTTGGCTCATAATACATGGTTTACTGCTGTATCCTTCCTGAACATTTGTGTTTTCTCACGTCTTCCTCAATATATATTCAGTATATAGCTCACAGTCAAGGAAGCATGGTCCAAAAGTTAGCTGCACCTTAAATATATTCATCTTTGCATTCTCATGAAGACATTTCAGATCCCTTTCAGAACCTCGACATGTTTATATCGACGTTGTAAAATTACACATTCTTCTAATGTCTGATATTGCCTTCAAGAATCTGCTTTTTCTCATTCCATACTATACAAAATTTTGATGCAAGAGGTAGAGAGCCTGTAACCCATAGAAGGTCCATTTCGGTGTCTATCCTAATAATTACCATAGAGAAAATACATATTTTGGAGTATGTAAGATGCAAATTCAACCAGCATGTTGGTATGTGTTAGACAGTTCACAGATTTGCTGTAAATACAGTTCTCATAGTTTCTAGACCTTTTTCATGTTGAAACAAGCTTATCAAGATTTCACGACTAACGTGAAAAGAAAATATTCTTAATTTCAGGATACTACAGTTATCCTGTTAAGGAAATTCGTTGTGTGTTTAATGTAGGAAGTTAAAGTCTCTGCTGAAGATGTGTTAAAAGTGCCTATGTATTCAGATAGTCTGTCAGCCAAGGATCCAACGCCAGAAATGATTGGTCTTCCACGCCGAATGTAACCTCTGCTTTGAACTTTAAGTAAAAAATGAATGACTGGAACAGTAGGAAACACTGGGTTTTTCTATTTGAATTTTTTTCCATTGCATATAATGTTCTGATTTAGCCGTGGAAATGGCTTTGGCCACATTGAACCTGTCTGGACTATCTATTTCATAGTATTCTTCATTATTTAATTGATTGATGTCTTCTTTATAATCAACATAATTTCTAATCACTATTTATATCCTTATCAGCTCTATGATCAATGATGATACTTTTCTTAATTTAATCTAAGCTTTAGAGCTGTGAGTTCACTGCTCGTGTTTGGTTTTGTTTTGTTGAGTTGGTTTGTCAGTACCTTCCAGCACTTGTGGATTGTTACCCTTTCTTTGAAGCGTTGGTATAAATGTAGATCAGAGTTTGAATCCACTACCTTTTGAGTGCGTGCATTGGATATTCTCTTTACTGGCTTATCTTCCAAATCCCTGACACAAGCTTCTTCTAGTGACAGTGAGGTATCAGTGTGTATTAGGTTCTTCTGTTTGGTGTAATATGTTTTTTTCTATAATGAAATGTTTTTGTCACTTTAAATGAAGTAACTTCTAGAACAACCATGAGATTAAAAAAGATCAACATGTTCTAGCTGGAGGATAATTTAAATATTTATTGAGAACATGACGTTCATTAGCACTGATCAAACAGATTGGCAGAGTTAAAACAAATTGACTTAGTTTCTCCACTGAGATCTATTTCACTTCACCTCTTCGTTCTATTCTTGCTGAACTCTAACAAGCATTGGCATAGCCAAAGGTCTGGCCTTTGGGACCTTATAGGTGTTTAGCCATGCAATAGTTAATGTTGTTACACCAAGGATATTGTACTGCATAACTAAATACTTATAAGGTCCCAAAAGGGAGACCTATTGGCTATGCCAATGTTTGTTAAATCTTCTATTTCTATCCTCTGGTCTTTTCAGTTTGAGATGTTATAGATATATTGTGTTTAGAGTTGCAGGCATTTGATACCCTAGGAGACCACGTCATTTGATGGCATATTGTTGAGCTTGACATAGGGGTGGTTGGATATCCAAGTTCCACAGTCATGCTCTTTGAGTTACGGGGGTTTTCGATTCTATGCTCGCTCTTTACGTCCTCCTCCATGTGGGGAGTTCTCAGTTGGGCATTTATCAACGCATGAATTTTTAGGTTGGGCATTTTACTTGCAATAACAGAGAAGGATTTGCTTCTAAAGACAGTGTGATATAATGAGCTACAGAGTGGAGTTATGATGGGGACTGAGAAGCTACAGAAGGTGAGTGGCCCGCTATGAATGTTGGTCTGATGACAAGTTGTGTGAAAGTGTTTAGCTGCACTATTGTCTGTAAAGATGAGGTGAGATTTGTTGGGGATGAGTAGGAGTTAATATGTTTTTGGGGCTGAGGGTTGCACCCTGTGGTTGTTGATTTACAGTGTAAGTTACAGTCAGATTGAGGGTTCGGAGTTATTATGTTGTAAGGATGTTGCATTGTAACGAGGAGTATAACCGTGTGTGAAGTGCAGGGTGTGTAGGTCACGTTGGAATTTATTTATTTTCTTAGTAGTTGCTTGTAGCTGATGTGTAAATGTTATGTATTCTGGTGTTGATTGAGCTACTCCCGTGTTGCGCACTGTGAAAAGGTGTTGAGTTGGGTGAAAGTGTACTCAAAATAAAAATCAAACACCGTCAATGTGAGTACAACATTTTAGACACATTTGGAATGTAAGGATTAGAAGGAGATGTGCTCACCCAATCAGAATGTAGTATTTTCGCACCCCAACGAAGGCCACACCCTCGCTGCTTATTAAAAACGTTTTCTACAATCACTGCTATAGCACTTGACACCCAGAACAGGCTGTGACAATATACACATCGTGGTGACATGTCCGCCTCACCACTGATGTTTTTTTCAGCTGTAGAAATCTTTTTGCAAGTTCGATACCAAACAGAACGTTCCCTTTCGCACCACCACACTTTCAGAATGACCTTGGCGCTCTTACCTGACAACATCTGGGCTCTGAACTGCAGGCCGCCTCCTCAGAAAACTTTACAAGTCAAAGGACGGGTATATGTCCTCAGCAAAAGATCTGCACAAGCGCCGCGTTCTTCCCGAGTGGCTGCATCTGCAGACATACTCCGACGCAACAGTGAAAGTTTGGAAATGGCAATCTTTCTTAAAGCTTCTCAGTAGGATAAACAGCATGGCATTGCACAGTGTTTCCTTTTTAAGTCTTTCCCCTGGGAGCAGATTACTAAGGATGGCTAATATTAGCAGAGTTTTCCAAAGACCACCTGGGACTGATTTCGCTGGCCGAACAGGCGTGTATTATCTGCACAAAAGAGGTGCATGCCTGAAGTTCAGTTAACACCCTTGAGTGGACTCAGTCACCTCTGTTTGCAAACGCTCGAGGCAGCGGTGTCAGAAAAGCCCTGAGACAGACGCCGAGCCAGCCGGTTTCCCTTGCGGGAGCGAGCAGGGGCACCATCTGTTTGAAAGTTAATTACAAACAGATGTCGCCCAAGCTCGCTCCCTCAAGGGTATCCCGAAACGTGCATGCGTAGCCATTGAAAGCAATGCAAAGTTTGCACTTTTTGGGGCGAAAAAGCGAATCAATTCCAAGAGGTCTCCTCCTTTTCAGCGGATGAGCGCTGCGTAGGCGAGACCTAAAAAAGGACACTTTCTGAATGGCTTCAAATTCTGGATAGTTCATCCTCCGACTCGGATCCCCGCCTCGTAGAACTTCCTGGATGACTGTATTCACTTGAAGTCCTTGCATGCGTCTTCCTCTGATACCGCTTGGTTAAAGTCACACTCTTTTGCAAAATAATAGATCCTTCTGGTTTTGTAAGGATTTGCATCTCTTAGTAATTTACTTCTCTCTGTGTGGCTCAAGGCTTTCTAATAACGATCACTCGTGCACGAACTCAGGGGCCTCATTGCAAGTACAACGCCCTTCCAGTCTTGTGCTTCATGTACAGTGCAGGGTCCTGTCAGTCCAACAGTGCGCCTTGGCACTGGGCCAGTGACATGAAGCGCTACACAAATGCATTTACAGTATTAATGACCCAAGTCAGGATGTGCACAATGAACCGTTCTATTCACAAAGTTCAGTAACCAGAAATACATGAAGCATTCTCTGGTAAACCAGGGGAGGTAAACGAATGGATGGAAAGGGTAGAAGGCTGCCACCCTAACATGAGTGTAAAATGGAAATGTAAATCCAGTATTTGTAAAGCGCACAGCTACACGGAGGCATCCCGGCGCTGGGGACGTCGGGAAGATTAAGCAAGCTATTGCCCAGAGTCACATGGTGCTGGGCTGACCTGCTGCCGGGGATCGAACAGTGAGCCCCAGCGTCCGGTGTCAGTCGCCCTGGCCGCTGCGCCACACCTCTTCCTGTCCTTACACGCGTGTAACCCAGCATCACCAGAGGGGACCCCGTGGCCATCAGTGTGTCAGTGGTCCAGTGTTCTCTCCCCTGCACTTTGGCTGCATGGCTTTGGGAGGTTGGACCTGCGTGGCCTAAGCCTGGTCCTTATGGCCGAAACCATGGACATGTGAAGCCGGCATCGCTTGTTACTGGACATGCGGTGGCAACACCTATTGTTTGGAATGCATACATTTTACACATCTGTTACAAGGGAGGTTGAAACTGCAGCTCTCTCTTACCGCACATGTGGAAAATGTGTGGAAACTAACGTCTTATGAGGAATGTGAGAGGATGGCTGTTCAGATCTCTCAAGTTTTCTCTTCTGTCCTAATATACTTTGAGACTTAGAATCATACAACCACTCACATTTGAGGACCATGCATTTCTTGATGGAATCCCAGTTGTCATTAAAGCTCTTTTGCCCATGTTTTGTCAGACATTCCATGGGTGGAAGGCTTCCCTGGGCCCCTTCACCACATCACCACATCTTGCAAGGGGCTGCTGTCTTTTTACAATGTGCACTCTGATGGAATAGCGGAGTGGCAACAGGCAATGTGACTGCGATCAGACATGAGCTCTGCTCATGTGGGCAGTGTGCTGGGATCAGACACGGGTTGTGTCGGCGTGGACAGTGTGCTGGGATCACACATGGGTTGTGTCGGCCTGGACAGTGTGCTGGGATGAGACATGGGCTGTGTCGGCATGGACAGTGTGCTGGGATCAGACATGGGTTGTGTCGGTGTGGACGGTGTGCTGGGATCAGACACGGGTTGTGTCGGTGTGGACAATATGCTGGAGTCAGACATGGGTTGTGTCGGCGTGGACAGTGTGCTGGGATCAGACATGGGTTGTGTCGGCGTGGCCAGTGTGCTGGGATCAGACACGGGTTGTGTTGGTGTGGACAATATGCTGGAGTCAGACATGGGTTGTGTCGGCGTGGACAGTGTGCTGGGATCAGACATGGGTTGTATCGGCGTGGGCAGTGTGCTGGGATCAGACATGGGTTGTGTCGGCGTGGACAGCATGGGTTGTGTCGGCGTGGACAGTGTGCAGGGATCAGATATGGGTTGTGTCGGTGTGGACAGTATGCTGGTATCAGACATGGGCTGTGTCGGCTTGGACAGTGTGCTGGGATCAGACATGGGTTGTGTTGGTGTGGACAGTGTGCTGGGATCAGACACAGGTTGTGTCGGTGTGGACAATATGCTGGAGTCAGACATGGGTTGTGTCGGCGTGGACAGTGTGCTGGGATCAGACATGGGTTGTGTCGGCGTGGACAGTGTGCTGGGATCAGACATGGGTTGTGTCGTCGTGGACAGCATGGGTTGTGTCGGCGTGGACAGTGTGCTGGGATCAAATATGGGTTGTGTCGGCATGGACAGTATGCTGGTATCAGACATGGGCTGTGTCGGCGTGGACAGCATGGGTTGTGTCGGCGTGGACAGTGTGCTGGGATCAGATATGGGTTGTGTCGGCGTGGACAGTGTGCTGGGATCAGACATGGGTTGTGTCGGCGTGGACAGTGTGCTGGGATCAGACATGGGTTGTGTCGGCGTGGACAGTGTGCTGGGATCAGACATGGGCTGTGTCGGCATGGACAGTGTGCTGGGATCAGACATGGGTTGTGTCGGTGTGGACAGTGTGCTGGGATCAGACATGGGTTTTGTCGGCGTTGACAGTGTGCTGGGATCAGACATGGGTTGTGTCGGCGTGGACAGTGTGCTGGGATCAGACATGGGTTGTGTCGTCATGGACAGCATGGGTTGTGTCGGCGTGGACAGTGTGCTGGGATCAGACATGGGCTGTGTCGGCATGGACAGTGTGCTGGGATCAGACATGGGTTGTGTCGGCGTGGACAGTGTGCTGGGATAAAGACATGGGCTGTGTCGGCATGGACAGTGTGCTGGGATCAGACATGGGTTGTGTCGGTGTGGACGGTGTGCTGAGATCACACATGGGTTGTGTCAGCGTGGACAGTGTGCTGGGATCAGACATGGGTTTTGTCGGCGTTGACAGTGTGCTGGGATCAGACATGGGTTGTGTCGGCGTGGACAGTGTGCTGGGATCAGACATGGGTTGTGTCAGCGTGGACAGTGTGCTGGGATCAGACATGGGTTGTGTCGGCGTGGACAGTGTGCTGGGATCAGACATGGGTTGTGTCGGCGTGGACAGTGTGCTGGGATCAGACATGGGTTGTGTCAGTGTGGACAGTGTCCTGGGATCAGACACAGGTTGTGTCGGCGTGGACAGTGTGCTGGGATCACACACGGGTTGTGTCGGCGTTGACAGTATGCTGGGATCAGACATGGGTTGTGTTGACGAGGACAGTGTGCTGGGATCAGACATGGTTAGTGTCGGCGTGGACAGTGTGCTGGAATCAGACATGGATTGTGTCGGCGTTGAGTGTGCTGGGATCACACATGTGTTGTGTCGGCGTTGACAGTGTGCTGGGATCAGACATGGGTTGTGTCGGCGTGGACAGTGTGCTGGGATCAGACATGGGTTGTGTCGGCGTGGACAGCATGGGTTGTGTCGGCGTGGACAGTGTGCTGGGATCAGATATGGGTTGTGTCGGCATGGACAGTATGCTGGTATCAGACATGGGCTGTGTCGGCGTGGACAGCGTGGGTTGTGTCGGCGTGGACAGTGTGCTGGGATCAGATATGGGTTGTGTCTGCGTGGACAGTGTGCTGGGATCAGACATGGGTTGTGTTGGTGTGGACAGTGTGCTGGGATCAGACATGGGTTGTGTCGGCGTGGACAGTGTGCTGGGATCAGACATGGGTTGTGTCGACGTGGACAGTGCGCTGGGTTCAGACATGGGCTGTGTCGGCATGGACAGTGTGCTGGGATCAGACATGGGTTGTCGGTGTGGACGGTGTGCTGGGATCACACATGGGTTGTGTCAGCGTGGACAGTGTGCTGGGATCAGACACAGGTTGTGTCGGCGTGGACAGTGTGCTGGGATCACACGTGGGATGTGTCGGCGTTGACAATGTGCTGGGATCACACATGGGTTGTGTCGGCGTTGACAGTGTGCTGGGATCAGACATGGGTTGTGTCGACGTGGACAGTGTGCTGGGATCAGACATGGTTAGTGTTGGCGTGGACAGTGTGCTGGAATCAGACATGGGTTGTGTCGGCGTTGACAGTGTGCTGTTATCACACATGTTGTGTCGGTGTTGACAGTGTCCTGGGATCAGACATGGGTTGTGTCGGTGTGGCCAGTGTCCTGGGATCAGACACGCGTTGTGTCGGCGTGGACAGTGTGCTGGGATCACACATGGGTTGTGTCAGCGTGGACAGTGTGCTGGGATCACACATGGGTTGTGTCGGCGTGGACAGCATGGGTTGTGTCGGCGTCGATAGTGTGCTGGGATCACACATGGGTTGTGTCGGCGTTGACAGTGTGCTGGGATCAGACATGGGTTGTGTCGACGTGGACAGTGTGCTGGGATCAGACATGGGTTGTGTCGGCGTTGACAGTGTGCTGGGATCACACATGGGTTGTGTCGGCGTGGACAGCATGGGTTGTGTCGGCGTGGACAGTGTGCTGGGAACTGGCATGGCTGTGCCACTGTGGACGTTCTGCTAGGATCACACCTCGGTTGTGCTAGTGTGGAAAGCGTGCTGGGATCAGGCAGGGTTTGCGTCTCTGCACAGTGTTCTGGGACCAGCTAGGTGTGTCCACTGTTTTGGGGTGGACAGGAGCTCTGTCTGTGTGGACAGTGTGCTGGGAGCAGGCCTGGGCTACAGTCTTGGCAGTACGAGATGAAGGTGGGGGGAGGGGGTCCCAACATTGCTGCCAGTATGTACGTATGCTTTGCGTGGCCAGGGTTTTGCAGACCTGTGCACTTTTCCACCTGATTCATGTATTCTTTCTCTTTCAGGTCCCTCCAACCCCTGCGCAGACCCAGAGCTCGCCCGTCTCAAAACCTAAAAGGAAGAAGGCCAGGGGGCTCTTTTCCTGACCAGGCCCGTGGGTCCCGTTGCGGCCCGTGCCCTCGCCAGGCCCGGTGCATCCAGTGTGCCGAAGCCCTGTCCTGGCCATGGCCTGTACAGTGCGGACATTACGTCACTGCGTGCACTCGCGCAAGGGGCCCTCTTCCGGGTCCTTGGATTGTTCTGCTTGAACAACTGAGATACATTTTAAGAAATACAAATATTTTAATGCCACATTTTACTAATGTCAAGGGGAAATGTAGTTCCCTGAGTGATCATGTGTGAGTGCTCTTCTGTTTTAGTTGTCCTTTTATCCTTTGCATGTCTTCTTTGTCTCTGTTATCGTTTTTAATTAGTAAAATTAAACAATACGTATTTTAATCTTTCATTTATTCATCGAATATTGGAAGGCAATCACTGTTCACTGTGGGACACATATTTTACTCTTTTCTCTTTGTTCTCTTAATAAAGTTAATTTTCCGGATTTATATTCATTTGCTTTATTGGTGCCTCATTGGAAAGTTTAGCTCCAGGTAGGCAATGGCACTAACATTGCCCACCAGCTAGAATCCTCTCCAAACATGTCTACCTTTAAGTTCATTTTTTATTGGAACAGTGAAAAAATACTTTTTACTTTTTGAACGTCTAAACTTCATTAGGTCTGTATGCACCATCTTCAGATCCATTTTTGTATCCTAAAAGCTAGTTACGCACTAGCGTTCTCCAAGTCTCTGCAAAGTTTCCCATGTTGGATGCATATATGTATACATGTGCAGTGGCGGCTGCTGCAGTACTGAAGCGGGGGGCAGGATGGGGGGTATTAATAAATGTTTAAAAAACTTTCCTGAGTACATGGCAGCCGCCTGAGTCCTCTACTCCGTCCCCCCCTCGAGTCCCAGCATGCACTGGGGCTCAGGCTCCGTTCCCAATCCTGGCGCTGTTCTCATGCTATGAAAGCAGCGCCAGGATTGGTCTGAACAGCGTGGTTGTCGCTCAGACAGTTCCTAGGCACCTGTGACATTTCTGGGTTAGACAAAACCTAAGTGTGCATGTCTGTTTGGCCGGCCTAAGACGGCGAGTAAAACTGACATGCACACTTACACTGTGCCTACAACTCCACCCTGCTATGTCAGGCCCCGCCCTACACTGCTGGCATCGGCACAGTCAGTCAGTGGTCATTTGCTACGCCCTCGACTGACTGACCAGTGGGGCGACGCTCCTCTGCCATTATGGAGGAGTCACCCCTGTGTGTATGTTTTGGTATTTGTAGAACACAAATCTAGCATGGGCACAGGAAGATAGTCACTGGGGAGAGGGTTATGGGTAGATTGTCAGTACAGGGGTCGTGCTCATTGAAGAGGTCTGTTTTCAGCTTTTTTCTGAACTGTGGGAGAGTCTGTGCTGACCTGATGGTGACACTGGCAGAATTAACAGAGAAAGCTCGTCTTCTGTTTTGTCCTTCTTGCAGTGTTTTGTCTCCTTGTCCGGCATTGACCCAGAGACATGGCTGATTTGTTTGTAGGTGTGCTGGGATCTTGAATACGTGATGCGGCTGGTCCTGAGGAGGATCAAGACTGGAAGGGGGAGCCAATATCGGTCGTTAATGTGGGAAGGATGTGATTGATTTCCTTCAAGCCTTTGGCGTGCCATGCCGCTGCTTGTAGAATGCCTTTGAAAGTTGCCTGTGTGGTTTTGGGAAGATAGTTGAACAGGACAACGCCACTGTCCAGATTAAAGAGGACTAGGCCTCGTACGGTTCTTCTGAAGTCGTCTTCCATGAGAAATGGCTTCTTCTTTGTCAAGAGTGAGAGTTGAAACCGAGCTGTTTTAGTCTACCTGGTGATGTGTTGCTTTAATGAGAGGTTTATGTTGAGGGTAAATCCATGAGGTTTTGCATTGTCTGTCAGCTGTGAGGTGGACGGGTGAAGCTTGGTAGGTTTAAGCTGGAGAGGAAGGCGTGAATATGTGGTTGTCTGGTGCTGCTGGCAAACAGGATAAATTCTGCCTCTGTGGGGTTATGCTCCAGGAAGTTAATTGGCATCTAAGAGTGGATGCGTTTGCGACTGGGTTTGAGTCTCTGGATGTCGTTGGTTGAGGATAATTTCTGGTAGAGTTGAGCATCATATATGTATTGATGTATCTTGATGCTACTATTAAATGAAGCCATGGGGATTCATGTAGAGGTTAAATATGATGGTAGGGGGGATGGAGTCCCAGTGTACTCTGCCAGAGTCTGATCTTGTGGAACCTATTTGTACGAGGTGGTGCCAATTGGTGAGGCTGGGTTTAAACCATTTCAACATCCTGAAAACCCTGTTTTCAGGATGTTGTTCAGACTCTGATGTGTTAAAAGCTGCATTGAGATCAGGCAGGACCTGGAGGCAGGGGTCATTCCGGTCATTGAGGAGGAAGGCATCGTCAACTGCGTGGAGTGTGGCTGTCTCAGTGCTGCAGTGTGGTTGAAGCTTTATTGGTAGTCCTGTAGAAGATTATTTTTGCTGATGTTCATCTGTAGCTGGGTGGTGACTGCTTACTCAGTGCTTTTCCCTATGAATGGAAGATGAGTAATAGAGCACAAAGTTGGTGGGTTGGGTGGATTCAGGGATGGTGTCTAAAGTAGGGGAAGACTGGCCTGACGCAGGGGTGTGAGGGATTGCTCCTTGATTTAGGGAGGCATGGACAATGTGTAGAGAGGAGTGAGTGCCTCTCCTTTGAGCGATTTGATGATGGAAGAAGAAAGGGCATCATCTTCATAGGTGGCTTCCTTGAAAGAATTCATAGTTTTGAGAGTTACATGTGTTACACTAGACTGGAGGATGTGCATTTAGTGATGATGCATTTGGGGATGGCTGGAAGTGACCGGGCCATCGAAGTGGTAGTGATGTTGGATCGGATTTTGTTGATCTCTGTGAAGAAAGCATTGATGGCGTAGCATTTGATGACTGAAGCAATAATTGTGGGTTCTGTGAGAGGAGTTTGCAGTCTTTGACGGCCTTGGAGAGAACTTTGCGTCGGTTGCCTTACTGATGGTGGTCTTGCAGTTACAAGCATTAGCCGTGCTGCATAGAGGTCGGCGATAGGTGTGGAGTTTTTTTTTTTTTAGTCTGGTGAGGTCATCTGGAATTTTTGATCTTCTCTGATTAAAATACTAATCGTCGATTGCGAGACTTTTTGCAATTGATCTGGATGTCAGCATGATTCGTGTCTAAAGAAACTGATAATAAAAGTTATAAATTGGATTATGAAACTTGCCCATGTCAGGAGATATTAAAATATTAGTGTCAACTGGAAACAAAATCAAAGTAAACCATTGGACACTTTAGACTCAACTATACAGTGAATTCTAGCCATTATGCTAAGAATTTATGAGGCTTTTCTGACCAATAATCAATACATGGGCCAATACAATATTAAGTAGCCCTGAAGAAGTCTCTTTCAAGAGATGAAACGCGTTAGCTATAGTAGAAGAAAAGTGTTCTTAACAAAAGAATGAGGATGAAGAAATTCTTTTAGAACAATTCTGAAGGTGTCTGTGCATTATATAAAAGAATCGATTTGTACTTTCTAGTATGGTGTGTGCTGATCATTCTTTTTTAAATTACATTATGGAACTGGTGTCCGACATTGAAGATTAGGAGGCAGATCATCTAGAGCCGTGCCCCACCCTTACTTTGCTCTACTTATCTCGCTAAAAGTGACCGGTGCAAATCATTTTGTCTCAGACTCATTTCTGTAAATCACACATGTGATTGAATTGCAATTTGTGCTCTGTACATATAAAAAAGCATTTTGCAGTTAGAAACAGCCCGATTCGCTGCAACCGCAGAAATGCCTTTTCACATATGATCCACAGTCCACTGACCATCCACATGCTCAGTGACATGGCAACCATGACAAATTTATCAGGTCCAATGGGGACTCGTTGCTCCAGTCCAGGTTTTTCCCAGCACTCAGGGACTTGTAGTCCCAATTTTTTTCCAATGAGATAAACAAGAAAGCCCAAAAAATCAAAGAAAAAAGTTGGACTGGATCAGCAAGTCATGCATCAACCTGAGATACTTGGCTGCCATGTGTGTGAACGCTGAAAAAAGAGTGAAACTGGGATCTAGACTTGCCACACAATTCCTTATCTCAAACGTCCAGGCTTGTGGCAGCTGTTCCAACACCATATCTACTTCCACCGTGATTCTCGCTGCGGATAAGCAGAACTTGTAATGTATTGTTGATGCCTAGCAAAGACTTAATGGTGGTATTGGCTAAATGGTCTACACATGGGCTGCCTGGGAGATCCTTGAGGGAGCCTTGCATCTCCAGGTCCAGCACATCAGCCACCGTGCTGCAGCCTTAATGCAAAGTCACGTGATTCAAGTGGCCCGTGTCTGCACCAGAGTGAGCCACCAGCAAGGGCTTTGATTAGCTCTTAGCTGGCCTCAGGAGTGGCGACGAAGGAGAGTGAAGCAGTGCATCATGTTATTGGTAGCTTGCACCAGTGTGACTTGGTACAGCAAATTCCCCAGTCTGGGAGCATGTCCTCACTATCAGCTAGATTCATCAACCAAAATTGCGATCGCAATAGTTGCAAAACAGCTATTGCGATCGCAATTTATGTACCCGCAATTCATGAATGAAAAACCAACCAAATTGCGAATTCGCAAAAAATATATTGCGAGTTCGCAATTAAATTAGAATCAACGTGGAACCCCCTTTGCGATTCTGTAATAGCGACGTTCCACTGATTCTGCGAATTAATTAGCGAACTCGCAAATTAATGTGCAAATCCAATTCATCAAAAATCGCAAATTGCAAAAAAAAACAAAATCGCTATTAGTGAGGCGCAAATTAAGGAGAAGTCAAACCAGGTGGTAACCATGAAGTTCAATTGGAAAAAAAAAGTAATATTAGGCGGGGCAAAACAAACACACTTAAGGAGACACAGTAGGAGCATGAGGACATTCACAATGCCAGGACTATATATCGAGGCAAGGCGGCTGAGGCTCCAGCGTGCAGCCTGGAACCAACGTAGGATTTAGGAGCGCATCTTCCGGCTGCGGATAACACTCCTGGGCCAGACTGATAAGGAGATCTACTTCAAATACAGGCTGAATGGGGCTATGATTAAGAAGCTCATCGATGACCTTGACCCCCAGATGCAGCACCCAACACGGAGGACCAATGCCGTGCCCACCCATGTCCAGGTCCTGTGCTGCCTGCAGCTCCTGGCCTCTGGAAGCTTCCAGGGGATAGTTGCATAAGCAGGGGGGATCTCCCAGAGCACACTGTCCCGCTGCCTACAGAGTTTCCTGGAAGCCATGCAGACCCGGATACACTATTACATAACCTTCAGTAACAACCAACAGGACTTAAGTCAAACAAAGCTTCAATTCTACAACATTGCGCAATTTCCCCATGTAATTGGATGCATTGACTGTACCCTCATCCACATCTGCCCACCCGCTGAGACAGAGTACATGTACCGGAACCGCAAGTCCTACCACTCACTGAACATCCAGATGGTCTGCAATGCAAAGACAATCATCACTGACATAGTGGCCCAATACCCGGGGAGCACGCATGATTCCTTCATCTTTCGGCACAGTGGCATACACACCCGCTTGGCCAGGGGTGACTATGGCGAAGGACACCTCCTAGGTAAGTACACATGCCCACATACAGTACGTCGAGACCATGTAGCTGCGCATAAAATGGCACTGACCCTCTACTCCTTTCATTCAGGTGACAGCGCCTACGGCGTCCGTGAGTACCTCCTCACCCCATACCTCAACCCTGCCACACCACAGCAACGGCATTACAATGCTGCACACATTTGCACCAGAAATTGCATTGAGCGGACATTTGGGCTTTTGAAGAACCGATTCCACATACTACACAAGACTGGTTGGGCCCTCAAATACCAGCCTGAGGTCTGCTTCCGCATCGTGGCCGTGTGTGCCATACTCCACAATATTGCTACCAAGCGGAGGATACCTGTGGAGATCTCTGGCAGTGAGTCGGAGGGGGACAACCGCCCACCTGGATATGTGCATCATACACGCGGGGAGAATCCTGCAGAAGGACACAGGCGCCACAACCAAATCACAATGAACTATTTCTAGTGCACCCATACCCCTCACACAACACTACACTCATGCATGCCAAATGAAATAATGACATGAGTCGGATTTACGTTTGAAATAAATTCTTATTGTTTTTGGCACAATAATATTTCTTAGGATTATTTTTTAACAATACATGTCAACTGTATTTCCTCATACAGCCCCATGACAGCGGAGCAGGCGTGCTTGTCTTATCAGCATGGTACAAAAGGGAGTGGTGATGGACGGAGCATCTGAACCAATCAAACACTCACACCCAGTCAACAGATCTGGGTTTAATCCATCACCGTTCTTTAGCCCACTCTGCCACCCCAATTCAGACATGGCCATATGCAAATCAGTCTGACCCTGTTCCTCATGGGAACAGTCCAGCCCGAACTGCCAAGCCATGCCTTCCCTGGACCGGAAACAAGCTTCCGAGGACCGGTTTCTGGCATTTCAGCCGTCTTCAGCCTGGCTTGCTTGAATCCAGTGGCAAAGTCAGCAAGGGACTCACGTCTGAGCATACCCTGCCAACTTATGGCGAACTAAGCGGTACAAAAGGGGGTGGTGATGGACGGAGCATCTGAACCAATCAAACACTCGCACCCAGTCAACAGATCTGGGTTTAATCCATTCCCATTCTTTAGCCCACTCTGCCACCCCAGTTCAGACATGGCCATATGCAAATCAGTCTAACCCTGCGCCTCATGGGAACAGTCCAGCCCGAACTGCCAAGCCATGCCTTCCCTGGACCGGAAACAAGCTTCCGAGGACCGGTTTCAGGCATTTCAGCCGTCTTCAGCCCGGCTTGCTTGAATCCAGTGGCAAAGTCAGCAAGGGACTCACGTCTGAGCATACCCTGCCAACTTATGGCGACCTAAGCGGTACAAAAGGGGGTGGTGATGGACGGAGCATCTGAACCAATCAAACACTCGCACCCAGTCAACAGATCTGGGTTTAATCCATTCCCATTCTTTAGCCCACTCTGCCACCCCAGTTCAGACATGGCCATATGCAAATCAGTCTAACCCTGCGCCTCATGGGAACAGTCCAGCCCGAACTGCCAAGCCATGCCTTCCCTGGACCGGAAACAAGCTTCCGAGGACCGGTTTCAGGCATTTCAGCCGTCTTCAGCCCGGCTTGCTTGAATCCAGTGGCAAAGTGAGCAAGGGACTCACGTCTGAGCATACCCTGCCAACTTAGGGCGAACAAAGCGGTACAAAAGGGGGTGGTGATGGACGGAGCATCTGAACCAATCAAACACTCACACCCAGTCAACAGATCTGGATTTAATCCATCACCGTTCTTTAGCCCACACTGCCACCCCAGTTCAGAAATGGCCATATGCAAATCAGTCTGACCCTGCGCCTCATGGGAACAGTCCAGCCCGAACTGCCAAGCCATGCCTTCCCTGGACCGGAAACAAGCTCCGAGGACCGATTTCTGGCATTTCAGCCATCTTCAGCCCGGCTTGCTTGAATCCAGTGGCAAAGTGAGCAAGGGACTCACGTCTGAGCATACCCTGCCAACTTATGGCGAACAAAGCTGTTCAAAAGGGGGTGGTGATGGACGGAGCATCTGAACCAATCAAACACTCACACCCAGTCAACAGATCTGGGTTTAATCCATCACCGTTCTTTAGCCCACACTGCCACCCCAGTTCAGAAATGGCCATATGCAAATCAGTCTGACCCTGTGCCTCATGGGAACAGTCCAGCCCGAACTGCCAAGCCATGCCTTCCCTGGACCGGAAACAAGCTTCCGAGGACCGATTTCTGGCATTTCAGCCATCTTCAGCCCGGCTTGCTTGAATCCAGTGGCAAAGTGAGCAAGGGACTCACGTCTGAGCATACCCTGCCAACTTATGGCGAACAAAGCTGTTCAAAAGGGGGTGGTGATGGACGGAGCATCTGAACCAATCAAACACTCACACCCAGTCAACAGATCTGGGTTTAATCCATCACCGTTCTTTAGCCCACTCTGCCACCCCAGTTCAGACATGGCCATATGCAAATCAGTCCGACCCTGTGCCTCATGGGAACAGTCCAGCCCGAACTGCCAAGCCATGCCTTCCCTGGACCGTAAACAAGCTTCCGAGGACCGGTTTCTGGCATTTCAGCCGTCTTCAGCCCGGCTTGCTTGAATCCAGTGGCAAAGTGAGCAAGGGACTCACGTCTGAGCATACCCTGCCAACTTATGGCGAACAAAGCGGTACAGACACTCACACCAAGTCAACGGATCTGGGTTTAATCCATCACCTTTCTTTAGCCCACTCTGCATATGGCTGCAGTGGGCCTGGTGCTGCGGCGGCGTGCGGTTACCACCGGCAAGGACAGGCTGCTGTGACTTGATGTGCCCTCACTGGTATCATCCCCCCCACATGCTTGGCCATGGCCAGACGCCTGCAGACTCTGGACAGCTGTTGTGACCTGTTCCAAGGCCCTGGCGACGTCCTGGCAGCATTGTACCATCTGAATTTGCATCGCAAGAGAGAGGCGCGAAAGTTGGGAGGTCGCATTACCAGTCAGATGGTTGGATCTTGTGTATGCTGACAGGCGGGTCAGCAGCTGGCGGTGGCAGCGGCGGGTGATGTCTTGCTGGGACACCAGGATCTTGCTGTTCTCCCTGATAG
Organism: Lissotriton helveticus; assembly: GCF_964261635.1. Lineage (NCBI taxonomy): Eukaryota > Metazoa > Chordata > Amphibia > Caudata > Salamandridae > Lissotriton > Lissotriton helveticus. The sequence continues at coordinate 47,654,894 of NC_136061.1, forward strand.
CAGCAGTCATCACCTGCATGCTTTCTGTGAGCTGGCTCACGTTTCGCGCTGTCTTATTAAGCTGCAGGTGGATGGCTGCCAAGTGCCGTGCCTGCTTCTGATGGACAGCAAGCATCCGGCGTTCTAAGCTCAGCCCCGGATCTCAGACATGTTCCCCCCTGCCATCGCGTGTTGACATGTTGCGCTGCTGCCTCATCAGTCCACTAGACTGAGATCGCACAGTGGCTGTGCGCCTTGTCTGCCTTCTGGGTGGTGGTGTGGCCTGTACCACTGCCATGGGTGTCACATGGGGTTGTTACTGTGCTCCTGTGGCTGCAGGGGTGGCCCTGTTCACATGGGGAGGTGGTGGTACTGCTGCTGGTGGTTGTGATGGTCCAGGTCGTGGGGCAGGATGGCCCTCTCCCTCGGTGTCCTCAGGGTTCTCCTCAATGTGGAGTGCCTCGCTCTCTGTGCTGGATTGTTCTGACGCACCTGTGATGTAAATGGGTGCATGATTAATGATATGTATCTTGCATATGGGATGTTGCAACATGCATGCAGGCTTGCATTCCCTGACTGGCTTTAGGGATATATTTCACTTGACAGGTTTGGCTGTGCGTGGCTATCCGGGAATTATTGTCATGCTACAGGACCCACAATGCAATAGGGCATTTCAGGTGTGCATGGCCTGCATTACTGGGGTTATCAAATGGCTAGCTCTGGAGTCATGTGCATTGGTAGGGGACGGGGTCGCGGTGGCATGGCACTTACCTTGGGATTGTTGGGTGGGTCGGGAGGTGTCCAGCCGGGTGACCCCTACGCAGGCTGCAGGATTGAGTGTGTCCTCCACCAGGTCTTCGAGTGGAGTGTTGGGTGCAACTGTGAGGTCTCCTCCTCCGGTGGCATGTTGCTCCCCCAGCCTCTCAGCAATGCGTTCTTTGGCACAACCTCTGAGGTCGTACCACCTCTTTTTAAGTTCATCAATGGAGCGCTGGGTCACTCCAAGAGAGTTCACCTTTGATCGGATGCGCAGCCAAATGCGCCTCTTGTCGGCCTCAGGCACCCTCCGGGACTCCTTGCCAAACAGCCTGTCATGGTCCTTGGATACTCCCTCGATGAGGTACTCCAATTCCTGTTCCGAAAATTTTATTTTTCGCTTTCTGCCTGGTGCACTGCTTCCTGCTGCTTCCTGGGACATTTTATTTTGTTGTTTGTGTTTTGTTGTGGTACTGCAGGATGTGTCTTGTGGAGCTCTGGGCTGTGCTTCTTCCACTCTCAGGCTCTGTGTTCTGAATGAGGGAGGGAAATGCCTACTTCCTGGTTGTGATGTCATCATTGTGCTCGAAAGGCGATTTCCTGTTTTTGCGATATCGCAATTAGCAAGATCGCAATTAGCGATTTCGGTAATTGCGAATTCGCAATTTTAACATGGAAAAAAGGCGATTCTGCGATTTTTGTCCGATTTCGTGAAAGTCGCAATCGGCAATTGCGGCCGATTGCGATTCGCTTTTTTTAGTCGCTTTTCTTGATGCAACACATTCTGCGAATTCTAAATTGCGATTCGGTATTTTTCGCAATTTAAAATTCGCAGATGCATCTGGGGGTATACTTCCTCTTAGCGGTGCAATCCCATCTATAATCCCTTATGTTCAACCAGAAGCGCAGTCACCTCTAACCAAATTGTTCCTTCTGGTTTACTATCTAGACTAGTCTGCGCTGAAAGAGTTTAACTGCTGTTTTAGGGATTCTGCTCATGCACAGAACTATGCACAGGTTACCAGGAAGGGTTCCACAGCGGTATTCGTACAAGCGCCAGAGAGACCCCATGTGGGGTGATTCGGGCGCTATACAAGTACTACAACATTTACTACTTTTACCTTATTACTAATCTGCCCCCCTCCTATCTGATACCTCTTTCCACTCAGACACTGTACCACATCCCGTCCTTATAAACTCCACAGATGAGCCATCGACCAACCCTTAATAAAGGTATGGTCCACCCAAATCTGTGGCCAGGCTCATAAATATCTAACACCAGTGCTAGCATAGTTGTTACGGCAGCCCGCTGCATCCCCCCGCTTCAGCTCTCATCCACTCACCCATTAAAGGCTGGTGGATCACATAATCTCAGAATCCAACATCTGGTCAACAGAAACTAGCTCACACCCCTCCAGAAACCAGATTAACACAAGCCCCTCCATTTCACTCTCTCCCCACCACCTCAGTCCACGTTTTAGCAGCCAACCAACACAACCCATACAGAAACGGTCGGACCTCGTTAGCAGTCCCGTCCCCCACTACAACCCCTTGTCCCCTGTTCTACCATAACGCACCCAGTTCGAAAAGAGCCCGATGGGAATCAGCCCAACCGCATTCTTAAACTAAATGCCCTCCACCATGTCAACCTTCCCCAACCCCCTCACCTCACCCTACGTAAAACCGCACGGCCCAAACTCCTTCCTGATCAGTCCCCCCCCAACCTCTCACCCAAAGCGGAAAAAAACCTTAAACACAAACTGATCAGGCAATTCCCTGAATCACTTTTTACTGACCTATATCATTGCTCCTCCAAAGGCCAAGTAAAAATGGACCTAATCTTTCACATGGAAAGCCCCGACAAGTGGAATTCCATCCTTATAGCTCAACTCCACATCACCAAAACCATCAGTACTCCCCATAGCTGCAAACTATCTTTCTCTACCCCTAACCGCAAGCCGCGATGTGGGAAAACCTTTGTGACCATCTACTGCAAAGGCACAGTCTTGATTCAAGCTAACAATGTCAACCTTGAGTCATTCGATCTTCTCTTTCCCTCTCTGTGGACTACCACCACCCACACACAGCCTCCCCTCCCATTGTTCCCCCCTTCCTCGACAACCAGTCCCCCCAGCAGAACATCCACGCCATTCCTCCACCCGCTTCCACCAACCCTCTCGCTCCGCCCCGAACCACCTCCCACTCCTCTACCCTCAAGAACAAGACGCCCCCTCCTCCACTGGTCCGGCCCTTTGAACTCCCCCCTATGCATAACCCACTTCAAGCATTACCCGTCGACCTAAATACTCACTCTAAGTCTCCCAAGCACCCCCCATTCCGACTTCCATAAGAAAACAACCACCACATAACGACCCTACTCACCCCGCCCCTAATCCCATAACCCCAACTGACAACACAACAACCACCAAAAGTAAGCAAAACGTTTTCAGATCTTCGCCTCTCCATGAAAGCCCCACCCAAAACCTACCCACTTCCCCCCAAGAGTAGACAGGGCGTCGACTCTCCCTAATTGAAAGCCTAGAGACTATTATAATACAGGGCCTGAAAGACATCCTAAGCAACCTCGCCACATTCCATAAGCTCACCTTAAACCCCCACTCGACCCCTATCATCCCCAACCTTTCCCCCCAAAGGCCTCTCAAGGTTCCGCGGCCCAGCAGGACCTCATCCCCCCCTCCCGAACCTTACTCCAAGACCCAATAGAACTGCGGAAACCATGTCGTCTGTAGAAGCGACCAAGCTGGCCTCCTCGTACACCACCCCCTCTACGCACGTCCCCCAATCCTCGATTCAGGTAATCACTGGACTCAGAAGTGATCACTCCATCCGGAAACCCGCTAGACCCCCACCCTCCCTCATTGTTGGACCCGGCCTCATGGCGTGGTCCTACTCCTTCCGCATGGCGAGCCCAGAACGACATCTGTCCTCCACCCAGCAGCGGGCAGCCCTTTTGCCCGACACTGCACGCCCCAACATTGCTGGTCCGGCCACCATCCCGGACCCCCACTGCCGGCCCGACTCCATCTTGGGCCCACCACGTCACGACCACGTGACCTCTGCTCCGGCCCGGGCCCCAGCGAAGCCCAGACATCGAGGCACCAAGATCCACCCAGGTGGTCGAGTGGCCACTCGACAGATCCCGGAGAAGAGGGTGTTTCGATGGCCCTCCAGCCGTCCCCGGACGCCTGGTTTCGATCGCCCTCCGGCCTCCCTGGGCGCTGGCTCCACCCCCCTGCTGGGGGTCTGGACCCCATCATCCCGGCCCTTCTGACCCCCAGGCGCGAGGGTCCGGACATCAAAGGACTCCAGTCCTATATCTGGGCCAGCCCTGGATTAGGAAGTCAGTTGTATCCTGGACTGGAGAGCCTGCTGGCGCTGCCGCGGCCTACCTTGCTGAAACCCTCTTGAGAGCCTGCTGGCGCTGCCGCGGCCTACCTTGCTGAAACCCTCTTGAGAGCCTGCTGGCGCTGCCGCGGCCTACGTTGCTGAAACCCTCTTGAGAGCCTGCTGGGGCTGCCGCGGCCTACCTTGCTGAAACCATCTGAGAGCCTGCTGGCGCTGCCGTGGCCTACCTTGCTGATACCATCTGAGAGCCTGCTGGCGCTGCCGCGGCCTACCTTGCTGAACCCTCTGAGAGCCTGCTGGCGCTGCCGCGGCCTACCTTGCTGATACCATCTGAGAGCCTGCTGGCGCTGCCGCGGCCTACCTTGCTGAACCCTCTGAGAGCCTGCTGGCGCTGCCGCGGCCTACCTTGCTGAACCATCTGAGAGCCTGCTGGCGCTGCCGCGGCCTACCTTGCTGAACCATCTGAAAGCCTGCTGGCGCTGCCGTGGCTCGAACCCCTCGGAACCCCCCAGCTCGAGGATTGAGAGCTGTGCGTAGGGTATCCCTTCCTCCGCCCAGAGCTAGACTGTCCCGCTACCTACCCCCCTTTCCGAGACTTTACGGATCCTTCGATCCATCTGTATATACTGCCAAGAGCCAGCAACCTTTTTTTTACTTATAAAAGCGTAAGAACTTGATCTCTTGTGTGGTGTCCGTTTGTAGTGTTGTGATTACTCGTCTGTACGATCCTCGGAGAAGGCCCTCATTCAGGAGGCCCCTCCGTAACGCTCGGCTACTTCTCGAAGGAGAGGCGGACCTAGGGGTGGTCAGTCAGACCTCTTCTGCCTCCCCCGGGGTCGCCTTTCTAACATTGGTGGCAAGCGCCGGGATCCGAGCCCACGCAGATCGTACAGAGAGTAATTCACTCACTACCAAGAAAAACCCACTACGACCATGAACACAGAATTCCAGAAAGAGAAAATGGAAGACTACAGCCACAAGGAGCTAAAGCAATTCTGCAAAGAGCTAGGCATCGCTACCACTGGCTTAAGCACCAAAGAAGACTTTAAATCGGCCCTGCAGGCCTGGGTGGACGCCGGCGAGGCGCCACCCCCGAGTGAAGATAACCCGGGCCCGAACGGCGGCCCGGAGGCCGAGGCGAGCCCAGCGGGAGGGAGACCCGCAAACCCAGACGCGGGCCTCTCCCACGAAGACGCCCGAGAACGAGAGAGGAACCGGCTCCACGAGTTGGATCTTGCTCGACTCAGACAAGAAGGAGAAATCCAACTGGCAGAAAGGAAGTTAGCCCTCGAGGAGAAAAAACTCATGCTCGAGCACGAGCGCGTCCTCAAAGAAATGGAACTTAAAGCCAAGGCAAACGAGTCTGCCATCGCCGGGGGTAAGACCTCACCCCCGCCGGTGGACACAAAGGTGCACATACCCAAGGATGTCGTCAAAGAGTACCATAAGAACGACGACATCCAACAGTGGTTCAAAGCCTACGAGGTCGCCATGGCCGCCCATCGAGTACCCCTCAAGGACTGGGGCGCCGGCCTGTGGGAGAAGTTTATCAACGAAGGAAGGGACGCCCTGCTGGAGCTCCCTGATACTGAGATGACCTCGTACGAGCACATGAAGACCGCCCTCCTCACCCGCTACGGACTCACCCCCGAGATGTACCGGCAGCGATTCAGAGACTGCAAGAAAATCCCCGGTACCACGTGGGTGGAGTACGTGAACTTTTACAGCAGAGCCTTCGAGGGGTGGGTCAAGGGCTGCCAGGCCACCACCTACCAGCAGTTGATTGACCTCATTCTATGGGAACATCTGTCCAATAACTGCTTCATCGAACTCCGGCAACACCTCCTCGACAGCAAATTGACTGAGCCACGAAAACTCGCTGTCGAGGCGGATAGATGGGTGAGCACCCGAGTTCCCCGGAGTCCACTGGGAGACTACGGCCGGGGATCCCCGGGGAACCACCGACCACGAGGCGGCGGAGTAGGCCAGAGCCGGGGTCGAGACGTCCCCCAGGGGTCCTCCCCCACCTCCACGTCGCCATCCCTGGGCCAGAGAGGGGGCCCCCCAGCCAGACCGGGGCCCGAACGTGACGTGCCACAGATGTCAGCGACTGGGTCATTATGCGAATGACCCCCTCTGCCCAATGAATCAGCGACCCGGCACCACCGGTCCCCCAACCCGCCAGATCGCAGCCGCTGCCCTGGGGGAAGAAAGTGTAGTGTAGTTCCTATTATCCCAATAGGCTCTGCGCATTGGAATAATACCTCCAATAGTATAGACCTAGACCAGACGTTAACTACGTCTTCTACTGTCGATATTAGACTTAAAGTTTTGGGTTTGCCAGCTAGCTCAGAGTTCACTAGAAACTTTCTCGAATAGACAAGGAGGAGTTGAACCTCCCTGGATAGACAAGAAGGGATTTAGTTTCTGACAACCATAGAACATGACAACTTTGCTCTCCCCTAATCAAGAGTATATCTCTAGAGTGGTGTGAAAACAAAAGACAACTTATTTTACTCAGTCAGTACGTGCATTCTTAGTTTCACCAGATTGTAGAGAAAAGGAAGAGACGGGCGTGTTCAATAAAAGATGTTATTTATTGATCAGTCTCTTTTCTCGTACAAGAGAAATGAATCGATATTATTGCAATACTTATGGTTAAGTAAAGTGCATACAATAAAAGCAGAATTATAAAATAATACTGTAAAAACATTGATATGGTTTCTAAGCCATACGTTATTTAAAATGGACAGAATATATACATACACATATACATTTGACTAATAGTACTCAACTGGTGCTTCTAACTACGCCTACCCCAGTGTACCGGACCTAAGCCTAATACGTGGGCGGGGATAGAAAGTAGCAGTTTAAGTTAAGTTTGTTTTGCCAAGTGACTGACTCAAGAATTCTCTGCAAGGGGTTTATTCAGCTCTGTACCGGAGATCTAGGATGGTTGAGGGATAGTATCTCTCGTCTGAGGTCTCGATATTCCAAGCTGCCTGCGAGGGCTGCTCGGAAGCGCCGGAGCTGGATTTCTCGGCAGGAGAAAGCAGCGTCTCGTTCTCAGCGCGTCAGGAAGGCGGGGCAGCGCCAGTGGGCTTCGCTCTCTGCTGGGCTTCGGCAAGTCTCGCTGCTCCGATCTCGTCACCACCGCGTGTGTTTGCTTAAGGCAATATCGGTAATATTTATACCTGTAAGGTGCCGAGATTGACGTAAGGATGGACATAGATACGTCAATAAGGATGTCATACGAGCTGGTCGTTAGCACATTCTTTTACTGAAGTTCTCGGGGAAATCAAAACAATGGCCGCAGGGTTTTTCCCAGGTTGTCATAGGTTTGATTTGTTTTGAGAACTCCGTATGCCTTATCAGGGGCTGGAGGAATATTGCTTTGCATAATTAGATGGCAAGCGTTATGACCTAATCAGATAACGCGCTCCTGTGCCGTGGTCTGGCGTAATCAGATAACGGTTTCTGCATCATGGGATGGCTGCTAGTTAATTTGTTAACCAGAATAGGGTCAGGAATAGGGGGATCGATACAGAACCTATAGGAATACATCACACCCACTCCACGCTAACTATGGCCATATTTACGAATCTAGGCATAGTAAAACATACTGTAGAGTATCGTGTATACCTTACCACCCCAAAATACATATAATGCATTTCGAAATTATGTAATGTACGGGAAAAATAAAATAGCCATATGTACTATATGCACTTAAGCAGAAGACTAATGCTAAATTAATCACGCATGTATACATTATTAGCAATCGAATATGAGAATTACACATGAAATGGCTCTTAATACAGAAGAAAAGTTCGAGACCACTTCATCACAGTTCAAGAAAAAAATATATTTATGAATATACCAGCGGGCAGCTAATGTCTATGAAGTTGCTAAAAACAGAAATGAGTTCTCTAAGAATAGTTCTTACTTTAAGCAGAAGATAAGTGTCCCGAAAAATTATAAAAATATTTTGGGGCTGCTAATAAAAATTGCTGTCCGTGGACTGGAGGAAAAGTTGATCTTGCTACTTTATTATTAAAGTTGAAGGCCAAATTCAAGGTGTCGGGAACGCCGTGTGCTAGCTTGTTCAAGAGTCATTATTTCTGCTCTGGTGAGAACATCATATCATTGAGACTGCTGAAAAAGCTGTCAACAGCTTCCTGTGAGAGTTCCACTAATTCGGAAAAGGATGTAACCATGCATTCATTTGCATGATTGTCTCCATTGACGTTTTGAGTAGTATTGCTGACAGAAGGTTGTACCTGATCGATGCTGCTTTCATCTTGATCTTCACTACCCCTTAATCGTAGTGGTGAAGTTTCCACGAATGCCGTCATCAGGATTGGCAGCCGTTGAGGGCAGCACAATGCATGAGCCTTTACCGGACCCAACAATGTTTCTGCATCCATTGGCGCATCCGATTGTAGCGTCAGACAGGTGTCCAACACGCATTCTTCTCCGCACAGCATGCACCTTAATACAGGTAAAACACATCTTTGCCATATCGGCCGAAATGAGAGAAACAAAGTCATGTTCAGGTCTCTAAGCCGGGTTAGTCCCAGGATTTTTGATATCCGGTCCCGGTATCCAATGGCTCGGATTGTTTCTTCCCTTGTCGCGGGTGTTTTGTCTGTGACATGGTTTGCCATAACGAAATATAAGGACTAAGAATAGGATTCCTGCAATTAGTCCCAAAATGAGGGGAACTCCTCCAAAAATCGAATGGGCGAAGTCTGGAAAAATACCCAGTATGGCTTTGAATGGTGTTAATGCCATCGAAAATACTGTCTTAAATACATTTGAGACTCCACTGGTATCAGAAATATTTAAGATTTCATTCAGGATTTCTGCGAAATGTATGGGGGAATTAGTTGATAACAATGAGTGAATCTCTGCAGTCGTCCTTGCGACTAGGAGATCATAAGTTTCTTTTGATGACGTGAGCCTGGTCGGCGTCTGAAGAAGCACTGTTTTCATTCTGCTTAAAGTATCAACTCGAATAGAAGTAATTTTCAAGTTAGGCCATGCCCTTGCCTCCCTGTCTGGAAAGGAGCTGGGGAACAATAAGCGTCCACAGCACATGACCTTCGCAGTCGTACTAACAAGATAAGGAACCCCGGGCAGTAGACTACAACATCTGCGATCCACAATTAGAATGTAACTCCCGTTATAGAGTCTTTTAAAGAATGGTTCTATCTCTGTTGCAGGTGCGCCTAGCTGGTGACATGAAAGGTTATTTGAGTTCCCTTCACAGGCTCCATGCAAACTAATTCCATTACACAGAAGTGTACCGCTTAGTGACATTGCACAATTATTGCCACTAAGAAACACTTTCTGTCCTTTATTACTGACACATGCATGTGAATAGGGCAAGTTCCATGTTGTCTTAATGTACCCTTTTCCCAATTTTTCGTACATGCCAGCCTGTATATATTTTTGGCAGTATTGAAACCTGAAAGTAGATATCGGAATATTAATTATCCCATGTATTATCCATTCAATGACAGGTCGTTCTGACATTGTCAATGGTAATCTCTCGAGTTTCTCAATGCTCAGGATTGTATAATCAGCACCCTTCTGTGCCATACTGATTTGTTTATCAGTAAGGTTAAAGATATTGAATAGTGACGTTGTGTTGATTAAACGCCAAGGCACATAGCCTGAACGCAGATTTTGTAACGTCCAGCCAAGCTGTACAATAGAACGCAATTGAGACTGACCGTGTTGTAACAACAGTAAGTCTTGCGATATTATGTCGATTGCTGATGACACAATGCTGTCCAATGAAAAGATTCTGGAGGACAGAGTCATTAACCCATTGTCCACTACAGAAAGCGATTTTTCCAAATTAATACGGTCAATTTCCCGTATACTTTCTGCTGTCTCAATTTGAGTTATCTTCCAGGCCTCGTTGTAAGCTGCATATATAGAGGCTGCTATGAAGCGTTTTTGACGCTGTTTGCGCGGTCCCATAATGAAATCACGCAAGTCAGCACCATCAGTAAGTAAAGTTAGGTGTTGCTTAATTTCTGTCAGTGTGGAAGTTTTTAGCCATTGAAGGCAGAGTTTGCCCACAATGTAGGTGGTTATTATCCCTGGGTGTTGTCTTTGGGAATATCTAGGGTCTGGCCTGGTCAATGTGAACCCCTGTGTTTTGTTCAGGAATCTGTCTTGACAGTTATTAGTATCTGTGGGCCAGATTAACCATTGTTTCCAATCAGGATTTGTTCTGTTTTGGTTTAGTACATAGTTTACGTCTATCTCTTCATCCGCAGAGTTATTGCTGTTCATTGTTGGTTTTGGAATAGACGGTTTATTTAAGTCTTTGATCTTGGCTAATCCAAGACAGGTAGTTTGTTGAATAGTTTCATTCAAGAATATAATTTGTTCTGGGATCATACAGGCTCTAAACAATGATTCTATACCTTGTACTTGCCATTCTTTTGTACCCCAAACACTTTTTACTTCAACATTTTTGTCCCAATAATCAAAACCAAATGTATTCATTTGTTCAAAAAATGAGTCCGAATATATCAATTTCGTGTTTGTAAGCATGGTTTTTGTTCCTGTCTTATTTGACAATTTGAAATAAAATGTTTCAGCATTACTTGTGTTGAACCCTGAAAAGTATGAATATTTGTCATAAAAGGTTCTTGAGCTTCCTTTTGGAGGGGTTGCACAATGTTCCCATTGATTATAATTTAAAACATTTCTAGGTTGTGCTGATTTATGTAAAAAATGGTTACCATAGTGGTTGTAGCAGTACATACTATCATAATTAGATGAACCCTGCAAATAATCATGTTTGGTAAATTTAGCAGACATCACTAGGTCAGACATCATGTCATTAATACTTTCAAAGTCCCAATCATCCGCAAATGAGTTTGGTTTTACAAAGTCACTCAACGAGATCTTGATTTGGTGTGGATATTTGAGGATTTCAACCGGACCATAAATTTCATAGTCAGTATTGTCCCATGCTACCCCACCCGGTATAGGATTGGCTGTGAAATTGACTGAAGAAAGTTCTCTTTTCTTGACGTGTGAAGACGTGTGTGGCTTGAGGATCAAGTTGATTTTCTGGCTTGCTGTGTCCATTTTAGCATATTTTCCCTCAATGAAGCGTCCCAAACATAGTATCATGATGAGCCAAAGTATCAGGATAAATACACCAAAGGACACCCAAAATTCAATCCATGGAGAAATCAGATAGGTTTCTTTCAGCTGTTTCAAAAGTTCCTTAGCTTTATCTTTAAAAGTTTTTGTTGATGGCTGTGTCTTTGATTCACTTAGATCTTCAGAAGAATCATCAAAGTTGATGAAGTAGCCGGATGCCGTTCTGTCTATTGTTCCAATTGCTTCAGGATTACTGTTTCTTGCAGCTTCAGCATATTCATTTGTTACTTCATTGTAGGTTGGTGTGTCTCTACTAAATGTTTTTATTTGGGTTTTCAGAGGTGTGAGTTCCATTGCATTGTTGCATAGTCCTTGTTGTTGTTCTGTAGGCGTTTCGAATGTGATTAGCCTTTTAGTTAGCACCTCTGTACTTGTAGCAAACCTTGGTGTTCTTCTACTTATCGGGAGTCCACTTGGCCTACTGTTTGTTATCGGCCACATGATTGTGGTTTTACCAGGTCGATGGATACAACTCGGTTCTCCTTTTTACCAGCAAGTGGCGGTAATACAACTGATCTTGTCCCGTTGATGGACAAGACAGGAACTGCTTTTCTGTAAGAAGGCCCAAATTCCTTCTTTACCGCGATCTTTTCTCTGACTAGATCCCCGATTTTTGGAATCCAGACAGGTCTTGCTGGGACAGGTGGTGGTTCTTCAGTGGTTGTTGGCTGCTGTTTCAACTTTATGTTGCTCAGGTCTTTTCTTGTTTCGTTTAAGTCCTGTAAAATAGCCAAACGATCTTTGATATCAAAGCTTTTTTCTTTCACCACTGAAGTCTGACTGTCAAGATCTAAGACTAGCATCCTAGTCCCAAACAGTAATTCGTACGGACTGAATCCCCTCAGAGAATTTCTTGGCAAGTTGTTTAGACTACGTTGGACACTTATTAGATGTTTGACCCACCCAGCTCCCGAACCTAATACCTTTGCTGTTATAGATTGCTTTATGCCTTGGTTTTTTCTTTACACCATCCCGTATCCCTCAGGAAGGAAGTGAGAAGAATCCTGCTTCGCTATGCTCATTTGGCCGTGCTTTCCCACAAGCTTGAGGGCTAAAGTGAAAACATTGGTCAAACGTAGCATGCTCCTAGCGTATATGCCATTTAGACTCGCAAATCTTTGTATAACAGTCCCGACGTCAGCCGAGTGCTGGGGTCTACATTTATAAGTGGAAACTAGTCTTTATTTGTTAATGGGACGCATTATTTACACTTGTTTCACTGATTATTGTTTAACCCTTATTGAGTGAAACGCCATGGTATTACCCCGTTCCTCTCGCCGCTGCGATCTCTGTTGCAGCCCGGGCATTTTTTTACAAAAATGTGATGATGCAGGCTCATGCCTGGCCACCAGTACACTGATTGTAGTTCTTCCATAGAATCTTTTAGTTTGAGGTGTCTGAGACCCTCGCACATATGTGCGTCTGCTATTAACAAAGTTCTCCTGTCCTTGTTTGGAATTACTCTATCCCCCACTCCAGGGATTCGAGCAAAAGGAACAGAGTTCGCATCGATTATGTATGTATATTTGAGTGGATAACTGATCGGTAACGCTGAGCAGTCGCCTTTTGATGACGTTTTCACCGCCAGCATTGTTTCACCGTCAATGTATTTTACTGCACGCTTTTTTCTAGCTACGGAAGCCGATTTAGTTGCTACCGCTGTGGCTTTCTCAGCCAATGAATTCCATGCAACGTGAACGCCATCACGCTGATGACTCAGTGAGTGTATCACGTGAGTCTTTGGTAGTTCTTTCTTTAACAGAACTATTTGTTCCCAAAGCAGTTTTTGCTTTATTGTTGCACCTGTGTCATCTTTGTAACCGTTTTGAATCCATTTCTGTAAATCACTGTTATATGATTTGACGCAGTAATACGAATCGGACACTATGAGTGTCGGGAATTCGCGATCTGCATTATCTAGCGCCATTTTCAATGCTATTATTTCAGTCTGTTGTTCTGAATTAGTTTCTACTGAGTGTGTTTTTGTTAATAGAGATCTTAATATACCTCCGCACCACACTTCTTTTGTAATCTCACATGTGGGGTTTGTATGCTTGTTCTCCCCAAACGGATGGTTGAGCATGTCCGTCTGTATATATTACACAAGCGTACTGTCGTAATGGCAGAATGTCGATTGGCAGAGGGAATATTCTTTCATATTCTAGATATTTTAGTTCCTCTAGTTCTGGATCAAAGTAGTATTTTACTTTGTCCATTGTAATGGAATTCACCCATTGTATCCATTCCGGACCGAATTACTAATATTCGGCAATCAAAAGAATCTCTGGAACCCAACACACTGGCCTGATGAAATGGGCGATCCTCCAACTGCAGTCCAACATGTAAGGAATTTAGGGATAATTATCGATGACAACATGACCATGCAGATACACATTGCCAAAACGGCCTCCACATGCCTTCTGATCCTTAAATGGCTTAGAAAAATTCTATGGCAATTACCGGAGGGAGCACAAAGGACTGTTATCCAGGCATTAATAATGTCGCGCCTAGACTACGGTAACGTCCTATTTCTTGGAACCACGAATAGAACACTAAACCAATTACAAGTGGTACAAAATTCCGCCGCAAGAATACTCCTGAATCTGCCAGGGAGAACAAGGATGACAGAACATCTCAAAAACTTACACTGGCTGCGGATCTCCAGCAGAGTAAAGTTTAAAGCTCTGTGCTATATGCACAGAATAAATGCAGGAATAGCTCCTAAGTACCTATGTAAAATGGTTAGTAATTACCTTCCCTCAAGAAATCTACGCTCAGCAGGGCAAGCTAAATTTATTGTGCCCAGGGTAAAAAGAGCTCGACTAGGTGGTCGCTCCTTCTCATACCTAGCACCAGTACTTTGGAATTCACTCCCTATCCATCTCAGACTGGAACCTTGCTACCTTCGATTCCGCAAACGAGTGAAAGCCTGGCTATTTGATCTATAACGGCCATAAGACGTCTTCTACAAATGCTGATCCAGGGCGCCGGGAAACCCTCAGGGTAGCTGTTGCACCATAGAAATGCAATAAATAAAAAAATAATAAATAAATAAATAAATGCTGTTGTTGGTAAATTACACGGGGTTGTTAATGCCTCAAAGGCTGATTCTGCTGTTCTGACTGTGATGTGTCTACCGTCAGCTTTATCTTTTTCTCTAGCTATTGCGGTCTGAACTGCATGAACAATGTTTTCTTTAATGCTGAATTTCTTTTCAGCTTCTGTGTACAAGTGCGATTTGAATGCAATTGGTACCTTTTCTCCCTCATTAGAGGTCAGGTATGTGAATCCGCATCTTCCTGGGATGACTCGAATCACAAGGTTGCGTGTGTTATCACGTGTTTCTAATTTTGTTTTAATTAACATATCTGTTTGTAAGGATCTCAGAATTTCTGTGTGTTTTTGAGTCCAATTTGTTTTTTTAAAATCTGGTTTTATTAGATTATAAAGGGGTTTGACCCTTTCTGCGTAATTTGCAATGTATGTTCTTCCGAAATTTAGGAAGCCTAGAATTGACTGTAGGTTTTTTAGTGTTCTAGGTGCTTGGAGTACGGCACATTTCTCTAGGAAATTGTCAGCCAGGCTTTTGCCTTCACTTGATAATTCATATCCTAAGAACATGAATGTTAAATGGGCAATTCTAGATTTTTTTAAGTTGAATTTGTAACCCTCTGCTGCGAACCCAAGTATTATGGTGTTCACTCTCTTCAAGTGAGTATCCAAGTCATCGTCTGTTAGGTATATGTCGTCGACATACGATAATGCTTCGTCATCATAGGTTTGTAGTTACTCTGTTACCCTCGCTGAGAATACTCCTGGGCTGTTCTTGTACCCCTGGGGTAACCGACAGAATTCTTTTTGAGCGCCATTTATTGAGAACGCTGATAAGTATCTGCTCTCTGGTGCTATATTTTGACAAAAGAATCCATTAGAGATGTCTAATGTTGTTTTGTATTTTTTGCGCACTATGTTATTCATTAGTGCAGCACTATGCGAGTTTTGTACTGCAAAAGTTTTGCAACATGAGTTAAGGTGTCTGTAATCCAAAACTAGACGATATGAATTGTCTTGTTTGGAGACAGGAAACAAAGGGTTGTTCATTTGTGAGGTGCAAGTTTCAATCACCCCCTGGTATTCTAGTTGATCTAGAATTTCTTTTACCTGTTTTTTAGCTTCTTGCTTGATTGGATACTGCCTTTGTGCAGTAGGTTGTGATTTTAACTGGATTTTGTGAGGAGGAGAGTCCTCATCCCATCCTACATGATTTTTATATAAAGCAGGAGCTTGAGCTACTGCCCACTTTCTTGCAAGTGTATATTTTTTATGAATTGGAATATGATTTGAGAAGGCAGGCATAATTATTTCTTCGCCATGTGGGCACTCCCTGACGAACTCTGGTGGCCAATCTTTTTCAGCTAGAAGGATGTCATAGCCCTTGGAGAGATTATCCCAAAAAAGGCCCCTTATTTTCCTAGTCTTATCCCCTTCTATACGTAAAGTTATTTCATATATTTTGTGAGGTTTGCTAACTCTGGTGTCTGCAGTTTCCACCTGAATGTATTCATTCGTGTCCACTGTCTCCAGATGATTCATAAGGACTTTGCGTGCTATGCTCACTTCTGCTGCGCTGTCTAGCATTGTCTGAGCCCACTCTCCGTTTTTCAGCTGTGTCCTCAGTATTCTCAGCATTGTTGAATACTTTAATACTGGCTACCTTCTTCTTTGGAAACTGTAATTTTTTATTTGGATGAGCAGGTTCCTTGTCTTTGGACTTGACGTGCCCTTCCCTGGGTTCCGATCGTCCTCTTCTTTCCGATTTCTGCGAGGAAGTCTGAAAAGATTGAGAGGGACGTGTATCAAAATCTTGATATCTATCCGGTTTCTTTATGTTATCCCTATTTCTAAGGTTGTATTTTTTCACAGAGGGCTCCCTTTGGGGAGACTTGGGTCCTTGGTCCGGAGATCTTTCTCTCCGCCGAGGAGACCTTCCTCTGGACTGGAATCTCTTTTCTTTTGGATTGGATTGTTTGTTTCCATCCCAGTTCTTCTTTTGACTGTTTAGATTATTTTTAATAAATATTTTTTCAGGACTTTCAATTAGTTGGGGCTTCACTGGTATTCCACCCAAACTATCTCTACCTAGTTCTTCATAGGATTTTTCGATAATTCTGGCAATTTCAGCTGGTTGGTCTGCTATATCTGTCACTTTTAACCTCTGGCGGATCGCCACATTCGCTGCTTCCCCTTTTATGTTGGCTAGTAATATTGCCGAGACCTGCTTGAAGTCTTTTAGTAATTTCATACCGAGAGTTAAAGCGGGTTCTGGACCGTATTCGTCTTGAATTTGTTTTAGCACATCTGGTATTACCGACATGGATGGTACACCATGTGTTTTTGTGTAAATGGAAGCAAAGACTGTACCCCAAGTGTCACAGTCCTCCACGTGTGGTGCGATTCCCATTGGAAGACAGATAGTCAGAATCCTGTGTTTATCCACAGGGGTGGTGTCTGGAAACACCGCCTCTATTTGGGTGATTTTTTGTGCTAACCAGAATGGTATCTGTTCCCGTTTAGCTGGTACTTTACCTAGGCAGGACTGTATGTTCTGTGGTGTAATTTTATTTGTGTTCCCCTGATGTGGGGTCAGCTGTGGAATTTTAACTACAGGTTGGATGGTTGAAGTCCGCATTACATATTGGACTAGTTGTCTATATATTTTAATTAATTGTTTTAGTTGTACTAAAACATCTGCTGCAGACATCCTTTCGATGTCTGGATGTGGTGTGTATCCGGCTAGGACCGGCCACGTTGCTCCTGGTCTACCTAGTGGACCGAGCCTGGTGATGTGATTATTATGTTTTAGGGCGCCATTAAACAAGAGCAGGTGCTCTTGGAATTTGAGTGGTACTTCCACTTCCTCGAAAGGAGTGTAGGTATCCGGTGGTTCCTCTATTTTATAATAGTGGAACTCCTTTGTTACAGCATTTGCTGCTGGAAAGTGTATCCATGAATAGAATACCTCTGTCTGCCGATATTCGTGTGCCTCAATTACGAATATGACTGTACCACCTCTTGGTGTCAGTCCATTGTCTATAAGTTTTAACGTTATAGATCTTCTTATGTTGACCGGGATGAGTTTTATATCCGGGTCTGCTTCTTGCATAGTATTATCAGCTTCTATTAGTTCAGCTGCTAATCTAGCTCTCTCTCTTTCATCATCACTTTCTGGCATTTTACTGTCAGGAAGGTTATTCCGTTTGTTTGCAGATCAGGTTCCTTATGGAAACAAAGATTAGATGCACAATATTTTGGAACAGTGTATCCTTCAACGTTGATTGAACCAAGAACCATACATAGGAGTTCCCTCCTGCGAGGTTTGGCGGATTTTACCTCTCACCCACTCCAGACGTCTTTGGAGTATTATGGGAAAAAGGGGTCTGAGTGAAAGAGCACGACTGAGTTACTCTAAAGTCTTGCGTTAGTTTTATCGCCTATCCAAACACGTTGGGCGCCATGTAGTGTAGTTCCTATTATCCCAATAGGCTCTGCTCATTGGAATAATACCTCCAATAGTATAGACCTAGACCAGACGTTAACTAGGTCTTCTACTGTCGATATTAGACTTAAAGTTTTGGGTTTGCCAGCTAGCTCAGAGTTCACTAGAAACTTTCTCGAATAGACAAGGAGGAGTTGAACCTCCCTGGATAGACAAGAAGGGATTTAGTTTCTGACAACCATAGAACATGACAACTTTGCTCTCCCCTAATCAAGAGTATATCTCTAGAGTCGTGTGAAAACAAAAGACAACTTATTTTACTCAGTCAGTACGTGCATTCTTAGTTTCACCAGATTGTAGAGAAAAGGAAGAGACTGGCGTGTTCAATAAAAGATGTTATTTATTGATCAGTCTCTTTTCTCGTACAAGAGAAATGAATCAATATTATTGCAATACTTATGGTTAAGTAAAGTGCATACAATAAAAGCAGAATTATAAAATAATACTGTAAAAACATTGATATGGTTTCTAAGCCATACGTTATTTAAAATGGACAGAATATATACATACACATATACATTTGACTAATAGTACTCAACTGGTGCTTCTAACTACGCCTACCCCAGTGTACCTGACCTAAGCCTAATACGTGGGCGGGGATAGAAAGTAGCAGTTTAAGTTAAGTTTGTTTTGCCAAGTGACTGACTCAAGAATTCTCTGCAAGGGGTTTATTCAGCTCTGTACCTGAGATCTAGGATGGTTGAGGGATAGTATCTCTCGTCTGAGGTCTCGATATTCCAAGCTGCCTGCGAGGGCTGCTCGGAAGCGCCGGAGCTGGATTTCTCGGCAGGAGAAAGCAGCGTCTCGTTCTCAGCGCGTCAGGAAGGCGGGGCAGCGCCAGTGGGCTTCGCTCTCTGCTGGGCTTCGGCAAGTCTCGCTGCTCCGATCTCGTCACCACCGCGTGTTTGCTTAAGGCAATATCGGTAATATTTATACCTGTAAGGTGCCGAGATTGACGTAAGGATGGACATAGATACGTCAATAAGGATGTCATACGAGCTGGTCGTTAGCACATTCTTTTACTGAAGTTCTCGGGGAAATCAAAATAATGGCCGCAGGGTTTTTCCCAGGTTGTCATAGGTTTGATTTGTTTTGAGAACTCCGTATGCCTTATCAGGGGCTGGAGGAATATTGCTTTGCCTAATTAGATGGCAAGCGTTATGACCTAATCAGATAACGCGCTCCTGTGCCGTGGTCTGGCGTAATCAGATAACGGTTTCTGCATCATGGGATGGCTGCTAGTTAATTTGTTAACCAGAATAGGGTCAGGAATAGGGGGATCGATACAGAACCTATAGGAATACATCACAAAAGGAGTGAGGAGGAGGACGACAACCCCGAGCAAGCCGAGTGGGAGCCCGCCGCCATGACCTTAGCATGCCTGGGTACTCACGACCTGATCCCCCGAGGCTCGATCCCCGGCAACACCCAGAAATACCGCCAGTGGGTCACCATCAATGGACGCCGGACCGAAGCCCTCCGTGACACTGGGGCCAGCGTGACAGCGGTCCGCTGCCATCTGGTGACCCCGGAACAGATCCTTCCTAACGTCCTGTGTCCAGTCCGGTCCGCAGATAACTCAGAGACTTTGTGCCAGATGGCCCGCATCCCCTTCGAGTGGGGGGGAGTGTCGGGCGTGCTGAAAGTGACTGTCTGCAACGATGCCCCCGTGGACTGTCTCCTTGGGAACGACCTAGAAAGTTCCCCCTGGGCTAACGTCGAACAGAGAGAGCACCTGGGGATGCTAGGCCTTCCCGAGTGGGCCTGTGCGACCACCCGCTCCATGACCGCCCGAGCCTCCACCCCAGCGGGGGAAGCTCCCACCGAGGAGCCGGAGTGGCCCGCCCCTCTGCCGCCCGTCGTCCCCGAGGACGCCGACCCCGAGCACGGCCCCCAAGGGCCCAACCAAGAAGATCTCACCGAGCTCGACCACCTCCCAGAACTCGCCCAATGGCGCCAAGAAGGTGGCCCCACCCGCGAACAGTTCCGGCAGGAGCAGAAAACCTGTCCCTCCCTCGAAGGGATTCGACAGCAAGCCGCTACCCAAGCAGCTGGAGACCCCGCGGGGTCCCACTGGATCTATTGGGACAACGACCTTCTCTACAGTGAGCAAAAGATTGCTGAACTAGGGGCCGGCCGGGTACTGGTCGTACCCCTCTGATTCAGAGACTTCCTCCTGAACTTAGCACATGATGTGCCCCTCGCCGGGCACCTGGGGCAGGACAAAACTTACAGCCGCCTGGTGACCCATTTCTTCTGGCCAAAAATGCGCACCGATGTGCTTAACCACTGCAGGACCTGCCCGACCTGTCAAGCCAGCGGGAAGAGCGGGGGGAAAGTCAAAGCCCCGCTCCAGCCCTTCCCCGTGGTGACTACCCCCTTTGAGCGAGTGGGGATAGACATCGTAGGGCCCCTGGACCCTCGAACCTCGCAGGGGCACCGCTTCATCCTCGTCCTGGTTGACCATGCTACCCGCTATCCTGAAGCCATTCCCCTCCGAACCATCACAGCCCCCGTGGTGGGCCGAGCCCTCATGAGCATCTTCTCCCGAGTCGGCTTCCCCCGAGAAGTCGTGAGTGATCGAGGCTCCAACTTTATCTCGAAGCATATGCGGTCCCTATGGCAACAGTGCGGGGTCACCTATAAATTCACCACCCCGTACCATCCCCAAGGAAATGGACTAGTGGAACGATTTAACAGAACATTGAAGGGGATGATCAAGGGCTTAGAAGAACCCCTCCGGCGCAAATGGGATGTCCTGCTACCTTGCCTCCTGTTCGCCTACCGAGAGGTACCCCAGAAGTCCCTGGGGTTCAGCCCCTTTGAACTCTTGTACGGACACCCGGTCAGAGGCCCCCTCAGCCTGGTCAAGGAAGGCTGGGAGACAGCAGTTCGAGAGGCCCCACCTGATGTCTACCGGTACCTCCTGACCCTCCGCAATCAGACTCGGAAGTTCCGGGAACTTGCCGAGGCCAACCTGGAAGCTAGTCAGGAGGAGATGAAACGCTGGTATGACCAGAACGCCTCGTCCATCGAATTCGAGCCGGGCCAGCAGGTCTGGGTCATGTCCCCGGTCGAACCTTGTGCCCTCCAGGACAAATGGACGGGGCCCTTCAAAGTGGTGGAGCGCAAGAGCCCAGTCACCTATCTGGTGGACATGGAGTCCCCCCGGAACCCCCTCTGGGTTCTGCACGCTAACCTGCTCAAGCCACACTTTGCACGCACTGAACTGAGCCTGCTGCTAGCGACCGATGACGGAGCTGAGGATGACTCCGAACCCCTACCAGATCTCCTCAGCACCACCGAGAAGGACGGCTCCATCGAAGGGGTCACGCTCTCCTCTTCCCTGACCCCAGAGCAGCAACAAGACTGCCGGAAGCTGCTGGGGCAGTTTGCGGATCTGTTTTCCCTCACTCCGGGGGTCACCCGGTGGTGTGTCCACGATGTAGACACAGGAGACTGCCCGCCTGTGAAACACCGAGCTTTTCGAGTGCCCGACCGGGTCCGGGCCTGCATCCAATCCGAAGTGGCCAAGATGTTAGCTCTGGGGGTAGTCGAACCCTCCAACAGTCCCTGGGCCAGTCCCGTTGTCCTGGTCCCTAAAGCCGCCCCCCCCGGAGCCGCTCCGGAGCTCCGGTTCTGTGTTGACTACAGGGGACTGAATGCCGTCACCGGGACCGACGCCCATCCCATCCCCAGGGCGGATGAATTGATCGATCGCCTAGGGGCCGCCAAATATCTCAGCACCTTCGATCTCACGGCGGGGTATTGGCAGATTGGTCTTACCCCTGGTGCACAGGAACGATCGGCCTTCTCGACCCCAGACGGCCACTATCACTTCAAAGTGATGCCCTTCGGCATGAAGAACGCACCCGCAACCTTCCAGAGACTAGTGAACCAAGTGCTGGCCGGTCTAGAGGAGTACAGTGCCGCCTATCTCGACGACATTGCAGTGTACAGCCTCCACTGGGATGAGCACCTGACCCACCTCTGGACAGTCCTGACGGCCCTTCGGCGGGCCGGACTCACCATCAAAGCCAGTAAGTGCCAGATAGGCCAAGAGTCCGTGACCTATCTGGGACACCAAGTGGGGAGCGGCCAAGTGGCTCCCCTCCAACCAAAGATAGACACCATCCGGGCCTGGGAGCCCCCGGTCACCCAAACCGCCGTCCGCGCCTTCCTGGGGCTCACCGGATATTATCGGCGATTCATAAAGAACTACGGGAGCATTGTGGGGCCCCTCACAGAACTGACCTCAAAGAAACTACCACAGAAGGTGCACTGGACCCCCGAGTGCCAGGCAGCCTTTGAAACTCTGAAGACTGCCATGTGCACCGCCCCTGTGCTCCAGGCCCCCGACTACAGCAGAGAGTTTGTGGTCCAAACCGACGCCTCGGAGCACGGCATCGGGGCCGTACTGTCCCAAGTTAACTCCGAAGGCAACGACCAGCCTGTGGCCTTCATCAGCCGACGCCTACTGGCACGAGAGCAGCGATGGAGCACCATCGAGAGGGAAGCCTTCGCCGTGGTGTGGGCCCTCAAGAAGCTCCGGCCCTACCTCTTCGGCACCCACTTCCGAGTACAGACCGACCACCGGCCCCTGCGGTGGTTGATGCAGATGCGAGGAGAAAACCCGAAACTGCTGCGCTGGTCCATTTCGCTGCAGGGGATGGACTTCACTGTGGAGCATCGCCCCGGCAACGACCACGCCAATGCTGACGGCCTGTCCCGATTCTTCCGCCTCGGCGAGGAGAATCCCCAAGAAGATGGGTGACTCTCCCCTGCCTTCAGCTGGGGGGGACGCGTGTTGGACCCGGCCTCATGGCGTGGTCCTACTCCTTCCGCATGGCGAGCCCAGAACGACATCGGCCCTCCACCCAGCAGCGGGCAGCCCTTTTGCCCGACACTGCACGCCCCAACATTGCTGGTCCGGCCACCATCCCGGACCCCCACTGCCGGCCCGACTCCATCTTGGGCCCACCACGTCACGACCACGTGACCTCTGCTCCGGCCCGGGCCCCAGCGAAGCCCAGACATCGAGGCACCAAGATCCACCCAGGTGGTCGAGTGGCCTCTCGACAGATCCCGGAGAAGAGGGGGTTTCGATGGCCCTCCAGCCGTCCCCGGACGCCTGGTTTCGATCGCCCTCCCTGGGCGCTGGCTCCACCCCCCTGCTGGGGGTCTGGACCCCATCATCCCGGCCCTTCTGACCCCCAGGCGCGAGGGTCCGGACATCAAAGGACTCCAGTCCTATATCTGGGCCAGCCCTGGATTAGGAAGTCAGTTGTATCCTGGACTGGAGAGCCTGCTGGCGCTGCCGCGGCCTACCTTGCTGAAACCCTCTTGAGAGCCTGCTGGCGCTGCCGCGGCCTACCTTGCTGAAACCCTCTTGAGAGCCTGCTGGCGCTGCCGCGGCCTACCTTGCTGAAACCCTCTTGAGAGCCTGCTGGCGCTGCCGCGGCCTACCTTGCTGAAACCCTCTTGAGAGCCTGCTGGCGCTGCCGCGGCCTACCTTGCTGAAACCCTCTTGAGAGCCTGCTGGCGCTGCCGCGGCCTACCTTGCTGAAACCATCTGAGAGCCTGCTGGCGCTGCCGCGGCCTACCTTGCTGATACCATCTGAGAGCCTGCTGGCGCTGCCGCGGTCTAACTTGCTGAACCCTCTGAGAGCCTGCTGGCGCTGCCGCGGCCTACCTTGCTGATACCATCTGAGAGCCTGCTGGCGCTGCCGCGGCCTACCTTGCTGAACCCTCTGAGATCCTGCTGGCGCTGCCGCGGCCTACCTTGCTGAACCATCTGAGAGCCTGCTGGCGCTGCCGCGGCCTACCTTGCTGAACCATCTGAAAGCCTGCTGGCGCTGCCGCGGCTCGAACCCCTCGGAACCCCCCAGCTCGAGGATTGAGAGCTGTGCGTAGGGTATCCCTTCCTCCGCCCAGAGCTAGACTGTCCCGCTACCTACCCCCCTTTCCGGATCCTTCGATCCATCTGTATATACTGCCAAGAGCCAGCAACCTTTTTTTTACTTATAAAAGCTTAAGAACTTGATCTCTTGTGTGGTGTCCGTTTGTAGTGTTGTGATTACTCGGCTGTACGATCCTCGGAGAAGGCCCTCATTCAGGAGGCCCCTCCGTAACGCTCGGCTACTTCTCAAAGGAGAGGCGGACCTAGGGGTGGTCAGTCAGACCTCTTCTGCCTCCCCCGGGGTCGCCTTTCTAACACTCATCAACAGCCCTACTGCCCACTAACGAAGGAACTAAAAAAAAGAGACACCCCTGACCAACTGCATGCTCATAAACTGCAGGTCAGCCATTAAACATGCCACAGAGCTAGCGGAATCCATCCTCAACTATGACATTGATATAGCCTTCATCACAGAGACTTGGCTTAATGTCACCTCCTCCAATCATGGATATGCTCGTACCCACAGGCTTCTCTATCATCAACAAAGATAGGACAGACCGGAAAGGGGAGGGACTAGCAATCATTCACAACAACAACCTGTCCGTGACCGAAATCGACACGTTCAATTACAACTCCTTCGAATGCCTAACCGCCAACATTAACACCAGCAACAATAATCTCCTACACTGTCATCTCCTACATCACCCTCCAGGCAACACCTTCTCGTTCACGGAACACTTCTCAGACCTGGTCGCAAACTGCTGTCTCCGAGATAGCAACAACCTAATTCTGGGTGACCTCAACTTCACTGGAATGATTTAAACGGCGCACCAATCCAAAACTTGAACGAGCTACTACATAGCAACGACCTTACCCAGCACTGCTCAGAAGGAACCCACAACAAAGGTCCTGAATGCCATCCTCACCCAACAAGATGTAATCACAATAGACCACATCCTACTGGTCGACTGGTCAGACCACCACTTAATCCTAATCCTCATCTCGCAACCGATCATGCGCCAACCTATCATCCAAGACCCTCCCACATGGAGAAAAGAAACCTTACTCAGATCAACATGGCCGATCTAGAAGAAAAAATAACCACCCTCCTCCCCATCCCCCAGGACGGTCTCTCCAATACAGAACTCACATCCCACTACAACACAACTATGTCCTCTAGTTTTATTTTTTATTTAAGAGGTTTTATATAGCGCTAGCCAGACCCGAAGTTATCAGAGCGCTTTACAGCATATAGGGGAGAAAAAAAACACATAAAAGAGGCAAAGGAAAGCATAAGTATTCAAAAGTTCCAGTGTGCTGATGCGTCCAAGGAGCACATTGACGTAGAGCGGTTCCGAGGTAGTCTTGATGCGTGGGTAAAGTCCTGAGCTCAGTCTTCCTCCGGGAGTAGAGGAGAGTAGGGGGTTAGGGGGGGAGTGTTGGAGCAATTACCTGGTGGCAGCAGGGTGCCAGCTTGTGCGTTTCGGGATTCAGTTTGGGAAGGCACGGTTGGGGTATAAGTCTTTTAAGAGTCTTTTGAATTTCATGAAGTAGGGAGTAGTCGGATATCAACCGGGATGGAGTTCCTTATTTTGGGCGCGTTTCCTGCTTTTGTATTTCTTGTTTTGGATAGCCATTTAGATTTTAGCTTGGGTGCTGTTTGTTACTACTTTGGGTCATGCACTGTAAATGGGGGCAGTGTAGGTTTTTCAGGGTTGGTGAAATGGGCTTGAAATTCTTCAGTTTGAAGAAGCTTGAGTCGGCGTGGAGGACACCTGATATCCATGCTTTGCTGCCATCTCCATGGAAGAGCACCAGGGCTTGCATGGTAGCTTTGATTTGATTCTAAGTAGTATACTTTGATTTTGTATAGAAACGAGTTGAGACACTGCCGTCTGTGTTTCTTTGTGTCTTATTTTGAAGGACAAGTCTGAGCCGGTGAGTTTTGAGTACAATCCATCCAATTGCATGTTGCTGAGCCAAGCCTGCATCTGGTCTTACCTGTTAGGGTAGTTGGTAGGTTAAGCTCCCAATGCATCTTTTACATTCATGGTGAATGGCAGAATAACAGTCTCTGGCACAGTGGATGATTTTGATTATGAAGGTTGTGGAGGGCGAGCACATTGCTGCATCTCGGCATGGACGCCCCGTGGACCTCAATGTACCCAATGAAGATGACTGGAGAGCAATTTACTTTGTCAGGGACAATAAAGCTTATTGGTAATGAAAGGAACTCATCCGACTTGCTAACCTCTAAAGAAAATTCAGTGCACTACTCTGCAAGGAACACAGAAGCATCTGTTCCAAGCACTGTTTATCACATCTGTCAATGTCCAGGTGGAATTTATTGCACATGTATTTGCGTGGCTTCCATCTTGGGGTATCAAAGTTGACCCCAGGCTTTTCCTGATCCTTGACTTTTTAGGACCCATTTAGTGATTTGAAAGAGGCAGTGCAATGGGATCCCTACAAACCAGACTTCTGTGTACTTGGTCACGATGGAAATTGGTCTCCGAGGCCTTCACTACCTGCAGCTTAGTCGCGGGATTAGTCCAGCTCCAAGGAGACGGGGTGAAGTGAAGCCTCGCGAGAGTTCTGCCATAGTATTCGCAGTGCCCAGACAAGGTTGGTAGTCGGCAAACGAAGGACAGTAATATTTCCTTAAATATAGAGGGTGAAAACTGTAACCAAACCAGTAATCACGTAAATCAATAAAGCAGCAAAATAGCACAAAATAACTGTGATAGCAAAGTTGGGCACGCTTGTTCCTCACGGTATATTCCGCGCATGCTCCCAGAGTCATCATGAGCGCTGTGCCCTCAATTATCACAAAATGTGAGGATCACGATGGGTTTTTCGGGTCACTAACTGGCTGTGGTCACCAGGACATTTACAAGGTACCCTGGGTGCAATCCATTGGGCAAGAACGCAATGTACTACCACTGGAAAACGAAGTCTTTTTGACAGGAAACCAGCGTTCCCTACAAGTTTAGGGCTTGGGTTAGACAATATTCTTAAAAGTCTAATATTGCAAGACCTAAAAGTATTAGCAGTAGCAGGTGAATGGATCTGGGTTCAAAGTAGGCAGATCTTAGCACTGAACTGGAGCAAACCAGTGTTTAACAGCAGGCGGATCAGGGTGTTTGGCTCACTGGAAGCAAGTACACACATTAGGACCAGGCAGGGTATTTCAAGCTTTGGGATCTGGCTGGGTGCTGCACCACTGCACAGCAGGCCAGGGCCACTGCCACCCGCCCTTCCAGAGTGGAGAGGGGTGCTCTGCAATACCATTGCAGATGAGGCCAGTGAGTGCTGCGATGGACATAAGCATGCACTGCCCATTGCAGCGCTCTCCTTTTAGCAGTGAAAAGGGTCCTGGACACAGTGATCCTTGGGTCAGTCATTGCTCGGGAGGACACTGCTGTCACCCGACTTAGCCCCATTCTGCATGGAACAGTGTCCATTCGAACCCCTGTGAGGGTCATCTGGCCACCCTAACTTGCCCTCATTGGCTGCAAAGCCCCGGATCCCATCCCACCCCCGCCTGCCGCAGCCTGATGGACACTGCTGTCACCCGACTTAGCCCCATTCTGCATGGAACAGTGTCCATTGGCACCCCTGTGAGGGTCATCTGGCCACCCTAACTTGCCCTCGTTGGGCTGCAAAGCCCCGCCCCCCCCCCCCCCCCCCCCCCCGCCTGCCGCAGCCTGATGGACACTGCTGTCACCCGACTTAGCCCCATGCTGCATGAACAGTGTCCATTCGAACCCCTGTGAGGGTCATCTGGCCACCCTAACTTGCCCTCATTGGCTCCAAAGCCCTGGGTCCCATCCCACCCCCTGCCTGCCGCAGCCTGATGGACACTGCTGTCACCCGACTTAGCCCCATGCTGCATGAACAGTGTCCATTCGAACCCCTGTGAGGGTCATCTGGCCACCCTAACTTGCCCTCGTTGGGCTGCAAAGCCCCGCCCCTCCCCCCCCCGCCTGCCGCAGCCTGATGGACACTGCTGTCACCCGACTTAGCCCCATGCTGCATGAACAGTGTCCATTCGAACCCCTGTGAGGGTCATCTGGCCACCCTAACTTGCCCTCGTTGGGCTGCAAAGCCCCGCCCCCCCCCCCCGCCTGCCGCAGCCTGATGGACACTGCTGTCACCCGACTTAGCCCCATGCTGCATGGAACAGTGTCCATTCGAACCCCTGTGAGGGTCATCTGGCCACCCTAACTTGCCCTCATTGGCTGCAGAGCCCTGGGTCCCACCCCCGCCCCCCGCCTGCCGCAGCCTGATGGACACTGCTGTCACCCGACTTAGCCCCATTCTGCATGGAACAGTGTCCATTGGAACCCCTGTGAGGGTCATCTGGCCACCCTAACTTGCCCTCATTGGCTGCAGAGCCCTGGGTAACCCCCCCCCCCCCCCCCCCGCAGCCTGATGGACACTGCTGGGAAAGGTTCTTCAGACCGCAGGTAATTTGTTTTCCCTTCGATCACAAATTGACTTATTTTAACTGCATTGCAGTGAGGTAAGAGGACAGAAATAGCACTGGTGACACAGACAGTGACGAGCAAGGCCTGGCCGGGTGTGCCAGCCTGTGGGCAGCCCTGGCAGTGTGCAGCCAAATCCACTTTAAAGAGATCCGCCGAGGACAGCCCTCTCCCTGGGACTGCTTTCCAGAAATAGAGATATGCTCTCTAGCTGGTCTTTAGTCTACCCTCAAAGAAAGCTGTGCTGAAGCAGCCAGGATAACATTTTAAACACAGACTTTCTTGCTGTTTCATTTGCATCGGCGAGCTCGGGACATGCACCCGGTGAGACCGGCCGGAGTGTTGAGCTTTGGGCGGCCACTGTTAGGACGCCGAGGTCAGCCTTTCACCCTGTGGAGTTCACACACTTGGAGCCAGATGTAGGTGAAGAAAACAGGATTCCCTTGACCCCACAATCAAGAAATAATTTGAATACAGTGGTACTGGTGCACTAAATTATTAATTACAACGTAAATATATTACAATGGCACTTTATTATTAAAAAATGTTTCGTACAAATTTCATTGCACACCAAATAAAAACTTCCTAAGGCTGCAACATTACAACACAATTATACCAATCCTTACTTTCTCCGTTAAAAACATATAATTCACATAAAAATGATTACTAACGCAAAGCAATTATGACCAGCATAATCGAGACAGAAACAAATGTAAGACACAATACTTGTCAAGTCCAAATGTACATGAAATCAGATTCAAAGAGACTATGGTTAATACAATGATTCAATCCATATTTAACACGTTTGTGATGTGGGTGGCCAAATAGCGAGCGCTAACACTGAAATTCGCGATTTGGCTGCGAGCAATGTAGGTGACTTCAAACCTACAAGCATAATAAGGAATTGCTCTTTCATTTAAGGAATCGGAAATTGCGATTCCTTAAATGCAATGTAAGTAGCACAAAAGAAAGTGCACTTTAGCCTTTACGAATCGCTAATTACCACCAACTTCAAGTTCAAGTTGGTGGTAATTAGCGATTTCCTTTAAAAAAGAACTTTTTTGCTTTTTTTAAAGTGCCATGTGGCACACATCCATGCCCTTGGGGCATGAATGTGTGCGACATGTGCACACATGCATATTTCAGGGGTGCAACAGGGTGTCCTTTTGACACCCTGGCACACTTAAAATAGCGCCCACTATTTGCGATTCACTAATAGCTAATCGCAAATGGAGAATACCTTCCCATTCATTCCTATGGGCTTCCAAGCCTTATTAGCGAATCTCAATTAGCGATTCGTTATTAAGGAATATTAAGGATTCACTAATATTTTAGCAATTCCTACCTACATTCAATTTTGCGAGTCCTTAATAGCAAATCAGTAAAATTTGCTATTAAGGATTTGCTAATTTGATTTTACCTACATCTGGCCCTTAGCATTGTTAACTTTGTAAAAAAAAAAAAAAAACATGTTTTTTAAAGTGCTATTAAAATGTACTCCACATAAAAAGTCAAGTTGAAAAGAATCCACCAGCTCAGTGTCCTCCGCCATGGGAATGTTATTGTGGAGGGTGTTCAGCCATGGATCTCCCACCGATTAGGTGTGCTTGCTCTTCACAGCCCAAACAGGAAATATCCTAGCCCGTGTCTGCCTTAATAACATAGCATGTGTATTTGTAAAGCGCACGTTCAGATTGGCATGAATAACAGATGTTTATTGTTAACCAACTCCCTGGTACTAATGTTATCGACCTTAGATGGATGAAAGGCTAAGTGAACACACCGGGATATGAACCTGTGACCATGAGATCGAACATAGGCCCTTGCAGTTGATGCATTAGTCCACTGTGCCACCAGACCCATCCTAAATCAGGCCCAAACAGGCTCTGACCTTGTTTTTGTCTGCCATTAACGGGCTATGCCCTTGTTTGCGTCTCCCATTAACGGGTTATGCCCTTGTTTGCACCTGCCATTAACGGGTTATGCCCTTGTTTGCACCTGCCATTAACGGGTTATGCTCTTGTTTTTGTCTGCCATAAACAAACTATGCTCTTGTTTTTGTCTGCCATTAACAGGCTATGCCCTTGTTTGCGTCTCCCATGAACAGGCTATGCCCTTGTTTTCATCTCCCATTAACAGGCTATGCTCTTATTTATATCTGCCGTTAACAGGCTATGCCCTTGTTTGAGTCTGCCATTAACAGGCTATGCCCTTGCTTGCATCTGCCATTAATAAGCTATGCTCTTGTTTTGTCTGCCATTAACAGGCTTTGCCCTTGTTTGCGTCTCCCATGAACAGTCAATCAATCAATCAGGAGTTTGTTAAAGCGCGACTACTCACCCGTAAGGGTCTCAAGGCGCTAGGGGTGGGGGGGGTTGGGGGAGTGCAGGTTCCATTCCATCAAGGAGGGGGTCTGTCGAAGAGCCAGGTTTTGAGGTTTCTTGCGAAGATGGGGAGCGATGTTGTCTGTCTGAGGTGGAGCGGAAGGGCGTTCCATGCTTTGGCCGCGAGGAAGGAGAAGGAGCGGCCTCCCGATCTGGTCTTTCTGGTGCGGGGGACCACAGCGTAGGAAAGCTGGGCTGATCGTAGGGTCCTTTGGGGTGCGTGGAATTTGAGTCGGCTGTTCAGGTATGCTGGTCCGGTGCCGTGGAGGGCCTTGTGTGCGTGGGTGAGCATCTTAAAGGTGATTCTCGCCTCGACGGGGAGCCAGTGGAGTGTGCGCAGGTGCTGGGAGATGTGGCAGTGTTTTGGCAGGTTGAGGACCAGTCTTGCGGCGGCGTTCTGGATATTCTGTAGCTTGCGGATGAGGTTTTTGTTTATTCCGGCGTAGAGTGCGTTGCCGTAGTCGAGTCTGCTGGTGACCAGGGCGTGAGTGACTGTCTTTCGGTGTTCGAGGGGGATCCATTTGAAGGTCTTACGAAGGAGGCGGAGGGTGTGGAAGCAGGAAGATGAGACAGAGTTGATCTGGCGGTCCATTTTGAGCTCGGAGTCCAGGATGATTCCCAGGTTGCGTGCGTGGTCTGTGGGGGTTGGCGGGTTTCCGAGGGCGGTGGGCCACCAGGTGTCGCTCCAGGCGTCGGGGTTTGGGCCCATGATGAGTACTTCTGTTTTGTTGGTGTTTAGTTGTAGGCAGCTGTTTTTCATCCATTGGCGACGGCTTCCATGCCTTCTCGAAAGTTGCGTCTGGCGGTGTTGGGCTCGTTGGATAGGGAGAGGATGAGCTGGGTGTCGTCTGCATATGACACGATGTTGAGTCCGTAGGTTCTGACGATGGGGGCAAGTGGAGCCATGTAGACGTTGAAGAGCGTCGGGCTGAGGGAGGAGCCCTGGGGGACTCCGCAGGTTATAGGTGTGGGGTCCGAGAGGAAAGGGGGGAGTCTGACCCGCTGCGTCCTGCTGGAGAGGAAGGAGCAGATCCAGTCGAGGGCCTTGTCCTGGATTCCTGCATCGTAGAGTCTGCGTATTAGGGTGCGGTGGGAGACTGTGTCGAACGCCGCTGATAGGTCGAGGAGGATGAGGGCTACTGTTTCTCCTTTGTCCAGTAAGGTGCGGATGTCGTCTGTTGCGGCGAGGAGGGCGGTTTCCGTACTGTGGTTTTTTCTGAAGCCGGATTGGGAGGAGTCGAGGATGTTGTGTTCTTCAATGAATGTGGCGAGTTGGCTGTTGATGGCTTTCTCGATGACTTTCGCTGGGTACGGGAGCAGGGAGATGGGTCTGTAGTTTTTGAGGTCGGTGGGGTCCGCTGAGGGTTTCTTTAGGAGGGGGTTGACCTCGGCGTGTTTCCAGTCGTCGGGGAATGAGGCGGTCGCCAGGGAGCGGTTGATGGTTTGGCGGAGCATGGGTGCGATGGTGTTGGCGGCTCTGTTGAAGATGTGGTGGGAGCAGGGGTCCGTGGGGGCCCCTGAGTGGATTGACTTCATTGTCTTCAGTGTGTCTTCGGTGGTGAGTGCTGTCCAGTCATCAATCGCTGGTTTCCGGGTGTCGGGGGTGGTTGGTGAGGGTTCAGTGTGTTGGTTGTCTTCGTCGAAGTTGTCGTAGATGCTCTTGATTTTGTGGTGGAAAAAGATGCTGAGTTTGTCGCAGAGGTCTTGTGAGGGAGGGATGTCGGTAGACTCGCTGGTGGGTTGGGCGAACTCCTTGATGATGCTGAAGAGTTCTTTGCTGTTGTGTGCGTGGGTGGAGATTCTGTCTTCAATCGCTTTTTTCCTCGTTTCTCTGATGAGTTGATGGTGGGCGTTGGTGGCGGCTCTGAAGTTGTTGTGGGCTTCTGTGGATTTGGTGTTTCTCCAGGCCTTTTCGAGGCGGCGGCATGTGCGCCTGGACTCTCGAAGTTCGGTGGTAAACCATCTGGCTTTCTTGGCACGGGTATTGTTATTTTTCTTGAGGGGGGCTATGGTGTTGGTGCTGTCCAAGATCCATCTATGCAGGGTTCGGGCTGCGGTGTTGGGGTCGTCGTTTTCCACGATGGTTGGGGTGGAGTTGTTGAGTGAGGAGGTGAGCTGGTCATCGGTGATTTTGGTCCAGTTTCTTTGTGGAAGCAGGTGCTGGTGTCTGTGGATGGTGGGTGTTCTGAAGGTGAAGTGGACGCAACGATGGTCGGTCCATGGGAGTTCGGTGGTGTGGCTGAAGGTGATGGAGTTTCCTGTAGTGAAGAGGGGGTCGAGGGTGTGTCCTGCTGAGTGCGTGGGCTCGGTCACGATCTGGCGGAGTCCAATGTTGTGGAGGTTGTCCAGGAGGGATGTGGTGTTGGGGTCCAGTTGATTGTCGAGGTGGAAGTTGAGGTCTCCCAGCAGGGTGTAGTTGGTGGATGCGATGGCCTGAAGGGAGATAATGTCCGTAATGGAGTTGGCGAAGGGTCCGCGGGGTCCAGGAGGTCGGTAGATGAGGGTTCCTCGGAGGGCGGCGGTGGGGCTGGCCAGTATCTTGAAGTGAAGGTGTTCCATCAGTTCTGTGGACTCGTCAGAGAGTGTGCTCAGGCGGAGGCTGGATTTGTGGATGATGGCGATTCCTCCTCCTGGGTGGATGGGGCGGTCCTTCCTGGAGATCTTGTATCCTTGGGGGATGGCGATGTCCGGTCCCGAGGTGGTGTTGGTCCAGGTTTCGGTGAAGAATGCTACGTCTGGGGTTGTGCTGTCGAGGAGGTCCCAGATTTCTGTGGCGTGTTTGTGGAGGGATCGGACGTTGAGGAGGATGCATTGCAGGGTCTTCGGTTTGGTTGTGTTCTTGTGGGCGGGTTGTGCTGGATCCGTGTTCTTGGCGGTGCTGCAGGTGTGCCGGCAGCGGTGACAGCTGAAGGGTCCATGGGTGTCGGCTGGTGATGCTAGCTTGCAGTTGTTGTTGCAGCCTGGGTTGAGTGCTTGGAGTGCTGCTGGGTCGTAGCGTTGGCGGGGCGCAGGTCCAGGGTTCCTGGTGCTGGTCGCGGACGGGTCGCAGACGAGCGCAGACGTGCTTGCCTTTGACGCACCTTCGGTGCACCAGCGGCGCGGCCGCGCAGTGGCCGCCATTAAGTAGGGGTCGGGGAGGGCTGGACAGCTGGGAGGCGGGAGCGGGGAGGGGAGCTGGATTGGGCCGGTCGTGCTGGGGGGGGGAGGGGCCGCGGGGGCAGCAGCGGCGGGGAAAGGTAAAGGGAGGAAAGAAGGGATAAAGAAAAAAGGGAGAATAAGCAGAAATAAGGCACAAAAGAGCAGAGATGCAGAAAAGAGCAGAAAGGAGAAAGATAGAAAGGGTAAAAAAACGAGTGAAAACGGGTGAAGGAGCAGAGGGAGAGAAAGGGAAAATGGGCAAAAATAAGGCACAAAAGAGCAGAGGTGCAGAAAGGTGAAAGATAGAAAGGGAAAAAAAACGAGTGAAGGAGCAGAGGGAGAGAAAGGGAAATGGGCAGAAATAAGGCGCAAAAGAGCAGAGGTGCAGAAAGGTGAAAGATAGAAAGGGGAGAAAAAGGAGTGAAGGAGCAGAAAGAAAGAAAGGAGACAGAGGTCCACTGGACCACCAGGGATGAGGCGCAGGGAAACCTGCGGGTGGAGGAGGGCCTCGATCACCAACACTCAAGAGTGCAGGGGCAGGAGCACCTCACTTAATGGTGGAGCTGCGAGGGTGGGAGAGCAATTTCACTGACAATGACTGTCTTGCTATGCCCTTGTTTGCATCTCCCATTAACAGGCTATGCTCTTATTTATATCTGCCATGAACAGGCTCTGCCCTTGTTTGCATCTCCCATTAACAGGCTATGCTCTTATTTATATCTGCCGTTAACAGGCTATGCCCTTGTTTGCATCTCCCATTAACAGGCTATGCTCTTATTTATATCTGCCATGAACAGGCTATGCCCTTGTTTGCATCTCCCATTAACAGGCTATGCTCTTATTTATATCTGCCATGAACAGGCTATGCCCTTGTTTGCATCTCCCATTAACAGGCTATGCTCTTATTTATATCTGCCATGAACAGGCTATGCCCTTGTTTGCCCTGCCATTAACAGGCTATGCCCTTGTTTGAGTCTGCCATGAACAGGCTATGCCCTTGTTTGAGTCTCCCATGAACAGGCTATGCCCTTGTTTGCGTCTCCCATGAACAGGCTATGCCCTTGTTTGCGTCTCCCATGAACAGGCTATGCCCTTGTTTGAGTCTCTCATGAACAGGCTATGCCCTTGTTTGCGTCTCCCATGAACAGGCTATGCCCTTGTTTGCGTCTCCCATGAACAGGCTATGCCCTTGTTTGAGTCTCCCATGAACAGGCTATGCCCTTGTTTGCCCCTGCCATTAACAAGGTATGCTCTTGTTTTTGTCTGCCATTAACAGGCTTTGCCCTTGTTTGCGTCTCCCAAGAACAGGCTATGCCCTTGTTTGCATCTCCCAAGAACAGGCTATGCCCTTGTTTGCATCTCCTATGAACAGGCTATGCCCTTGTTTTTGTCTATGCCCTTCTTTGCATCTGCCATAAACAGGCTATGCCCTTTTGCATCTACCGTTAACAGTCAGTGGGGAATGGAGATATGCCTGTACCGGGCCGCATCTCTGTCTGATTCTCTCTGACGCCACTCACGATCGCCGTCGGAGGTCTGACGCGGCTTCATTCCCCACCCGAGGCTTTCAGGGCAGGCCAGGCCGCGTCTGTTCCGTTGTTTCTGGCGTTTTTTAGCTCCTCGTAGCAGCCTCGTGTTCACACCGTCCGCGATTACTGGCCTTCCGATGCAGGTATGGGGCTCTACTGAGCCTCAGCAGTGAGCAGCCATTCCGATCGGCGCTCAAGCCACCCCCCCTTTTATTAATTTTATGAATACTTCACTGTGGGACCCTCACATTAATTATTTGCAACATTCCAGCCCCCTTAATATAAGGCTGAGCCCAGCGTTGCTGTGAAGTTTGCACATCGTGATGTTGGACCAGCCACAATGAGGAAGCATGCCACCTATGGTGGGTGAGGGGGCGTACACCTGAGATATTAGGTAGACTCTGTAATGACTTGTCATTTTATTTGCCCGCTGTACTCACTTGGTTTGTCCAGGTTTGTCTGGGGAGAACATATAGCGTTTGACCAGTAGAATTTTTTTTCCCATTGTTCCCTTTAGATGACTAAATTCCATGACTTAAGAAAATGTATGCTGTGTTGTACACATTACTAACTGAGTGCCTGCCCAGCAATGGGCCATTCTGAGGGTTAACCTCTAGCCTGGAGATGCAACATCTAGGAAAGCCATTGTTGGATAGTAGGGTGATCGACATGTAACCCGGCTTTCGCAGTTATTTCAGTCCGGATCTGGAATCTGGCCGACCCTCAGGGAAACATGCTGAATTTGTCCTGGTATCATTTTCCAGCACCAGGAGACGTTTCAGCAGCACTGGTGTGTTGTCTCCAAAACATGAGGAGCAGCAATTTGCAAGTGGTGAGGCGGTGTTCTTATTTACACTTAAATATAGGCCCAAAACAAATGCCTGATTAAACAGCTGTGAGAAGTTGGCCTGGTATATGCTGTCCACTAATTAAAGTGGGAACCTTGCACCAGTCCACACGACCATTATGGTGATTAGGTTAAAGATGACCTTTATGAAAGCTATCCTAGTGGTAGCTATGGAGAGCAGGCTTCAGGCTAAGTCTTGAAGGAATGTAATGCAGCTTGTTTTACCAGAGCAATCAATCAATCAATCACGACATTTTTAGAGCGCACTACTCACCCGTAGGGTCTCAAGGCGCTGGGGGCGGGGGGGGGTGCCGTTACTGCTCGAACAACCAGGTCTTGAGCTTCTTCCTGAAGGCGAGGTGGTCTTGGGTCAGGCGCAGGTCAGTCGGGAGGGAGTTCCAGGTCTTGGCGGCCAGGTGGGAGAAGGACCTTCCTCCTGTTGTCGCTCTTCGGATGCGGGGGACGGCGGCGAGGGCGAGGCTGGTTGATCTGAGGTGGCGCTTGGGAGCGTAGAAGTTGATTTGGTTGTTGAGGTAGCTCGGGCCTTGGTCGTGTAGGGCTTTGTGTGCGTGGGTGAGGAGACGGAATGTGATTCTTTTCTTGACGGGGAGCCAGTGCAGGTCTCTCAGATGTCCGGAGATGTGGCTGTTTCGTGGGAGGTCGAGGATGAGTCTGGCTGAGGCGTTCTGGACCCGCTGGAGTCTCTTCTGGAGCTTGGCGGTGGTTCCGGCGTAGAGAGCGTTGCCGTAGTCCAGTCGGCTGGTGACGAGGGCCTGGGTGACGGTCTTTCTGGTCTCGGTGGGGATCCACCAGAAGATCTTCCGTAGCATGCGTAGGATGTTGAAGCATGATGAGGAGACGGCGTTGACTTGTCTGGTCATGGAGAGGGAGGAGTCCAGGATGAAGCCCAGGTTACATGCGTGGTCAGTCGGTTTGGGTGCGGTGCCCAGGGCGGGGGGCCACCAGGAGTCGTCCCAGGCGGAGGGCGAGGAGCCCAGGATGAGGACCTCCGTCTTGTCCGAGTTCAGTTTCAGGCGGCTGGTCGTCATCCACTCGGCAGAGCAGAACCTCCGGAGTGACCAAATGAAAGGAGAACCACACAAGTGTTATATAAAATACATGTATTTATTACTAAACACTCTCTATACGAGATTAGATCACAAAGCACACAATATTTAATCAATAGAACAGTAAATAGCACAATACACAGCGGGCTCCAGGGGAGACCGAACCAAATACTGAAAAAATTGTATAACAACGACTTCACTAGACACAGTGCCTAGAGCACGTAGAATTGCTGGGACCCCAAGGAACCACCAAAAGGAGTGACACAGAGTGCCCACGGTGGACGGGTGCAGTGTGGGAACACAGACGCGAGCTCCGTACAACTCTAATGGGAAAGTCGCGGTTGGAAAATTACAGTTTAAGGACACTTTCGGGAGGTCTTCAAGCAAACCCTTTGGAACATAGAAGGTTCTAAGACCAGCACCCTTGTGAGTACTGAGGTACATGTGTTACCTATACCAGAGGAGCCAGGTGCCAAGGGTCAAGTGGTATCAGAAACCCTTGTCGTTTTCAATGGCGTGATGCGAAGAAGTACTGCTGCTGGGAAGAAGAAAAGTGTCTGGTGAAATCCAAGCCTGGATCCGAGGTGAGAAGAACCTGAAAGCAGAGGGAGCAGAGTCTGGGTTACTTCAGGGTGACCAGGGGCTCGATAGACGAATGCCCACCGATGTCGGGTGCTTCAGGTGAGAAAATGCGATGCTTGACTCTGCAGCCATGGGGACCAGGAGATGTTAACGATGACCCAAGTCCGGAGGTGAGCTGTCCCACGCAGGATGCTGAGTGCTGAGGGGTCAGTGTCGGAAATGAACACCAACAAGCCTTGTCAAAGGCAACCCAAGCGAGCAGAGGAAACAAGTTATGGTGAGGACTAGCAAGGTCCTGGGGACTTTCCAAGCGATGGGGAGTCAGGGCACATCTGGAGCAACCAGAGAAGCCCAAGGAAATTCAAAGTGACACTCGCTAAGACCCACAGACCAGCGGACCAGGGTTCGCTAAAGGACCTCGAGCGGAATCACAAAGCACCAGCCCATAGAGCACTCGTGGAGTGGAGGCCAGAGATCTTCAGTGGGAATACCACTTGGGATCGGGACTACTCGTAGTCCAATGACCAGCCTCAGGGATCGCCGAAAAGCATATGCTCCTGCAAAAGTACACGGGGCACAGGGGTTCGGGTTGCACGGTCCCCACGAGGGATACTGGTCTCAGGATTACTGAGAGAGCAGATCGACCTCAGAGATGCTCAGGAACCTACCTCCTGTGTTGCAGAAATGTTGGGAGTCCTCATGAGCTTGGGAGATGCAAACTGGTCAGATGCGTTTAGGTGCCTGCTGCTGCAGAGGAGTAACTCCTTTACTCCAAGGGAGATTCTTCTGTCGTCCAGTGAAGTGTAGACCATCGAAGTACTTGGTTTCTGCTTTTAGAGTTTAGTCCAGGTAAAATCCAAAGTCCTGTTGTCAGGTTTCCTACTTTATACCCAAGGAAGGGGTTGGACTAACTTTGGGGACCCACCTAGGGGAGGGTCAGGACAGAGGGGTGGCTACACACATGTCCTTTGTCCAGTTTCGCACCAGAGCAGGAACAAATGGCTCCTACAACCAGTTTGAGCTGGACTATGCCTGGGGACACCAAATGTGCCCCCAGTGCAGACTTTCTGGCACTGTGAGTGCACCCACCCAGCCCCAATACACTAAAGCCTGTCTGGGAGGTGGTCACACCTCCTTTGTAACAGGAAACCTATTGTCAAGCCTTCCTCTGCTCGAGCTTGGCTCAGCAGCAGGAGGGCAGACCTGTGTCTGTTGCTGGCAGCATCCATTTTGTGATGCCCCGGTGGAGAAAGCTGGTACCGGGTGTACAAGTGTTTCACATAAGTCCCTCTAGAAGGGTGGCATCATACCTCCCTGCCAGTTTCTGGCGGGGAGGTATGATTCCAAGGTGTTTGACACCAAGCACAACATGTTTCTAAGCAGCCCTTTTAAAGTTAGCATTTACCGCGAGGTTATAATGCACTTAAATATATATGGTTGGCTGCATCACAGACAACCCCGGAAAATAGGTTCCGAAGGCTTCAGAGGGGATCTGCTCATGCAGGGGCACCCTCTCACACAAAACCCAGCGCCCTGCCTTCAGGATTGATAAGGCCTGCCTTAGGGGTGACTGATAGGTTTATATGCGCAGTGATTTAGAATAGATATAGGTAACCTATATCTAAGTAAGGGGTGCATGCGCCACTTTACACAGGCTGCAGTAGACGACCTATTGTATCATTTTGAATGGCGTCTCAGGGGTGGCACAATACATGCTTCAGCCCCTGGGAGGCTCTGGTATACCCATGCCCTGGGTACGTGGTGTACCTTATACTAGGGACTGATAAGGGTACCCCAGTATACAATCTGGGGTGTACCTAAAGTACATGCAATTAACTTAGAGGAGAAAGCAGATTGACTGGGGTCCTGAATAGCAGGATCTCAGTCAGTCTAAGTCGAAAACAGTGATACATCATCAAAAAGTGTGGGTAACTATAAGAAGCAGATCCTACTCTCCTACAAAGTCCATCAACCCTCCTTTTGTTTTAGTATAATGCTAAATGGGAGCTATCTGAAGCCTAACACCTGCACCCCAAAGCAGTGGAAGAAAGCAAATGTACACTGCATGTTTTCACTTCACAAGTATTTAACACAAACTATTAGTTGGAGGTAGGTTTTTATCTTTAGAGATTCAAAGGAAGAGGAGAGTCCAGGCTAAAGATTCCGCACCAGTCAGCAATACCCTATCTAGGCTTGGTCTATTGTTGCATTTTATGGTGCACACAGGCCTGGAACAAGACCTTCATAGGTTCCAAAAAATGGCACAGGTGCCACTAGAACAAATTGAACAAGGGGTGGGCCAGCACTCAACTAATAGATCATGTGAATGGAACTTGTTTATACTCCACAAATAAAGACTCAACATTAGGATAACAGTGTATTAAGTTCTTCCCAAAAAGTAAAAAAAAAACACTGATGAATTTTGATTGTAGTTATAAAAATGTTTATTCTTTTCTCAATTTCTTAAAATTAATAATCGCCAATGCGTTTCGTCCTCATATGGACTTCTTCAGGGCTCCGATGTGATTTAAGATCTTTATTTCGCTTAAAGGATTCTTATGTGCGATGTTCAGCTGAACCGGACACTACTTGGGTAGGAGGGGAGATGCATATCCCAAATAACATAATTTTAAAACCTGAATAGAAACTAAATCCCCTAGGATCAAGAGGAGCAACATGAATACATGTATTTGTGTTTCGTAGCATACTGTCTTGTTTTAAAACTCAAATGGATTGCACATAAGAATCCTTTAAGCCAAATAAAGATCTTAAAATACATCGGAGCCCTGAAGAAGTCTGTATGCGGTTTTTATCTTTGTGCAACTCCCTATTAAAGAGATGTGCTTGCACTGTTCGATTAAAAGTGTTATCTGTGTATATGAGTAAATTACACAACTATTGATGTAAATGGCAGCCACAGATTTTTTTATTTAATTATTTTATAGTGCTGCTCATCCCAATGAAGGGTGACACTGCCAGACAAAATCATACATGTGTGATCAATGTGCAGGAAATGTCACAAAAGACAATGAGGGTTATAACTTATAGAATGTAAGACTCTCATATCATCCATACTTTGAATATTATAAGTAAAGAGTGAACGTTCGGGAGAAACAAAGTCAGGATATAAAACCTAACAGAGTGAGTGTGGGGGTTTATACTAAGCGGACTTCATTACTTCCCTAAGAACCCCTCTCTGCAATCTTAGAATAACAACAGATTGAGAAGAAAACCAGCAAAATGTGAGCCCTGGGCTAACAGTTTCCATCCAGCTCCTTGATGCCTGTAAATAGATCGGTCTGCATCAGAAGGCTGGCAGCTTATGAACCGGAAGTACAAAGTGAGCTCAGAGTCAAGAGCAGGAGCCCGCGGACCCATCTACATAAAAACAAACCTGTGATCTGCATGGTACACGTCGTGCTTTGCAGCAGGCACATTGACCCGCCATGGTACTTTGAGTCAAAAGTGTAACTGGTCAAAACACAGAACGGAGTTACCCATAATCCCCTCAAAATGGCGGGCACAGAATGCTCTCTGCAGCAGGTGTTCACAAACCATGCAAGCAATATTTTAAAATGCAGCCTCTCTGTGACCAATTAAACACTCTAGAACATATTTACTGTCACTTGTTGCCAATTTCTTTGCAGATTTTATTTTTAAGTAAATGTAGAAGTTCAAGGCTGGTTGGTTAGTCCGACATTTATAATAGGTCAACAACAAACCTACAG
The DNA here is from genome assembly GCF_964261635.1 of Lissotriton helveticus. Classification (NCBI taxonomy): domain Eukaryota; kingdom Metazoa; phylum Chordata; class Amphibia; order Caudata; family Salamandridae; genus Lissotriton; species Lissotriton helveticus. Next base: position 47,696,403 of record NC_136061.1, read on the forward strand.
GTGTCACAGTGCACGCTTCCGTGACGTAAGCACAGCGCACCTGAGGTTGGGGCGCACTGAGGCCCCTGGTCCCAGCATGTTGAGCCCATCAGCCCCCCCCCACACGGTGCCCCCACCCGCCCAGAGATGCTGGTGCCTTCCCGCGGGGGTGCGCCCACGGCTCCCCGCCCCAGGCCCGCTCTCACCCCCGGCTCTTCCCACGGCGTCTCCTCCGTCCAGTGCTTCCTCGCCGCCTCGTCCCGTGTCTGCTGTGGGGGCAGCGCCGGGGGTTGTGTTGGTTGTAAGGCGACCCTCTTGCCCGTGACGTGCCTCCCATCCCAGAGCCGACCGTGGGCGCCCTGCACCCGGTGTCCGGTGTCCCGAGCCTCATAAATCACGAGTGGGGGAGGGGCGCTGCAGTCCACTCTCCGGGGGTGGATGTGTGAGAGCGGAGGTGGAACGGAACGGACGCGGGCCAGGGCCTCCCCCGTTCATGTCCTCACCTATGACCGTGAGCACCCCTGGCGTGTTTGTCTGTCCGGGAGCAGGTACCCACAGTCTGGGTCATTGCACTCTTCTGTTGTTGTTTTTTGCACCTGCTCGCTTGCTGTCCAGAGAGTGCTCAGTAGGTGAGATCGGGGTTAGTTGTCCAAGGTCACACTGTTTGATTGTGCGTCATCAGTGTGTGTCCTACTTTTTTACTGCTACCAAGGACATTGTTTTCTGGCTGAAAGCGCACGAAGCTCCGGTATTGCCAGGCACTTTCTTTCACAAAGATAAAGTGTGAAAGAGTCGGCCACATTTGTAAGGGGGGCTGAGGGGGTGTGTCAGAGACATATAAAAGGCTTTCATTCTGAGACATCTCTCATACCTTTGCCATAAATGCATTATAACACTCAAATCTTACTTTACTTGTCTTCTTAGATCAAACTCTGGCAAGCTGTGCTGTCTGGTTACAGAATACTTATTGGGGACAAAGGTATTTAGTAATATCTGCAACAAGGTTGGCAGAAAGAAAGATCTGGGTCGAAGTAGACATTGACTTTCTTTACCTTCTGTGCAGTCATATGAGTGGGTTTGAAAGCCAAAACAAATTGCAGCCTATTCTCTTCTACTTGTCAAAAGTAGTTCTGTTTCAGCCTAGTTCATGCACAGGAAGGACTTCATCGCGAGCTACAGGAGCCTCAGACACCCAGTGATTTGTCTCCATGTTCATCGGGTCTGTCGGTTGATGGCATATTAGTGCATCATAAGCGAAACTGATCATCTGTGCCTTAGACTGCGTGCCTATTGTTGGACTAGGCCCTCTCTGCAGGGTCACCCCCATGCTTGTTGCCATCACCCCACCTGATTTCAGAAATTCAATTTTGTTGGCATTAGGACTCTGCACTTCACCACAACTAACCAGTTCTAAAGTGCTTGTGCGCTTTCCATAAAACATGGTTCAATTGGCCTACACCTGATTAGCACATTTAATTTATTCACCAGTATATGGTACTACATGTACCCAGGGCCTGTAAATTAAACGCTACTAGTGGGCCTGCAGCACTCATTGTGACATCCACTAAAGTAGCCCTTTAAAACATATCTCAGTCCTGCTGTAGGATGTAGTGCAGTTTGTTTTAAACTGTTTTTTAATGCTTTTTTTGTTAGGTAAAACACAACAGACAACTGTCCATCACTGAGCATACAATGGCAACCACCGGTAGCCTAACTGGTATCTCACCACAAATTCTTGGGTTCCCCCGACCCCAGCACATGAATCAGCAATGTTCCATGTTCAGGAGGCCCCTGATCTTCTGGGGGATTCTGCTCCTACGCCCCCATCTCCTGCATCCACAGCTCCACCCAGCATATCAATGTTCAGAACAGGACGCTATGGGAGCCCCTCTTCTTTCCAACCAATTCCATAGTGTGCCAGTCCCCCCATACTTTTTAGAAATTTTCTAGAGCAACTTCAATCTCGTACACTACTCATTTCGCTCCCATACAGTGCGTCATACCCACCACCCTTGTGTGGGTATTGGGCACCTGGGTGGATCCACACTTAATTTGCTGTATCCCTTTTCATCAGTGCAAGCCACAAGGTGCAAAAGAGGAACTTGCTCCGTGGTAGGACAGCGCCTCCCAGGACCCCCAAAAGCATAAATGGGACCAATGCTTTCAAAACAGATGCGAGTTCCCCTGTCATCTCCCCCAGTACTCCTGTATGCGGGGGCATCGCTGAAGTGTGTGGAAGAAAGTACTATCGATGTCATCGCATCTCAGGCAGTTGGGGAAGTTGCCCTTCCCATCTTAGACAGACGGCCATGGTTGTAGACTCCACGTGAAGCACTTTCAACTGAATAAACCTGAAGCTTGTTTTGATTCCAATTTCTCAAGGGTGCATCGGTGCGCTTTCCCAATTAACGTCCTCCTTCTCACCTACCTCTTGTTCCCATGTGGTGCTCAGTCTGATCAAGTTGTCTATTCTATTATTGATCAGCGTCTGGTAAGTGAAGGAAATCAACTTCCCAGGGATTCCCTCCATCAGTGTGAGCACCTGCTGAGGTCTTTTTGGGAATACCAGAACTTCAGGGCGCACGCCTTGTTAACCGCTAAACAGTGACAAGCAAGAGTAAAACAGGTGTAGGCAATAGGGCGAGTGGTAATACCTCACAACCACTCAGAAAGGCCAGAAACTGGTCAACAATGAATATGAACAACTGTGCCCCTGCACTAACACAAAAGCGTACAATACCAAAATTTGTATATGATTGTAACATAAAATAGTGACATATAGCGCATCAATCTAAACAGTTGGTGGAGATACGTAATTCAATGAAAGTTCATCTATTGAGACGGGTAAGTCAATCAATAGTCTGTATTGGGTGTGTCCATTTTCTGTTTATTGTTCCGTTTCAAAAAAGCCAACACGTGTTTCATCGCAAGGAACAAATGCGAATCTTCAGGGCTAAACAAAAAATACAGAGTCTGTTTTTACTACACATGTTTTGATTATAATATCTATGTAGACAACGGGTGACTCATGGTGTCACCCTGGTAGACAAAGGCATGCGCAGAAGGTGGTAATGTGACTTAGTGTATATGTGGAGAACAGTCATGGCTAAGGTGACATAAGTGACATGGTGGTGTGTGTCGTGCCAAACAATATCTGTCAGGAACAAGGTGACTGGTGTGACTTGTTGATCATTGCTTGAACAAAAACCTGGCCGGTTAGACGAGTGAAGTGGTAAGACAGGTGGTGTGTGGTATAGAAAGGACGGTTTCCCAAGATTTCTCATGAGTGACATAAGTGAACGTAATTGAATCGCATTAGGAATGACAATGTTACATAATTGTGGTTGTCAATTGCTTGGTGCGTATAGAGTATGGTATCAAAAATTATTTATATTCTAAAGTGCGCACTTTGATCAAATTAATTCTGTGAAGGTGGACTACAGTTACGACATACCAGACATACCTGGAGAATGGCTTTATGGACAGGATGTGCTGATATGGAGTGGACACAAGAAAGGGCGCGAAAGGACCGGTCAGGGCGTGGACTGTGTTGATCGTCAGTGAGAGGATTTAAACAAAGGGGGAGACAAATGGAAGAGAAGCGGAGGAAAAATTGTAAATGTCAATTTATAGAAAGCTTATCTGAATTGAAGCACAGTGAAAAACACGCTGGGCGTTAGATTTGAACTATGGAAGACAGGAGGGTAGAGTCCATTGAAAAGAATTTTATATGGGAAAGATAAAGGGATATGGATTAATGCCGTACTCCGGTGTGACAAAATCCAAGAACTAAAAACCAATCAACCAAAATATTAGTAGGGTAAACAACACGGAGCTAAATGCGATTGCAGGCCACTAGCTTTGTGATGGGGCGCTTTGGAGACACGTTCAAAAATTAGAAAAGTACAAAATTATTATTATTGTAAATATAGGAACTCACCCGGCTAACCAAAAATTTTTGTCTATTTGGCTTCAATGCAAAAGGGGTGTCTGCCACGGTAACGGCAGAAAACCAAGTATCGCGTTATTTTGTTATTTTGTCAACAGTATCTGATGTGTGGATAAACACATCTGCAAAGAAAGCAAGATTTACAGCGCATTTACAAAGATTGAATTTCAAAATCGACAATACAACCCGGTAACAAAGGCGCATGGTAGTGAGAGAAATCCTACCTTAGTAATAGGCAGGTTGAGTAGAAACCGGGAGGAGCGAGGTCCTTGTGGTTGCAGGGCGGGTGCGCTCGTGAACCACAAAGTGCCTTGTCCTTAGGAGAGAGTAAAAAGGCGGGTGTAAGACTCTAAGTAATGTAGAGAAACCAGATCGTTTTGAAACTCAAACGCTGATTTCCATGGGGACACAATAGTTACGGGTCTGAATGCGCTTACCTGGCGGACGTAATTCCCCCTCTTCGAGTTTCCCGGCGCCGTGTTTCGTGAACGGACACGTGACCGGAAGTGGGGCTCATTTAAATAATGATTACGTGTTGGTGAGTTCCAGAGACTAGAACGTAGTCCTAGAGCTCTAATGTGGATGTGCATGGCCACAGAAAGAAGAGTTACTACCCCGAGTTAAAGGGTAGAATAAAAATTAAAATTTGGCTCAACGAATAATGTGTAAATATCCGGCTTGCGCGCATGTGTCTTGCGCGGAAATGAGATGTTGAAAAACATTATTCCTCATGCGAGAAAGATATGATTTCTATTTTACGTTACTAGTTTAGTGTTGACAACGTTAAAATACATGGCGTATTTTAACTAAATACCTTGTACAATGTCAATCACCAAAGGGAGGTGATGTGTATAACTGCTGCGAGGCCCAACTAGGACCTCATTCATAGCCCATCAGGGATATGATGGGATAATAGTGTCGTGTATTTCTATAGGTTCTGAATCGATCCCCCTATTCCTGACCCTATTCTGGTTAAACTAACTATCAAGTTAACTAACAGTCAGCCCATGAGGCAAGAAATCCCCCATGATGCAGATACCGTTATCTGACGCAGTCACACTACGGCACAGGAACGTGTTATCTGATTAGGTCATAACGCTTGAGATCTAATTAGACAAGCGACATTCCTCCAGCCCCTGATAAGGCATACGACGTTCTCATAACAAATCAAACCTATGACAACCTGGATAATCCGTGCTGCCATTGTTTTGATTTCACAGAGAACTTTAGTAAAGAATGTGCTAACGAGCAAGTCGTATGACATCTTTATTGACGTACCTATGTCCATCCTTACGTCAATCCCGGCACCTTTAAGGTATAAATATTGCCGACCTTGCCCTATGCAAAGACACGCGTGGTGACAAGACGGAGCAGCCATACTTGCCGAAGCCGAGAGCAGAAGCAGACCCCGCTGGCAGCAGCCCCGCCTTCCTGACGCGCTGAGAGACGCGCTGCTATCTCAAGCCGAGAGACCCAGCACCGGCGCTTCCGGGTAGCCCTCGCAGGCAGCCTGGAATATCGAGAGCAGAGAAAGAGATACCATTCCTCATTCATCCTAACTTCCAGGTACAGAACTGAATAACCCCTCACAGAGAATTCTTTAGTTATTCACTTGGCAAAAACAAACTTAACTTAAACTGTAACTTTCTATTCCCGCCCACGCATTAGACTTAGGTCAGGTACACGGGGTAGGCGTATTTAGAAACACCAGTTGAGTACGTTTAGTCAAATGTATATGTGTATGTAAATATATTTTAATCATTTTAAAACATCATATGGCTCAGAAACCATATCAATGTTTTTACAGTATTATTTTATACTATTGCTTTTAATGTATGCACTTTACTTAACTATAAGTATTGCAATAATATCGATCCATTTCTCTTGTACGAGAAAAGAGACTGATCAATAAATAACACCTTTTTATTGAACACACCCGTCTCTTCCTTTTCTCTACATTCTGATGAGACTAAGAATGCACGTACTGACTGAGTAAAATAATTGCCTTGTGCTCACACGACTCTTGAGATTGACTCTTGATTAGGGGAGAGCAAAGTTGTCATGTTCTATCGTTGTCAGAAACTAAATCCCTTCTTGTCTAATCAGGGGAGTTAATCCTTCCTTGAACATTCGAGAAAGTTTCTAGCGAACTCTGAGCTTAGCTGGCAAACCCAAAAATTAAGTCTAGTATCGACAGTAGTAGACCTAGTTAACGTCTGGTCTAGGCCTTTACTGCTGTAGGTACTATTCCAATGCGCAGAGCCTATTGGGAAAATAGGAGCTACACTACATGGCGCCCAACGTATTTGGAAAGGGCGATAAAACTAACGTAAGACATTTAGAGTAACTCAGTCGTGCTTTCTCACTCAGACCCCTTTTCCCAAATACTCCAAAGACGTCTGGAGTGGGTGAAAGGTTATATCCTCCAAAACATCGCAGGAGGGAACTCCTATGTATGGTTTTTGGTCAAGTCAACGTTGAAGGATAAAACAGTTCCAGAATATTGTGCATCTAATCTCTGTTTCCATAAAGAAACCTGATCTGCAAATAAACATAATACCATCCTGTCTGTAAAATGGGAGACAGTGATGAAGAAAGAGAAGCAATTAGATTAGCTACTGAAATAGCAGATGCTGATGCTACCATGCAAACAGCAGACCCGGATATAATACTCATCCAGGTCGCCAAAAGGAGATCTATAACCTTAAAACTTATAGAAAATGGACTGACACCTAGAGGTGGCACAGTCATATTCGTAATTGAGGCACACGAATATCGGCAGACAGAGGTATACTATACATGGATACATTTTCCAGCAGCAAATGCTGTAACAAAGTACTTCCACTATTACAAAGTAGAGGAACCTCCTGACATTTACACTCCTTTCGAGGAGGTGGAAGTACCACTCAAATTCCAAGAGCATTTGCTCTTATTTGATGGCGCCCTAATACATAACAATCACATTACAAGGCTCGGTCCTTTAGGAAGACCAGGAGCAACGTGGCCGGTCCTAGCCGGATACACACCACATCCAGACATCGATAGGATGCCTGCAGCTGAATTATTAACACAGCTGAAACAATTACTACAAATTCATAGACAATTAGTTCAGTATGTAATGCGGACTTCAACAATTCAGCCAGCGATTAAACTACCACAGCTGACCCCATACCAGGGGAACACAAATAAAATTACACCACAGAACATCCAATCCTGCCTAGGTAAGGTTCCAGCTAAACGGGAACAAATACCATTCTGGTTGGCACAGAAAATTACCCAAATAGAGGCGGTGTTTCCTGACACCACCCCGCTGGAAAAACACAGGATTCTGACTATATGTCTCCCAATGGGAATCGCACCACACATTGAGGACTGTGACACTTGGGGTACAGTCTTTGCTTCCATCTACACAAAAACGCACGGTGTTCCATCCATTTCGGTAATACCAGATGTGCTTAAACAAATTCAAGATGAATACGGTCCAGAACCTGCTTTAACTCTTGGTATGAAATTACTGAAAGACTTCAAGCAGGTCTCGGCTATATTACTAGCCAACATAAAAGGTGAAGCAGCGAACGTGGCGATCCGCCAGAGGTTAAAAGAGACAGATATAGCAGACCAACCAGCTGAAATTGCCAGAATCATAGAAAAATCCTATGAAGAACTAGGCAGAGATAGTCTAGGTGGAATACCAGTAAAACCGCAACTGACTACAAGTCCAGAAAAAATGTTTTTTAACAATAATAATAATTCACCAAAAAAGAACTGGGATGGAAACAAACAATCCAATCCTAAAGAAAAGAAATTCCAGTCCAGAGGAAGGTCTCCTAGGCGAAGAGAGATATCTCCAAACCCGAGACAAAGGTCACCCCAGAGTGACCCCTCTGGGAATAGATATAACCTTAGAAATAGGGATAATATTAAAAAACCTGATAGATATCAAGACATTGATACACGTCCCTCTCAATCTTTTCAGAATTCCTTGCAGAAATCGGAAAGAAGAGGACGATCAGAAGAGCACGCCAAGTCCAAAGACAAGGAACCTGCTCAACTGAAAAAGAAATTACAATTTCCAAAAAAGAAGGTAGCCAGTATCAAGGTAGTTAACAATGCCGAGAATACTGAGGACACAACTGAAAAACGGAGAGTGGGCTCAGACAATGCTAGACAGCGCAGCAGAGGTGAGCATAGCTCGCAAAGTCCTTATGAATCATCTGGAGACAGTGGACACGAATGAATACCTTCAAGTGGAAACTGCAGATACCAGAGTTAGCAAGCCCCACAAGATATACGAGATAACATTACGTATAGAGGGAGATAAGACTAGGAAAATAAGGGGACTATTTTGGGATAACCTATCCAAGGGCTATGACATCCTTCTAGCTGAAAAAGACTGGCCACCAGAGTTTGTCAGGGAGTGCCCTCATGGCGAAGAAGTAATTATGCCTGCCTTCTCGAATCAAATCCCGATTCATGAAAAAAATATACACTTGCTAGAAAGTGGGCAGTGGCCTTAGCACCTGCTTTATATAAAAATCATGTAGGATGGGATGAGGATTCTCCTCCTCACAAAATCCAGTTAAAATCACAACCAACTGCACAAAGGCAGTACCCAATTAAGCAAGAAGCTAAAAAACAGGTAAATGAAATACTAGACCAGCTAGAATACCAGGGGGTGATTGAAACTTGCACCTCACAAATGAACAATCCTTTGTTTCCGGTCTCCAAACCAGACAATTCATACCGTCTAGTTTTGGATTACCGACACCTTAACACATGTTGCAAAACTTTTGCAGTGCAAAACTCACACAGTGCTGCACTAATGAATAACATAGTGCGCAAAAAATACAAAACAACCTTGGACATCTCCAATGGATTCTTTTGTCAAAACATAGCACCAGAGAGCAGATCTTTAACTGCATTCTCAGTAAATGGCACTCAAAAACAATTCTGTCGGTTAGCCCAGGGGTACAAGAACAGCCCGGGGGTATTCTCAGCGAGAGTAACAGAATTACTACAACTATATGATGATGAAGCATTATCTTATGTCGATGACATTTACTTAACAGACGATGACTTGGAGACTCACTTGAAAAGGGTGAACACCATAATACTTGGTTTCGCTGCAGAGGGTTACAAATTCAACTTTAAAAAATCCAGAATTGCCCATCTAAAAGTTCTATACGAAGGATATGAATTATCAAGTATAGCCTGGTTGACAATTTTTTGAGAACTAGAAGAATAAAAAAATCTAAAATATGAAAAGACGTATCCTCTGCCAATCGACATTCTGCCTCTACGACATTACGCCTGTGTAATCTATACAGACGGACATGCTCAACCCTCCGTTTGGGGAGAACATGCATACAATCCCACATGTGAGATTACAAAAGAAGTGTGGCGCGGAGGTAAACTAAGACCTCTATTAACAAAATCACACTCAGTAGAAACTAATTCAGAACTACAAACTGAAATAATAGCTTTGAAAATGGCGCTAGATAATGCGGATCGCGAATTCCCGACACTTATAGTGTCAGATTCATATTACTGCGTCAAAGCATATAACAATGATTTGCAGACATGGATTCAAAACGGTTACAAAGATGACACAGATGCACCAATAAAGCAGAGACTGCTCTGGGAACAAATAGGTCTTTTACAAAAAGAACTACCAAAGACTCACGTGACACACTCACTGAGTCATCAACGTGATGGCGTTCACGTTGTGGGGAATTCATTGGCTGAAGAAGCCGCAGCGGCAGCCACTAAACTGGCTCCCGTAGATCGAAAAAAGCGTGCATTAAAATACATTGACGGCGAAACATTGCTGGCAGTGAAAACATCATCAAAAGGCGACTGCTCAGCGTTACCGATCAACTATCCACTCAATTATACATACATAATCGATGCAAACTCCGTCCCTTTTGCTCGAATCCCTGGAGTGGGGGATAGAGTGATTCCAAACATGGACAGGAGAAACTTGTTAATCGCAGACGCACACATGGGCGAGGGTCACAGACACCTTAAATTAAAAGATTCTCTGGAAGAATTACAATCACGGTACTGGTGGCCAGGCATGAGCCTGCACTACACCATGTTTGTAAAAAACTGCCCAAACTGCAACAGAGATCGCAGTGGGGAGAGAAGCAGTTTAATACCTCGTCGTATCAAGGCAGATAATATTACCAGCAAAAAGAATGGCTTGCGATTAACATATACAGGCTAGTTTCCACTTATAATGTAGATCCACAGCACTCGGCTGACGTCCGTACTATTATACAAGATTTGCGAGTCTAAATGGCATATACGCTAAGAGCATGCTACGTTCGACCATTTCTCTCACTCAGGCAAACCAGCCTGGGGGGGAAACATGGCCAAATGAGCACAGCCCAGCGGGAATCTTCTCACTTCCTTCCTGAGGGTATGGGATGGTGTAAAGAAAAAACCAAGGCAGAAAGCAATCTATAATAGAAAGGATATTAGGTTCGGGAGCTGGGTGGGTCAAACATCTAATAAGTGTCCAACGTAGTCTAAATAACTTGCCAAGAAATTCTCTGAAGGGATTCAGTCCGTACGAATTATTATTCGGAACTAAGATGTTGATCTCTGACCTTGATAGTCAGACTTCAGTGGTAATAGAAAAAACCTTTGATGTCAAAGACCGTTTGGCTATTTTGCAGGACTTAAACAAAACAAGAAAAGACCTGAGCAACATACAGTTGAAACAACAGCCAACAACCACTGAAGAATCACCACCTGTCCCAGCAAGACCTGTCTGGATTCCAAAAGTCGGGGATCTAGTCAGGGAGAAGATCGCGGTAAAGAAGGAATTTGGGCCTTCTTACAGAAAAGCAGTTCCTGTCTTGTCTGTCAACGGGACAAGATCAGTTGTACTACCGCCACTTGCTGGAAAAAAGGAGAACCGAGTTGTATCCATCGACCTGGTAAAACCACAACATGTGGCCGATAACAAACGGTAGGCCAAGTGGACTCCCAATAAGTAGCAGAACACCAAGGTTTGCTACCAGTACAGAGGTCCTATCAAAGAGGCTCATCACATTCGAAACGCCTACTGAAGAACAACAAGGACTATGCAACAATGCAATAGAACTAAGACCTCTGAAAACCCAAATAAAAACATTTAGCAGAGACACACCAATCTACAATGAAGTTCCAAGTGAAAATGCAAGAAACAAAAATCCTGAACCAATTGGAACAATTGACAGAACTGCATCTGGTTACTTCATCAACTTCGATGATTCCTCTGAAGGTTTCAGCGAACAAAAGACACAGCCATCATCAAAATCCTTTAAAGACAAAGCTAAGGAACTTTTGAAACAACTGAAAGAAACATATCTGGTTTCTCCATGGATTGAATTTTGGGTGGGTTTTGGTGCATTTATCCTCATACTTTGGCTCATCATGGTATTTACTTTGGGACGCTTCATTGAGGGAAAATATGCTAAAATGGACACAGCAAGTCAGAACATCAACTTGGTCCTCAAACCACACACATCTTCACACGTCGAGAAAAGAGAACTTTCTTCAGAACTTTCTTCAGCCAACTTCACAGCAATTCCAATACCTGGTGGGGTAGCCTGGGACAACACTGACTATGAAATTTATGGTCCGGTCGAGATCCTGAAATATCCACACCAAATCAAGATCTCCTTGAGTGACTTTGCAAAACCAAACTCATTTGCTGATGATTGGGACTTTGAAAGTATAAACAATATGATGTCTGACTTAGTAATGTCTGCTAAATTTACAAAACATGATTATTTGCAAGGTTCTACAAATTATGATAGTATGTATTGCTATAACCATTATGGTAACAGTTTTTTGCATAAATCTGCACAACCAAGAAATGTTTTAAATTATAATCAATGGGAACATTGTGCTACACCTCCAAAAGGGAGCTCTAGAACCGTTTATGACAAATATTCATACTTTCAAGGTTTTAACACTAGTAATGCTGAAACATTTTATTACAAATTGTCAAACAAGACAGGGATGAAAACCATGATAACCAACACAAAATTGATATATTCAGATTCATTCTTTGAAAAAATGAATACTTTTGGATTTGATTATTGGGACAAAAATGTTGATTTGAAAAGTGTTTGGGGTACAAAAGAATGGCAAGTACAGGGTTTAGAAGCTTTGTTTAGAGCCTGCATGATCCCAGAACAAATGATATTTTTAAATGACACTGTTCAACAAACCACCTGTCTTGGCTTAGCCAAAATCAAAGATTTAAATAACCCGTCTATTCCAAAGCCAACAATGTTTAGCAATAGCTCTGAAACAGATGAAGAAATAGACATAAACCATATACTTAACCAAAACAGAACACATCCTGATTGGAAACAATGGTTGATCTGGCCCACAGATACAAATAACTGTCAAGATAGATTCCTGAATAAAACACAGGGTTTCAAAATGACCAGGCCAGACCCTAGATATCCCCAAAGACATCACCCAGGGATAATAACAACCTACAGTGTGGGCAAATTATGCCTTCAATGGCTACAGACTTCCACACTGCCTGAAATTAAGCAACACCTAACTTTACTTACTGATGGTGCTGACTTGCGTGATTTCATACTGGGACCACGCAAACAGCGTCAAAAGCGTTTCATAGCAGCCTCTGTATATGCAGCATACAATGAGGCCTGGAAGGTTACTCAAATTGAAACAGCAGAGAGAATACGTGAAATTGATCGTATTAATTTGGAAAAATCACTTTCTGTAGTGGACAATGGGTTAATGACTCTGTCCTCCAGAATATTTTCATTGGACAGCATTGTGTCTTCAGCAATCGATATATTATCGCAAGACTTACTGTTATTACAACATGGTCAGTCACAATTGCGTTCTATTGTACAGCTTGGCTGGACGTTACAAAATCTGCGTTCAGGCTACGTGCCTTGGCGTTTAATCAACACAACGTCACTATTCCAAATCTTTAACCTTACTGATAGACAAATCGGTATGGCGCAAAAGGGTGCTGATTATACAATCTTGAGCATTGAAAAACTAGAAAGATTACCAATGACAATGTCAGAACGACCTGTCAGTGAATGGATAATCCACGGAATCATAAATATTCCTATCTCAACCTTCAGGTTTCAATACTGCCAAAAATATATACAGGCTGGCATGTACGAGAAATTGGGAAAGGGGTACCTTAAAACAACTTGGAACCTGCCCTATTCACATGCATGTGTCAGTAATAAAGGACAGAAAGTGTTTCTTAGTGGCAACAATTGTGCTATGTCACTAAGCGGCACGCTTCTGTGTAACGGAATTAGTTTGCATGGAGCCTGTGAAGGGAATTCATACAACCTTTCATGTCACCAGCAAGGCGCACCTGCAACTGAAATAGAACCATTCTTTCAAAGACTCTATAATGGGAGTTACATTCTTATTGTAGACCGCAGATGTTGTAGTCTTATGCCCGGGACTCCTTATCTCGTCACTACGACGGCGAAGGTCAAGTGCTGTGGACGTTCTTTGTTCCCCAGCTCCTTTCCAGACAGGGAGGCGAGGGCATGGCCCAGTTTGAAAATTACTTCTATTCGAATAGACACTTTAAGCAGAATGAAAACAGTGCTTCTTCAGACGCCTACAAGGCTCACGTCATCTAAAGAAACGTATGATCTACAAGTCGCAAGGACGACTGCAGAGATACATACATTATTATCAACCAATTCCCCCGTACATTTCGTGGAAATCCTGAGCGAAATCTTAAATATTTCTGATACCACTGGGGTCTCAAAGGTATTTAAGACAGTATTTTCGATGGCATTAACACCATTCAAAGCCATACTGGGTATTTTTCCAGATTTCGTCCATTCGATTTTTGGCGGACTTCTCGCGACAATGGAAGATACGATCCTAGGACTCTCCCGGCTTAGAGACCTAAACATGACTTGGTTTCTATCATTTCGACCAATGTGGCAAAGGTGTGTTTTACCTGTACTAAGGTGTCTGCTATGCGGAGAAGAATGCGTGTTAGACACCTGTCTGACGCTACAATCGGATGCGCCGGTGGATGCAGATACACTGCTGGTTCCTACCAAGGTTCACGCTTTGTGCTGCCCTCGAAGGCTGCCAATTCTGATGACGGCATTCCTGGAATCTTAACCACTACGATTGAAGGGTAGTGAAGTTCAAGATAAAAGCAGCATCGAACAGGTACGACCTTCTGTCAGCAATGCAAATCAGAATGTCAATGCAGACAATCATGCGCATGAATGCATGGTTACACCTATTTCCGACTTAGTGGAACTTTCCCATGAAGCTGTTGACAGTTTTTTCGAAAGCCTGAATGATATGATGTTCTCTCCGGAACAGAAATAGAGACTTTTGAGTAAACTCGCACACGGCGTTCCCTGAATTCGGTCTTCAACTTTTAAAAAATAAAGTCACATGAACAATTACAATCCAGTTCACGGACAGCAACTTTTTTCAGCAAGCCCCTTAAAATATTTTTCTATATATTTTTTTCCCGGGACACTGATCTTCTGCTTAAAGTAAGAAACTATTCCTAGAGAACTAAGATTTCTATTTTTAGATACTTTATATAGACTTTAGCTGCCCGCTGGTATGTTCACAAATATTTTATTATGTGATGAAATGGTCTCGACTTTCCTTTCTGTATAGCTATATTAAGAGCCATTTCATGTGTACTACTCATATACCAAAAAGCAATAATGCATAAAAATGCGTGTTTACTTTTGCATTTAACTCATAGCTTAAGTGCATACAATATATATGACTGCAATTTTTCAGTATATTTGAAAATTTCGAAATGCATTTATGTATTTTGGGGTGGTAAGGTATACACTATACTCTATAGTATGTTGTACTATGTTATACTATGCATAGATTAGTAGATATGACCATAGTTAGCGTGGAGTGGGTGTCGTGTATTTCTATAGGTTCTGAATCGATCCCCCTATTCCTGACCCTATTCTGGTTAAACTAACTATCAAGTTAACTAACAGTCAGCCCATGAGGCAAGAAATCCCCCATGATGCAGATACCGTTATCTGACGCAGTCACACTACGGCACAGGAACGTGTTATCTGATTAGGTCATAATGCTTGAGATCTAATTAGACAAGCGACATTCCTCCAGCCCCTGATAAGGCATACGACGTTCTCATAACAAATCAAACCTATGACAACCTGGATAATCCGTGCGGCCATTGTTTTGATTTCACAGAGAACTTTAGTAAAGAATGTGCTAACGAGCAAGTCGTATGACATCTTTATTGACGTACCTATGTCCATCCTTACGTCAATCCCGGCACCTTTAAGGTATAAATATTGCCGACCTTGCCCTATGCAAAGACACGCGTGGTGACAAGACGGAGCAGCCATACTTGCCGAAGCCGAGAGCAGAAGCAGACCCCGCTGGCAGCAGCCCCGCCTTCCTGACGCGCTGAGAGACGCGCTGCTATCTCAAGCCGAGAGACCCAGCACCGGCGCTTCCGGGTAGCCCTCGCAGGCAGCCTGGAATATCGAGAGCAGAGAAAGAGATACCATTCCTCATTCATCCTAACTTCCAGGTACAGAACTGAATAACCCCTCACAGAGAATTCTTTAGTTATTCACTTGGCAAAAACAAACTTAACTTAAACTGTAACTTTCTATTCCCGCCCACGCATTAGACTTAGGTCAGGTACACGGGGTAGGCGTATTTAGAAACACCAGTTGAGTACGTTTAGTCAAATGTATATGTGTATGTAAATATATTTTAATCATTTTAAAACATCATATGGCTCAGAAACCATATCAATGTTTTTACAGTATTATTTTATACTATTGCTTTTAATGTATGCACTTTACTTAACTATAAGTATTGCAATAATATCGATCCATTTCTCTTGTACGAGAAAAGAGACTGATCAATAAATAACACCTTTTTATTGAACACGCCCGTCTCTTCCTTTTCTCTACATTCTGATGAGACTAAGAATGCACGTACTGACTGAGTAAAATAATTGCCTTGTGCTCACACGACTCTTGAGATTGACTCTTGATTAGGGGAGAGCAAAGTTGTCATGTTCTATGGTTGTCAGAAACTAAATCCCTTCTTGTCTAATCAGGGGAGTTAATCCTTCCTTGAACATTCGAGAAAGTTTCTAGCGAACTCTGAGCTTAGCTGGCAAACCCAAAAATTAAGTCTAGTATCGACAGTAGTAGACCTAGTTAACGTCTGGTCTAGGCCTTTACTGCTGTAGGTACTATTCCAATGCGCAGAGCCTATTGGGAAAATAGGAGCTACACTACAAAAGAATATGTGACTAAACACCCAGCAAGGTCAATAAGGGCATCAACATGTAGGTGTGTCTACATGTCAAAATGAGATAATATAATTGTTGATATTAACCAACGTCTCAATGTGGAGACGTGAGCAAGATACATAGCATTAGACTACCCGGGTAGGGGTAAGGTCATTTATAACGATAGATTGCGATTTGCGAACTATTCCATCGCACAGAGGATCAGGAATTGGTTCTGACTACGTGATTGTAGTAAGATGGAGCAACTAGTTACTCCTATGAACAAGTTAGTATACATACTGGTTCAGAACGCAAAATGAGAACAACAACATAGTATAAGTGAAATACAGTAGGAAATATCAATACATATTCAATTTGGAGTTCTTAAGGGGGAAAGAGAAATACAGCGACATAAATACAGTTAGAAACAGGTAGTTAATTTCAGTCGCCCAGGAAAAATTGCAATTCGGGGTCATAATTTAAACCGCATTCAATGCTCCGAAGGCGCATAATCCAAGTCGCTTCCTTGCGTCTTAGAAGTAGTTCACGGTTACCACCTCTCACATGGATGGGTACGGTTTCTATTCCATAGAAAGAAACCTGAAAGTCGTCTGTGTTAGGTTGACACTTGGCTACATGAAGGGCCACGGGGTATTTAGGATCATGCTTCAAGATTGCTCTCATATGTTCTGAGATTCTTTCTTTCAAAGCTCGTATTGTACTACCAACGTACTTCTTACCACAATGGCATTCAATGATGTAAATTACATATTTGGTGGTGCAATTTATGTTGGTTCTGATCTCGTATGATTCTTCTGAGGGGCCCGTGAAGTGTTTGGTCTTGTGCTTGGCCCATTTACACATCGGGCATAATCCACATTTGAAGAAACCATTACCTCGTTGGGTAAGCCATGTCGGATTTCTATCTACCCGTGGCACTGTGGGACTGAGCCTGTTTCTCAGGGTCCTCCCTTTGCGAAATGTGATTTGAGGGGTGGCCGGGATCATTTCCTTTAATGTAGAATCATCTCTTAACAGCTTCCAGTGTTTCGTCAGGCTGGTTCTGATCGAGTTGTGTAGAGCATTGTATTCTGTGATCATTCTTACTGTACTCTCTTTCTTAAGCTGGGGGTCTTTAGTTTTCAGCGTTTCCTCTCTCTTTATTTTGTTTAATTTGGATTTTGCTTTCGACAAAATTGCTTTTGGGTAACCTCGTTTGGTGAATCTCTGATTCATGTCGTTGATTGTCTTATCCAGTTCCTCCTCATCGCTACAGTTTCGTCTTGCACGAAGAAACTCGCCAAAGGGTATAGACTTGATCTGGTGGAAGGGATGAAAACTGTCTGCTCTTAGAATTGCATTACAGGATGTGGGTTTCCTGTACAGTTTACTCTGTAGGGTGTTGTTGATTACATAAAATTCTAAGTCTAGAAATTCAATGTGCGATCTGCTTTGTTTCATAGTGAAACTGATTTCCCAAAGATTGTTGTTCAGAAAGTCAAAAAAACTTTGTAGTAGAGCATCCGTTCCGGTCCATAGTAAGATGCAGTCGTCTATGTAGCGACCCCAGAACAGAATGGAATCTGTGAATTGACTACTGGATGTACCCCAAAGATGGTCTGCTTCGAATGCTCCCATGAAGAGATTAGCGAAGGAGGGTGAGAATTTAGAACCCATGGCTACTCCACGTTTTTGTTGGTACCATTGCTTTTTGAACATAAAAAAGTTGTTCTCCAAGATCAAACTCATAGAAATAAGCATTTGAGTGTGCGACCAGAGAGAGGCGGGCCGTTTAGACAATACTTTGGTGATTGCTTCAATGCCTAGTTTTGGGTTGATGCTGGTATAGAGAGCAACCACATCCATAGTAACTAGTGTGGTACCTGGTTGCCATTCTAAATCTCCTAAAAGGCTGAGAATATGTTTGGAGTCTTGAATATATGAAGGGAGATTTCTGACAAGTGGGCCCAGAAATATATCAACATATTCCGCTAATCTCTCAGTTGGACCTCCATTTCCTGATACTATTGGTCTACCCGGGGGAAATGGGAGATGCTTGTGAATCTTAGGTAGTGTGTAAAGCCATGGATACGTTGGCTTGAGTACTTTCAGGTACATGTATTCTTCATCATTAAGGAGACCATCCTCTTTCCATTTGAGTAGATAGTCGTTGATCGTCTTTGTGAGCACACCCATGGGGTTGGATGCAATAGGTTCATAGCAGGAGAGGTCTGCTAATTGGGTCAATATTTCATTGTTGTAGTCTTCTGCGTTCATTACCACAATGTTTCCTCCTTTATCTGCCTCACGAATAATGATGGAGGGATTCTGCGTCAGTACAGATAAGGCGTTACGCTCTCCTTTGGTTTGGTTATCTTTAAATATGAATTTTTCTTGCAATTTTGTGGTGTTGATCTTATTAAGGTCTTCTAACACATGTCTATGAAAATTGTCAATGCTGTTACCGCCTGGTAGGGTAGGAGTCCATGTGGACTTGGATTTGAGACCACTGGCTACCCCCAAATCCATATCAATGTTAAGTTCTTCTAAGAGTTGCCCCATTTCCATAGGGCTGTCTTCTCGTTCGGTGATTGACAATAGTAAATAGACTGCTTGTATATCTTTTATTGTGTATACAACATTATCACTCAATACATCAGGAATGTTTTTGATATTTTTCTTAGTAGGAACTTTACCTGCAAAGTATTTTTTGATTTTTAGGTTGCGGACAAATTTGAAGAGATCTATTTTCGTTTGACATATATCCCCGGTGGAGTAAGGGTTAAAACTCAAACCTTTAGAGAGTAAATTGGTCATATCAGAAGTGAGGGGGAAGGAGGATAGGTTGATAACCTGTACTTCCGTATTCGTGTTATCTAGTTCTGTGTTCTCCCTGATCTGAGTTTTCTGCGATATTCGTCGTTTGCCGCCCCTGGACCCTCTGTGGGTTTTGGAGGTGTAGGACCTCTTCGGGATGGCGCCCTGTTCCCTTTGCGAATGCGTTCCATTTCCACTAAAAAAGGATTGCTGTTCGCGTCTAGATTATCTTCACTTTCTGTCTCTGGTTCGCTAGTACCTACAGTGTTTAAGGATGTGGTACTGGATGAGATGGAGCCTGGGGCAGATGTGTTACCCTCTGGTTTCTTTGATTTGTTGGAGGGAATCAGAGCATCATACTTACGATCGAAGGTGAACACTCTACCGTTGCGGTAGTCACCATCGTCTCTTTTAATTTGTCTAGCTTTTCTATTCTTGATTTCTTCCTGATGTTTAAGTAAAACCTCATCCAGAATGGTGTAGTTTTTTACAGTTGGTTCTGGCAGGTTGAGGTCTTTTATCTCTTGTTCCAGAAGAGCAATTTCATCCTGTAGTTTCAGAGTTTTGCGGTCAGCACTCTCTATAAGAATGTCCATAAGGACAAAAGAATTGTTGTTGACAGAGTCTTCCCATTTTTTCATAAGATCTACATCCAGATTATCATAGGTCGGAAAGATCTGAGAGCGTAGACCTCTGGGGATTTGTTTGAGGCGCATATATTGCTTCAAGGTAGTGGCATCCCACCATCGTGAGTTCTCTTGCATCTTCAATTTTTCAAGTCTTTTGAATTTTTCTTTAAGGCCCTCCACCCGGGGGGGACCAGAGATAGCTGCTGCTGTGTGTGTAGGCATGCCTTTAGCTAAATTTTCAAAGAGGTCTGCGGCTACTTTGTCTCGATCCATGGGGTGAGGAATGAGTTTAGATTGTAATGGAGTAAGGGAGTACGGTTTTAGAAGTACTTGCGGGGGGCAGCCCACTCTGGCAAGCTGATATAACTGTGAGCACCTGCTGAGGTCTTTTTGGGAATACCAGAACTTCAGGGCGCATGCCTTGTTAACCGCTAAACAGTGACAAGCAAGAGTAAAACAGGTGTAGGCAATAGGGCGAGTGGTAATACCTCACAACCACTCAGAAAGGCCAGAAACTGGTCAACAATGAATATGAACAACTGTGCCCCTGCACTAACACAAAAGCGTACAATACCAAAATTTGTATATGATTGTAACATAAAATAGTGACATATAGCGCATCAATCTAAACAGTTGGTGGAGATACGTAATTCAATGAAAGTTCATCTATTGAGACGGGTAAGTCAATCAATAGTCTGTATTGGGTGTGTCCATTTTCTGTTTATTGTTCCGTTTCAAAAAAGCCACCACGTGTTTCATCGCAAGGAACAAATGCGAATCTTCAGGGCTAAACAAAAAATACAGAGTCTGTTTTTACTACACATGTTTTGATTATAATATCTATGTAGACAACGGGTGACTCATGGTGTCACCCTGGTAGACAAAGGCATGCGCAGAAGGTGGTAATGTGACTTAGTGTATATGTGGAGAACAGTCATGGCTAAGGTGACATAAGTGACATGGTGGTGTGTGTCGTGCCAAACAATATCTGTCAGGAACAAGGTGACTGGTGTGACTTGTTGATCATTGCTTGAACAAAAACCTGGCCGGTTAGACGAGTGAAGTGGTAAGACAGGTGGTGTGTGGTATAGAAAGGACGGTTTCCCAAGATTTCTCATGAGTGACATAAGTGAACGTAATTGAATCGCATTAGGAATGACAATGTTACATAATTGTGGTTGTCAATTGCTTGGTGCGTATAGAGTATGGTATCAAAAATTATTTATATTCTAAAGTGCGCACTTTGATCAAATTAATTCTGTGAAGGTGGACTACAGTTACGACATACCAGACATACCTGGAGAATGGCTTTATGGACAGGATGTGCTGATATGGAGTGGACACAAGAAAGGGCGCGAAAGGACCGGTCAGGGCGTGGACTGTGTTGATCGTCAGTGAGAGGATTTAAACAAAGGGGGAGACAAATGGAAGAGAAGCGGAGGAAAAATTGTAAATGTCAATTTATAGAAAGCTTATCTGAATTGAAGCACAGTGAAAAACCTATATTTACAATAATAATAATTTTGTACTTTTCTAATTTTTTAACGTGTCTCCAAAGCGCCCCATCACAAAGCTAGTGGCCTGCAATCGCATTTAGCTCCGTGTTGTTTACCCTACTAATATTTTGGTTGATTGGTTTTTAGTTCTTGGACTTTGTCACACCGGAGTACGGCATTAATCCATATCCCTTTATCTTTCCCATATAAAATTCTTTTCAATGGACTCTACCCTCCTGTCTTCCATAGTTCAAATCTAACGCCCAGCGTGTTTTTCACTGTGCTTCAATTCAGATAAGCTTTCTATAAATTGACATTTACAATTTTTCCTCCGCTTCTCTTCCATTTGTCTCCCCCTTTGTTTAAATCCTCTCACTGACGATCAACACAGTCCACGCCCTGACCGGTCCTTTCGCGCCCTTTCTTGTGTCCACTCCATATCAGCACATCCTGTCCATAAAGCCATTCTCCAGGTATGTCTGGTATGTCGTAACTGTAGTCCACCTTCACAGAATTAATTTGATCAAAGTGCGCACTTTAGAATATAAATAATTTTTGATACCATACTCTATACGCACCAAGCAATTGACAACCACAATTATGTAACATTGTCATTCCTAATGCGATTCAATTACGTTCACTTATGTCACTCATGAGAAATCTTGGGAAACCGTCCTTTCTATACCACACACCACCTGTCTTACCACTTCACTCGTCTAACCGGCCAGGTTTTTGTTCAAGCAATGATCAACAAGTCACACCAGTCACCTTGTTCCTGACAGATATTGTTTGGCACGACACACACCACCATGTCACTTATGTCACCTTAGCCATGACTGTTCTCCACATATACACTAAGTCACATTACCACCTTCTGCGCATGCCTTTGTCTACCAGGGTGACACCATGAGTCACCCGTTGTCTACATAGATATTATAATCAAAACATGTGTAGTAAAAACAGACTCTGTATTTTTTGTTTAGCCCTGAAGATTCGCATTTGTTCCTTGCGATGAAACACGTGTTGGCTTTTTTGAAACGGAACAATAAACAGAAAATGGACACACCCAATACAGACTATTGATTGACTTACCCGTCTCAATAGATGAACTTTCATTGAATTACGTATCTCCACCAACTGTTTAGATTGATGCGCTATATGTCACTATTTTATGTTACAATCATATACAAATTTTGGTATTGTACGCTTTTGTGTTAGTGCAGGGGCACAGTTGTTCATATCCCTCCATCAGTATCCTATTCTCCACTGAGTTACTCTCCTATAGGCTCTCCCAGGCTACAGATTCCTTCACAAGGGTGTGTCTCAATTTGTAGTAGGGAGTTTGTAGTAGTGGATTCAACTTGTACGGGTTTCATTCCCACTGTTCCAGCAATATTCCCCAATGCATAGATAACTTTGACATCCCACTTACTGTGGTCCGATTTTCAACCAACATTTCGACCTGGCAAAATAAACCTGTTTCCAGACCTAACCCTTCTTTTTTAATACATATATGTCACTCCTTAGGTAGGCCCTAAACAGCCTGTATTGCAGGGTGGATTGTATTTAACTAGCAGGACATGTGTTGCTAAGTCTTACATGTCCTGGTAGTGAAAAACTCCTAAATTTGTTTTTGACTACTGTGAGGCCTACCTGTTCCATTGGAAAACATTGGGTTACCATATTACATTTAATAAGTACAAACTTTTGTCTGGGAGCAGGGAGAAATGGCATGTTTGTACTCAAATTAAATATAATTTAAAATCCTCTTTAATGGTATAGTCATATTTAAGATTACAACTTTGAAAATGCCACTTTTAGGAAGTTGGCATTTCCCTGCCCGAAAGCTTCTAAGGCCTTGTTGGAGTTTCCAGCTGCGTTGATCTTTTAATAGCACCCTTGTTAAGAATTGTACCCAGGCAGAGATCATTAGGGGACTAATAGTAGGCAGGATGGTCCCTCTGGGCAGTATTGTTGGGGCGGAGCTGTTCCTTGCCCCACTTAGATTGCAAAGGGTTAACCACCTGCACACACAAGGAATCCTAACTCTAGTCTTTTGTAACTAGAATTTTCCTAGACACTTTTTTTAGCTTTCGCAGGAGAGGGTAAGAACTTTCCAGAACCAGATGTGAGGGTAGCCTAGAAAATTACCTCTCTTCAAAGGATGGCACCAGGTGTAGGAAGGTGGAATCTGACTATGTGGGTGCCCCCACTTTTATTCTGGTGTTTTGATGGTTTTTGACTTAGTTTGTCTGGGATCCTGCTATTCAGGACCCCAGCCTATCTGCTTTCCTCTCTAAATTGAATGCATGTACTTTAGGTACACTCCAGCTTGGTTACTGGGTTACCCTTGTGAGTCCCTAGTATATGGTACCTTAGGTACTAAGGGCATAGGTACCCCAGAGGCCTACCCGGGGCTGAAGCATGTATTATGCCACCCCTAGGAATCCTTCCAAAATGGCACCACAGGTCTTGTAGTGCAACCTGGGTAAGGTGGTGCATGCACCCCTTACTGAGATATAGGTTACCTATATCTACCTTATATCACTGACACATATAAACCTATAAGTCACTCCTATGGCAGGCCTTGACAATCCTCAAGGCAGAGTGATTGGTTTTGTGTGAGAGGGTGCCCATGCATAAGCAGGACCCCTCTGCAGCTTTCGGAATCATGTCTCTGTAGCTGTTCTGCGATGCAGCCAGACCATATACTCTTAAGTGCATTATAACCTCGCGGTTAATGCTAACTTTGGAATGGCTACATGGAAACATGTCGTGTTTGGTGTCAAACACTTTGGAATCCTACCCCCCCCCACCAGTTCTGGCGGCGGGGGTAGAATTCCACCCTTCTAGAGGGAGAAGACATGTACACACTTACCTAACCGGTAATAGTTTAAAAGAGCACCAACATCACAAAATGGAGGCTGCAGCCACAGACACATGTCTGACCTCATGCTGCTGAACGAAACTCCGGCATTGGAGGCCTGAACAATAGGTTTCCTGTTACAGGGAGGTGTAACCACCTCCCCAGACAGGCTTTAGTGTATTGGGGCTGGGTGGCATTCAGATACTGCTTTTTAGACAGTGCTGGGGGCACACTTGGTGTCCCTGTAAACCGGTTGCAGGGGCACTCAGCCCCTGCTCTGGCGCGAAACTGGACAAAGGGAAAGGGGTGTAACCACCCCCACCCTGGGTCCTTCCATAGGTGGGACCCTAGAGTAAGTCCAACCTCTAAACTTAGTATAAGTATAGGAACCCAGTCCATAGGACTTTAGATTACCCTGGACGAAATTCTGCAACATATATCCTGGAACTTCGACATTCTATTTCGACTAGAAGACGGAAGAATCTCCCTTACGGTCAAGGAGTGACTCCCCTGCTCAAACAGGCACCAAAGAAGCATCTTGCCGGTCTGCATTTCCAAGGATCCCGCCGGATCCCGATGGATTTCCGACACAGGACCCAGACTTCCAGACATTCTCGAGGCCGACACAAGATCACATCAAAGCTGAGACCCGCAGCCCTCACGAGTGACGTGGAACCTGAACTTCTGGACACCTTGCACATTTGCAAGTTCATCGACTTCCCGAGATTTCCCGAAGTTGTGCATTAGGCTACTCGTAGTCCAAGCCCCGAGCACCATCTGCATTGAAGATTGTGGGCCTACACTCCACGAGTGTTCCGTGGGCCCGCTTCTAGCATTTGCGCTCGAGGCTCCATCGCGAACCCTGGTCCATCGAGTGGTGGGTCCCCACAAAGGTAACTCTTCTGTTTCCTGGGCTTTCCTGGTTGCTCCAGACGTGCCGTGACTCCCCTCCAAAGGGTGAGTCCCTCAGACCTTGCTGGTCTGCACCGAAGCCAATCCTTGCTTTCTGCATGGGTTGCTGTTGCCAAGGCTTGTTGGGTTCAATCCACAAACCGACACCGCAGCACTCGACATCCTTTGTGGGACAGCTCGTATCCAGTGCCTGGTTGTCGTCAACACCTCCTGGTTCCCGTGGCTGAAGAGTCAAGCTTCACCTTCTTCACCTGAAATCAGCCGACATTGGTTGGCATCTTCTCTTTGCCTTCCTGGTCACTGGCTAGTGCCCAGACTCTGTCCCCTCTGCTTTCAGGTTCTTCAGATCTCCGATCCACCCTTGGATCCACCGAACACTTTCCACTTGGTCGCCTGTGTGAGAAGTTGGCCTGATATATGATGCTCACTAATTCTAGTGATCACCTTGTATCAGTCCAAACAACCCTTATGGTGATTGGTTGTAAGTCAACCTGATAGACCAGCTATCCTAGTAGCGTGGACAAAAGCAGTCTTTAGGCTAAACTCTATTGGCATGTGAAGCCAGCTGTTTTACCACAATATAACCCCTTGAATACCAGATGAAAGGACACCACACAGGTTGTTATGAAAATAAACGATATATTTATTAATAACAACACCTCTGAACTCTTTATGAGGTCAGAGGGCTAAGCACATGACAATACTACAAAAGAAATACGAGTTTGCACAATATCTACACAAGTGCCTTAGGGTCACGACAAACCATATACTCAAAACAATGGAATGCGAGGAAGGAAAATACTGTAAGGAGATCCAGAGGCTGGAGGATCGCTGGGACTACGCTACAAACTAGGTAAGTAAGGAGCAGGAGGCCCACTGGACTCACGTGCAGAGTGGAAACTCTCACGCGGGATGCGTACCAACGTCTATGGATGTTACAGTTTACAAAGTTACGGATTCCGGACGAACCCGGCTGGATGGAGGGAAAACAACAGTGGACCTGGACACTAGGATAGTGGACACAGACTTCAGCACCTAAAAGCTTTAGTTACCTAACCCACAGGCTGCGGGTGCATAGGGCTGAAGTTGCGTCGAGTTTGCTGTGTGGATCCCGGTGATGCCTGAAACAAGAAGTTGCTGGCAGGCAGCCAGATGGAGGAGTCCGGTGGTTCCAAGGATGGAACTAGGAAGAAGGAAGTCCTGAAAAGGAAGGGGACAGAGTCTTGGTCACTAGCCAGTGACGGTGCTGGAACCAGGAGGGAACCAGGGGCTGTCGCCGCGTTCAGGTGAAGGAAGGGTCGCTTCTCTCTGTAGCTGCGCGGACCAGGAGCTGTTCTTCACGACCAGGCTGGAGGCACGAGCTGTCCCACGTAGTCTGCTGCTGTTGGCGGTGTCGGATCGTCGATCTGGACAACAGGCCTTGGCTAATGCAAGCCACGCGATGAAACAAAGATGGCGTCTGGTGTTGACCAGGAGGGTCCGGGGTGCTTCTCTTTCACAAGGAAGCAAGGGCCAGTCTGGGGGACCAGACTAGCAGTGTCGAAATCTTCGGGTCGTCGTCTCAGAGGTCACTAGCCAGCTGGCAAGTGACCAGACAACAGGAAGGGCAGCAACCAGGCAAAAGGGCCCCACGCAGATCACGGGGATGCTGGGGGGCTGGTCTTTGGTGCAGGAGCTGCGTCGGTGTAGGGCTTCTCAGACCCTGATGCACTCACTCGAGGAACCCTCAGGGGTCGTGCTGGAAGCGCTGTGCAGGTTTCTTCAAGATGGCCGTCTCCACGTTGCTCGTCGCACCCACGGGTCCCAGCTGTGCTGTGGATGTGGGTAGAGGTCAGAGAGGTCTGGGTCTTGTCGAGCTGGGTCGTCGGATTCCGGGATGGAAGGACTTTGCAGCAAACCGCACAGGAGCTTGATGGTGCCTGCGAAGCAGGATGGTCACTCCCTGACCATAGGGGAGATTCTTCAGTCTTCTGATGTTCAGGAGGTCGAAGGTCAAGAGTTCTTCGTGGAAGTTGTCAAGAGTAATCTAATCTGGAATGGGACCAGCTCCTACCTTTATTCAGCTAAAGGGGGCTGCACTACGACTAGGTCCCTCCCCTGGGTGGGACCAGGAAGGGGGGTGGTTACACCCCCTATCCTTTGTCCAGTTTCCCGCCAGAGCTGGGGCTGGAGTGCCCCAGCAACTGGTTGGAACCGGTGTATGCACAGGGCACCTTGTGTGCCCCAGGCATGTCTCATTCCTTTCAGCCTTGGCCTACCTAATACACAAAATCCTGTCTGGGGTGGTGCTAGCACCTCCCAAGGCAGGAAACCCTTTGTCTGAGCCTCCCTCGCTGGAAGGACTCCCAGCAGCAGGAGGTCAGACTTGTGTCTGTGGTGGCAGCATCCATTTTGTGATGCTGAGGCTTGAGTTAACTTTAACCGGGGTTTACAGTTACATACATGTCGTGTCCCTCTAGAAGGGTGGAATGCTGACCCCGTCGCCAGAATTGGCGAGGGGTTAGTATTCTAATTCGTATGACACCTTACTCGACATGTTTTGATAATGCTATGCCAAAGTTAGCATTTAACCGCGAGGATTATAATGCACTTAAGAGTATATGGTATAGCGTTATCATGGAACAGCTCTTAGGACTTGGTTCCGCAAGCTGCAAACGGGCTCAGCTCATGCCAGAGCACCATCTCACATAATTCCAAGCACTCTGCCTTCAGGATTGATAAGGCCTGCCATAGGAGTGACTGATAGGAATATATGTGTCCATTTTAGGGTTAGATATAGGACTACTATATCTAAAGCAAAGGGTGATTACACCACCTTGCCCCAGCTGTCGTGCAGCCAGTTGTGTCTGTTTTGGATGGCCAGCCAGGGGTGGCATAATACATGCTGCAGCCCCTGGTAGGCCCTGGGTACACCTATGCCCTGGATAGCTAAGGTATACTGTACAGGGACTGATAAGGTGGGCCAGTACCAATTGGTAAATGCACCTAGGGTACATGGTTGTAATTTAGAGAGAGAACAGCTAGGCTGTGGGTCTGATTAGCAGGCCCACAGCCAGGGAAAGTCGTAAATCAGTGAAGCAAAAAGCAAAAATCTGGGGTGGCCATGGGATTGCAGACCCCACTCTCCTACAGCCTGCAGCACTTCTTCGCAGCTCGCTATAGGAACCGACGACGAAAGCCGACACAATAAGACACCTAGGCACACAGCTTCCCTGGGTGAGGTAACACGAGTAGTCCGGTGCTCCCGTGCGTCTTGACTCTCGAACTGTCTATTTCTGAAGGGGTTTGTTGCTAGTCCACTCCTAAGTGTGCTTAATCTGTAATTTTCCAACAGCGACTTTCCCCATAGAAGTTAATGGTGATTCGCGGCAGTGTTTAGACCTACTTTTAAGTAGCCCTGGGGGATGGCGGTCCCCAGGGCTGGGGGGGCCTGAGAGCCCGCCCTACATAATTTTAAAAAGCCCCGGGATGGCGGTCCCCGGGGCTGGGCCGGGCTGGGGCCCGCTTGATGAATCACCATGAAACTTTCAGGGTAGGAGCGGTCCGGAGCTGGCCAACAGTTTTGAAAATTTTGCAAAGATTCATCAACCGGCGCCAAAGTTATTCTAAATAGAATGTTGCGGATTTCCTATAGATAATAGGTCCTAACTATAACTACCTACTGGCGACTGCCAGTGGGTAAAATATATATAAGACTTTTCTTTTTGGAGTTCCACACAACCCCCTACCCTTTTTTTAGGTCTGTTTTGAGTGGTAACTCCAAACCCCCACTCACTTAAAAAAAACACCCTTGCCTTCATTGACCTCAATCTGTCCCTGAACCCTAGTAAACCCTTCCCCCTTTACTTCTATTCACCATTTAATCTTAAAATCACCCTTTGCCCCTTTACCTGCCCCTTAATCCTAAAATCACACTTACCCCCACTGCCCCTTTACCTTTATCCACCCATTTACCCTAAAATCACCCTTACCCCCTTTACCCACCCCTTTTGCTCTAAAACCACCCTTAGCCCCTTTACTTTTACCTGCCCCTTAATCCTGAAATCACACTTACCCCGTCTGCCCGCCACTTAGTCCTAAAAGTACCCTTATCCCTTTACCTGTATCCTCCCCTTACCCCCTTGTATTTACCCACCCCGTAATCATAAATCACCCTCAGTTTGCTTTACTTATACCCAACCTTTTCCCTTTTGTTTGTAATCATATTAAAAGTAAGTTGTTTTCAAACCTATTAATATATGCAGAGTAAAATTCCACGTTGCAAAGATGCAGGGTAAAGACAAAAACCCATTAGCATCACTTGCCTGCTGATAAAAACTGTTAAGTAAAGTTACCTACCCACCATGGCATGTATTGTAGGAATGGCAATTCTAGCAAGGGGAAAGTGTGAAAATCACATTTCAGGGAAAACCAGACAGAAATTTCGTGAGAGCCCCGGAAGGCCTGAAGCTTTGGGAAAGGTTCTGGTCCTGCTGTCCTTCCTGCCCTCTCCCCACTCCTTGCCCTCCCTTGGATATCCCCAGCCTGGCACCATAAATACTGCTAATAAACCGAGCCTGCTCATTTTACCATGCCTAACTGGCTGTCCCTCCCGGCCGCCTGTGAGTTATCACCTGCCCGTTCCCACTGGTTTAAGCATTAACATGATTATAATGTGCAACAGAGATCATTGGGTGCTTTTAATTGGAATTAAAGTTCACGGTTTGGGATTTTCGCTGTCCAGTGCCCTCACATTAAAAGTGACTTTATTAAATCATAAAGTCAGGCTGAGCCGGGGTGGGAGCCGTGCCTGAAGCTCATGGTTATGGTTTTGTGTCACCGGAGTTCCCACATGCTTTCAAAGCTCCACAGTCCTGGCAGTGACCGGGTATATAGCTCAGTGTGGTAGTGTGCCTGCTTCTGAGATGTCTGTGCAACTTAATGGTTGCACCTTTGATCACAGGCAGGTATTACACAAGCTTTCGCCCTTCTGAGATAATTGATTGCTAGTGTAGCAGCTCTGAAATGCTCTGAAATGCTCTGACCCTGCTAAACAGATCTCCTTGCATGTGTTCTGACCTGTAACATGGGGTATGTTTAATTGGTTTGTCACCAATTGCCTAACCCGAAATAAATATATTACCCCTAAGGTAGGCTAACAAGCCCTAAGGCAGAGTATGGTATATTGGAAAGTGAAACGTACTTTTGCATGTTCCTACAGTAAAGACCCTAAGCTGTTGTTTTTTACTGTGGAAAGGCTAGGTGCCCCATTGGCAAGTACAGAGTTACATGCTGAACCTGATGAGGCACTGTGCCAGTTGTGTCCTGCTCCTGGAGATTTAATCTCCAGAGCCCAGCCAAAGCCTATAGACACCATGGGTCAATTGGCTGACCTCTTGTTCACAGCACAGGACCACAGCGGCTGGGACGCCTGCTGGGACAAGTTGATAGCCCAGGATCTTTAGATGCAGTAGCCGCTACGCAGCACCAGAGGCTAGCAGCTGATGCTCATAGTTGCACCCATATTTGCTGTCCCTGGGGGAGTCATTGGAGTGCAGCTTGGTCACCCAGAAGACAAGTTTACACCCAGGGAGGGATTTGGCCGTGACCGCAATACTGAGTAACTGGTAGCCTAGAGGTGATGCACTTCAACCAGCGCCTAGAGGACTTAGAAGTATGCCAACCCCATGACTGGGGCTGCTTTACCGCCTTTGTGGACTCAGGAGTAGCTGCAGTAAGGCTACGTAGACCGCATCACATTCACAGCATCTGTTGAGCATTTCCAGCATCCTTCATCCCTTGCACTAGGACCACTTCCATTGGAAACTCCTGCAAAGGATAAAAGTGCCTGGAACTTACTGTTTCTGAGAACCTTGCTGGTCCCCCCGATTGGCTACCCACTGGAGTTGGTCACCTAAAGTGACCACAATTCAACTAGCCCAACTTTTTGGTGAAACAGTTTCTCAGTGTCAAATTTGTTTAATTGGAAAGTGCTTGTTTGTGGTTGAGTGAAATGCTTTGATTTACTATACCTTGTAAATTCTATATCTCTTAAACCCTCCAGGGGATCCTTTTGGTTGTGATGTCTAAAAATACATAGAAATGCAGTCTATTTTTTTTTATAAATTAGTGACTGATGTCCTTGTTGTCTTGTCTATTTCTTTTTCAATTGTTTTGGTGCTGTGTAAATGTTTTACACTTGTTCCTTTGTGTTAGCCTCGCTGCTTAGAGCCACAGCTACCCAGGGAAGGTTTGACACATGAAGCCTAAGGCTCCTTAGAGTCCTAAAGAGGGTTGGTACGTGTATTGCATCTACTAATGCCCCCCCATTTCATCACAGTGATTAGTTTAGTAATAGTGTGAATAAGGAAAACATTTTTCCTTATGTTAATTAGTATATAGTCGCACTGGATGTGGTTTCTATCCCAGGGATATATATTTTATGGCATTTGATCACCTCTTTTTGCTGCCTCAGGTTAAGGATGGTTCCCACCTGTTTCCTAAGGACTGGTGCTTATTGCAGCACCAAGAAGACTGGTACTTAACCTGCACCTAACAAGTGTGTTTAATCAATTGTTCAGTGGCTCAGTCCTTGGAGAAAGAGGAGAGCGCACTAGACGGGGTTCAATTGAGGGGGATCATTTATTTTCCTAAGGGGGGGGGGGCAGTGGTTTGAGAATCTTAACCATCCTGTGTCTCATCTTAAGAGATCAGCAGAATGGAGAGTGATGCTAGATCTTCAGACATTGAGCAGATATAAAAAGACGGAGACACCACAAAGAATACTTGTGTTTATTCTGCCCAGCACTCTGTTGCATTGCTGATGCCTATCTAAGCATCCTTGACTCACCAGACGCCCTATGCTTTGACCCGTGACCTCTCCAGGACTTTAGAGAAGTCCTCCCACCTCTGGTGGCCATTGCCTTCGTTCAAGTGGCCTTGCTGCTTCACAAAGTGTAAGTGTTGCAGCAGCGAAGCCTCGCTCCAAGGTGCCATGCTCTTACCACAGCTTGCAGTGGAGGATATGAAGGGCCTTGAAGGTTACAGGAATATGCCCCAGCTCGCTTGGCATGCACCGTGGAGCATGACACCTTATGTTGCTTTTATTCATTTTCTTTGTTATACTGGTTTTCATGCCTGTTTAAATGTCTTCTTTATATCTCTTGTTATAAGTTGTCTGTCTTTCTTTTAGGTGAAAACTTGCACTTCTATTTGTATACTAAGTTGATCATTTTGAATCTTTAAAAAACATCTCTATCCATTTGAATGAATTCATCAGTGAGTTTTAAGCTCTATCTATTTATCTATCTATATATCTATCTGTCTGTCTGTCTGTCTATCTATCTCTATTAGGAAAGCAGAAGAAGGATGCTGTTCCTCCAGAAGAGGCAAGATAAAGAGGGAGAGATGAGAAGCTGTCGCTCGAGACCAGGAAGGGTGCTGATCGACGGGATCCAAGTGATGTGAAGTGATTGCCCTCACACACTCAGAGGGGTGTCATGCTTCATCATTGTGCTGCTTCTTGTTGGACTGGCACTGCAATGCCCGACGGGCCCCTCTAGGGGACTCTGTAGCTGAGATTTTGGGATTTTTTTTTTACCTGTAATGATGAGTGCAAGTGAGGCGGTAGTGATTGTAGGGTGGTGCGCTAGGTGATACAGAGAACAGTTTTAATGATGTGGTCCTTTTGACAGGAGTAAAAACAAGGATGGTGTCATGAGAGCCAGTGAACCTTGTCAGCTTCCAGATAAGTGACGCAGGGTCAACATGTTTTTTTTAAATTTTTTAAATATTTTTATTGATTTGAAAAATCAGGGCAAAATTACATTCATCAGATATACACTATTGGCTGTAATCACATCAAAATAAGAATGTAACACTACACATTTTCACACCCACATATAAAAAAACAAATCAACATATATGGCCCCCTTCCCCGATTGCCGTCCTATTACGGGGAAACATCCTCTATTTCAATTTCTGGTGGGTCACAGATGTATCCTCTAGGGTCAACATGTTTAATACCTTACGAACCAACTGGATCTTAGGCATTTCTTCAAGACCAAATCGTTGACGCCTACCCTACAACTGATTCGGAGCGGAGGTGTGTAACATGAATGTGCTCAATCAAAATGTATCAACTGTACCTGCTGCTGTACAGGGCATTGAAATTCTGATCCTATTACAGTAGTAACTGTGCCCCTTAGATATGGATAAAGGACCCTGCTTAGCTGTGGAGAGAAAGTGATCCCATTAGGTAATTTACCAGTGACCTGCCCTCTGCCAGCCTGGAAGGTAGGTCATGGGTAAATTACCACTGTCTTAATTAGACCTTTTCATTTTCTAACTTCTACTTTATAGTTACCCCTGACGAGGGGTTTTCCCAAAATGTATTGGGTTTTGGATATGATTATTTGAATAAGATTCTTGCATGATCAGATTCAGAGTTTACGAATGTGGAGCAATATTTTGTTTGAATTATGAACATTGATATCTTCAATAAAGCAATCACTGTACTGAAGATCGTCAACTTCATTTCAAGAAATTGTTGAATTTTTGTTGAATGGTGTGTTTATATAGCCCGCGGGCTGTACATTTGTGCACTTTGGGTCTGGTTTTCTATTGGTGACCAGCTATTCACCAAAATAAAACTTTTTCCAGGCATGAACCTTCCTTTTGAAGACTTTCAAATCATCCCTAAGGTATGCCCTTAGGGTAGGGTACTTGGTATTTAAAAATCTGGACATAAATGTTTAACATTTTACATGTCCTGGCAGTGAAAAACCTTCAAAAGTCATTTTTAACTGTAGCAAGACTCACCCTCCAATAGGAAAACAGTGGGTTACATTATAACAACTTATAATGCTTGGCTACAGTTAGAACACTCATTCAAAGCCTTATTTTAATAGTAATTCAATGTCCAACTTAATGGTAAAATCAGATTTTATTATTGCTATTTTGAAAATGGCACTTTTAGAAACTTGTAATTTAGCTACCTAAGCCAAATGTGTCTTTCTGCCAGTGCCCTGTCCCATATGGATGGTGAATGGCTCCTCTGTGGTGGATTGCTCAAGGGTTTGGAGTTGAGAGGTGTTTTCTTCCTTGAGCAGGATGGTGTGGGAGGTTGTGCCCACCCCCTTCCTGAACTTCAAAGGGTGCAGATTTAGCTCACACCTAAGCCTGCCTCCCTTTGTTCTCCTAGTCACCTTCACCCCAAACCCAGTGAGAGAAGGCAGCTGCCTGAGAACTAGTTTGGACTGACCACAAAGGAGGATGTTTTTGTCCAGTATCATAGCCACACCTCTGGTGGGCACAGGGAGTTCTGATTAGGGAACAAGGGATCAGCCATGTTGGCCAAGGGATAACACATGTTATAGCCACAGAGGCTATAACTTGTGTTACCTCCTATACACCTGATTCTAACCGAATCGGAAACATTATACGCAAACACTGGTATATCCTAAACACAGGTGATCTACAACTTCCCATACCCAGATTTGCGTTCAAACATACCAACAACCTTAAGGACCTACTTATACACACTAGGCCCAAAACTAAAACTTTACCCACACAGAGACCGCTTTGGGACTTTCCGTCAGTCACCGGTCATTATGCCTGTGGCTCTTGTGGTGTCTACCCACTGACCAGACAAACTAAAGAAGGGACCCTTGCCAATAATAATTTCACCTGGAAACTAACTAAGCACACTAACTGTAATACCACTAAATGTATTTACTTGATATCCTGTCCCTGCAGCCTCTACTATGTGGGCATGACAACCAGAACAGTCAAGACACGCATCACCGAACACAAAAGTAACATCATATGCCACAGGACAACCACTAGACTATACACACACTTTGAGACATGCAAACACACCTGCAACACTCTGAGATAGGTGATCTTGGAAGGACATACATCAATCACCCCAGGTGCACTGTTCAGGATTGAACAGAGATGGGTCCATCATCTAGCCACAGACGAGCATGGCCTCAATAAAGATATTCCCTGGAGCACCCTCAACAGATCATAACTAGAGAACACACACTACCTTGTTCAGGTCACTGTATCATACAGGGTCTGTTATGGTTTGGTTGGGTTCGGCTTACCCCTTTAGACCACATTTGCACTAGTGACCAGCATTGACACATTATCTTGGGACTCTAACCTCCACCCTGTCCCCTGACATCCGTTGACTGAGCATAATACAGAGTATTCGGTTGTGCTTAAGCACACCAGCACATATCTCCCTATGTGAGGGAACCAGCCTGTTTGTTAATAAATGTTATTTCAACTTCCTTGCCTCCTACATGGGTTCGCTGGTGGCTCTTAATGATACATTAATCGCCTACACCGCCTCGCATATTCCACAACGGCGCATGCATTGGTGTTTTCATCTCAGTTATACCTCCAAGATGGGTTTTGGCTAACGTTGACACATTACTTCGGGATCTCAATCACCACCCTGCCCCCTTACAACCTTTGACTGGGCATAATGCAGAGTATTTAGGTTGGCTTAGCCGAACCAAACATATGTCCCCCTGTGCGATTACCAGCCTTGTACACTTTCTCACTTTTATTTGGATTTGCTGGCGGATCTTAATTAATGATATGAATCGCCTACGCCTCTTTGTACACTACAAAATGGCACTCATATCGGTCTTTCATCACATTTTAGACCCCCCAAGAATGTAGCCACCATACTTCCTCTTGTTTCTGGGCGTGTTACTCTCTAGTTCTGTGCTGCCCACGGAAACGCCCCACGATGCACGCCATTTCCGCAAGTATTTCTGCTGCCATAACCTGGCGTGCATTTACCTCCCAGATCCGGCATTGTGGGATAGGTATTCTGCTGAGTGGACGCAACACAAACGTAAGTACTTTGCTCTCTCTATCCTTAGGATGCCTCCCAGTGCCTTCCATTTCAAAGTGAGCTTTTTGAGGCCCCGGGCTCTGATATCCCTCTTTGGTATCAGCGGTACACCATCCAAGGGAAAGTTTACCGCGAGTTTCTGCCCATGATGGCGCCACACCGGCATGTCTCCTAGCGGTTCGGACTGAGTACCTGGCCTTTCGGGGCCATTACTCGTTCGGTCCATGGGTGCATGTGGGTTTGATGCCACCCAGACCGTGTTTTACAGACCTCGAGGGGGAGTCCTGACAAGAAGCCACCTTGGTCTCCTTTGTAACACCAGACGCTGGGTCTTCTGTTCTTAACTCTGAGTGAGGACCCCGTCATTTACTTTCACCTTTGACTGTTTACTACTTTTGGCCCCCTCCCTAGGATACTCGTTACTTTAACGTGTCCATTTCATGCCGTGGATCGATGGGGACAGTCATGATTATTTTATAGGTGAGTCGTTGGATCTCACTAATCTGCTACTACATTTTTAATGCTTATTACCTACTGCACTAGACACCATAGCTGCACAGATTTTATTTCACCTATGTGTTGTGAGCAATTGCGACATGTATATGCACAGTGGTGATTCATAGGGGAGTTTGATGGCGTGATCATCTAAACATTCATGAATGAAATGATTCTCTTATTTGTCTTTTTAGATTGGCCACTGCATCAACAGGTACTACACCTTTCTGGTGCAACTTGATGGTAAAGCTAGGTCAACACACCACATTACCATTGCTTTTAATGTAGACACATCACTTTTTTACTAGGTCTTGAGGAATTGCCGCCAGATCCACCAGACTAACAGGCAAGAAACATGTTGACTGCATAAGAATGAGCGCTACAATCTGCAACGTCATTGCAGAGAGTCGCCACTTCAGTTTTTAACCGGGTGAAAGGCAGGATCATTACAATTATCCCTCCTGACTCTTCTAATTCCCTGTTTTAACTCACAAGGTCTACTTGACTTACACTTTTGCACTTCTACACTCTTAAGGCCCCTTACACCCACTGCACCAAACGGCAAGGAATAAAAGATCTCCGCCAAAGAGCCCCTGCATATGGTGTCCATTGGGTATTGCAGCGCCGACCCGACGAGGAGCATGCCCGATGATGTAGCATAACCAGCGGGCAGGGTGTGTGAGGGCCCTCGTTCCGAAAGGAAGGTTTCCCTGTCCTTCCTCTCGTTAAACATCTTAGGATCTTGCCCCCCTCTTTACTTTCTCTCTCCCCTTTAGGAACTGCATACCTATTTGTTTTGTACTTTGACTAGGGCAGGTATGCTGGACCTTTTAAGCCCTTAGTCTCTCCTTCTTGATTGCACTGGGCATAAAAGTGTCATCTGTTGTACCCTTCTCAGAAACCGCTCTGGACCTGTGAGTATCAGAAGAAGGACTGTCCTGCTGTCTGAATCCCAAAGGAAGACCCAACTTCCTTTCCTTGAACTCAGGATTCCATAAATGACCCCCACAGGCCAGTTGTCTGATCTCCTCTTTGATCTTCAAGGATACAACAAGCTTGAAGAGGCCTTTCCTGCAACTACCCAGCTGACAAGTTGTGACTGGACCTGCCCTGGACACTGCTGTTGGCATTTACTGTAGTGAGTTGTGTCCTTCAAGTGCTGTCCCCAAGGTCTGGTACTCTTGGCTGCTGTCAAAGTGTACTCCCAGTAAAGTTTCATGAAACATGGGACTTGAAAACTTTTTGCCAACGTTTTGCTCTGAGGGCTGATGGGCACCAGGGCCAAGCTGATCAGGTTTTTTCTGATATGCTCTTCTCTACAGCAGCAAATCTGATCCAGCATGAACTTGTGGAGAAGGTGTGGAGAAGGTGTCCAGCCTCTTGGAGCCCTCTTTTGGTATTGTGGTGGTGAGCTTGAGCAAGGCCTACCAGTGCAAGGGATTCGCCCTTCTCTGCACAGTCCTCAGAGAAATAGGAAGAAGTTGGCACAGACACTGAAATAGAAAATACAAGATTTATTAAACCTCATGAGGTGGAACTACATTCACACAACACCCTTCGGTAATGTATGAAGTAGCAAACTGAATGGAAGGAGCTGGGTCCTTTTATACCCACACAGGGGCTCAAATGAAGGTGGTACAAGTACAAAATGCTGGTTTTAGGTACATATAAGGTCATACAGAAAATGCATAGTCAACTAGTGGGAGGAGCTAACAGTTGCTAATTCTGGTGAACACATCCTGACAGTTACAGACTAACAGCAGGTGCAGGGACAGCTGTAAGCGCAACTAAGCATGTGCGAAGGTGGAAGATGCTAAATATAGTTCGTCCCTAGGCAGATTTCAAGAGCAGTTAACAGAAAGGTAGGACAGAGCACATGGCGAGCACATGGTAGCACATGGCTGACAGAAATACAAAATGGATTCCACAAAACAGACAAGATAGTCTCTAAATACAGGATGGCTTCTGCTAATGCTAACCTAATCGCTGCCAAATTCCAAAGACGACCCTTTTAGCATTAGCTGAAGACATTTGTTTATCTGGGGTAATCTAGATATGCATTCTGTACATTAATGCTCATAATCTCAGTGATCTTTTCATTTAACATTTGTTGTGCTTTCATTTCTGTAATATTTCTTTTGGCAGGTGTACAAGCAGTGATGCACATGGAGCAAAGCATAGGACCACATTGTATACAAGTACAGCATGTAAATAGTATCACCAGTAGTATACATAGAATAGTCAGTAGCTTCCAGCCCCAAGTAATAAGAGTGTCCATATCCAGTTCGAAAATGTCCATGTACCAGTCTCTGGGTGAATTTCTGCAGCAATTTTATGCAGTTTAGAGATTGCATCATATACTGAAGGCGAGTGATCCGGAATGAAGACACAACAGCTGCTGCCAATGATTCGGCATGCACCACCTCGATCAGCCAGAATCACATCTAATACCATGCGATTCTGGAGTGCTACAATCCTCGCAACTTGCAGCTCCTCTGTAATGTTCCCAAGTGCCATAACTGTTTGATTGGTGACAGCTTCCACAACACGAGTCAATCGCCTTATCTTTCTGCTATT
The DNA here is from genome assembly GCF_964261635.1 of Lissotriton helveticus. Taxonomy (NCBI): domain Eukaryota; kingdom Metazoa; phylum Chordata; class Amphibia; order Caudata; family Salamandridae; genus Lissotriton; species Lissotriton helveticus. The sequence goes on from NC_136061.1 coordinate 47,735,270, forward strand.
CAATGCAGCACCCACAAAGAAGAACAAACCGAAATTGAAATCAACATATTGTTGCAAAGTGGTATCAGTCTGATCAACCTCATCTGTACTTATTGTTCGTTTGTATCTATTCTTGGAAATCTCGTTGTACAATTTTAAATCCCGGTGATATGATGGAGGGGCTAAGAACACAGATGGTAACAAAAATTATTTGTAACATACCCCAGACCACCCAACAGGTAATTGATAGTATCCTTTATTACCGCACACAAATTAGGTATTAAGTGAAGACGTAAAACTGCTGTTATTAGCACCTTCAATGGTTAGAATTACTGTACACTCACTCCTTCCTACTGGAATTCTCCCAACACTACTAATACATAAATCTGCTTTAGCTCTTGTCACAGAAATTACAAAAGGTCCAATGTTTCTCATATTCGTGAAGACATATCGTGTCGAAATATTGTCAGGTTGGTACTCTTCCCATTCCCATTTAGTTCCTTTAGCTTGAGGATAACCATCTTTATCTTGATAGTAAATTGATACTTGTATAGCGCACTACTCACCCGCAAGGGTCTCAAGGCGCTTGTACGAATACCGCTGTGGAACCCATCCTGGCTTTCCCTGTGAGGTGTCCACTCCTGGGCACCCCCAAGGTGGAGGCCAGGCATCCTTAGCGTTGTGGGGGCTGTTGTGGATATTAAGCAAGCTATTGCCCAGAGTTGCAGAGTGGGACTCCATGATTGGAATAGGCACCGAGGCGAGATTTATCAGGTCCGTGGAATTTTTGAGCCCAAGACCCACCAAGGCGGGGAATTGAACCCTTGTCCCGGGCTAGACCTGTGCATCAGGGTCTGCCGCTCTAACCAGTGAGCCACACTTCTCCACAGCATACTTTATTCAGACGAAAGTTAATTCCACCTACTGAAGGCTTTCCGGAAGCAAACAAAAGTGCATACCAAGCTTGACACGAACCATTATAGGAAAACTGTAGAGGAATAAAAGGTGTTCCTCCTTTCTTTTGGTGCGCAGGTATCATCCCACACACCCAATAGTTGGTAGTATTCGTGGCATTATGTGTATGATTCAACATCTGAATGAATGTATTATTTAGGTGGGATTGTCGATGCTTCTGCTCATGGTAGGGAATCGTGAAGTAGTGATGTTCCACTGGAACTGGAGTAGTGGCAATAAAAAGCTGTCGAACAGGAGCCACTTTCTCAACAAACCAGGTGATTATTGCCATAACCACCAGAGCAACAACAAACCCTACAGCACAAATGATTCTTTTGTTATGCATTTTAGCAACAGCGATAATTGATCTGTCTAAAAACTCGTTGAAACAATAGTTGGCGCTCTTATCCCTCGGCAGCCGTTGATTTCTTCACCACGGGCCAAGACGGGTGTCACTACACTACGCAGGACTGATTCCCGGCCACTTGCCACATCGGCGTTCCGTTTCACTAACCCTGGGCGGTAGCTCAACCAGTCTTTTTTCAGCACTGCAGATTCTTTCCTCGGTCTCAAGTGGTATCGCGATGCTCCAGGAATCGTGTGGTCTGGGAAGACTTCAGCAGATTTGTCAGGTGAGATAGCTTGACCTTTCTCTGTCTCCAGAATCTCTCGATGGTCGGTCAATACAGCAGGTTCCACCACGGCAGGCGACACACATTTGCAGTGTGTGCTATGGACCCAGTTCTTCTTGTTCGTCACTCGAACTGCTGTCCTTGTTGCCAGAAGCACCTGCTCTGGCCCTCGCCAGCTCGGCTCCAAGCTGTTCAATCGGTCGAAGACCTTGACCATTACGTGGTCGCCAGGACTGAGTTCATGGGCCTCACCTGTAGATCTGTCAGGAAGAGCTTCTTGAACCTGTTGATGAATAGAGATCAAACTGTCGGTTAACTGTGCCAAATAATCATTCATCAGAACACAAGGAACATCATGTATGGGGCGTGGCTTAGGAACTCCCCAAATGTTCATTGGCCTTCCAAATACAATTTCATACGAGGTAAGGCCAGACCGTGAATTTGGCACCGATCTTATGGATAACAATGCCAAGGGTAATGCATCTGGCCACTTCTAAGACGTGGAAGCCAGTATTTTCGCCAAATTTAATTTTCAAAGTAGCGTTGTACCTCTCCACTAACCCTGCTGATTGCGGGTGGAAGACTAGATGGAATTTCTGTTTGATCCCTAATCCTTTCAGGACATGCTCAACAACTTGCCCAATAAAATGAGGTCCGTTGTCACTCCATAAAAGCTTACAAACACCATATCTAGGGAAAAATTCCCTTAGAAGCACCTTCGCTGTGGTGAGAGTAGTATTATCCTTTGTAGGGTATGTCTCTATCCATTTGCTGAAGGCACATACCACCACCAGGACATATTTGAGATCATTACAGCGTTCAAGTTGGATGTAATCCATCTGCAAAACTGCAAAAGGCGCGGTTGGTGTAGCAAACCCGCCTTTAGGAGTCCGTGTCCCTTTTCTAGGATTATACTGCCAACCGATCAAACAGGTCTGTACTACTCTTTTAGCTGTGCTGGCAATTTCAGGATGCTCCCAAACTTGCGTAAGCAATTTAGTTATTGCTAGAGCTCCAACATGTGCCAGCCCATGTGCCATTTCAATCATAGGTTGTAAATAGGCTGCAGGCAATTTCCATTTAACCATGTCTTTGTTGTGCCAACAACCCTCATCGTCCAATATTCCTTCTTTAGACCATTGCTCAAGTTCTCTCACGGAGGCAGATCTCTGTATATCTAATACTTCCTCTCTAGCATCATGCCAACGCTCAGCTTGTGATTTCACTACGTACATGGATGTAGTGATTCGCTGCATCGCAGTCTCACGGGCTACGCGGTCTGCAAGGGCATTGCCTTGTCCCATTTTGTCAATGATTTTCTTGTGCGCGCTACACTTCATAATAGCAACTCTCTTTGGGTATGTAAGTGCAGTCAAGAAATTATGCACTAATTCTCCGTGCACTATCTGCATCCCGTGGAATATAAGAAAGCCTCTTTCCTTCCAGAGTAGGCCAAAATCATGAACCACTCCAAAAGCATAGCGGCTATCCGTGTAGATGTTCACACACAAGTCCGTACTAAGTTCACACGCTCGTGTCAAAGCTATTGGTTCATCTGCTTGAGCCGACTTCTGTGGTATGCAAGCTGTTTCCACTACAGTCTCAAGTGTCATGATTGCATATGCAGCTGAGATCGTGCCATCTGGTAACTTCCACCAGGACCCATCAACCCACAGTTCCCCATCTACATCTGAAAGGGGCGTATCTTGCAAATTGACGCGACCCTTTGTCTGTTCCTCAGTAAGGAATATACAATCATGAGGCTCTTTTGATTTAGATTCAGTCACAGGATATGGCAACAAAGTAGCTGGATTGAGTGTCGCACACCACTTCAAGGTAATATGAGGTGCTAACAGTGTCAATTCATATCCTGTCAGGCGAGCACTAGTTAAGTGTTGTGTCTTAGTCTGATTCAAAAGGGCATCTACTGCCTGGGGTACTAGCACCAACAGTTTGTGTGACAAAACTATCCCCTCACTCTGACGTATGGACACAGCTGTCGCTGCAACAGAAAGGAAGCACCCAGGCATTGCACAAGCAACAGGATCAAGAACTGCAGATACATATACACAGGGGCGCTGCTTATCACCGTGTGTTTGTACTAAAACTGACAATGCACACCCATCTTTCTCGTGTAGATAGAGTGTAAAAGCCTTCGTGTAATCTGTTGTGCCTAACACTGGTGCAGAGCAAAGAGCTTGTCTTAACTGACGAATAGCATTTTGGCATTCATCTGTCCATGGAAGGGGGATCGGAGTGTTTTTAGTCAAAAGCGCTAGCAGGGGTTTAACAATGTGTGAAAAACCCAATATCCATTGCCTACAAAACAAAGTCAAACCAATGAATGCACGGACATCTTTCTGTGTGGAAGGTACTGGTGTGTCTAAAATTGCTTGAATGCGATCTGGTGTCAGTGCACGGCCCTCCTTAGACAGAAGGAGACCTAAGTAGGTAACCTTCGGTCTACAATATTGCAATTTCTTCCGTGATACTTTATGGTTGTGTGTAGCAAGAAAAGAAAGTAAAGACAAAGTACATTTTTCCCACTGCTCAGGCGTATCAGCTGCCAACAAGATATCATCGACATATTGTATGAGAGCCACTCCTTCAGACAAAGTAAAGGAATCACGTTGTCGTTTTAAGGCTTGACTATAAATACTCAGACTCTCAGTGTACCCTTGAGGAACTCTATAAAGTCTGTATTATCTATTATTGAAAGTTAAACCGAGCAAATATCAGCTATCAGGATGAATAGGAATCGAGAAGAAAGCATTCTTCAAATCAATTACAGAAATTGTAGTTGCTGTTAGAGGGACTAAGGTAAGCAATGTCGTAATGTCAGAAACCACAGGGTACTGCGGTACTACAATCTTGTTAACTTCTCTCAAATCAATGATGAATCTGTAAATCCTAGTATCAGTATTTTTTTTCAAAATGGGAAGAATCGGACTATTGCAAACATTGTAAGGAACTTCTTCTACAACCCCACTTTAATCAAATCATGTACAATGCGTGTAAGTGCTTCTTCTCCTTCTCGAGAAATGTTATACTGAGGCAGTTTTGGCAATGAAGCACCCTCGTTGACACTAATATGCACTGGCGGAATAACCATTTGCCCTACATCGGTGTCTGAAGTAGCCCACAAAGTACTAGGGAGTGAAGCTAATGCAATGTCCTCATTAACAATACAGGATCTCTCAATCACACGGTAGTTGTCATTCAAAATAACCTGTAGTCCTTCTGGAGAACATCGTATCGTAGCCCTGAAATATTTGAGCATATGAAGACCCACAATTTTATCTGGTGTGTTTGGGGAGAGCAAAAACGGACATGGAACAGTAAACTTATCAACATGGAATGCAAGTGGTTGCGACAATGGTCTAAGGGAGGGTGTTCCATCGAACCCTATAGATGTAATGGTTGAGCCAGACAGGGGAGCCCTTGGAACCAATTGTTTAGATAAGGCGCTACAAGTAGCTCCTGTATCAACCAGAAACTGATCAGTAGAACCCAAAACATGTACTGTAACATAGGGACCCCTCTGATCTACTGGCACTCCAACTGATTCCTTACCCCATCCTAGGTAATCCTATGCATAAGCAGAATCTTGAAAATCAGACGGCACATAGTCGGACATTTGATATTGGTTCCGTCTATCAAAAGTGTTAAACCCATCCTGTCCACGTGTATTAGCATCAAACCTAGCATCATCATTTGTGCTTCCTCTAGGCCCTGAATGTCCTGAACGATTTCTCATTTTTCCCCGACCACGTGGACTCCGCTGAGCATGCAGTAATGGACAATCAGAAAGCCAATGTCCACATTTCTTGCTGTACGCACACTGGTCAACAGACAGATTCGAACAAGTATAGGAAGGAAAGGACGAACCATAAGATCCACGTCCACATCTATCATTACCTCTAGAATGCGGACCATAAGCCTGCGCCAACATAACCTTTGTTTTCAACTCTTTAGTCTTTTTATCCTCATTACCTTTAGCTTCTAATTCTTGTCATTCATAATACTGAGCCATAGATAGGAGAGAAACCGGAGAAGAGGTAGTCCATGAACTTTCACTGGCCTTTAGGCTACTAGCTATTCCTGGCAAAAGGCTTGCAACATATTTATCGACAAACAGATGCCTACCCGTGTCATCTGTCAATGACTAGCCACTAAAATCATGGAATGCTTCTTCAAAGCGAGTGAAGAAGTCAGAAACTGATTCATCTACCTTTTGCTTGCAAGACGCTAACACTGTCCAATCTATCTTTTTAGGGGGGATAATCGTCTTTAACTTAACTAATATAGCTGCCAGAAGATTTAAAATTAACTGACACGGTTTCTATGCAGGTTCTCTGTCTTCATCAAACTGCTCTAAATCTTGCCATAATGCTCCAAATGTCGCACGATCATCAACTTTACACACAGTTCTCCACATATCAGGCGGTAATATTAGTCCAAAAAACAGATCAATATCAGGCAAAGTCATAGTACAAGAGCTAATAGCACCCTCAACTTCCTCATAAAAGGCTGCTGGATTCTTTCGCGGATCAGGTAAGGCAGTTTTTAGGGCCATGACATCTTCTCTATTCCAGGGAGTGTAAACCCAATTATAAATAAAATAGCCCTTTGCATCTGTAGAAGTCTTATCATCACTTGTACCCGTTCCTTTAGGAGGAACATATAAAGGCGCGGCCTCCCGCATGGGTTTCACATTAATTACAACATTCTTATCTGTTTCAGGAGTAGAAGTTCGTGCCATGCTGATCTGGGATGTTTGTACAGCTGCATCTGCTGCCATTTTCTCCTCTCGCAAACGGGCTGCTTCAACACGCAGTTTAACCAAGCGCCTGATCGTGTCAGCCACTTGGGAGAAGACAAAAAGACCTTCACGCAGTTGTTTACAATCATTTGCTACATCATCGTGCTCCATTTCTACCGAATATTTCCTGAACCGTTCAATAACCTCTGCAGCAAATGTATCAGTAAAATATATTTGCTCCCTTTCCTACCAATCTTTTATACTATCTAAAAGTTCAGAAACAGTGGCAGTACTACGAACGGCTTTATGCGCAGCAGATCTAATGTCAGACGCACGCCCAGCAGATAACATTGAGCGAGTTTCTCGAGCTTTGTCCTGGTCTGTAGGAGAGTCCTCATCTGACTCATAAGGAGCAGAAGGAAGAGTATACGGAGGGGGACAACGATCCAATAAGAGAGAATCATCTTGGGGTTTATTAAGAATAGGATAAAGAGGTCTACGAACAGCGTATTGGCCATTTACCTGTAAATGATGCTCCCTATCTTCCCTCTCTTTAATTTCCCTATTTTTCATTTCTAATGCTTTTGCATGAATGCTCTTACGTTGTTCTTTTTCAATCAAGGTTTGCTCACGCTTCATTCGCTCACGCACTTCTTTCTCCCACATTCGCACACAGTCAAACATATCTTGCCTAGCCTTTCGCTTAAACATTTGTTGTTCCTCATACTGAATCTTTCGTAAATCAAATGACCCATGCATAGGCCAACGCAACTCAGGATCCTTACAAGTATATTTATTCCATAACGTGCTGTACATTATAGAAGAAATACCATACTCAATATACATGTCCCTATTAGGCGTCCCCTCTGGGGGGGCCGGTTGTGCTTCATCGAGTCTCAAACTGGTACCTCTACAAAAGCAACACATCCTATGAAGTGTGCTGGAAACAGGTATGCCAAAAATAGTGCAGAATATGCAGTTTTATAATCAAAGTAGCGCTTAAGGTACTCTTCGTACGTTGCACTGTTCAAACAAATTCAAATAGAGAAAAATCTCATAACCTGCCTATATAAATTGCAATTCATATATACCTTACAAACAAATACTAATACTGGCCAATCCTTCAAATCAAAAAGCCGCAGAAAGTGTTACTAAACTACCTTACCAATCCAAGGCATCAAAAACCAACAGCAAGTGCCGCAGAACGACTCTTGCCAATCAAAAGGTGTCCAGGTTCCAACTGCCAAGTTCTCAAATCGACCAAATGGTCACTGCACGGCGAATCAACAGAAGAGATCTCAGTCGAGGACCGGCACCACCTGGATGGTCAGATCAGAAAGAAAGGAAAAACGCTGTGGTTGCCAAGACTCGGGTCTCCTCAGGCAGCGATTGCGTCCAAAGCGAGATTCCAATCCTTCGTCTTGACCACTCCTTCGCCCCACGTTGGAAGCGCCAATTTGTGGTGGTGAGCCTCAGCAAGGCCTACCAGTGCAAGGGATTCGCCCTTCTCTGCACAGAGTCCTCAGACCAATAGGAAGAAGTTTGCACATAATTTGAAATAGAAAATATAAGATTTATTAAACGTCATGAGGTGGAACTACATTCACACAACACCCATCGGTAATGTATGAAGTAGCACACTGAATGGAAGGAGCTGGGTCCTTTTATACCCACACAGGGGCTCAAATGAAGGCAGTACAAGTACAAAATGCTGGTTTTAGGTACATATAAGGTCATACAGAAAATGCACAGTCAACTAGTGGGAGGAGCTAACCGTTGCTAATTCTGGTGCACACACCCTGACAGTTACAGACTAACAGCAGCTGTAAGCTCAACTGAGCATGTGCGAAGGTGGAAGATGCTAAATATAGTTCTTCTCTAGGCAGATTTCAAGAGCAGTTAACAGAAAGGTAAGACAGAGCACATGGTAGCACATGGCAAACAAAATGGCTGACAGAAATGCAAGATGGATTCCACTAAATGGACAAGATAGTCTCTAAATACAGGATGGCTTCTGCTAATGCTAACCTAATCGCTGCCAAATTACAACAGTATTGCCCGCCGCCTTGCTCACTGGAAGAATCCGAGCTCCAAAAAAGCAGTTAAGGGCCCGATTTATATCTTGGTGATATAGATACTCCATCGCAACGGTGACGGAGTGTAAATACCGCCAAGTTAAAGATCCTTCTGCCAAATTCAAAAGCAAGTGGACCTTAGGTTTGATCACGGTGGAGACTGTGAAGTAAGGGTCGTCCGAGGCAGACCTCAAAGCCTGTCTACCTAATTTAGATGGACAGAATTAGAGGTCCGTTTTCACTGCCCGTCATTGCCAGGAAAAACCTGGAAGGTAAGATGCACTAAAAACTGCTAAATACTCTCCTCGCCATGGGAGATAGCTCCCATGGCGAGGGGAGCATTTGCTTTTATATATTTATTTTATGTATTTATTTATTTATGCAATTTGTTAAGCGCACAAATACCCTTAGGTGTCTCGGCGCTGTGGACAGCTGATTAGAGAAAGACTGAGGAGGGGTGATTTATTGATTGAATAGCCAGGTTTTTAAGTGTTTATGGAAGGAGAACAGAGTGGGGATGGTTTTGATATGAAGGGGGAGTGTGTTCCAAAGTTTGGTGGTGGCGACAGTGAATCTTCTGTCGCCCCAGGAGGCCTTTTTGGTTCTGGGGACTGCTAGTGTGCTGCTGAGGAGTGTAAGGATCTTGTCGGCCTGTAAGGAGCATAGAGATCTTTTGAGGTACTCAGGTTCTGTGTTGTGGCTTGCCTTGTGGGCAATGCAGAGGGCCTTGAACCTTGTTCTGCTCCTGATGGTCAGCCAGTGTAGCGGTCTTAGCACCTTAGATATTGGTTTGAACTTAGGGGTGCCTGAGAGAATTCTAGCCGCTGCGTTTTGCACCATCTGCAGTTTATGTAGGACTCTTTCCTGGGCGTTAATAAGTAGACCATTGCAGAAGTCTAGCTTAGACATGACGAGTGTGCTGACGAGAGTCCTGCCCGCATTAGGTGAGAGGTAAGGTAAAAGTTTTTTTATCATCCTGAAGGTGAAAAAGGATGAGGAGACGACGGAGTTGGCGTGATGAATAAAAGATAGTTTGTTGTTAAACATGTTATGTTATGGGTGGTTTTGTAGTGCGCTCAATTACTCTGGAGTATCCTGGCGCGAAGAAAGACGCGGAGAGGCAGAAACTACAGATAGCAGAGAGAAATGTAAAGTGTCATTTCAAAGAGATGGGTCTTGAGTGCTTTTTTGAAGAGATTAAGGTTCTAATTAGCGCGAAATGCCAAGGGTAAGGTATTACAGGCCACTGCTGCTTTCACGGCAATGGAGTGTCCACCAGGACGAGTTTGTTTAAAACGTGGAACAATCAACCGATATTGAGTGGCAGATCGAAGGGAACGGTGGCATATACAAAGAAAAGCGTTTCGTCAGGTAAAGTGGGCCCTGATCATAAATGGCTCTGTGGGCAAAAGTGAGGATCTTAAACATAATCTGTTGTGTAACTGGAAGCCAGTGCAGACTGCACAGATGATGACGGACGCTAGACTTCCTTGAGATGTTAAAAAGAAGTCTAGCCGCCGCATTTTGTATTATCTGAAGGCGGTTAGTCAGGTATGCCGGGATGCCGATGAACAAGGCATTAGGGTAGTCAATGCGAGAGAGAATGAGAGCTCTCGTCACTGTTTTTCTGGCCATTCTAGGAAGCAGAGGAAAAAATCTGCGGCGAGCTTTAAGAGAACCAAAGCAGCCGCAGGTGAGTTTTTTTAATATACTCATCAAATTTTAAGTCTTACCCAAACCACACCCCCAGGTTTTTTGCCGGATTGCCAACGGAACTGGGAGATGGAACATCCGAAGGCCACAGAGATTCCCTGAAGTTTGGAGGGAACTGCCCGTAGAGTAAAATTTCAGATTTGTCTTCGTTGCACTTTAACTGGCCAAGTGCAAGCCAGTTGAAGACTGAAGAGAGACAGGTCTGGGCAGATGAAGTGTCCAGATCCGTGGCCTACCAAGTAAACAGCAGCTGCGTGTCATAAGCATAGGCTATTATTTTAGCGCCCAGTTGTTCGGCCAGAAAAATCAGGGGGGTCAGATAGATATTAAATAATAATGGGCTTAAAGTAGACCCCTGTGACACCCCGGTGGAAAGAAGCATGGCCGAAGACGAGAAGGGGGGTAGCCACACCTGCTGAGTCCGATTGTACAGAAATGAGGTCAGCAACTCTAAGGCTGAACCAGTGACGCCAATGGATGACAACCGGGAGAGAAGAAGCTGATGAGGAACCATGTTGAAAGCGACAGAGAGGTCTAACAATATCAGAGCCTCTCTGCCGCCCGCGTCCAGGCCCTCCCTAGTGGCCTCAGACATTTCTACCAGTGCTGATTCAGTGCTGTAAGCAGCACGAAACTCAGATTGAGCAGGGTGAAGGGCATGAGAAGTTGCAACAAAAGCATTCAGTTGGCGAAATGCGATCTTCTCGCATACCTTGGCCAATACTGGCAGCAAGGAGATGGGCCGATAGTTAGCTGGAGCTGCCGGATCCAATCCCGATTTCTTAAGCAATGGCAGAAGTTTAGCCTGCTTCCAGCAACAGGGGACTGTAGCAGTCCTAAAGGAGAGACTAATGATCTCAGTGACCTCAAAGCAGAGCACCTCCGCAACCCCTCCAAGGTACACGGGTGGGGCAGGGGTCAGTAGGTGACCCAGATTTCATGGATTTTAGAACTGCTAAGGTATCGGCGTCAGATGGTGGAGAAAGTTCCCTGAGGACGTGAATAGTAGAGGAAGAAGGTGGGGAGTGTACCAGGGCAGGAATACTCTGACTAAGACAGGCGGTGCACAAGCTAGCCTGGATCCCTGCTATTTTATCTTCAAACAATGAGGACAAATCCTCGCACCATTGCGCAGAGGATGGCACTATTGGTTGCTCGGCGCAGGGGGAAAGAAAGCTGTTAACAATAGCAAAAATTTCCCTACTTTTGTTATTGGCCCTAGTGATCCTACCCGCATGGTATTCGCTCTTAGCCATTCTAATGTTAGCATAGTAATCCCTCTGAGCCGCACCTAATACCGCCTTAGCAGTAGGGCAATAGGTAAGCCGCCAGTATTTGTCCAGTTTTTTCCAGCCAAGCTTCAGCTCTCCTAGGGCATGCGAGAACCATGGCTTAGAGGGCGCGGAGCGTTTTTTGAACTATCGCTCCGTTTGACGGAGGTCTCCACACCCGAGCTAATCCAGGTTATAAAGCGCTACACAGCCGTGGTCAACTCAGAACCTAAGGCCGAGCGACCCTGATGTAAAGCATTGGACAGAGCAGGAAGATTGATCTTCTGATGGCGGGCGTTAGGCATAATATTGGAAGGAGGCATTTCTAAGGACCAGGAGAACCTGATCGGCATATGATTGGACCAAGTAAGTGTTTCAGGATCAGATAGTGTTAAGGCATAGTTGGAGCAGACCACATCTAGAATGTGGCCCCCGAATGTGTGGGCAGCGTAACCCACTGTGTTAACTGTGCTAGGCTTAAGGACTCCAACAAGTTTCTGGAGTCAGGCAGCTCACCCACATCCACGTCAATGTTGAAGTCACCCAAAAGGAGGAATCTAGGGAACCTCAATGCCCGGGGCACAATCACGTCCGCCAGCGCCTTAAGGAACGTTCCAGTAGGGCCGGGGGGGACGGTAAACCAGCATGCCTCCCAGCGTGAAGTGAGGTGAGAGGGTGAGAGAAAAGTGAAGAACTTCCCCATCACCTAATTCATCGGAGGAGTCACTGTGAAAGGACCAGATGTCTCTAAATACAATAGCAGACCCCCCTCCTCTCCCGGTTGCTCAGTCAGCCCTGATAATTTTAAAACCTCTTGGGATGGCGAGCTCTATGACAGGGGCACTGGAGTTATTCAGCCATGTCTCTGTAATAAACAGAATATCGAGGTGGCCATCAGACAGAAGTTCAAAAATATCAGCAGCGTGTTTGCCCATGGATCGCACATTTATAAGAGCTGCAGCAATTGTTTGTGGGTTGTTAATGGCATGGGTGGAAGCAGCCGGAGTTTGAAGAAAGCCAAAGTCGCAAGAAGGGCAAAGTCTAGGGGCGCAATCTGAAACATCCCATGGCAAAGTGCCTCTGTTTTTTGCAGTCTTAAGTGCAAGTAACTCCTCCCGAGAATACCTAATTAAATCAGCCGTCAATGTGGCAGAAATTCGGGCAGCATGTCCAGCGCTAGGCGCGCCCGGGGCGCAGACGGGCTAACCTTTGTCTTAACCTCGGCGTGCCTGCGGCGCTACCGCTGCGCATTCGGAAGGGCATGTTCAATTTATGGGTGCACCTCCCTCCCCCAGCTAGAACGCTGCCACTGGTCCAGCCGGGGTCCAGGACTACACTCAAGATGGCCTCCCACCCTCCACTCAATCGGCACAACAGCTGCGGTGGAGCGGGGCAGGGAAGGCACACCTCAGCACCCCGAAATAGGAGATCAGGTATGCGTTAACACACAATGAAGATCAGCAGATGAAATAAAGTAAAGTAAGCATGAGCGCCTCTGCGCAAGACTCGGGCACAGCAATATTAAAAATATAATATTCAAAGTTTTTAAGCATAAATAAAGCCTCTGCACATCAAACGGGTCCGAGTAGGAGCTGCCACCACCTACCCTAGCCGCAAGTGTCTCAGTCTGGCGCTCGATTTATGGGTGCACCTCCCTCCCCCAGCTAGAATGCTGCCACTGGTCCAGCCGGGGTCCGGGATTACACTCAAGATGGCCGCCCGCCCTCCACTCAATCGACACAACAGCCGCGGTGGAACGGGGCAGGGAAGGCACACCTCAGCACCCCGAAATAGGAGATCAGGTATGCGTTAACACACAGTGAAGATCAGCAGATGAAATAAAGTAAAGTAAGCATGAGCGCCTCTGCGCAAGACTCGGGCACAGCAATATTAATAATACAATATTAAAAGTTTTTAAGCCTAAATAAAGCCTCTGCACATCAAACGGGTCCGAGAAGGAGCTGCCACCACCTACCCTAGCCGCAAGTGTCTCAGTCTGGCGCCTGATTTATGGGTGCACCTCCCTCCCCCAGCTAGAACGCTGCCACTGGTCCAGCCGGGGTACGGGACTACACTCAAGATGGCCGCCCACCCTCCAGTCAATCGGCACAACAGCCGCGGTGGAACGGGGCAGGGAAGGCACACCTCAGCACTCCGAAATAGGAGATCAGGTATGCGTTAACACACAATGAAGATCAGCAGATGAAATAAAGTAAAGTAAGCGTAAGCGCCTCTGCGCAAGACTCGGGCACAGCAATATTAAAAATACAATATTAAAAGATTTTAAGCATACATAAAGCCTCTGCACATCAAACGGGTCCGAGTAGGAGCTGCCACCACCTACCCTAGCCGCCATGACCCCTAAATTCCTACATTATGTGACAGGGGACGGAGGTGTGCCTAACTCTGATGGCCACCAGGATGGAGACCAGCTAGGGGAGAGATTGCCGAAGATCATCACCTCCGTCTTCTCGGTGTTTAGTTTGAGACAATTGTTTGCCATCCAGGTGCTTATAGCAAGCATTCCCTCTAGGAAGTTAGCTGAGACTCTCCGACCATTGTTGTGGATCTCTAGCACAATCTGTGTATAGTCAGCATAGGAAGTTAGTAGCAGGTTGTGGGACTTAATGGTCCTGGCCAAGTCCGACACTTATATATTGAACAGGGTCGGACTTAGCGAGGATCCCTGTGGGACCCCGCATGGCAGTGAAAAGAGAGGGGAGTTGACGTTGCAGAGCTTTACAAGTTGGGTGCGGTTGGACAGAAAGGATGTCAGGAGGGCCTTGATTTTGTCTTTGATACCTATGGCAGAGACACGGTCGATCATGGTTGAGTGATCGACCGTGTCAAATGCTGCTGAAAGATCCAGCAGCACCAGGACCGCACACCTCCCTGATCAAGTGTCATCCTGATTTAGTCTGATGTCTTGATGAGGGCAGTTTGGGTACCATGGCCTTTCCTAAAGCCAAATTGGGTGTCGTCTAGGAGGTTGTTGTCAATATAGATGGCCAGCTGAGTGTTCATCACTTTCTCGAAGATTTTAGTGGGGAAAGGGAGGCAAGCAATTGGACTATAGTTCTTGGTATCTGTGGGGTTAAGGTTGTGTTTCTTTAGCAGTGGTTTGATGATGGTTTTTTTCCAGATGGAAGGTTATGTTCCTGTCATGAACATTGAGTTGCAAATATTGTCCAATTTGGCGCCTATGATATCCGGTGTAAGTTTTAGTGTGGTAGGGGGGCATGGATCATTGGGGGATCCAGATTTGATGGTGGATATGAGATCAGTAATGTACTCTGTGGTGCCCTGGCTGATTTCGGAGAGAGTAGGGGAGGGGTTATTGTTAGTGGGACGTAGTTCTGGGGAGTTAGTGGAGTAGTTTTCTACGGTGGATGCGATGGTCTGATTGTTGATCGGGGAGTGTATACAGAAATTGGTGTAGATGTGGGTGACTTTTTCTTGAAAGAAAGTAGCAAGAGAATCACAGAACACTTGCGTGGGGGTTGTGGGCGGGTTGGTGTCTGGTCCTGAAAGCTTAGTAACGACCTGGAACAGCCGCTTCACAGAGTCTTGTGCTGTTTCGATTTGGTTAAGGTAGTATTTACTTTGTTCTGTGATTAAAAGATGTTTGTATTTCGCCATTGCTTCCTTGTAGCGTGTTTTCATTGTGATGCTGTAGTCTCGGCGCCAGTGTCGTTCTAAGTTTCTACATTTTTGTTTTTCTAATCTTAGTGCCTCGGAGAACCAGGGTGCGGATGGGATCTTTCTTCATTTAGATGTGTCTTTTTAGTGGTACGAAGGTGTCAAAGGCGGTACGGAGCCATTGTGTGTAATGCATGGCTGCCAGTTTTGGGTCGTCCGGTAGGCCTTGCTGGGTAGACAGCAGGTGTGATTTTAGGACTTCAGGGGAGATGCTGCCCCAAGCTTTGTACTGTTTGGGGAGAAAGAAACTGGCATGATTGGGGGTGTTGTTTTTGGTGTCGAGGTTAAAGAGGACCGCAGAGTGGTCGGTCCAGGATGAGGGGAGGATGTTCATAAGGGAGATTTGTTCATTATTGGTGAATAGCCCATCGAGTGTGTGTTCGGTCGTGTGGGTGGGCATTGTTACTAGTTGGGGGAGTCCTATTGATTCGAGTTCTGATAATAGGGCTGACGTGTCATGATTGTTGTGGGCTTCAAGGTGGAATTTGAAGTCACCTAAGATGGTAAAATTAGCTTCTCCTGCTGATGGGTCTGCTAGGAGGTCTAATGCTGAAAGAAATTCAGCTTGTGGTCCAGGTGGGCGATACAATAGGATGCCTTTAAAGGAGTGTGCATTAGTAAGTGATATTGTAATAATAAAGGTTTCGCAGCTCTCAGTGGGGATTATTTCAGTCCTAACTGAGTATTTGTTTCGGTAAATGAGTGCCAATCCACCACCTTTTTTATTGGTTCCGTCTAGTCTATGGACGCAGAATTCATCGGGGGTTACAGTAGCAAAGTTGGGTTCGGAGGAAGGATCACCCCAGGTTTCTGTTATATATAGGTCAAGTTTATTATTTTCTAAAAAAGTAAGTATTTCATACTTATGTTTGGGGAGGGAGCGCGCATTTATAAGGGCTGAGTAGTTGTTTCGTGTTTGGTGGATGGAGGGTGGACCCTGGCAGGTAAAGGCTTTTCACTGATGTTAAATGTAAAAGAGCATTTCGGACTGTCGACGGTGAGTTGGTTGGCTAAGTTTCTGCATTGAAGCAGGGGCTGGTTTGTAAGTCCTTGAATGTGCCTGCTATATCTTTTAGTTGGCTGCTGGTGTAGGTTAGTATGTTAGTTTGCAGGATTGGTTTAAACGAGCCAGGGGGTATGGCCTTAGGCACGGTCCAGGTGCAGACAGGCTTGCCTTTGGCAAGCCTTCGGCTCACCCGCTGCGCGAAGCGAGTGGCATCTGAATTAAGAAGGGGGAAAATCAGTTGCTGGTCAGCTGACTTGCTGGGTCTGACCGGAAGTAGAAGACACTTCCTGTTGCACAACTAGGTAAGTTGAAAAATATTACACTTAAAATTATATAATTAAAATGCATGTCCTGTCAAACAAAGGTTAAGAGGGGTACCTATAAACATAAGAGATGAACTTAAAGGCATGTTAAAAGATTCATCAGATGAGGGCATTATTGAACCAATTGAGTCATCTGAGTGGGTTTCTCCCATCGTTTTAGTATGCAAGCCAGATCAAAAACTCTGGGTATGTGTGAACTTAAAAGCTTTAAATTCCAGCATAATAATAGATTGTCATCCATTACCTAATATAAATGAAGTAGTTTCTATGTTGGAAGGTGCCAAAATATTTTCAACGTTGATTTAAGATCTGCTTACCACCAGATAGAACTCACCGAGGAATCAAAGAAATTTACATCATTTATTACTCCACAAGGTCTTTTTCAGTATACGAGGATGCCTTTTGGCCAGGTGTCGGCAGCGTCAGTTTTTCATAGAGTGATGTTTCAGATTTATAGAGACATTGATTCTTATGTCAAATGTTTCAAGACGGTATACTTATATTTTCAAAAAATGAAGAGGAACATGAAATGCATTTAAATGAAGTATGTAAGAGATTAGATTGTCATGGTCTTACTCTCAAAGCACATAAATGCAAATTATTCAAATACTCTGTTGAATACTCTGAAAACACTTTGTCCGGAGATGGTGTGATACCCAAAAAATCTAATGTTGATGCCATAATGAATGCTCCTACTCCTAAAAATAAGGAGCAGCTATTATCGTTTGCAGGCATGTGCGAATATTATAGCAAATTAAAAAAAAAATCGCAACCACAATGTAACCTTTAAGAAAACTAATAAGTCAAAATGCTGTGTATAATCCAAACAATCAATCAATTAATCATATAATTTGTAAAGCGCCAGGTGGGGAATGCTGCTACTGCTGGAAAAGCCAGATCTTGAGGAGTTTTCTGAAGGTCAGCAGGTCTTGGATCTGCCGTAGGTGGATAGCGAGGGTGCTCCAGGTCTTGGCGGCGAGGTGGGAGGACGATCTGCTGCCGGAGGTCGCTCTTTCGAAGCGGGGGACTATGGCGAGGGCGAGTGGGTGGGGGTGTAGAAGCTGAGTCGTCTGTTGAGGTACGTTGGTCCGGTGTTGTGGAGTGCCTTGTGTGCCTGGGTGAGTAGCTTGACGGTTATCCTCTTGTTGACCGGGAGCCAGTGCAGGTCTCTCAGGTGGGGTGTGATGTGGCTGCGGCGAGGGATGTTGAGGATCAGACGTGCAGAGGCGTTCTGGATGCGTTTGAGCCGTCGCAGGAGTTTGGCTGAGGCATTTCCGTAGTCCAACCTGCTGCTGACGAGGGCCTGGGTGACCGTTCTTCTCGTTTCAGTGGGGATTCATTTGTAGATCCTGCGGAGCATGCGGAGGGTGTTGAAGCAGGAGGAGGAGACGGGGTTGACTTGTTTAGTCATGGAGATGGTGGAGTCGAGGATGACCCCTAGGTTGCATGCACGGTCGGTGGGTGTTGGAGCGGTTCCCAGTGCAGTCGGCCACCAGGAGTCATCCCAGGCCGAAGGGGTGGATCCGAGGATGAGGACCTCCGTCTTGTCCGAGTTCAGCTTCAGTCGGCTGCTCCTCATCCATTCAGCAACGGCCATCATTCCTTCGTGAAGGTTGGTTTTGGCGGTGTGGGGGTTCTTGATGAGGGAGAGGATCAGCTGGGTGTCATCGGCATAGGAGATGATGTTGAGGTCATGCCAGCGGGCGACGTCAGCGAGCAGTGCCATGTAGATGTTAAACAGAGTTGGGCTGAGTGATGAGCCCTGGGGTACGCCGCAGATGAACTCGGTGGCTTCGGAGCAGAAGAGGGGAAGGCAGATGCTCTGTGCTCTGTCAGAGAGGAAGGAGGTGGTCCAGTCCAGGGCCTTCTCTTGGATCCCGGCATTGTGGAGGCGTGTTCGTAGTGTGTGGTGGCAGACCGTGTCAAAGGCGGCTGACAGGTCCAGGAGGATGAGGGCCACCGTTTCTCCGTTGTCCAGCAGGGACTTGATGTCATCGGTGGCGGCGATGAGGGCAATCTCGGTGCTGTGGTTGCTGCAGAACCCGGACTGGGAAGGTTCCAGGATGTTGTTCTCCTCAAGGTAGCGGGTCAGTTGTTCGTTGACGGTCTTCTCGATGACCTTTGCCGGGAACGGGAGCAGGTAGATGGGCTGGAAGTTCTTGAGGTCCTTGGGGTCCACCTTGGGTTTCTTGAGTAAGGCGTTGTTCTCGGCGTGTTTCCAGCTCTCCGGGAAGGTTGCTGTCTCGAAGGAGGTGTTGATGACTTTCCGGAGATGGGGTGCGATGGATGTGCTGGCTTTGTTGAAGATGTTATGTGGGCATGGGTCTGACGGAGATCCGGAGTGGATGGTGTTCATAATCTTGATGGTGTCGTTGTTGATGTTGGTCCAGGAGAGCAGGCGGTTGGTGTGGATGGTAGTCGTGGGGGCGAAGGTCTCAGTGGTTGTCGGGACAGTCGTGGCATTGAAGCTGTCGTGGATGTCTGCGATCTTACGGTGGAAGAAGGTGGCCAGCGAGTCGCACAGGTCTTGCGAGGGTGGGACGTCGTTGGTGTTGGAGCTGGGGTTGGAGAGTTCCTTCACGATGTTGAAGAGCTCTTGCTTTTGTGTGGGTTGTTGTCTAGGCGGTCTTTGAAGGAGACCCTTTTGGCGGATCCAAGGAGGTGATGGTGTCTGCGGGTGGCATTCTTGTGGGCTGCGTGGCTGTCTGGTGTTCGTTCACGGAGCCAGATCTTCTCCAGCTTTCAGCAGGTTTGCTTGGAGGCCCGGAGGTCTTCAGTAAACCAGCTGGCTTTCTTGTTGGTGTGACTGTTGGAGGGTTTCTTGATCAGGGTGAGGGTGCTGGCGCAGTCGTTGATCCACTGTCTGAGGTTGCGGGCGGCGCGTCGGGCGGTGGAGTTGGCAGGTGGGCTCTGGGCGAGGGTGGTGGTTAGCTGGTCTTAGGTGACTTTGCTCCAGCAGCGGTGAGGCATCTGTTGGGTGCCGTGGTGAGTGGTTTCTTGAAGGTGAAATGGATGCAGCAATGGTCGGTTCAGTGGAGTTCGGTGGTGTGGTTGAAGGAGACGTGGGGGCTTGCGGAGAAGATGGGGTCAAGTGTATGACCGGCAGGGTTGTGGGTGGATGTTGTGACGAGTTGTCAGTCAGGGTGGTGGAGTTTGTGTCGTTGTTCTCGAGGTTCAGGTCCCTGAGGAGGATGTAAACCATGGAGGCGAGGGCGTGTGTGCTGACGAACTCGGCGATGAAGTCGCTGAACTGTGTTTGGGGTCCGGGGGGTCTGTAGATGAGGCTT
The DNA here is from genome assembly GCF_964261635.1 of Lissotriton helveticus. Classification (NCBI taxonomy): domain Eukaryota; kingdom Metazoa; phylum Chordata; class Amphibia; order Caudata; family Salamandridae; genus Lissotriton; species Lissotriton helveticus. The sequence continues at coordinate 47,754,971 of NC_136061.1, forward strand.
CCTCTGAGGGTGGGGTTGGGGTCGGTGTGGATCTGGAAGTGCAGGTGTTCGGCGTTTCTGAGGGTGTCGTCGGTGTTGGTCGAGACTCTGAGAGTGTTCCTGTGGATGACGGTGATTCCTCCTCCTGCTCCATTGGTGCGGTCCCTGCAGGTGATCTTGTAGCCTTCTGGGACAGCTATGGCTATGTCGGGTGCCAAGGCGGGGTTCAGCCAGGTCTCGGTCAGGAAGGCGACATCTGGGGAGGTTGAGTCGAGTAGGTCTCAGAGTTCAATGGCGTGTTTGCGGGCGGGGCGGGTGTTGAGAAAGATGCATCTGAGGTGGTTCGGTTCTTTCCTGGTCGGCAGCATGGTGGGGGGGATGCTTTTGAAGCTGCAGTTCCGGCAGATGAAAGCTCTGTGGGTGCGCTTCGGGCGGCCAGGTAGCAGGTGTGTGATCGTCCGGTGTTGAATGCGTGGAGGGTTCTGGCATCGTAGCTGTGTCAGGCGTCGTGGCGTTCGCAGGGTCCAGGGGTCCTGGTGCGGGTGCAGTCCAGGCACGTACTGGCGCAGACGGGCTTGCCTTAAGCACGCAATTGGCCCCGCGCGTCCGCTGCGCAGCCTCCATATGAGGGGATGTGGGAGGGAGGAGCAGCTGGGAGGCGGGAGCGGGGCGGCAAATGGGATTGCAGGGGGGGCACCGCAGGGACGAGGCGGCGTGAAAAACAGGCGGGCCGCGGGAGAACTGGGCACAGGAAGGAAAAACAAGTTTAGGCAAGAAAACAAGTACTGGCACAGAGGAATAAAAACAACTCTGGGCAAGAAAGCAAGTTAGGCACAGGGGAATAAAAACAAGTCTGGGCAAGAAAGCAAGTACAGGCACAGGGGAATAAAAACAAGTCTGGGCAATAAAGCAAATACAGGCACAGGGGAATAAAAACAAGTCTGGGCAAGAAAGCAAGTTAGGCACTGGGAAAAAATACAAGATTAGGCAAAAACAATGCAGGCAGAGCCTTCAGCAGCGTGGGGAGCGACCTGCCTGTGAATTGGAATGAAGAACCGCAAAATGCATTTGCGAACATAAAAAAGGATGTTATCAATGCACTCACTTTGAAACCTTTTCGCATGAGGAAGGAATGTGTTAAAACAGTTGATGCCAGCTTATATGGTCTTGGTAGTCTGTTATCACAAAGGGAAGGTATGGATGAGTGGAATGTTGCATTTGCATCTAGGACGCTTAATGAAACAGAACGCAGATATGCGGTGATTGAAAGAGATCTACATACGTGTGTGTGGGCCGTGGAACATTACAGGATTTATGTTTGGAGTAGCAAATTTATTCTCAGGACGGACCACACACCTTTAGTTAATATTCTTTCTGCAGGAGGAAGATGGAATTCAACAGCTAGAATTTCAAGATTACCTTCGAGGCTACAAGAATAACATTTTAAAATGGAATACTTTCCAGGGAAGAAAAATGTAACTGCAGATTTTCTCTCACGTCTACCTGGCAGTCATGATGATTTTGCGTTAAAGAAGTTGACTTTGTTGTGAAGCATTAATGATGTTATTCCTTCACAGTATCAAGAAATTACGGAGCAGTTCTGGTTGGAAAGTAGAAAAAGTGATGACAGGTGGAATGATCGGAAAAAAATTGTAATGGAAGGATGCCCTAACAAAAATAGCATCAGGTCAGAATTGTTACCTTTTTATAATGTTTCAGAACAGTTGGGAATTGAAGGTAATCTAATGTTCAAATCTGGAAAGTGTATTCCTCCAAGAGGTGTACAAGATGCCATTTTAAAGCTATCACATAAGACACATCCGGACATTTCTGCTATGAAATGTCTCTTTAGGATTTTTTTTGGGTGGCCAGGGATGAATAGGTTCATTGATCAGGTTGTCAGAGAATGTGATGAGTGCGTTTTTAGTGAAAAGATGTTAAAGGTACACACCCCTCCTTTAAAAATTGTCACTTGGCCTGAGGAGCCTTGGCAGAAAGTTGCGTCCGACATATCTGGACCTTTTAACATGTTACCAGAGAATTCTCATTCCGCTTTAGTTATTGTTGACTACCACTCTAAATGGCCTGAAGTGAAGTTTGTTCCTAAAGCTTTTATGAATTCTGTTATTTCTTTCTTTAAATACGTTTTTGCACGAGAAGGATGTCCAAGTACATTAATTTCTCACAATGGTGTGCAACTCACATCAAGTGATATGGATGGAAAGGTATGGAATATTAGGAAGATTGCAAAATGCCCAGTTTATGTTCTTCCACATACTTACAATGAGCATAATGATGATTCAATGTGCGTTAATCAATTCAGACGATAAAATAATGGAACTGTGGCCTCAAGGGTTAAAAGTAATAACCGTGTGAGAAATGTTCCAAAAAGGTTTAATAATTTTGTGTAATTTCATTTTGTTCTGTTTTTGTTTTCTTTATTCTTTGATGAGGGGGTGTGTTACATTCTCATTTATGTATTAAATTAAGCATATTTAACTTTCATTATACTTGTTTATTTATTCTCACTGTAAGTTTCATGGCATGAGCTCTGTATACATTTGTATTTGATTCTATGTTCCATTTGGATTGTTAGATTTTGTATTCCACACTGTTGGCTGAGATTCTTCTGGAGATCAGCCTAGGAACATGTACTAGCCGTGCTGTCAATAAACCGTTTTCATAAATTTGGATTTATCTACTGTTTAACAGCACACATTCAATTTGTGTCAATTAAGTTTCCAAGATCCTCCTCATTAAGCCACCATTTTCACTTACTCAGAGGCTTATGTGCAGCATCATCTAAAACTTTGAGCCACCTTTAGCCAGGTTCAAACTCACCTCAGTCAGTCACTCCTCTTTCAAAAAGAATGTCCAGCATCCACTGCATCGCGGTTGGCCTTACCTTTTGACTTTGTCCCAGTCAAGTCCAACCATCTGACTGCAATTAGCACTTAACACTTTTTGACACTGTTTACCTTAAACTGTACGAATTACTAAGTCCGGGTCTACCTATTGGACTTTTTTGTTATTTTATTCATTAAAATGTACTCTATTTTTCTAAATTGGATTGGGATTTTTTGTGTATTTTGTTTTCACATTATTACTGTTCCAATGCTTCACACATTGCCTCTGAGTTAAGCCTGGCTGCTTTATGCGCACCTACCAGATGATTAAGCACAGGTTAATTTAGTGAATTTTGTGGTCCCTCCCGACAAGGATTGTGATTATTATTTGATTAGGGTTCTTAACAAAACTGCAATTTCTTACAGATACCATATTATTTGCTCAGATAAGGGTTGCCGGGTTGCCCCTGTGAGAAAAAGAGAAAGGACTCTTCAGTGGCTCAATCTGGGCTCAAATGATTTCACACTTTCCTCCACTTCCCCTTTTCTAGTATAATTGTTGCTTCTGTAAATGTTTACTTCCCTGCCTCCCTCCTTACTTCTAGAAACGTAAGGCTGGAGACTTCATTTCCTGGGTGATAACATTACATACTTGTAGGAAAGAGAAGAGGGAATGGGCTTGTCATCGGTGCAATCTGGCCTCATCTGGTCCTGCAGGGCTCTTTCTTACTATCGCAATCCTATAACCCAGAGTTCCTGGGTTATCTGCTCCTTGTCACCACCTACATTATGGGATACCGAGAAAGAAACAGGTGGACTAACATCTCTATCGACTACTCAACACATTCCCTTCATGGAAGCCCGTATACTGAATGAACCCCTTTAAAAGGGAACTCTGTCAGTCTTTGCTCTGGCAGTTTGGTGAATGACTTTCATTCATTTTTGTTTTGTTAGGCACAGTGAGATTAAGTAATTTGCTCAGAATGTTGAGCGTCCCTGCCAAGACCAGAACCTGGTTCGCCAGCTTTGAAATCGACCGCCCTAGCCGTTAGGCCACATACTCTCCCCAAGTTGGTTACTGCAATGGATAAAATGAGAGGTCTGGCTCCTTAACCCTCCCTCGTGCCACTCCCACCTACAGGAACAGACCACACAGCGGCATCTAACCGGTTGCTTACTATTCTTCTGCTCTTCATGCTTTAGTTGCAAGGCTGCAAATGTACACATGAAAATAGGCTGTTTTCAAATACTGCAATGTTGATCAATGTCTGTGTTTCAGTACTGAACCTAATTATGTGTTTTCAGGGTTAGTAGTAGCCTAATCCTGTACCTGGGCTGAAGTTATCATAAGAGCCAAAAGACTGATATGAATCCCTAGGTTTAGACTGTCCTAGGTTTAGACTGATATTAATCCCTAGGTTTAGACTGATATTAATCCCTAGGTTTAGACTGATATGAATCCCTAGGTTTAGACAGATTTAAATCCCAAGGCTTAGACTGATATGAATCCCTAGGTTTAGACTGATATGAATCCCTAGGTTTAGACTGATATGAATCCCTAGGTTTAGACTGATATGAATCCCTAGGTTTAGACTGATATGAATCCCTAGGTTTAGACTGTCCTAGGTTTAGACTGCTATGAATCCCTAGGTTTAGACTGATTTGAATCCCTAGGTTTAGACTGATTTGAATCCCTAGGTTTAGACTGATATGAATCCCTAGGTTTAGACTGATATGAATCCCTAGGTTTAGGCTGATATGAATCCCTACGTTAGGACTGATATGAATCCCTAGGTTTAGACTGATATGAATCCCAAGGTTTAGACTGATATGAATCCCTAGGTTTGGACTGCTATGAATCCCTAGTTTTAGACTGATATGAATCCCTAGGTTTAGACTGATATGAATCCCTAGGTTTAGACTGTTGATCAATGTCTGTGTTTCAGTACTGAACCTAATTATGTGTTTTCAGGGTTAGTAGTAGCCTAATCCTGTACCTGGGCTGAAGTTATCATAAGAGCCAAAAGACTGATATGAATCCCTAGGTTTAGACTGTCCTAGGTTTAGACTGATATTAATCCCTAGGTTTAGACTGATATTAATCCCTAGGTTTAGACTGATATGAATCCCTAGGTTTAGACAGATTTAAATCCCAAGGCTTAGACTGATATGAATCCCTAGGTTTAGACTGATATGAATCCCTAGGTTTAGACTGATATGAATCCCTAGGTTTAGACTGATATGAATCCCTAGGTTTAGACTGATATGAATCCCTAGGTTTAGACTGTCCTAGGTTTAGACTGCTATGAATCCCTAGGTTTAGACTGATTTGAATCCCAAGGTTTAGACTGCTATGAATCCCTAGGTTTAGACTGCTATGAATCCCTAGGTTTAGACTGCTATGAATCCCTAGGTTTAGACTGATATGAATCCCTAGGTTTAGACTGATATGAATCCCTAGGTTTAGACTGTCCTAGGTTTAGACTGATATTAATCCCTAGGTTTAGACTGATTTGAATCCCTAGGTTTAGACTGATATGAATCCCTAGGTTTAGACTGATATGAATCCCTAGGTTTAGGCTGATATGAATCCCTAGGTTTAGACTGATATGAATCCCTAGGTTTAGACTGATATGAATCCCAAGGTTTAGACTGATATGAATCCCTAGGTTTGGACTGCTATGAATCCCTAGTTTTAGACTGATATGAATCCCTAGGTTTAGACTGATATGAATCCCTAGGTTTAGACTGTCCTAGGTTTAGACTGATAGGAATCCCTAGGTTTAGACTGATTTGAATCCCTAGGTTTAGACTGATATGAATCCCTAGGTTTAGACTGATATGAATCCCTAGGTTTAGACTGATATGAATCCCAAGGTTTAGACTATGTATCCCTAGGTTTAGACTGATATAAATCCCTAGGTTTAGACTGATATGAATCCCTAGGTTTAGACTGATATGAATCCCTAGGTTTAGACTGATAGGAATCCCTAGGTTTAGACTGATTTGAATCCCTAGGTTTAGACTGATATGAATCCCTAGGTTTAGACTGATATGAATCCCTAGGTTTAGACTGATATGAATCCCTAGGTTTAGACTGATATGAATCCCAAGGTTTAGACTATGTATCCCTAGGTTTAGACTGATATAAATCCCTAGGTTTAGACTGATATGAATCCCTAGGTTTAGACTGATATGAATCCCTAGGTTTAGACTGATAGGAATCCCTAGGTTTAGACTGATTTGAATCCCTAGGTTTAGACTGATATGAATCCCTAGGTTTAGACTGATATGAATCCCTAGGTTTAGACTGTTTTGAATCCCTAGGTTTAGACTGATATGAATCCCTAGGTTTAGACTGATATGAATCCCTAGGTTTAGACTGATTTGAATCCCTAGGTTTAGACTGATATGAATCCCTATGTTTAGACTTATTTGAATCCCAAGGTTTAGACTGATATGAATCCCTAGGTTTAGACTGATATGAATCCCTAGGTTTAGACTGATTTGAATCCCTAGGTTTAGACTGATATGAATCCCTATGTTTAGACTTATTTGAATCCCAAGGTTTAGACTGATATGAATCCCTAGGTTTAGACTGATCCGAATCCCTAGGTTTAACTGATTTGAATCCCTAGGTTTAGACTGATATGAATCCCTATGTTTAGACTTATTTGAATCCCAAGGTTTAGACTGATATGAATCCCTAGGTTTAGACTGATATGAATCCCTAGGTTTAGACTGATTTGAATCCCTAGGTTTAGACTGATATGAATCCCTAGGTTTAGTATTCTAATTAAGTGCAGGGTTAACAAAGGAACTGATTTTGAGTCATTAGCATTTCAGCAACTATGCAAAGCTTTAGGGGTCTGTCAATTTTTCACTTGTGCTTATTGACGGAGAGTGGAATGGTTTAATGGCATCCTAAAATAAAATATCTAAGATGTGTCAAAACTCCTGCCTAAAAGTCATGATGGCCTACCCTTTGTACTAATTTGGATGTGAATCATCCCTAACTTAGGGGCTCATTAGGATGGCGGACGGACCTGCGTCCATCCGCCACCCTAGAGGAGGAGAGACCGTCCGCAGGGGCAGCGGCGGCCCCTACAGTGCAATTAGGATGTGACCGCCAGCCTGGCGGTCACATCCTCAATATTTAACATTACGGCGCATGCTGCTTGAAGCAGCACCCGCCACAAGGTTAAATATGCATGCTTAGCATTTGCATGCACAAAACGTCAGGCACCGTAGGTACCCCCCCATGTGCACCCCCCAGCCCCTCAATCACCCTGGGGGCCCGCAATGGGCCCCCAAGGAAATCACCCTATGCCTTTCCACGGCGGAGAATCCGCCGCGGAAAGGCATCTGTTTTCCGCCATCCTAATATGGCTGGCGGTGTCTGATAGACACCGCCAGCCATGTTAGAGCTTTTCCGCCGCGCTCGGAAGGCGACTGCGGCGGAAAAGCTGCGGACATATTTTGAGACCCACCGCCATCCTAATTTGGCGGTGGGTCTTTCGTGCCTCCCCATCGGTTTTCCCGCATCCTCCGGGCCGGCGGTGGCTTCCGCCGGCCCGGAGGATGCGGGAAAACCGCGATCGTAATGTGCCCCTAAATGACTGAGCTTAACCCACGTAACATAATCATGAGCAGACCTATGATTTTTCCATTCACTCCTCTTGACTCCGGCTTTACTTCATTTTCACCTTTCTTAGGATGTAACTTGGAAAGAACTGATTCACTCTCTCATCAGCTTCCAGTCTCAGGACCAAGCTCCCTCTCCTACTAATGCAACTGAAGGCATGCCACAAAGATGTAATAAAGTTGCAGTCCCTGCGCCTCTCCACCGCTATGGCCTGTTGGGTCTGCTGGCCCTCTTTACACCAAGCTTGTCTGGCTATTCATTGGGTGGCTGTGTCAGGAAGAGGCGAATGGTTGGTTCAAAAACTATACTTTGCTACAGCTGCTTAAACTGTCCAAGCAGGACCTGAACAGTTCTTCATGTTGGATGTGTTCTCCTGTGACCTCTGGCTCAAATGGAGACATAGCCCCAATCCCGTCCCCTTGAAGAGATGGAAAAATGCACTGAATGTGGTCACTGCACGGCTCATGTCACTCTTGAAGGTCTGATGGGGCTTTTGTTTGATCCGGATCTTTTGCCCCCTGCTGTTCATCCAGCTTTTTTAGTCCATTTTATTTGGAATTTATTTATCACACCTGTACCTCAAGAGTACTGGGGCACTTTACAATGAAACATTCAAAGGTAACATGGTTACAATGAGCTGGGGCTGGCAGAACATACAAATAGTTAAAAGGCGGTAGCCATGAAGACCAACCTGAATGAGAAGTCATTGGTTCTTTGGCAGACACTAAAGGATGGGCCTCAAGAGGTTTTCAGAAGCTGGTGTGTCATGGTAAAGGTCATAGGGCAGGAGAGCATGAGTTCCAGACTCGAGGGGGCCGTAACAGCGATAGACGCCCTTTGAACGGTAGAGGTTCTACATTTGGGGGGTTAAGGGCTGCAATGCGAATCCTTAGGATGGTTTGTGAGGAAGGAAATATGGGACGCAAATAATATAATGTAACTATGGACTAGTGTACAGGGCCAACCACCGTGCCAATTTTCACCCAGGTTCAAATTGCAGGAACGGTTTTTCCTTGTGGAATGTTGTTCACTGAAAGTGCTGTCTCAGAACTAACAATCAGAGGCTACAAAAAGACTAGTTACGTAGTCTGCTATAAGACACTCTGCCGCAACCCCTTCTGCCTAAAACTGGAGAAAGAAAGCCTTTTTAGAGACTGCGTGATTTTCTTGCTATCTAATTTCCAAGCTCTGTAATGCTCCTACACCTTAGAAGGCTTTGGTGAGTTGCTAGGATGTTGGGGGGGGCTGGCTAATTCGTCTGCAAATGTTATTGAGCTCTTAACTACCTATTAGTAGACTATTATTTTTTAGAATATATACATATATATATATTACACACATACACATGTATATGTTTTTACATGTATAATCCGCCTGTTTAGGCAAAATGCTCTCTTGCTCCTGATGAAAGAAGCTGCACGACTTCTCCACAGTCCCCACCACCCCCCTTGGAATACATAAACTCACAACCTCTGATACAAACAAGGTGTACTTTATTAGTCAAACACAGTATAGTCAGTCAGTCAGTCAAAAAAACCATAAAAGCACATGTACACACATTTAAATAAGAACAATTAAAACAGTTAATATAGAGCATCATAAAAACAGTCCCAATTCATATAGTATTAAAAAAAGAGCAGAATGATAAAAACATACAAAGGACTGTACAGGTTTAAAAACGAGATAATCGTCGACAGACCCTGGGCTGTGTTTTATTTATAAAACATAGGTACTACATACAATATTTGTTGTGCAACAGAAACAGTGGTTTGACAATTTTTCATTTAAGTTTGGCACCTCTTGTACACCACATGGACAGGAGGAATCTAGCTGTTGCGAAGACAATCAGCGGAGTGGTGTCATATTTTAGGATTCTGAATACCTCTCTATAATCCTTAAGGCCCCTAGATTTGCAGACTTGAATGATCCATTTTGCTCTAGCTCTAGAGTAGGAGCGGCAAAAGAGCAGAACGTGCAGATCCGTCTCTTCGCTGGCCTCGCACCCTGGACAAAAACTGAGGAGCATTGGACCACTTATGTGTTACAGCCCTTAGAGGCAGCGTTCCATGTCTAAACTGGACGTATAGTTTCTTAGCCAATAAGGGCTGAATGTCATCTAAAAATTTCTCAAAATGGGGAACAACCTCAATATCTAGGAAGGTGTTGGTCAGCCTGCCCAGGGCAGAGTTTGCTAACATGGTTTCTGTTCGATATTGCTTAAGTAGCAAACTCTTTGAGCTCTTAGCAATCAAGGCGCAGGCTTCTTCGGGGGAAGACCACAAATCACCCTTGCCAAGGGCGTGGCAAAGCTGCTTGATATGTTTCAGCCAGGGATTATTCCCACGCCCACTCTGGACAGGAGGTCCCTTAGGTCCTCCCTGTAGCTCAAGAGCTTAGGAGTGGACCACAGTTTCCTCCAGTACAGCAGGGGGCGATTTGGAACAATCTACAGGATCGGGAGTAGACCTATATCTAGGCGTAAGGGGGTCAGAGGGGAACTCTTAGGTAATTTCAGAAGGCGCCTGATGAAGCTGTTCTCAGTAAAGGATAGGGCGGTGGCGCGGAGATGGCCCCACAATTCCGAACCATATAAAGCGCCTCCTCTCGCTTGGGCTTTATAAATCTCCACAGGTGGTCCCAAGGGCTTAAGAGAACTTTTGTTGTAGACCTTTAGGATACCGCCAGAGGATTGGGCCAGCTTCAGGTTCGCCTTTGCCATATGAGACCCCCAATCCATTCTGTCGTTTAGGGTTACCCCCAGTTAATCAAAGGTTGACACTCGTTCCAACCCCTAACCATCCAAGTGGGGATGTGGACAGTTGGATGATCTGGCATTGTAAACCATAAATTTGGTTTTGGAGAGATTAATCTCCAAATTCCTCATTCTGAAGAAAGAACAAAACGCCTCCAGTGTTCGCTGAATATCCATTGAAGATTTTGATAGTAAAAGGATATCATCAGCAAACATCAGGGCTGGTATCTTGCGGCCTGCTAGAGTAGGTGAGTCAAGGTCCCTCGCTCCCGCTAGATGTTCGATCAACCCATTAAGGAAAATGGAGAAGAGCGTGGGGGCCAGGACGCATCCCTGCCTCACTCCCCTCTCCACTGGGAATGGAGCTGAGAACTCCCCGTTCCTCCCAAACCTCACCCTAGCATAGGTACCTTGGTGTAAGCGTTTGAGTAGATGGCACAAATAGACCGGGGCACCCATCTCTTGTAAAATTACCCAGAGCTTGTCCCTCTGGACCAGGTCGAATGCGGAATGTAAGTCCACAAAAATCAAGTACAAACTACCCGCCCCCAGGAATACCGTCTTCCAGTATACCAACTGTAATCTAAACAGTTGGTCGATGGTGGAAACCTTCGCTCGAAAGCCCGCTTGCAGGGAGGTTAGGATGTGATGCTCATCCATCCAGCTATGCAACCTTGATAGTAAGAAGCGGGTGAATAATTTCTGGAGGACATCGATAAGACTAATGGGGCGGTAGTTGGCCGAGTCAAGAGGGGAAGCCTTTTTGTGAATGGGTATAATTTCTGCACCTAACCAGGTATGTGGGATCTCCATACCCTGTAGAATGGCATTAAAATATAAACAAAGGTAGGGGGCCCAAACCTTCTGTTCGTTTAGATATAGGTCGCCAGGGATCCTGTCTAGGCCTGGTGCTTTCCCAGTAGATAAACTTTTTAAGGCCGCCTGAATTTCAAGCAAAGTGCAGGGTGGGTAATTAAGGCCCAATGCGAGCAGCAGGGGTGAGTCAGGGCTGGTGGTTAACACCCACGAGGTCACCTACCTCTGATAGGGAACAAGCAACGTGGTGATATATCTCCACTAGTTTGTCAGGAGCTAACGCAACCTTTGCCCACCTAATACTTCTGCCACCCACCGCTGTAACTAAGTTCAGGTCGGTACTAGACTCCAAAACCCCCGGGTCATTACGGTGGCCCTAAGTATAGTTCAACTCTAGTGATAGGAGGTTATGGTCACTAACTACCCTTGGGATAACAGCAAAGGCTCTCACTTGGGACCAGGAGTCCACATTGACCAAAATATAGTCAATGGATGTACTTTTCCCTGATCTATTATATGTACTTGTGCCAGGTACGTCGGGAGATATCCTGCCATTACAGGCCCCGAGGGAGTGAGTTACTGTCAATTTATTGATCTCAAGGGCTAAGGGCGATATGCGCTTAGCCGGATACATGATACAATCTGGAATAAGCCAGATGGAGTCCTCATCCGCCGTTACAGAGGGAATCCCAGCAAGCGGCTCAAAATGGGAGTTAAAATCACTTCCGATGATTTTAAAGGACGATGGAGGGAACATAAGGAGAAGTTCCTCAAGCGCCTCCAATAGGGATAAGCCCAACTGGAGTGGAGTGGGCCGGAGATATATATTAATCACTACCAATGTCAGACCGTCCAAGAATTTAAGTAAAATACAAAGAATGTCCGGGGAGTCAGAGTCTATTAACTTAACTGAACACCCCAAATGAGAGGCAACCCAGATACACAACCCCCCCGAAGGTCTTCCCCTGGGGCCCTGCACTGCCGGTGTGTAAAATGTTGCGTAGCCCACCCTGGCAGGGGCTGACACTGCCCAGGTCTCTTGGAACAAACACACGGCATGCCTATCCACCAACTCTCCCCAATCTGGGTCATCCAACTTTGCCCCTATCCCTGCTACATTCCATGACCCAATCTACGATCCACAGGTTTCTGCTCGGGCCGGTAAAACTGTTGTCAATTGAGGGACGAAGGGGGGGGGAATTCTATACGGGTGTAAATGGCCAATTCCTCACCGGCTCCAAAAGGGCTGGTATTTAAGGGTGAGTGGCAACTTGACAAACCATCCACCCTAGACCCAGATCCCAACTCAGAAAACCCCACCTCGTCACTCACACCTACCACCGCCTTTCTCCTAGCTTCGTTAATTCCCAGGACAATAGGACCCGAAGAGGGAGATAGTTAGTCCACATTATTCAAAACACTGTAGCTATTAGCTACAGGAATGTTATATTCTAGGTCATGACCTCCCTGGAAAAAATAGAATGGAGCAACGTCACCCTGTGTTTGGGCTCGTGAGTAAAAATACCCCAAATGTAGAGTCTTAATTGGGTCCAGATTAGACGGGCCACCATAATCCAGGATGTGTTTAACCACTCCTGGATTTCCCTGAAATTGACGATTACACAGTCCCCCTTAATGTCCTTTGGTCTGGTCCTTAGCCAGCCAACTCTTCGGGCGAATAAAACTTCCCCCTGGCCTGCCCCCATAAGGGGTCTATGATTGTTGAGCCAGAAGATAATTTTATTCTTCAGCTCGGGGAATGTTTCACCTCTGTCGCCTACCAGTGGGGGCACTCCGGTTAAAACCACTACGTATGGAGATGCTTCAGGTGGGAGCTGGGGACAAGGAGGGGTTTTATATAATCCCCTCTCAGAGTTTTTCATAGTGGGATTAGCTTGAACTCTACCCGGTTATGGCCGCTTCTTTCCAATAGCTTTTCGAGTAGGAAAGGAGTCACATGGGATCAGACTAGTTGTGTTTGGGAGCCCCTTAGATGTGATTGGTGGGCCAGACTCTAACATAACGGTATGACTTGTCTGCCTATTTGGAGGAACGGGGACCTGTACAGGGTTGTCCAAGCGAATGCCTACTCTTTGGTTGTGGGATTTATTGACCTTCTTAGATATACCCGTTGCTACTTCCGCGGCGTTGTGCCCAATTATAGACACTGGCTGAACACCGTTTGGGCTTTTATTGTTTTTCAGGGTAACTAATTTATCAATCCTGCAAGATAAAGATTTAAAATACGAATTGATAAGCTGTTCCATTTGGGCATAAAGATCGATAAGTAAATGGGTAGCCCAGACGGGAGGTGCCAGAGTCGAAAAGGAGGGACCTGGGACCGACTGAGGAGAATCGGGTATGGATTCAATTCTCCTAGCGTTTTTCTTAGCAGGTTTCACCTTCTTATTTATTTATTTATTTTATTTATTTAAAATGTTATATAGCGCACAGTTACCCTCGGGCGTCCACGCGCTTGTCCAGACACCACAAGTTAACCCCCGGCCAGTTCAATGCGATCAGGCAGGAAACGGATAGGTTTTGAGGCCTTTACGAAACCGCAAGGTGCAGGTCTCAGAGCGCAACTTCAAAGGGAGCGCATTCCAAAGCATGGCTGTGTTAACCGAGAATCTTCTCCCCCCAGTACGGACCCTTTTTACTCTGGGAGTTTGGAGCAGAAATTTCTGATCAGAGCGCAGCGTTCTGTTCGCTTTATAAGGCACCGCTAGGTTCCTCAGTATGGAAGGGCCCTTCCCCTGAAGGATTTTGTGCGCTATGCAGAGGGCCTTAAATTTGACCCTTTCCCGCACAGGGAGCCAGTGCAGTGCCTTTAAGGCCGGTTTAGCTGACTGCATCCTAGGCACGCCCATCAGCAGCCTTGCAGCAGCATTTTGGACCTGCTGGAGTTTATTAAACGTTGCTTCAGGGGCACCCAAGAAAATAGCATTGCTATAATCAAGTCTCGATGTAATCAGCCCCTGAATAAGCAACTTCCTTGATGTCAAAGGAAGAAGAGGCAGGATTTTGCTAGCTGACCGGAGAAGGCCAAAACAGACCCCTGCCGTTTTTTTCGCCTGGGTCCTAAACGAAAGGTCTTGCTCTAACCAGACCCCTAAGCTCTTGATCTCCTTTTTCGGGTTCGGAAGCTCTCCCATGCAGCTAGGCCAGCTAGTCAGAGGAAGTGAGGGGGTCTTATTCCCTAACAGCATGATTTCTGTCTTCGAACCATTCAGCTTAAGAGCTGACTCACACATCCAAGAGTGGACTTCAGACAAACAGGAGTGCAGTAGGCGAGGGCGAGGTTTAGGTGCCTTTATCCCTGTCTGGGGAACTGGAGACGGAGCAAGGTCAATGAGAACACTCATCCGGGACGAGCTGTGCGCATGGTAGCTCCACGAAGGAGGGCATCAATGTTGATGTTAATTCTGGGGAGTTAGCTATAGCTAGGGAAAAGTCCTCAGTAAGTAAAGGGGGGCATGGCAGGGGTATTAGAGAGTCGCCTTTCAGTGTTTTCTATAGCCGAAGCCACCACCCCTATTGTTTTTTGGAGCATTTTGTCAATCACTGTTAGGCTCGGCAGTGGTTGGCTCGTTGCAGCCTTTTGCCTAGTTAGGGGGCGAGAAGTAGAGGGGTTTGGCTTGCCCAAATTGATCACCAAGGATTCTTAGTAAATAGTGTTTCCCAGGGACTCGAACTAGTGCATATAAAAGTTTATATGGAAATATGAAACATCTATAAAAGATAATAAGGCCCAGCAACAAATTTCCAGAACACAATACTAGAAACAGACCGCTGTATGGCAAACAGCCTTGACTGAGTGAATTGGTAAAAATAGTTAAAATACCACATCAAAATGAGGAAGTCCCAGACGAGCAATTGCAGTAGGGGTTAGAGGGGTGACCCAGCCCGGCCTCCTTTGGCCACAGACGGTCCCGCCCTTGTCCCGGGCTTAGCCCGGCATCACCCGCGCGCATCCCGCGCTGCGCGGCACCAGGTGAGGTTAAGTACAGCCCTGGCGCCGCCTGATAATGCTGTTGTCAGGCGCCTGGGCTGACAACAGCATTATCTGACGACTGCTGGGATTTGTAGTCCGGTCCCGCCTGGTGAGCTCCGCTGGCCGTTCCCCTCACGGCGTTAGCGAGATGCACACTGCCGTTTTACTTGCGGCGCGTGCAATGGAAAAGATAAGGATTCCCCCTCGTGTCAGCTTTTAGGTAATACCAGAAAAGGAAAGTGCGTCCCGCGCTGCGGGGCACCAGGTGAGGTTAAGTACAGCCCTGGTGCCGCCTGATGATGCTGTTGTCAGGCGCCTGGGCTGGGGCTGCAGGATTTGTAGTCCTGTCCTGCCTGGTGAGCTCCGCTGGCCGTTCCCCTCATGGCGTTAGCAAGATACACATTGCCGTTTTACTCGCGGTGCGTGCAATGGAGAAGATAAGGATTCCCCCTCGTGTCAGATTCCAGGTAATACCAAAAAAGGAAAGCGCGTCCCGCGCTGCGGGGCACCAGGTGAGGTGAAGTACAGCCCTGGCGTCGCCTGATGATGCTGTTGTCAGTCGCCTGGGCTGGGGCTGCTGGGATTTGTAGTCCGGTCGCGCCTGGTGAGCTCCGCTGGCCGTTCCCCTCACGGCGTTAGCGAGAGGCACACTGCCGTTTTACTCGCGGCGCGTGCAATGGAGAAGATAGGGATTCCCCCTCATGTCAGCTTCCAGGTAATACCAGAAAAGGAAAGCGCGTCCCGTGCTGCATGGCACCAGGTGAGGTTAAGTACAGCCCTGGCGCCGCCTGATGATGCTGTTGTCAGGCGCCTGGGCTGGGGCTGCTGGGATTTGTAGTCCGGTCCCGCCTGGTGAGCTCCGCTGGGCGTTCCCCTGACGGCGTTAGCGAGATGCACACTGCCGTTTTACTCGCGGCGCGTGCAATGGAGAAGATAAGGATTCCCCCTCGTGTCAGCTTCCAGGTAATACCAGAAAAGGAAAGCGCGTCCCCACAGTATATATATATATATATATATATATATATATATATATATATATATTTCCCAGTGGTCTTAATACTCACCCTGCTGGGATTGGACTTTAGATCTGTTTCCCTGCCCGCCGTGATGCAGGCAGAGAAAGAGATCTAAATAGTGCTCCCATCCAGAGGGAGCAGCAGTATTAACTGCTCCCTCCGAGCTGAAGCAATGCTGGATACAGGAAGCTGGCTGGGCCTTAGGCTCCCCCGCGGCCTACAACGTTACTTTGCCGGGGCATGAGGTCCCCAAGGCTAAAACTGGCTAGAGGAGGAGGGCTTTGTGCCCCCCCTAATTTGATTAGGACCGCAGAGCTGAAATTGGCCTGTGAAGGGGAGTCTCCTGCCTCTCCCCTTAATTTTAATGAGTTGGCCAGGGAGATGGGGTACCCAGGGCTTATAAAGGCTCTTTAAAGGGGGTAACGTGGCCCACCAACTCCCCTTTCATGCAAAAAGGCCCTGGGGTATGGCGTCCCCAGGGCCTACTAAGGCTTGAGCGGGGCTACGCGTCCCTGTCCTCTTTACTTTAATGAGTGGCTTTGGGGGGTGGGGTCCCCAAGGCCAGCCCTATGGTCAACCCCCCAGTGAGTATGGCCGAAGGCCGTGCACAGTGTGGGGTCAACCAATCAATCAATCATAGAATTTGTATAGCGCGCTACTCACCCGTAAGGGTCTCAAGGCGCTGAGGGGGGGGGGGGGGGGGGGGATTGCTACTGCTCGAACAGCCAGGTCTTGAGTAGTTTCCTGAAGGAGAGGTGGTCCTGGGTCAGCCGTAGGTGAGTGGGGAGGGAGTTCCATGTCTTGGCTGCCAGGTAGGAGAAGGATCTTCCTCCGATGGTGGATTTCCGAATTCTTGGGACGGAGGCGAGGGCAAGGCTGGCGGATCGGAGCTGGCGGGTGGGTGTGTAGAAGGTGAGGCGACTGTTGAGGTACTTCGGGCCCAAGTCGTGGAGAGCCATGTGTGCGTGGGTGAGGAGTCTGAACGTGATCCTCTTGTTGACGGGGAGCCAGTGCAGGTCCTTCAGGTGGGTGGAGATGTGGCTGCGGCACGGGATGTCCAGGATGAGTCGTGCTGAGGCGTTCTGGATGCGCTGGAGTCTTTTCTGGAGTTTGGCCGTGGTTCCAGCGTAGAGGGTGTTTCCGTAATCCAGACGGCTGGTGACGAGGGCCTGGGTGACCGTCTTCCTGGTTTCGGTGGGGATCCATCGGAAGATCTTTCGGAGCATGCGCAGGGTGTTGAAGCAGGATGATGAGACTGCGTTCGCTTGCTTGTTCATCGCGAGGGAGGAGTCCAGGATGACGCCCAGGTTGCGTGCATGGTCCGTTGGTTTGGGTGCGTTGCCAAGGGCAGGCGGCCACCAGGAGTCGTCCCAGGCGGAGGGCGATGATCCCAGGATGAGGACTTCCGTCTTGTTTGAGTTCAGTTTTAGGCGGCTGTTCCCCATCCACTCAGCGACGTCCTTCATCCCTTCGTGTAGGCTGGTTCTGGCTGTGGCGGGGTCGTTGGTGAGGGACAGGATCAGCTGGGTGTCGTCGGCGTAGGAGATGATGTTGAGGTTGTGTTTGCATGCGATGGCTGCGAGAGGGCTCATGTAGACGTTGAAGAGGGTTGTGCTGAGCGATGATCCTTGTGGTACGCCGCAGATGACTTCGGTGGCCTCTGATCTGAACGGGGGAGGCGGACTCTCTGGGTTCTTCCGGCGAGGAACGCGATGATCCAGCTGTATGGGTAGTGTTGGCTGCAGGTCCTCCAGCCAACCACTCATAGCGCATGGCAGGGTGTCGCATTTACGTATGGTAATTAATTATTATTTTATGTTAAAAAAATAGAAATTTACTGACAAAAACAAAGGTTACATTAATGTTATAATTAGGTGTAATAAACTTATGTTTTCATTTAAAAAAAAAACCTCAGAAATTCACCAAAAAAAACGAAGGTTAAAGTAACATTATAGTTAGGTCAATTTGTCAGTGTTAACACTAACGTTTAACAAAACAAACCACATAAATTTATCAGTCATAGTTAGCAGCACTAACTAGGTCTGGGATGAGGTCATGGAGTTCTGCTACGTGTAACTCCGCAAAGTGACAAAAAAAACTATGCCCTGCGCTACCCGAGGTCCTTAAGCACCAGAGTGCGTTAGGTTGTGTCGTTCGCTCTGATTTTTAGCGCTGGGTGTGTGTTTAGCGCAAATGGTGCCATGCGCAGTGCAAGAGGGCGCTGCTTCTTTTTGCCGCTCAAATAGAAGTCAACTCGAGCGGCAGATTCCTCAACGTGAACGGAATGTATCTCAATGCGAGCTGTAGTGACCATCTGCGACTACCCATGTTGAGCAATCTTACTGGAAGGTGGTCTGGAGTACATTTTCTTGGTTCGAGCTCGCCAACTTAATGTTGGCGAACGCGAGCAAGGAAAAAACTCTGCTCCACGTAGCTGAGTTTTTCAGAACTCCGAGCTCTCGGCGGAGCGCAGAGTGGTAAAAACTCTGTGACTGGATCAGATTTCACAGCCTACGCCTAGTGCTAACTATAAATTGCACCTCCGCCATGCAGTGCATATGACCATATATGACATCACTTATGACATGTTCTATAACATCTCAAATTACATCACTGATGACATTATCCACGCTTCATTTTCCGGCATATTGCTGTATACATTTTTATGGCTTTACACTTACTTTAGTTCAAATAAACAATCAACCACAGATATATGGAAAGCCCTCGTTGAGTACAGTGTTAAATCTGTATACAACTATTCTGAGAAACAAAAATAGTGAATATCAATTACAACACAAATTCCCTATTACGGACAGCTTGTATCTGTATCAAACCCCTGACACACACCGAACTGAGTCCTGCAAACAGTGTTTAACCTATGGAGAGAGTTCATTCTATACGATACTGTTTGCAAACAGTGAAATTCTAATGAGAAATACACCACAAAGTATTCAAAAGAAACTACTAAGAACAGTGTACATTCTATGCAACAGTTGTCAAAAAAAGACACTATTCGCAAAAAGTACCCAACCTCAGAAGGTGCTGAAGATCGTACTACCTGCACCCTTCATACTGTGGTGAAAACTTTACAGATAGCCCTTTCTTCGAAGCAAAACAAGCATCCATACATATTTTAGTACTTGGTGCACACGCTCTTCCATATAAAATATAAATTATCATGCTGACTCAATTCTCTCTAATAACTCAAGGCTGCTAACAAAAGGTAGCGTCCAATACATAGAATATTTCTCCTGTTGGAAACATTTTCTGTAGAACCAAGACGTTGTGTGGAGTATAATGACTATAAGTCACAGAGTTACTCTTGAATACAAACATGTATTATGTATTCAGTAACTCTACACACCTATGGTGCATTAGGAGCACATTCGCTTTGTAAGCAAACCTATTGGCTACACCCAAGCTGGACAGAATTTGCGTAGAATTATTATAGTAGTAACTCACCACTTAGTAACCTGTAAAATACACATACACACTCATTCAATGATGTCATCAGTGATGTCATTTCAGATATCTTCAGTGATGTCAACAATGATGTCATAGAACACGTCATGAATGATGTCATACGTGAGGTCATAAGCTGTGCATGGCAGGGGAGCAAGTTATAGTTAGCTCTGCTACCTATAACTGGTGAATCTCTGTGTTTTTGTTAGTTTCAAATGTTTATGTTGTCAATGACAAATTCACCTTACTATAACATATTTTAACCTCTGGTTTGGTTTTATTCACTGAAAAAAATATAGGTTAAAGTAATGTAATAGTTGGGTATGAAAAGACTTTTTTTGTTTAACCCCTTCCGTGGACACTACGACTACCACAGGCCACTGGGGTGGCCACACCCACATGGCGTGGGACTGTTATACAAATGCAGTGCCAAAAAATTGCCGCTCTTTTTGAAGCCGGGAGCCCCAGATGAAGTGAAGCACTCACGAAACGCGTCGGGCTGGTTATTGTGTGGCGGACTGAGCTGACTTGCCTCATCATTTCCTCCATTAAAGATAAATGGCAAATACGTACCTGGTGTTGGGCCTTTTCTACAGCAGGCAACTTTCGTTGGTATATGTATGTATGTATGTATATATATATATATCTCCTACTGGCGGTCGCCAGTAGGTAGTTATAGTTAGGACCTACTTTCCATAGGAAATCCACAACATTCTATTTGGAATAACTTTGACGCCAGTGGACGAATCTCCAAGAAAATGGCCTGCTCGGTTCCGCTCCTGCCCTGAAAGTTTGGGGGTGATTCGTCGAGTAGGGGCAGAGAAAAAAGGGGGTCCCAAAACGTGTTCTCCCCATGCAATTTTCCATAAGGACCTTTAGCCAGGGTTACAGCCTGAACGGCTCAACTGAATTACACGAAATTTGGCAGGGAAGTAGAGTTCTGTTCGCAGATTGTGCTTTTTATTAAATGGTGTAAATCCGTTCAGTAGTTTCTGAGAAAATTGGAAGTAAAATCATAGCGATATCTAGAGACGGAGTTCAGCACGCGTAAGGAAATCTGTTCAATTACGAGCGCGAGCTGCATGCTGATTGGCTGTGAACTGTCTGTCAACACTCGAAACCAGGAAGTGTTGGCAGCCATCTTGTGCCTCGCTAGAACCGAGTCAGAAGAAAACAGTAAAGCAAAGTTGAGAAATAAGGGAAGGGGGTAGGCTACAAACATTCTGAACCTCTAGGCTTGCTCATGGGGTCGTACATGGATGTTTAGGCACTATTTTTTATTTTTATTTTTTTAAAGGAAAATCGCAGCATACGCGTATGGAAATACGTACAATTACGAGTAAGAGCTGCATGCTGATTGGTTGTTAATGCTCCAAAACAGGAAATGTTGGCAGCCATCTTGTTTGTCGCGAGAGACGAGTCACAAGAAAACAGTAAAAGAAAGTTGAGAAATAAGGAAAGGGGGCAGGGTAGAAACATTCTGACCCTATAGTCTTGGTCTGGGGGATGGTACATGGATCTTTAGGCTCAATTTTTATTTTAAATAAAATAAAAAATGGCGGGGTACTCATGCAGTACTTGTACGCGGTGGAAAAGGTGGAAAAAACTAGAAGTCCGTTTTGTTTATTAAGTCCCGGGGGGGCAAATTACGGGGGCAATTTTTAGAGCTATATTTCTATGACAGTATGTAAACCTTTCCGGTTTTTTTTTCTGCTTCAGTTGTACTCTCTACGCATGCGCAGCCTTGTTTGCAAGTGCACTTTTTTTTCTTTTTCTTCAAGTTCGCCAAGCAAACCTCTCCTGATTTTAGGTATTAAATTTGCCGCTTTCTTTTCCCGGGTCATGTGTGTCATCCGGTGCTATACTTTTGTAATATATTAATAAACATATTGTATGTATATTTATTTGAAATGTAGTGTCGAGGCGCCAAACGTTGATTACATACTCCGTTCAACCGCCATTTTAGTAGTTTTTTCTCCGTTATTTTAATTTATACCTGTTACTTTCATATTACCCTGTGCATATTTTCTCTGTGATTGATGAGATTTCGTGCCACAGATACCTCGGTGTTTATCTTTGGTCTTCGATCTTATCAGACTTGG
The DNA here is from genome assembly GCF_964261635.1 of Lissotriton helveticus. Lineage (NCBI taxonomy): Eukaryota > Metazoa > Chordata > Amphibia > Caudata > Salamandridae > Lissotriton > Lissotriton helveticus. The sequence continues at coordinate 47,776,583 of NC_136061.1, forward strand.
TCACATGTATAGCTAGAAACTAATTTGAAGGACGTAAGGCACAGGCATTACAACACGTGTTGGTCAACAAAAAAACATTATTAAGATTATGCATTTATCATGTGTGGTAAATGCATACTACTTGTAAAAGCATGTGTGGAAAAGCAATATGCGTGCTAATGGTTTTGTGGTGACGATCATGCGTGCTTATGAACCGGGTTTGGGCGTGGTAGAGTCTAGGGTACCAGGCGGAGGGGCACGCAGCTGCACTCATACAATATAGAAGTAATATAAGAATTTTAAAACTTAAAACCCTCCTTTTCCCTAAATAAAGCTCCCCCCTCCCCCCCTTTGTATCCTCACAGGTTGAATAGCGCGGGGATGCCTACGGGTCACCAGGCGCTTTAGAAATCGCAAAATAATAATAATAATAATAAATGATTCCATAATTATCCTATTTTAAGTCTTCTGTTAGTATGTTCATTAAATACATGAATATATGTTTTTAAACAATTAAAAACATTCGCGTCTTTTTTGTACGGGGAGCCGTACATGACGTCACACGGAAGCTTTGATGCGACTTCTAACGTCAAAGGGTATTCGTAGCGTATGCTGAGAATGATTAGCAGTACAAACTATGGTGCGATCACTCTCTCACTGTCAAATCAGAGCACAGGAAATGCTATGAGAATGGTTAGAAGTGCTGACTCATTGGAGATCCAATTCAGGTGTGTGGCTTATCCAGAGTATCATAATGTTATTTTTTAAACTGGTTTAGTTTGAGGTTTGCATGAAATACTGTAATATAGGCAGATATGGATGTTTAGGGAGCGCTTATCTGTATGAAGCTTGGCTATTACCATTTACATATAGGTGTCTAAGGGAGGGAAAAGAAGTCTATGTGAATGGCGAGGATTGCACAATAGTACCAGATCACTACTTAATTTGTAGACACATACAATTGCATGGCTCTTGTATATAAGATGCGCCTAATTTGGACTGCGTTTTGAAAGGTAGTCCGGCACCTGATATCATAACAACGTTCACTTTACAGGAAACAGGAGTTATGTACTTTGAAATAATGGAGATTGTTGTGCAATGTTAGCAGGCATCGCTTACAAGATTACGGTAACTGAGCGTGTGGTTTGATTAAAAAAAAGTTGTGTTAACTCCTCCTTATGGGATGCTGGATGTTTCCATCTGGCTGTCGATTTCGACCTTGAAAGCAGAGTCAACCAAATGAGTCGTATAAGAGCGCTATCGTCTCAAAAAGAGGTCGCTCTTATATCTGGTACAGAAACATTTGTCCTTCATGTAGCAAACACCCGCGCAGAAGTGCATGTTTTATTAAATACAGACGTGCTCTTGAATTTTGGGGAGTTAATTTAGAGTCTCTTTAATGTGTCCTTGACTACGGGGTTACCTGACTTTTTTTAAAGTTAGAAGCAGTGGCCTTGTGACTTCTGTAGAAAGTATATTTGGTGTCTTTTCGGGATTTTTTCATTCGATTTTTTTCAGCATCTTTGGTGGTTTGCGCTTAATACTCGATTAGTTGCCGGTGTGCTTTTATTAATTTGTTTACATAAATATGGATGCACATCCTGCAGCAGACGATAATATGTCCCGTCTGTTGCTGCTTCGCTACCGAATGATTAGTTACTATGGAGCGCTGCCTCTTGCAACGTTGAGTGCAGCTTATGGATTATCGTTTCGATTCTCCTTTTTCACATGCATTCAACCTGTCTTCCATTGCCTGAGCTGTGATTTCGACTGGGCCCTGGATTTGTGTCTCTGCAGTACGGTGTCTCCCAACGCGGATTATGACCAGCTGATGAGCCCCTTACTGGTTCATGACGTGCTCTGTTCTGGTGGCGGGATTATGGCCTTAGCAGCGACACATGGAATAATGGGACGTTGGAATGTTTTTGCAGCGGCGCTTGAGTTCTTGGCACGCAGTTACATTGAACATGACCCGAGTTTTCCTCCGATGGTGATAGAGGCTCTGGTCATTGAGGAACATGTATGTTCATTCCCACTATTGAATTTAAAGGCTGAAATGTTTTCAGATGAGAACAATGACTTCCTGTTGGAGGCTGTTGCTACATACTGTGCTTACACGCTGTTGGATTAAGACTCTTTGATTTTTCTACGTATTCTTTATTATTTAGCTACTGCTTTCTACCAAAGAGCAAATAACTTTTTTTTTGGAAATGTAAACTTGACTTTGCTTTTTAGGCTTGGACTCTACTTTTTTAATTCGCCCACGTTTATATCATGTGCTTTGATCAATAAAGGGTGTCATGGGGCTGAGCGTTGCACTCACACCCTGTTAAGTTAGCATGGGTTTATTAGAAGCTTATACGCTATTTTTGCTTCCTGCTCTGCTTTGCACACGACACGTAATTGTGATATTGTTTAGAGAAGGCTGAGTATTTTGCTTTATATGAGAATAATTTGGTATGCTAGATTTGTAAACTGCCTCGCTAGTTTTGTGTGTATATTTACAGCATGGAACATCACGGTTATCTTGAATACTGTGTCTGTTCTTCAGAATGATCCTCGCACGTTCGAGCCATAATACATATGGAGCTGTGGCCACCTCTGATACTTGCGCGTTTCATAATCCGTTGTGGAGGCAAAGTTACACACAATTGGAGAACATTCGTATCTTGACATTTTGTGGAGCACTGAATGTGATCCACTACTGCTGAGTACCAGAGGTATGGGTCTGCCCATGTAATCCTATGAGACTTTCTGTAGTTATAAACTAATTTGCTAGGTAGGGAGGGTGAAATGTAGGTATATTTTAAATGTGTTTACCTTTAGCATTATAGGATGCTTTTCCATTTGTATTTCATGGAATAGTAACAATGCTGACAACCTTGTTTCTGATAATATGTTTGGTTTTATTTTCTACGGTACTGTTCATGAGATTATGGTGTTAGAAATAAACATTTCAAAGTTGCACGTGTCTTTATTTATATCTTGTTTTGGACTGGTGTAAGACTATATTGAAAGAGTGTTTTTGTTATCCACTTTACTTCATGTAATCTAAGTCGCATGTTCTGGGTTGACTAGTCATTGGTGTTTTTGCTCTAGGGCGAAGAACCAATGAGTCACTGATTGCTGGTTTGGTAGGGGGTTTGTGTAGTAAGGTGGGTTTTGGAACACCGTAATTCACTGAGGTCCTAAGTCTTTATGCACTGGAAAACTAAACACCCACTTCCTTTACAAAGAAATGGAAAGTGAGATGTCATCAGTGATGTCATCCGTGATGTCACTGACCATGTGATGAGTGATGTAATATGTGACGTCATCAGCAGTGCATTGCAGGCGCACGAGTTATAGTTAGCTGAACTAACTATACCAGGGGAATTTCAATGGTTTTGTATGAGAGAAATGTCCAGCTAACTATAACATGGATGAAACCTATGTTTTTTTCAGTGAATTTCTAAGGTTTTTAAATGCTAATTCCTAACTATAACATGGCTGAAACCTATGGTTTTTTCAGTGTATATATATATATATATTACCTACTGGCGATAGCCAGTAGGTATATATAGTTAGGATTTTTTTCCTATGGGATTTTTGAAAATTCAATATTGAATAACTTTGGCGTTTGAGGACAGAATTGGCTGAAATTTTCAGGAAAATGGAACATTTTGTTTCTGAGCAGCCCCTGAAAATTTGGGGGGTTTTGTCAAGGGGGGGCCGAGAAAAAAGGGGGGTCCCAAAACTTGTTTTTCCCATGCAATTTTCCATAGGGGGGTTGGCCTCACTTTTAGCCCGAACGGCTGAATGGATTTACACCAAACTTGGCAAAATTGTAGAGACTGGTAGCCCGATGTGCCTTTGCTATGTCTCAAGATATAGGCTCCAGTGGTTTTTACGAAAATTAACTTTGAAAAATATATATTGGGCTACATTGGGCTATATATATGTTGGAGCCCAAATGTAGCCCAATGTAGCCCAATGTAGCCCAAAGATGGCCACCAGAGACAAAAAAAACAAATGTAGCCCAAATATCAGCCAGATGTAGCCCAACTATAGCCCAATGACAGAATGTCCCAGAGTGTTCTAAGGAACAACTAGAGTGCTAACAGTCCTACTTATTACAAAGGTATGGCACACCTGAAGCCATCTTGATTGGAATAAAGTGGTAACTCTTAAAACATTTAATTTAAAAAGGAACAAAATGAGGGGGTTCATTTTGCCATAGAAAGTATGATTAGCGAATATATGATGAAATCCCGCATACCATCAGTCCGCAAAAAAAATCCTGCATGTACTATTAGGCCGCAAATTAAAATAACGAAAACTTTTAGAACGAATATGCCTTTAGCATACACTAAACAACTAAACTACCCTAAACCCTAAAACACTACCCCCAGCATGACCCTACACTACACAAACAGTACAACACTACCCTAAACCCTAAAACACTACCCCCAGCATGACCCTACACTACACAAACACTACAACACTACCCTAAAACACTACCCCCAGCATGACCCTACACTACACAAACACTACAACACAACCCTAAAACACTACCCCCAGCATGACCCTACACTACACAAACACTACAACACTACCCTAAACCCTAAAACACTACCCCCAGCATGACCCTACACTACACAAACACTACAACACAACCCTAAACCCTAAAACACTACACCCCAGCATGACCCTACACTACGCAAACACTACACTACCCTAAACCCCTACCCCCAGCATGACCCTACACTACGCAAACACTACGCAAAACCCTAAAACACTACACCCCAGCATGACCCTACACTACGCAAACACTACAACACTACCCTAAACCCTAAAACACTACCCCCAGCATGACTCTACACTACGCAAACACTACAACACTACCCTAAACCCTAAAACACTACCCCCAGCATGACCCTACACTACGCAAACACTACAACACTACCCAAAACCCTAAAACACTACACCCCAGCATGACCCTACACTACGCAAACACTACAACACTACCCTAAACCCTAAAACACTACCCCCAGCATGACCCTACACTACGCAAACATTACAACACTACCCTAAACCCTAAAACACTACCCCCAGCATGACCCTACACTACGCAAACACTACAACACTACCCAAAACCCTAAAACACTACACCCCAGCATGACCCTACACTACGCAAACACTGCAACACTACCCTACCCCCTAAAACACTACCCCCAGCATGACCCTACACTACGCAAACACTACAACACTACCCTAAACCCTAAAACACTACCCCCAGCATGACCCTACACTACGCAAACACTACAACACTACCCTAAACCCTAAAACACTACCCCCAGCATGACCCTACACTACGCAAACACTACAACACTACCCAAAACCCTAAAACACTACACCCCAGCATGACCCTACACTACGCAAACACTACAACACTACCCTAAACCCTAAAACACTACCCCCAGCATGACCCTACACTACGCAAACACTACAACACACCCCATACACCCTAAAACACTACCCCCAGCATGACCCTACACTACGCAAACACTACAACACTACCCTAAACCCTAAAACACAACCCCCAGCATGACCCTACACTACGCAAACACTACAACACTACCCTAAATCCTAAAACACTACCCCCAGCATGACCCTACACTACGCAAACACTACAACACTACCCTAAACCCTAAAACACTACCCCCAGCATGACCCTACACTACGCAAACACTACAACACTACCCTAAACCCTAAAACACTACACCCCAGCATGACCCTACACTACGCAAACACTACAACACTACCCTAAACCCTAAAACACTACCCCCAGCATGACCCTACACTACGCAAACACTACAACACTACCCTAAACCCTAAAACACTACACCCAGCATGACCCTACACTACGCAAACACTACAACACTACCCTAAACCCTAAAACACTACCCCCCAGCATGACCCTACACTACGCAAACACTACAACACTACCCTAAACCCTAAAACACTACCCCCAGCATGACCCTACACTACGCAAACACTACAACACTACCCAAAACCCTAAAACACTACCCCCAGCATGACCCTACACTACGCAAACACTACAACACTACCCTACACCCTAAAACACTACCCCCAGCATGACCCTACACTACGCAAACACTACAACACTACCCTAAACCCTAAAACACTAGCCCCAGCATGACCCTACACTACGCAAACACTACAACACTACCCTAAACCCTAAAACACTACCCCCAGCATGACCCTACACTACGCAAACACTACAACACTACCCTAAACCCTAAAACACTACACCCCAGCATGACCCTACACTACGCAAACACTACAACACTACCCTAAACCCTAAAACACTACCCCCAGCATGACCCTACACTACGCAAACACTACAACACAACCCTAAACCCTAAAACACTACCCCCAGCATGACCCTACACTAAACAACCACCACAACTCTACACTACACTAACAAAACACTACACTACACAACACTACACTACACAATCACTAACCCACGAAAAAATTAACACAAACCCACTTACCTCTCTCGTCATCGTGGTTTTCACAACGCAAATGCATTTACCATACATGCCTTTAAAACGTAATTCTTTGTAAAGGCATGCGCGATAAATGCACATGCGTTTTGAAAAAATGCGGGATAATGGTATGCGAGGTCAATGACCTTGCGGGATAATGGTATGCGGACTGAAAGTCTGCGGGATAAAAAATGCGGGAAAATGGCTGCAAACCATGATTAGCAGCAGACTTCCCTGGTGAGCACTAGCTTTACTACAGTGATCTAATGAGCAACTAGAGTGCTAACATTCAGAATTTATGGCAAATGTGCGACACATCTGAATGCCTTCTTGATAGAACCAAAGTAAACAAGCATTGAAAATGCAATAGATCTCGCCCTCGTTTAAGTTAAAGCCATTCTGTTTGTAATGAGGTGGCTTTTTAGCTTTGCTTTTATTAGTGGTTTTAAAACTTTCATGTAAATAACATGCATATGTATGCATATATGTATATGTATGCATGCATTTATATTTATATAGATATGCAGATTATATATGTTTATATATGTATATTACCTACTGGCGATAGCCAGTGGGTATATATAGTTAGGATTTTTTCTCTATGGGATTTCTGAAAATTCTATGTCTAATAACTTTGGCGTTTGTGGACGGAATTGGCTGAAATTTTCAGGAAAATGGCACAGTTTGTTTCTGAGCAGCCCCCGAACATTTGGGGGGGGTTCGTCAAGGGGGGGCCGAGAAAAAAAGGGGGTCCCAAAACGCGTTTTTCACATTCATTTTTCCATAGGGCGGTTGGACTCACTTTTAGCTCGAACGGCTGAATAGATTTACATGAAACTTGGCAAAATTGTAGATATGGTTTGCCCGACGTGCCTTTGCTATGTCTCAATATATGTGCTCCAGTGGATTTTGAGAAATGAACGTTTAAAAAAATATATATATCTGTGACAGCGCTCCGGTTAGCGCCCCGGTTCGCGTACCTGACGTGTACGGAACTTCGCGAAGCGAAGCTGATTGGCTCTCCGGTGTCTGTCAACATTCTAAACAGTCCGGAGCGGCCGCCAGCTCCGGGCAGCGAACCGGGCAGCTCACCGGGCAGCTAACCGGGCAGCTAACCGGCAGCGTAGCTGTCAATATTGTAAACAGTCCGGAGCGGCCGCCATCTTGTCTCTCGGTAGGTTCGAGAGACAAGATGTGGTGAAAAAAGAAGGGGGAAATGAAGGAAAGGGGGCAAGGTAAACCCCTCCTGACCCCCTAGGATTGATGAGGGGGATATTAAAGTCCCCCGTGATTTTTCGCGGTAGAGGCGCTTCCCGGTACGCGAACCGGGCAGCTAACCGGCAGCGTAACCGGAGTCCGCCATCTTGTGTTTTTGGAGCGTCCGGTTCGCGTACCGGGTAGCGTCCCGGTAAGCGTAACAAGGGGAAAACCAAGAGAAACAGTAAAAAAAAATGAAGGGAATAGATTTCCAGCAAACTTGGCAAAATTGTAGGGACTGTTTGTTTGATGTGCCTTTGCAAGGCCTCAAGATATGTGCACGTGTGGATTTTGTCTAATTAAGGTTAAAAAAAATATATATATCTGTAAGCGTGCTCCGGCACGCTTACGTTACGGGTTTTGTTTGCGCTGCAGAGCCGATACGTCACGGTTATGCGACGCGTCATGAGGCGTCTCACGTGGCTACGTGATACGTCACGTAATAAAGAATATATTTTACAGCTATAGATATTAGCTTTTAAAAAACCAATGAAATTCACTGAAAAAACCATAGGTTATAGACCATATATAGTTAGGAATTTGCATTTACAAAACCTTGAAAATTCACTGAAAAAACCATAGGTTAGAGACCATATATAGTTAGCTGGACATTTTATTGACATAAAACCAATGAAATTCCATATATAGTTAGTTGCACTAACTATATATTGCGCACCCGCAATCCACTGCTGATGATGTCACATATTACATCATTCATGACATGGTCAGTGACATCACTGATGACATCTCAAATGACATCACTGATGACATCTCAAATGACATCACTGATGACATCTCAAATGACATCACTGATGACATCATGACACACCAATACCAGTTACTACATACGCACTCACTGATTCCTACGTCTACACACACATTCACTCATTCACCCATACAATCACTCATACATACAGTCACTCATTATTACAACACTATCATATGCACTCATACACCTATGCAGACACTCACACACTGCCACTCATCCATGGAGTTACTCACACACCTAGTCAGTCCTGTAAAGAATCAATCACACTTCCATTTCCTCATCTATACAGTTAAACACAGAACACCATACTTCAGTGACATCACTGATGACATCACTGATGACATCTCAAATGACATCACTGATGACATCTCAAATGACATCACTGATGACATCATGACACACCAATACCAGTTACTACATACGCACTCACTGATTCCTACGTCTACACACACATTCACTCATTCACCCATACAATCACTCATACATACAGTCACTCATTATTACAACACTATCATATGCACTCATACACCTAGTCAGTCCTGTGAAGAATCAATCACACTTCGATTTCCTCATCTATACAGTTAAACACAGAACACCATACTTTTTCACACATATACTAACACATACTTACTCTCTTATACAATCACTGATACAAGTACACATTGATATGCACAGAGTCACACACCTCCCAGCCAGCCACACACACACTCAGTCTTCCATACATCCACTCATTCTTCAATATGTAAAACATATTTAAACTTTACAAAAACACACAGACACTAGATGATGTCATCAGTGATGTCATTTGAGATGTCATCAGTGATGTCATCAGTGATGTCATTTGAGATGTCATCAGTGATGTCATCAGTGATGTCACTGACCATGTCATGAATGATGTAATATGTGACATCATCAGCAGTGGATTGCGGGTGCGCGATATATAGTTAGTGCAACTAACTATATATGGAATTTCATTGGTTTTATGTCAATAAAATGTCCAGCTAACTATATATGGTCTCTAACCTAAGGTTTTTTCAGTGAATATATATATATATATCTACAATCCTCAACACACGCCCAAAGCGCTGCCAACTTGCTGATGGTTGAATTGACGATGAGCAGAAACCCAATCTGGTGCCAAAACAAAAGGTGCTTTATTCGTGAGTCCTAACGCCCAGCATGTCCGCCATTATATATATATATATATATATATATATATATATATATATATATATATATATATAATAAAGTTATTCCCAATAGAATGTTGCGGATTTCCTATGGTAGCAAGGTCCTAACTATATATACCTACTGGCGACCGCCAGTAATATATATAAATATATATATATATATATATCCATCCTACTGGCGGTCGCCAGTAGTTATATATAGTTAGGACCTTGCTACCATAGGAAATCCGCAACATTCTATTGGGAATAACTTTGGCGCCGGTTGAGGAATTTGCGTGTAATTTTCCAAAATTTAGGCCAGCTCTGCTTCTTCCCTGGAAGTTTCGGGGGGATTCGTCATGCGGGGGGCGAGAAAAAAGGGGGGTCCCAAAACGTGTTTTCCCCATGTTAATTTCCATAGGACGAATAGACAAGGCTTCAGCCCGAACCGCTGAATGGAATTACACCAAACTTTGCAAAATTGTAGGGACTGGTAGGCAGAAGTGCCTTTTCTATATTTGGTGAAAATTGCTCCAGTGGTTTTTATGAAAATTTACTTCAAAAACACATATATATCTATATGCGCGCTTCGAGCGCTAACCGGTACGCGTACCGGGGAGCGCACCGGGTGCGCCACAGGAGTGCGCGAGTGGAAAGCTGATTGGCTCTCGGGTGTCTGTCAACATTCTAAACAGTCCGGAGAGTCCGCCATCTTGGTCTCAGTAGAATCGAGACACAAGAGGTGAAAATAAAAAGGGGGAAATGATTAAAAAGGGGCAGGGTAGATACCCCCTGACCCCCTAGGTTTTCTGAGGGGGGCCTAGAAAGGCCCTGAAGGGCAAAAAAACTATTTTTTTTTTGGTTGAAATTTTCGCGGGGTAGCGCTGGTTGCGTTCCCATGTACGCTTCCCGGTACACGTACCCTGAGCGCACCACGGGGAAAAACAGTGTAAAAAATTAGAGTAAAAAAATAATTTTGAGTACTTAGAGGTAGGGTAGCTCTGAAAAGAGCTGTTGTGTTATGTGGGAGTTTTATGTACCTACAAGTAGGTACCGATGCAGAGTCTAAAATTCAAGAGGAAGACTCTATTCCCCTCATCTGTAAAATGTACACCATCTCTCCTATAGATGCCTTGCATGTTGTAACGCAAGTTGTTGTCGTATATAGAACCCATACCATAGTCTATGAGGAAAGCAGAAACAGATTTATTCACATGTTTCCCTTGCTTTCTCAATCTGTGGACAAAATTGGTTGGACCAGTTCCATTTTTGCCTTTGGCATATATTGGAATATACCACGGCAGTTTTTGAAAAAAGTGACATCAATTGCCCAAAGATGTCCTTTAAAAGCATTTCCAGACCTACCCCAGTCAAAGTGCCCAGGTCATTGCCACCACAGTGCACAATTATGAGGTCGGGTGTGGTAGATCCATAAAGGATTTTACCAATGGTATCAATTGGTGACATCTCAATCCTCTCTGGCCAATCCACATAATATCCACATGTGGTAAATCAAGGTTGTGAATACCTCTGTTTGCTGCATATCTTTCACTCCAGTGAACAAAGCTATACCCACAATCCAGACTTTTGGCATCTTGAAGGTAGATGTGCTTGTATTCAGATGAGTTGTGGAAATGAAATGGCAGTTTGAAAGTAGGAGTTATGAAAAGAAAAGTGGTTGAGATTCAGTGCACTTGAAAAAGAAGAAATGATTGGTTGTTTCTTAAAATTCTCCACTGAAAATTAGGGTGCATGCTTGTGTTTTTTGAAAGAAGTAATTCTAATGGTTGAGAAAAAGTCATTGAAAGAAACATTGCACATGATTAGCTAGTATATTGAGAGGTCAAACACCCTTGCTGAGTTCATTTGCAACATAGTATGATGAACTTTTCACCTGTGTGCTGAGTTAGGTGGGAGTTACCATGGTAACAGGCTGAATGGGCACTGGGGGGATGGGTGAATATTATGTGAGTTTGAAAGTGTTGAAATGTAGAACCAATTAAAATGTTAGTTTGGTTTTGAAATAGTGTGGGAAGAATTTTGATTGGTTAAGTCCAGGGATGTGTGTGAAGAATTACAGGGAATCAGGGCCATTTGTGGTTGCAGTGTTTGAGGTGCATTTCAGAGATTCTGCTTAAGAAAATCTGGTGTGTGTGACTGACACTGTTCTAAATCTTCAAAAGCATTTTTAAAGGTGAGTAATGATTCATTTAATATAGATAGAGTGCTGTATGCACTATGGGGAAGATTAAGAAGCATATTGGGCTTCTTTATTCTTGCATTGTGTGACATGTTTTTTTGTAATGCTGGCAAAACAATGAATTGAGCATATTGGAAATGTATTTTGGAAATGAGTCAGGTTTCTGCCTTGTAATGTAGTGGTCATTTAAATGGGACCCCCTGAGCAGGCCTAGGGGTCAGGGTGCTTCTACCGTGCTCTCTTTGCGTGTTTTCCACCTTTGTTTCACTGCTTTCTTGTGCCTTGGTTCTACCGAGGCACAATATGGCTGCCAACACTTCCTGGTTTGGAGTGTTGACAGACAGTGGCAGCCAATCAGCATGCCTTCCCGAGAAAGCTGCATGCTCATTGGCTGTCAACACTTCTAACCAGGAAGTGTTGGCATCCATCTTGTGCTCGATAAACCGAGGCACAAGAAAGCAGGAAAACAAACGTGAAGTGCTCAAAAAGGGGGCAGGGTAGATACACCCTGACCCCCTAGGCCTGCCCAGGTGGTCCCACAAGGACAAAAAAGGCCCACATTTCTTTTTTAATCTGGTCTGTTTTTTTAAAAATTACCCCCCGGGGGGACCAAATTGTGGCGGCATAGTGATAAAGAAGTGTGGGGGGTCCACAATCCCCCCCACACTGCCCTGGGGACCGCCGCCCACGGGGCAAAGCAACACAGCCTCTTGGCGCATACTGGAGGCTCCTGGTGGGCTACTTGGCCCCCAGGGACCCCCAGTATGCAAGGGGAATTAGTTCCTATTCTGCAAACACGCCAGGGGTTGCGCTGCAGAGAGGTGTAAAAAAGGGTGTGGCCTCGTTACACCTTTCTGCAATGCAGCCCCCTGGCGCATACTGCAGGGTCCAGGTGGGCTAGTTGGCCCCCACCCCCAGTATGCAAGGGGAATTAGTTCCCCCTCTGCAAACACGCCCGGGGGCTGCGTTGCAGAGAGGTGTAAAAAAGGGTGTGGCCTCATTACACCTCTCTGTAATGCAGCTCCCTGGCTTATACTGGAGGCTCCTGGTGGGCTAGTTGCCCCCCCAGGGACCCACAGTATGCAAGGGGAATTAGTTCCTCCTCTGCAAACGCGCCAGGGGTTGCACTGCAGAGTGTTGTAAAAAGGGGGCGTGCCCTCTGAACACCTGCCTGCAAAAATTTAGTAAATCAGTATAAAGAAATAACAATGAATACATTTAAAAATAGTCATTTAGAAAACCTTTGAAATTCAATGGAAAAACCATAGGTTTTAGGACTTATATAGTTAGGAATTAGCATTTAAAAAACCTTGCAAATTCACTGAAAAAGCCATAGGTTTCAGGCCTTATATAGTTAGGAATTAGCATTTAAAAAACCTTGCAAATTCACTGAAAAAACCATAAGTTTCAGGCCTTATATATTTAGGAATTAGCATTTAAAAAACCTTGCAAATTCACTGAAAAAAACATAGATTTCAGGCCTTATATAGTTAGGAATTATCTTTTAAAAAACCTTTGAAATTCACTGAAAAAACCATAGGTTTCAGGCCTTATATAGTTAGGAATTATCTTTTAAAAAACCTTTGAAATTCACTCAAAAAACTATAAATTTTAGGGGTGTTATAGTTAGCTGGACATTTCACTCATACAAAACCATTGAAATTGCTCCTAAATAGTTAGTTGTACTAACTATATTTCGCGCACCAAATCCACTGCTGATGATATCACATATTAGATCATTCATGACATGGTCAGTGACATCACTGATGACATCTCAAATGACACCACTGATGACATCATCCACGTGACAATCACATACACCTTTTCATACACTATTAAAATCTTTCATCACTCTTTGTAAAATACAGAGTATCATATTTGAATCCATTGTCACAGCAATACAAGTATCTAAAAATCCACTCAGTGATTCATAGATGTATACACACATCTAATCACTTACCTGTAGATTCATTCATACATGCTGTCAATGAACAATAGAACACTATCAAAAATACTTATACACCTATATCGACATTAAACAACAGCACACATCCTATTCACATATGAAGTCATCCTACTCACTTATGCAAACAATGGATCATACTTACATATTTACTTAGCAAAACAATTATACAAACACCACTTCATCTATTCATTTAGATAGTAAGTCATAGTTAGTGAATTATAAAATCATTAGTACAAGTATACAGTTATCCATACAGTCACACAATCATTGAGTCTTATGTATACTTATTTATATACAACAAGTGACACATACACTGCCTTTTATTTTCTAGTTTGTTGGACCTGTACCTTTGAGAAATATATTTGCTCATCACCACACCCATAAAGAGATTCCCTCACCCAAACTGTTAGAACATGTAGTTTTAACTTCATATATCTACTGAATCAACTATTCACACATCTTTGGACAGTCATACACCCCCCACCGAACCACACACACTTTCACACTCCCATACAAATACTCAGTTAACTAATCAATAACTAATATAGACTTTCACATAGCTAGTAACCAACTGTAGAATCAGTTTACACAACAACTGACAAAGTGATACAGATATTCACACAGTTTAGTCACTATCCACTATATTTAGTGAGACATTATAAATTGGTCAAGTAAACAGTCAATTACACTGCTACTAAATCCTCCATCCAAATATTTATTTATATATATCCACTCATTCTTCAATGCAAATTGCTATATATATAATGCATATTTAAATAACGAAGCAAACCACATTCACTGGATGATGTCATCAGTGATGTCATTTGAGATGTCCTCAGTGATGTCACCGACCATGTCATGAATGATCTAATTTGTGACATCATCAGCAGTGGATTGCGGGTGTGCGAAATATAGTTAGTACAACTAACTATATACGAGCAATTTCAATGGTTTTGTATGAGTGAAATGTCCAGCTAACTATAACACCCCTAAAACTTATAGTTTTTTTAGTGAATTTCAAAGGTTTTTTAAAAGATAATTCCTAACTATATAAGGCCTGAAACCTATGGTTTTTTCAGTGTATATATATATATATATATATATATATATATATATATATATATATATATATATATATATGTATATATATATATATATATATATGTATTTTAACTTCAGAACAGGAAACTAAGACCCTGAGGCCTGTAATGGTTGCCAACAACATTTTTCTCATGTTGGCTAGCAAACAATCAGAGCGCTCACTTCCGCAGAAGCCTAACTCCTGTGGGAGCGGGATGGCCCATGGGAAAATAAGCTCCCCGTGTCAATCAAAATGCTGTGTTTTTAACTTGACTCTCCCGCCAGGCTCTATAGAGACTCTTGCAGATCCCCCATTCAGATATATAAATATTTTTAAACCTTAATTTCATGAAAACTACTGAATAGATTTGCACAAAATCACAATCTGTGACCCAAGATCTAGCTTTCTGCCAAATTTGGTGTTATTCTGTTCAGCAGTTTTCGCGGTATCGCTTCGTAAAGAAGTATATGGAAAATGCATGGGGATTTTGTGTTTTGGGAACCCTCTTTTTCTTGCACCCCATTTAACGGATCACCATGAAACGTTCCATGAATACATTAGGCAAAAGATAGGTCTCTACTGAGAAGTTTGGTGGAGATACATCAAACGGTGCCAAAACCACCCAATATACTCCCTTTTTTTAAACCACTGACCTCCCTTTGCCTCTACCCTCTTCTGAACCTAAAAACCTGTTACCCCGTTTACATCTACCAGTCCCTAAACCCTAAAAAGACTTAAACCTCTGTATTTCAACTTCACAGCTGCACCCCAACAAAGGTTAGCTCTGTTTACCTCTACTCTGCCTTAAAAATCCCTTCACTTGCCTTAAACCATAAACCCTCATACCTTCCTTTACTACTAGCCTCCATTACTCTACCCATCCCTTACCCCTTCCATTCATTTTATTTTTTAAATGACATGATCATTATAGAAAATATACTGCATAAGTTATTTAATTTGATATAAATACTCAACTTTGCGACAAATCACCATGGGGTGAAGTACCTAAAAGAGGCATGCGTGGAACGTATCTGTGTGGTAATGTCTTGAGGGACAAAGGCTGAGGGGTAAAGGCTGCAGGGCAAAGGCTGAGGGGCAAAGGCTGCGGGACAAAGGCTGAGGGGTAAAGCCTGAGGGGTAGAGCCTGTGTACTGCAAAGTGCCTTTGAGATTTTGGGATGAAAATATTCTAGGTTGTTCTGTTCATTGACATAGTTCTGATTTAGCATCTCCTGCTGGTTTTTATCACCTCAATAAGGTGCCTTACAGGAGGCAAGGGAACTTCCCAACTTACTCCTTAATGGCCTATAAAGAGGATGAATACAAGGATGGAATCTGAATTGATAAAGGTGGAGAACGTCAAGAAGTGTTTCATTTTAAAGAACACTGAATTATTTTGTATGAATGAATCCCGTCTGCACCCGTTGCATCCCATTCCACAGAAACGCCAGTCATGCTACCCGAGGCACCCCCACTTCCGGTGTTTGGTGACATTATGCGCCTCAGGAACTGTAATGCGAGAGGCCTGTGGAGGCTTGTCGCTGTATGTTTTATGTGGATAAGTATATGGGAACACCATCCACTCCGGCTCACCCTCTGACCCCTGTCCCACCACATCTTCAACAAGGCAAGCTCCATCATCGCACCCGAACTCCGAAAAATCATCAACAGCTCCTTCGAGACCGCCACCTACCCAGAGAGCTGGTAACACGCCGAGATCAACGCGCTCCTCAAGAAACCCAAGGCAGACCCAAATGACCTCAAGAACTTCCGACCCATCTCCCTGCTCCCATTCCCGGCCAAAGTCATCAAGAAGAATGCCAACAGACAACTGACCCTCTTCCTGAATGAGAACAACATCCTAGACTCCTCCCAATCCGGCTTCCGCAGCAACCACAGCACCAAGACCGCCCTCATAGCCGCCACTGACGACATCAGGACCATACTGGACAAGGGCAAAACTGCGGCACTCATCCTCCTGGACCTCTCGGCCGCCTTTAATACCGTCTACCACCACACCCTGAGCACACGCCCCCACGACGCAGGTATCTGTGGTAAAACCCAGGACTGGATCACCTCCTTCCTCGTCAGCAGAACCCAGAGAGTACACCTCCCCCCCCCCCCCGTTCCAAACTGAAGCCACTACGATCACCTGGGGTGTACCCGAAGGTTCATCCCTCAGCCCAACCCTTTTCAACATCTACATGACACCACTTGCTAACATCGTCAGAGCGCACCACCTTAACATCGTCTCATACGCCAACGACACACAGCTGATCCTCCCCCTCATCAGAGCCCCGGCCGTCACCAAATCCAACCTCCATGAGGGAATGAAGGCTGTCGCAGACTGAATGAAGACCAGCTGACTAAAACTGAACTCAGACAAGACGGAGGTCCTCATCCTCGGCTCCACCCCCTCCACATGGGACGACTACTGGTGGCCCACCTTGCTGGGAGCTGCCCCGACACTCTCTAAACACGCACACAATCTGGGGTTCATTCTGGACTCAACGCTCTCTATGACCCAGCAAGTCAACGCCTTCTCCTCCTCCTGCTTCAAAACTCTCCAAATGCTCCGCAAAGTTTACAGATGGATCCCCACTGAAACCAGGAGAACAGGTATCCAAGCGCTCGTCAGCAGCAGACTGGACTACGGCAACGCCCTCTACGCAGGAATCACAACCAAACTCCAGAAAAGACGCCAATGCATACAGAACGCCTCCACGTGCCTCATCCTCGGACTCCCCGCCACAGCACCACCCACCTAAGAGACCTGCACTGGCTCCTGATCGACAAGAGGATCACCTTTAAACTCCTCACCCACGCTCGCAAAGCACTCCACAACACCAGACCAGCATACCTCAATGAATGCCTGTCCTTCTACACGCCAAACCGGCAGCTCCGTTCTGCCGACCTTGCCCTCGCCACTATCCCACGCATTCGCCGAACGACCACCGGCGGCAGATCCTTCTCCCAACTCGCCGCAAAGACATGGAACACCCTCCCCCCCCATCTGCGGCAGACCCAGGACCTGCTGACCTTCAGGAGACATCTCAAGACCTGGCTTTTCGAGCTATAGCTGCCCCTGCCCTTAGCACCTTGAGACCCTCACGGGTGAGTAGTGCGCTCTACAAATGCATTGATTGATTGATTGATTGGGTGACCTGGCCTGTACATTTAGTTGGACGGTCTGTTTATTTCCTTCTTCGGTTGGGATCAGCCTGGAGGGCCTTAGGGTAGGAGGGGTGATGGATTCTGCTGTAAGGAAGGACCCTACACTCCCAATTTCAGCACTTCAAGTTAATGTTCACTCTCTGCAGAAACATGCTTTGCATATCTTCCATCTCTTATATGATGTACCTTCTGATATCTTGTTTATGATTAAAAACCTGGTTAACTGTTTCCTCCTCTCTGATATTGAGGCAGCTGTTCCCTCAGGTTATACTGTTCTACATCTTGATAGGATTAACAGAAGGAGGGGGTCATTGTATTCAAGCAAACTTTCCATGCCCCACGTTCCACATAAAAGAACTAGCAGTGGCTTTGGGTTTCTGCCTTTCGGTCCCTCTCGGAAGTCACTAGCTGGATTTAGTTTATCATCCTCCGGGCCCCTCTGGTGATTTCATTCAGTCTCTTGATGAGGACTTGGCCATCTTACACTGCAGTATACACATTTTATGGTCCCAGGCGACTTTCATTCATTTATCTAGAGTGCCTCAGGGCTCTTCTCTCAGTCCAACGCTGTTTAACTTCTGTCCAGCCCTACTGGTTTCACCGGTTGAATCATTTGGACTCAAGGTGGTTCTTACACTGATGATACACGGCTATTTCTCTCTTTAGGAAGGGGCTGAAGCCTGGTGTGGATCTCTTAAGACCTCTCTACAGCTAGCTTTTGAATGGCTCCGTGATAGTCAGCTAATGTGTAATGTGGATATGACTGAGATTACATTGTTGGGGTCTTTCCAGTCGAAATGGTGGCAGAGATGTTGGCTTGCAAGGTGCCCCAACACCTCTGCATTTGACGTGAAGAATTTAGGCGTGAGTTTCGAAACCTTATTGTCTTTTCCACTGCATGTTTCCTCAGTGGCAGGTACACACTTCAGATTGTTCTGAGCCTTAATTAAAAGCGTGTCCTTCTTTGATTGAATTCCACAAAGACAGTTCTCCATGCACTTATCACAGTGAGGTTAAATTATGCTTATGTGCTGTACCTTGGTCTTCCGGTTGAATAGATTAGCAGACTACAGGTCGTTCAGAATGACGTTGCACGTCTAATCCTTAAACTTCCTCACCAGACATCTATGAGCCCTCAAAAGTGATTGCTGCACTGTCTCCATGTAAAGAATAGAATTCTCTTTGTGACTTTAGGTTTGGTCGATCTTGCCTACTGTTTGACTGGCCCTCTGTATCTGACAACTAGCGTCCAACATGATACCCCTTCAAGAGTGTTACACTCTTCATTCTCTTCTCTTCTAATGGTATCTAAGCTTAGGCAGGTAAGAAGGGGAGGTTGCTGTTTCTCCTATTTGGCTGCGCAAACC
Organism: Lissotriton helveticus; assembly: GCF_964261635.1. Lineage (NCBI taxonomy): Eukaryota > Metazoa > Chordata > Amphibia > Caudata > Salamandridae > Lissotriton > Lissotriton helveticus. The sequence goes on from NC_136061.1 coordinate 47,796,098, forward strand.
TGGAACCTGCTCCCTGTAGAGCTCCGTATGGTGAGCTCTGAGTCACTCTTGAAAAGAATCCTAAAACCTGACTTTTGGCTTTGTCTTCAGTGTTATTTTCTTAGTACGATTGATCTGTAGGGCCAGGACACTCCCAGGAGTATCTGCACGCTTTAAAAATGTATTAATTCATTCATTCTAATTCTGAATGTTTGTCTTGGAGGTGATCGGTGGAGCAAGCATGTACAGCAATGTCCAGTCTCATCAGGAGACCGGCTGCAGGGATATCCTTGGTGATAGCTGCAACCTCCAGGCTGATCTCACAGAGGTCCCCTCTGGCAGCTATGGCCTCCGGGCCCATTAGGGCTTCTCGTCTGGCAGTGGTATGCTCCTTTCTTACCGAGTCGGCAGTGGAAGTACCAGTCTCTCAGTCTGCGACAATCAAGCCAGTCAACAAGAAGAGGAGTTTGCGTACAGTCTTTAATGCAGCTTACATGGAAGCTGCGTGGAGTGATGAACAATCTTGGCTTTGGGTATTGAGGAAAGCCAGATTTCTTTGGGTGCTCCTCATGCTGGGTGCATGCTGGGCTTTGCCCGGACAGTCTCTCATCCTACAGGGACATTTGTTCCCTCTCTCTGCAGACACACAAGTTTTTACACCTTACTCCCCAGCAGCAAGTGCAGATTTCAGGTGAGGTGATCACCTCTGGGAGACTAGCTGTAAGCAGGTACCAGCCATGGTCACACTTCAGCTCTTTTAGTTCTATGTGGAGCAATCCCTTCCTTAGTCAAGAAGAACTCGGGACTGGAACAAAATGGGTGGTTTGGATCCCACTAGTATACACATTTTCCAGGAAGGGAATGTGAGCCACTACCTAAAGCTTCAGAGCTGGTTTGTGTGGATTCTCTTTTTTGTGTCATTTTCAGGTGGCTTGCTTTCCAGGAACAGCCCTTTTGTGAATGGATTAAGCCTGGGCGGAGTTCTTCTACTCGAGACTCTGCAAACTGCAAAAAGAACTCTGCTGTGCTACGTGGAGCTCCGCAAGCGGCAGAGTGCGTTATTTAAATGCTGTTTGCGGTGATTTTCAGTGCCAGGTGCTTGTCTGCACTGTGCAATCATTGTGAACAGCAACATGCACAGCACAAGTGGACACTGCTTCCTTTCTGCCACTCAAGTCCATTTTTACTTGAGCGTCAGCTTTCTCAAAGCAAACAGACAGTTTCTCAACCCGAGCGGTCGCGAGCATACGCGAACACACGCAATGAGAAATCTGACCGCCTTCATTGAGAAATCTCACCGGGTGGTTGATTTTCCACGCTCGCCGACTTGAAAAATCTTGAAAAATCTCGCCGGGAAGGGGGATTTTCCTCGCTCGCACTCACCAACTTGAGGGTTGATGAACGCGAGCAAGGAAAAAAACTCCACGTATCGGAGTGGAGTTTTTTGGAACTCCGCGAGCTACACGTAACATGTAACGCGTAACACGGAAATCTCCGCAAACTCCGCGAGCGGAGCCGAATTTACCGCCCAGACTTAGAAGTGATGGTTTGCACATAAGGTAACATAGGGGCTGACTCCAAGCATAAGTATTAAAAAGAGGAGCACAATGAAGTGTGATAGCTCTGCACTAGGCTGTGGTCAGCCTTTCTGAAACGGTAATCAGAGACAGACAAAAAGGCAGGTCGTACCTACAAAGTTTACCACCTTGAAGAACAGAAACTGCAGTGCTACTTCTAACCCCTCGAATCATCGAAACAGCAGTGCTCAGGAATGGACTGATCGGCAGCCTTTTGCTGGCAAGTCCTCATTGAATATCTATGGCTAGTCCCCTCTCCGTCCTTCCAGACTTCAGTGTCTGGGTCTCCACCCTGCAGTCACAGGAATACACACGGTACATTTCCACTGACTGGGAAGGCTAACCTTCACCTCCATCCTGTGCCATGCCAAACAAGTGGCATCCAGAGGGATCCTAACGGCCCCAATACTCTCACAAAGTGGTTGATTCTCTTCTGCACTGTATTAGATTGTTACTCTTAGTAATTACCAGATTTTCTGATCAATTTTGCGTCCCCCTTATCAATTTTTGTTTTCTCTCGTCTGTCTACTGTTGACATCTAGGCTCTACATGGTCTCCCACTTTACCCCTGCTTGTATGGTATTATTCTGTGCCTGTTCCCAGTGCTTTAAGCATTTTATGGCTAGATATTCCAGCTGTGCACGGAACACTGCCGTAGGCAGACTAAAGAATAGCAGGAGACACCATTGTGGGTGTAATGATCCGTGGAAGACTTGGAGCTCAGAGGGATGGATGGGAACAGCAAGTAGCCTGAATGACCAGGGAAGACGGAGGTACATTCATTCACCCTACACTTGGCCTACAGCTGCTGTCAGTCCTTTACGTCTTCTTCCCCGCCCAGTTCACGTTCACATGTATAGAGGCAACATCACTCCTACTGCATCAATCAATCAAATGTTTAAAAAGTGCAGCAAATCACCGATGAAAATCTCGAGGTGCTGGAGATGTTGGCTGCTGCATGGTGGTTTGATCATTCAAACATCCAGTTCTTCATATCGTTCCTGAATTACTGGATCGACGGTACGGTCCTGAGGTGCAGGGAAGGTTGTTCCATGCCTTGACCGCCAGGTGCGAGAAGGAGAGTCCTCTGCTGTTGGCTTGTGGATCCTTGGGGTGTCTGCGAGGGAGATGGAAACTGATCGAATGTGTCTGGTTGGTTGGTTGAAGGTCAGGTGTTTAGTGATGTATGCTGGTCCTTGGTTGTGCAAGGCCTTGTAAGTGTGGGTCGGCATCTTGAACTTGCATCTCTTCTGAAGCGGGAGCCAGTGTAGTTTTTAACCCAACTGCCTGATACTTCAAAAACCAAATGTTTGCCACTGAGCTGATCCAAAGCATGAGTAACACCAGTAACAAAGCCCATGTATAGAGGGGTGACCCGTTGGATGACGGATAAGGGCAACTAGAATGACATGATCCTACAACCATGAAGTTTTCAGCATAATTGAGAATGTACTGCATTTGCCACAGAATGTGCATCCACTCTATGATGAGCCATTTTTTTTTAAACATGTTTTTATTATATTAAACATGGAAGGCGACTAAACATACAGTTGCAGCATCTTTAACATATACAGTACATTTATAGTCAGGTCCGCATCGATACAACATCTACAAAGCAGTAGGAATTCCGTTAGGTCAGAAAAAGACAGAGAATAGCATACAGACGTGCAAGTAGAACTCTCAATCTGAAAGGGTCTCTTCCAAGTCAATCGGTGGGGGCTCACATATACCTCCCCTGACCTTGTTCCATGCACCCCAGACTTGCTCCCACTTCCCCGGGCATCCCCGGTGGACAAATACTGCTTTTTCGGCCACCATCGCATCATCCATGTCTCTGCACCAGTTCCTCAACGTGGGTAGCACATCAGAGCCCCACAGCCTAGCTATGTTGTGCTTTGCCATCATCATACCCAACATGGCCCAGTCTTGCTGACGATGGGTTAGGTCCGTTGCTACCCATATATTTAACAGGCAGCGCCGGGGATCGGGCAACAGGGAAACAGTTGTGGTTTGGGAAATGGTGCGCATCACAGCCGTCCAGTACATTGCCACCCGACCACAGTCCCATATAGTGTGGTAGAATGTTCCCTCCTCCCCGCATCTATGGAGACAATACACATGGGAAGCCTTTCCTATATTGTAGAGGACTGTTCTGGTGTAGTACGTGCGGTGTAGTATTTTCAGTTGGACCAATTTAAGCCTGGAGGGGATAGCGGTCTCCTGCGGCGAGGAAAGGGCCTCTTGCCATTCAGAGTCATCGAATTCACCGATATCCCTAGACCAGCTCAGTCTCAACTTAGATAACATGTCAGGAGGTTGTTAACCAGCTTTCGGTATGTAAAGGATGTTGCTTTGCACGACATGTGTTCTGTCAACAATCTATCTTCAAGAGGGGTGGATTCCTGCAGATCCATCCCCGCCGGGATGGCTGTTTGCAACGCATGTCGAATTTGGTTATATCTAAACCGTTCCGATTGCGCCATATCGTAATTGGTTTGCAGGAATGAAAAGTCCACCACCTTGCGTTTTTTCCAAAGGTCTCCCACCACAGAAATGCCTATGCTGTCCCAGGCCTGGAACCCCTTACTGTTGCGCAGGAAACCCAACCTATGTGAGTCCCATAAGGGTGTCATTTGCGTGATAACATCAGTGCACTGAAGGTGCCTATGCGCTTTATACCGGAGTTGTACTGTGTGGCGCGTAGGACCCAATAGGTCCGATGACACGCCACGACTGTAGAGGTTCCCCAACAGACCTCTGGATTCCAAACACTGTCTGTCTGCTAAGTATGCAGGCTCCGTCTGCGGGGCATGCAGCCAATAGTTGATTTGCTTGAGGTGGGCCGCCCAGTAGTACAGCTCGATATTTGGGAGTGCAATACCCCCGTCGTACCAGTCTTTCACCAGTTTGCATTGCGCAACACGCGCTGGCTTCCCATCCCAAAGCAAGGTGGAGACCGCTGCCGCGATCGCTTTAAAATAGGAGGCCGGGACAGGGAACGGAGTATTTTCAAGGAGATACAGGAAGCGAGGGAGTGACATCATTTTGAATAGCGCAGCTTTGCCCAGGAGGGTGAGAGGGAGGGAGCACCATACTTTCGCATCTCGTTTGAAACGGTCCAGTGGGGGTTTCAAATTTAGGGCGAAGAACTCGTCCGGGTCCGATGTCACATAAACACCCAGGTATTTGAAAGCCGTCTCGGTGGGACGTAAAGGGCAGCCCGCAGGGAGCCGAGGTGGGAGGCCTGCAAGAACGAAGAGGACTGATTTAGTCCAGTTGATCCTATATCCCGACACTCCCAAATTTTTCGCAGACATTAAGGAGCTCTAGAATTGATTTTTTGGGGGGGAAGTGAGATAGAGAAGGATATCGTCCGCATATAGGGATATGCGATCTTCCCATACAGCCGACCACCAGATGCCCTTAATGGAGGGCTCCCACCGGATCCAGATCGCTAATGGCTCAAGGACCAGTGCAAATAACAAGGGGGATAACGGGCATCCCTGCCTTGTCCCGCGGCCGAGTGGGAAGTCCCTAGAGATGTGACCATTTGCTGCCACCTGGCCAGGAGTTTAGTATAGAGTAGACAGATCCAGGCGCAGAACTTAGGGCAAAAAGCCCATGTGTTGAAGGACCGCGAACAGATAAGGTCATTCCACGGTATCGAACGCCATAGTGGCGTCAAGGGAAAGGAGGACAGCAGGTTCCTGTATATATTCCCGGTGGGCCAGCACCGCCTGCAGGCGGCGCAGGTTGAGTGCAGTACTACGGTGCGGCATAAAGCCAGACTGATCTGGATGCACCAGAGTGTGAAGGTGGGGGGCCAGTCGCAACGCCAGTAATTTGTCAAGGATCTTTGGTTCCGCATTTATTATTATTTATTATTAAGGAGATAGGGCGATAGGAGGCACAGGACATCGCCGTTTTGCCAGGTTTATGGATCGGGACAATCGTGGCGAGACGTTGGTCCCTAGGCAGTTCCCCAGCTTCAAGACTATCAGTAAACATATTTAGAAGATAGGGGGCCGTCGTTTGTACAGTTTTCTTATATAGTTCCACCGGAAGCCCGTTAGGGCCCAGTGCCTTACCAGACGCTAGCGCATAGGTCGCCTCCTGTATTTCCTCCGCGGTGATGTCTGCCTCAAGTAGGAGCACTGCTTCTGAGGAAAGGTGAGGGATCATCAGATCTTTAATATAATCGTATGCCTCCTCCATCGTGTAAGGCGCTTGGGGAGCATAAGTGTTTTCGAAATGGTCAGCCAAAAGGCCAACTATGGCCGCAGGGTCCGAGGTCGTATACCCCGAGGGGGACGACAGTTGCGCAATAACTCTACCTGCTTTTTCTTTTTTGTCCAACCAGTCCAACATCTTCCCCGCTTTATCCCCTAGCTCGTAAACCCTGTGACGGGTCACCTGCAGTGTATTGTTAACCATTTCTTTCTGGTATGTCACCCATTCGGTGCGCTTCAGGCGGACCTCCTGGGCGGTCCTCAGAGACGGGTGAGTCTCCTGTTCCTGATTTGCAGTGTTGAGAGCTTCCTCGAGGGCGTTAAGTTCCTGTCGCTGTGTTAGTTTGTGACCAGCAATGGAGGCTATCGACTGCCCGCGCAGGACTGCTTTGTAGGCCTCCCACAGGGTGCTGTGGGAGTCCACGGAGCCAGTATATTAGTTTGGTGGTGTTGGTCAGAGCCTTCACAAGAGGGGCAGCCCGTGGATATCCCGCATGTACAGGGAACATGCGACGTCTATGGATACGGTGGTTTGTGTATGTGAGCAGTGCGGGGAGTGATCAGAAATTCCTCTCGGGCGGATATCCGCCTCCTCAATGCCTTGTATTCCATCTGCAGACATCAAAACATAATCTATTCGCGGGAGACAATCATGGGCCGCGGAATAGTAAGTGTACTGTCTATCATGTGGGTGTTTGTGTCTCCAGCAGTCTGTAAGCCCCAGGGCGTCAAGCAGCCCGAGGAGTCGACCTACCCCCCGCATCGCCTTTGTGCACGGATATCTATCAATTTCATCGTCTACAATATCATTAAAGTCGCCCCCTATCACCAACGTCGCCACCGGTAAAGCTAGTAGGAATGCCGTGAGGGCAGTGTGTGCTGTAGCTTGTAGGGCAGGAGGGATATAAACGGACACAAAGTTGAAAAGACGACCCTCCCATTGACATGTCACCGCCGTGAAACGGCCCTGATCATCCGTTCGCGCCTGTTGGCACACCAGCGGGAATTTTTTTCTTATGAGGATCCCTGTGCCCCTAGAACCAGAGGAGAAGTCTGCATGCGCAATGAACTTATATCCCCACCTATCCATTGCCTTTGTAGCCGAGCCCACAAGATGTGTTTCCTGAAGCAGGACTATCGCTGGATTACAACGTTTCAGATATTGCAGTACAAGACCTCGCTTCACCTTGTCTCCCAATCCCCGGACATTCCATGTTAGGATGGTTAAGGCCGACTGGTGGGAGGGTTGCGTCAGACGAGTCTCAGGTGTACCTGTCACGTGTGCAGCCATCTACCAATGAGAGTAGAGATATGTAAATCAATAGGGGACCCAACCCGCAATGCACCTTCATTAGAGCAACATGTCGCCTTCGCTACAATACAAACAATAAAAGTAACACAAGAAAACAACCCAATTACCCCCCACCCTGTGTCCCACCCACCCTCCCTGCCTCCCTGCTAGACGAACTTTCAACTGCCCGCCACCCCAACTCAGCAGAGCGCTTTATCCCTCCCATTACCCAATACTTGCTTGTCGGGGGAAGAGTTCAGCGAGGCACCAGTCCCTTAGAGCCCCTAGTCCTGCCCCAGTTCTGAACCTCAAAGCGGCAGAGGCCTAGATAGATACGGGGTCATCGTGTGTATCGGGAATCAGTAATATGAGGACAGTGGTCATTCCTTTTCTTGGAGTGGGGCTTGGCTCGCATCTGGGCTTCCAGAGCCAGGAGTTCCAGCAGCACCTTCAGTGTCCCGGTGGCAGTGTGGTTTTGATCAATGCTCCGATCGATCCACGGTGCGCCACCCTTCCAGCCAGTCATGCGCCGCCTCGGGCGTATCAAAGAACCATGTTCTGTCGTCCGCCACTACTCGCAGTCTTGCGGGGAAGAGCATCGAATATGGCAACTCCTGCGTCCTGAGCAACTTCTTGACCTCAAAGAAGCTCCGACTTCGCCTAGATACGGCCGCCGTGTAATCCGGAAAGAACGTCACAGTAGAATTTAAGACACGGATGGAAGGAGAAATTCTTGCTGCTTGTAATATGGCATCTCGATCCCTGAAATTAAATAGCCTGGCGAGCACTGGTCTCGAGGGCGCTCCCGGCTTAGGCTTGCCGCCGGGCACCCTGTGGGCACGCTCCACCGAGAAGAAGTTGAGAGTCCCTTAGGCTGTAGCTTGGTGGTAATTAGCTCCTCAAAGTATAAGTCGATAGCTCTTACACCTTCTGATTCCGGAATGCCAATAATCCGCACATTGTTGCATCTTGCGCGCCCTTCTTGCTCATCGAGCTTCTCTGCAAGTGTTTTGTTCTCTTTTTCCAGCTGGGCGACAGAGGTCTGCAATTCAGAAGTGTCCGCAACTAGGGATTTGGCAACTATCTCCACCTCCTTTACCCTATCCGCCATCTTATGGAGGTCAGCGCGCAGCAGAGAAACGTCCGTAGAGATAGTGCCCACCGTTGCCTGTACGTTAGCCAGAGCCTTCATCACATCCTCAAGGGTGATCTTTTTTCCCCCTTCACTGTCCGTAGGCTTACTCTGAGAGTGCCCGGGAGATGAGCCCTTTTCGTAGCCAAATTTATCCAACTTCGCCTGCGTGGTATTGTGCTTTGGCTTCCTGCCCGCCATGGTGCCGGACTCGTGCTCGGAAATTGGACCGGCTGGAGGCTTCCAGGTGGTACAGGCAGAGGTGTGTCTGGGAAAGTTCCGGCACAATGCGTTGAGCCAAAGGAGCAAGTAATGACCGGGGACACCCATAGCGTGTCAGCGCGGTAGCGGCAGCATTCGTCGTCCAGGCGGGAGGAGGCGAAGGGAGTGGTAAATCTCGCCGATGCTCACTCAGGGGTACAGCTGCCAGGGAATCTCCTCATCCCTGTTTCAGGCCCAGCACCACGCTGCAATCACCCAGAGAAAGGAACGTCACACCCGGTTCAGGCAGTCCCCCGGGGGGGCTATGGTTCAGCACCGGTCAGCACGGGGCGGGATCACCCCCAGAGCTGCAGCCGTTAGTTCCGCCGCAGGAGCCGGGAAGGAGGCCTCACACTCACCGCGGCTGGAGCGTCTTATATCTGCTACGGCCAGTGTCTCGTAGGCGGCATAGTCAGACAGCCTCACTGCAGGGGGGTAGCCACAGATGTCGGGCAGATTCCTGGGCATGGGCCGGCACTAGAGAAGAGTTCGCACTGTCTGTTCCTTCTGCCGGGAGAGAGGAAGGGGGGGCGGGCGAAAGCGCCGTCGTCACACCCCCGTTTCCCAGACGGAGGCAGGTTCAGCCTCGGCCGATGCCCGTCACTTTAGTCCCCGGTCTTGGCGATGCAGGCAGGCCGCAGTCTGTCGGACGGCCACACGGGTCGAAAAGAATGCCCGATTTTCCCCGGAGTTACAGCAGGTGATGCCGCTTGTGTTCCGATCCTGGTGGCTGTCGTCGGGGCAGCGAAAAATTGAGGAGAAATGGACGGATTAATGAAAGGGGCAACTGGGTCCTCGGAGCTCACAGGCTAGGCGGCCATCTTGGTCGGCCGGTAGCCACGCCCCCCATGATGAGCCATTTTTAACAAATACTCTTTATTGGGTTTTCACATAATACAAAAACAATAAAACAAAAATCTATGTTACACCTTCTGCGCATCCAGCATAAATGTATGATAAACATCATCATACGCAGTAGCCTCACCCCAGTGTGTCTTTCCATGGTGGTTTAGCAGGTTGTCCAAGATCTTTTTCTTGTCTTATTTCAATTTCCTATATGTTCTCTCAATGACCAAACTGGCGTAGGATTTCAAATGCCCTGTAGTCCCTCTCTGTAGATCCTGCATTGCTCCCATTCTTTGTGGTGTTTTGTGGGCGTCCCTACCCTCGTAAATGGGGATTTCTTGGATGCAGCATCCATCGATGGCCGTGTCCCAGCAGCTGATTCTTGGAGGGGTTGTCTCTCTCCAGTGAGTGCTGTGTCCCTCTTACCCAGAACTAATCCAGGTCGGAGCAAGGTTTGTTCTGCTCTCAAACAGCTATTGTCTTGTAGACTATTCAGAATTGCAACTTTTGGGTTTAAGTCTCGCAATGTATGGCCAGTCTACTCCCAGAAATATGTAATGAATTCACATGACCATTTACTGTTAAGAAAGTCACCTATTTCTTTCTGGCAGTGCAGGCATGTGGGTTTTGGGCTGTGATGCCTGTTAAATAGTCTCCCAGGAGTAGCATAAATGGTATGGAGGACAGCTCCATCTGGACTCACAGCTGGTGGCCAGAAACATGTGGTACGTTGCCTGTTGCGGCGGCGGCCAAAAGCCTGGGGGGGATTTTTGAGAACACCTTGACTTTCGATAGTCAGGTTAATAGAACAGGGGTTCTTGCTTCTGGATGATTGGAGTTTCGAAGAAAATACTGCCTCTTCTCCCGAAAGAGCTCAGGGGGTCAGTGGTCATTGCACTTATCACCTCCCGCTTAGACTCCTGTAATGCCCTGTATCTTTATTTTTTTTTAAACTTTGTGTATTGGTTTCAATTACAGCCATACATTACATGATTGGACGACTTATTCAAGGTGTTCAGCAAAATAATCAAGTAGACATTAATCCTAGTTACCCATTAAACATTTCCTACAAGACTCACCTGTCTATGCATTTCCATTTCAACAGTGGGCAACACACAGGGATCTCCCTGATGCTTATTCCAGTGTGACCACTTCCTATTCCATTTCTTGGGGCACCCTCGAGCCATAAAAACTTTATTCTCTGCCAACATACACCTACCCATTTCTCCCACCCACAAGGTGACGAGTGGTGGGTTTGTTCCCCCCAACCTTTAGCCAGCTCTCTTTTCACCAGAGTGTATCCCAGTGTCATAAATTGCTGTCCAACTTCCGTGAGGTCAGTCACCTCCCAAATGTTTAATAGTCCCAATTGTGGAGTTAATACTATGTTCTTTCCCAAAGCTGTGCGCATGTGGTCTGAGGCTCCCTCCCAAAGGGGACGTATTTTGGGGAAGGTCCACAGTGTATGGTAAAATGTGGCCTTCTGACCACATCCCTTCACACACCAGTCATCAGGTCTAGTTCCTATTCTTGCCAAAACTGTCCCTGTGATGTATGATCAGTGGAGTACCCTAAGTTGAATCAACCGAAATCTCTGAGTTATAGCCGCTGCACGTTGGGACATGAGTGCCGTCTGCCAGTCCTCATCTATAGGGCCAATGTCGTCTTGCCACCACTCTCTGAGCTTCGGGAAGGTGTCTAGCAGGTTATTACTCAACTTCTTGTAAGTATGAGATATTGCCTTTGAATAGAGAGGCCCATCCAGCAAGCGGTCCTCCAGAGGTGACGACTCTGGTATATTTTTGAGAGACGGGAATGCTGCCTGTATTGCGTGTCTGATTTGTAAATACCTGTACATTCCTCCTTGTGCCAAATGATATTGTTTCTGGAGCTCACCAAAGGTAAGTATTGCTCCCTTCTTAACCAGATCCTTCACCGCTAATACGGCGATGAGGTCCCATTTATCAAACCCGGGATGCTAGCACAGCATGCCCAGCTTCTGAGTGAACCACAGCGGTGTGGCCTGCAAGAGAACGCTCGTCCATCCCAGCCGGGAAGTAACTACCCGCCAGATTTCCAATGTATGTTTGGTGGGTCCGAAGAACCTCCCTTGTTTTTCCTATCAGTGGTATACAGGGCCCCCAGATATCCGGAGCGGTCAGTTTGGGATCTATCAAGGGCATATGCTGGGGCATCCGGGGGGTGATATATCCAGTGATTGATGGTCACCTATTGTGCTGCCCAGTAGTAACGCTGTAGGTCAGGAAGTGCTATTCCCCCATCGTACCAGCCTTTTGTCAATTTCTGCAGTGCAATTCTAGGGGCCTTTCCATCCCACAGCAGCATGCAAATCTCCCCTACAACAGCTCTAAAATACGAGTCCGGGATCCTGTGTGGGCGGTTATGTAATATGTAAAGAAAGCGAGGAAGGGCTAGCATTTTAAAGAGTGCCGCCCTCCCCATCAGTGTTAGGGGCAGAGACCTCCAATGTTTTACATCTGCTCGTAGTCAGGCCAAAGGTGGGGCCAGATTGGAGTTGCGAGAAACAAACTGGTTCGAAGTGACAAAAATCCCCAAATAGCGAAACCATCCGTCACGACCGTTATAGCACAGTCTGTTGGAAGGCGGGGCACCTCGCCCCTCAACATGAAAAATTCGTAATTATGTCCAGCACCACACTGATCGATTTGTATGGGGATGCTAGGTATAGCAGAATGTCATACGCATAGAGGAATATCCGATCTTCCACTTCAGCTGCCAGTGCATCCCACGCACCATCACGTCTCTACGCACCCAGGCTGCAAGAGGCTCCAGCATAAGGGAGAAAATCAACAGGGAAAGTGGGCACCCCTCCCTAGTACCTCTGCTTAGCTCGAACCTCTGAGATGTAAAGCCGTTAACCCTCACCTGTCCCAACACCCCTGTATACAGCAGCTTTACCCAGGCTATTTATTCATTTATTTATTTATTTATTTATTTTGCATCTTATACCGCGCAGACTAAACCCGAAGGTATCAAGGCGCCTAACAAAAAGATCAAAATGAAGGGCACAGCTACTCATATGCTTGTACAAAGAGAAGTGTTTTAAGGGCAGATCTAAAAGTCTGTAGGGAGGGGAGGGACCTTAATTCTATCGGAAGATCATTCCACCATTTAGGAGCCAGATGGGAGAAAGCCCTACCACCCCATCTGGTTTTCCAAATACGCGGGACACGGAGAAGAAGTTGATTTGAGGAGCGGAGGTTCCGACCAGGGTTATAATAAGACAGGATAGATCCAATACCCGTAGGGCTACTTTTCGCCAAAGCCTTGTAGACCATACACATGGACTTAAAGACTATCCGCTCCTTGATCGGAAGCCAATGAAGCTGCTTCCTGGCCAACGTGGCCGAGGAACGACGGGGTAGATCAAGGACAAATCTGGCTGCCGCATTCTGGACTACCTGCAAGCGCTGCAGCTGACTCTTATTCAGTCCCGCATACAGCGCATTGCAGTAGTCCAAGCGGGAGCCCAGAAGGGCGACAGCAAGTTGCCTTCTTGCCTGCAAGGAAAGGTAGTGCCTAATTTTCCTTAGTATGTGGATGATACCCCAACAGGTAGATACAGTCCTATTGACCTGCTGGCACATACCAAGGATGGGATCGATCATGACCCCGAGATTTTTAGCCAAGGATGTAGGTTTAGGGCAGGCACCCAATGAGTCAGGCCACCACTCCCTAGACCAGATCTCTTCCTTTCCGCCAAACACCATCACCTCGGTCTTCTCCCCATTTAATTTCAGTGAATTGTATATCATCCACTGGCTGACAGCCTCCATACAAGATCTAAAATTGGAGGCTGTCAGCTCGGTTGACTGGGAGAGAGACACGAGGATCTGGGTGTCGTCCGCATAGGAAACTACCTCCATCCCAAAAGATCTGATAAGTCTGGCAAGGGGGGTCACATAGATGTTAAAGAGGGTGGGACTGAGCGCCGACCCCTGAGGGACCCCACATTGCACAGACAGGGATGGAATGAATGGGCTATGAATTTAGGGCCCAATCCCACCTTCCCTAAGACTTCCAACAGGTATGGCCACTCTATGGAATCGAACGCCATGGAGGCGTCGAGAGAGAGCACCGCCATGTCCTCTTCAATATACTTCCTACGAGCCATCACATTGTGAAAACGGCGCATATTAAGAGCTGTATCTCTTCCTGGCATAAAGCCAGATTGGTCTGGGTGGGCCAATGAAGTAATAACTGTCACCAACCTATTCGCCAGGATTTTTGCCAACACATTCGTCTCCACATTAATCAGCGAGATTGGCCTATAGGAGCCACAGTTATCCGCTGGCTTACCCTGCTTATGAATAACTATGATGGTGGCTAGCCACTGATCTACTGGTAGCCCTACCACTTCTAAACTTTCTTCATGCATGGCTTTCAGGTGTGGCACAGTCAGAGAGGCAGTGGCCTTCAAAAACTCTACTGGGATGCCATTAAGCCCCATCGCCTTTCCGGATTTAACCTGCCCCAGGGCCTTGCTTATTTCTTCATTTGAGAGGTCTGCCTCCAGGGTCTCTCGCTCTACCTCCGAGAGGCCCGGCACATTGCTGTCCAGGAGGAGCTGACGGGAGTCCTCAGCCGTATAGTGCGTGGAAGGGGAGTATACCGTTTCGAAATGATCCGCAAATTATTCCTCTATTTCTTGTGGGTGAATCACAGCCTCACCACCCACCCCCAATGTCGTCCATCTGGACCCCTGCTCTCGCCTCTCCAACCACGCCAGTGTCCTTCCCGCCCTATCCCCAAGCTCATAGAGTCTATTCTGGGTTGCACGATGTTTAGCCACCATCTGTTCCCTGGTTTATATCCTGTATTTGTCTTGTTTCAGTAGGACTCTGTGACTAGTGTCCGGTGAGGGATCTTGTGAATGCTCCTTCTCTAGTTCAAGGAGGTCAGATTCTACCTGGACCAAGAGTTCATGTTGTTTGGCCATTTAGCCCGTCTTTAACGACAGAGCTTGCCCCTTAAGAACCACCTTGAATGCTTCCCAGATTATTTGTGTGGAGTCGACTGAGCCCACATTTTCAGTAAAATAGTTCTCCGTTTGTGTGCGGAGTTCATCCCTAATATATGGTATATGTAGGAGCCATGGGTTAAGGACTATAGTGGTGCGTGGTCGTCGTTCCCAGTGCGTATATTCCATCCAGACCGGGGAATGGTCTGAAATGCCTCTGGGTAAGACATTATATTGGGCGAAATTACCTATTTTGGACAGATGCATGAGGAAGTAGTCAATATGTGACAAGCTACTGTGGACACTAGAAAAATACCTGAATAATTTATCATTGGGGTGAAGCGCCCGGCCCACATCTGCCAACCCCAGCGCCTCCTCAAAATCAGCCATTAGGTCGTTAGATTCCCCTTTAGGCTTTGGTGGGTGGCGATAAACAGTGTCATCTAAGGTCATGTTGTAGTCTCCCCATGATAAGTGTGCCCTCCCGGAGTCTCGTCAGCCTACTACCCAGGTCTTCCAGTGCCGCCTTGCCCAGAGCGGGCGGTAAATAGACAGAGAATATGTTAATGTCCTTTCCATCCCATTGGGTCTCCGCCCCCACGAAGCGCCCCCCCCCCCATATCCGCCCATGTCTTGTGAACAATAAGGGGCATAGTTTTACTCACCAATATAGCCGTACCCCTTGAGCCCGTGGTGTAGTCTGCATGTACAAGAAGTTTGTATCCCCACCTAATGAGGGCCTTAGATTTCTGACCTACCAGATGCGTTTCTTGCAACAAGACCACATCAGGTGAGTGTCTCTTTAGGTACTGTTGCACTAGTCCCCGTTTAATCTTATCCCCAACACCATTAACGTTCCAGGACATTATAGAAAGGGTCCGGTCTCTATCCTGCCCCATAGCCGTGCATCACACCCATTTCCAGTATTCGGATCATCACTATGTAGGAAAAAACATGAACCAGTCCACTCAGCAATTGCCATCCAATGTTCAATATGGCTATTTTACGCTTTCGACTAACAGTATCCCATTGCGTATCAATAAGCTGCTCCACGATTGCATCACTAGCAAATATCATTGACCCAACCATCATACCAATTAAACACTCAACCTTGAAACACCCCCATCCCCCTACAACTTCCACCCACCTCCCTGCCCCCCTGCCCGTGGATTTAGAACTACCCACACCCAAATATGGCAGAGTGCCTCTCTTCCCCCCAAAATGCTGAAAATACACAGGGTAGAGTGTCCCCCCTTCCTGCAAATACACATCACAATTACTTGTATTGTAGCCATACACCCTTGATGATATCGAGTCCCTTCCAAATCACACCTATGAAACCCATCAGTAGGTATCATAACATTAGGAACCCCTTGTTGGAAAGTCTCGCAATGATGGGTATTACCATCCCTCCCCCTGACCCCCTACTTGCGTTTCAGCTGAGCATGGGCTCACCTATCTTGTAGCCCATGTCCATTAGTCCTGTTCCTTCAACTGACTGTCATCCTCCGCTGAGCCATTATGCGCCGACTCCATTTGGATACCTCTGTGTTGGCCAGGTTTACTAGGACGATCCCTCCTCCGGTTCCCCACTGTGGTCCAGCCCTCCATCCAATCCCAGACTGCCTCTGGAGAGTCAAAGAACCATGACTTGCCGTCTGACTCCACTGTCAAACGCGCAGGAAAGAGCATCGCCTATTTGACCTCCCAATCTCTCAATTCCTTCTTCACCGCCTGATAGCTGCGGCGTTGAGCCTGAACCTTGGCCGTGAAATCAGGAAAAAAGGCCACCTCATAGTTATCTATCTTCGGGGGGGATTGGAGCGTGCAGTCTGCAGGATAATGTCTCTGTCCCGATAGTTGAAAACCCCAGCAATAAGGGACCTCAGGGGTGCTCCGGGTTTTGGTCTACCCCCTGTACCCTATGGGCTCTTTCAATAGAAAAATATCTGGACAGAGTCTTAGGTTTGAGGTGCTTCGTAATGAGATCTTCCACATACAGGTCTGCCACCGGCCCTCCTTTTTCTCCGGGACCCCTAAGATACGAATGTTATTGTGGCGGGCACGGCCTTCGTAGTCATCGAGTTGTTGCGATAATCTCTCCTGCTTCTTCTGCATTTTGAGCATTTGCGTTTGCAGTTCCGTTGTATCCGTCTGCAGGGCGCTAGTAACTGACTTGAGTTCTCTGACCTTCTCGTCCATCTTCCGGAAGTCGGCTCTGATTAGAGAGTGTAACGGGGAGTCAGTAAAAGGCTGGGAGTCAATATGCTGGGAGTCAGTAATAGGCTGGGAACGTGGTTTAGGTAAAGAGGGATTTATTTTCATATAGAGTTTCTTTCGACGGAATGTCAGTCTTTCTTTGGCAAACTCGGCAGGATCCGTGGTGCCTCTTTGGAAATGTCTCTCTTTGAAATCAGGTTCACCCTCTGTAAGGGGTTCTCGGGTGGAAGGTGCCAGACACTCGTGATAACTGGAAACAAAACAAAAAACAAAATAGGACCAATTACTTTGCTGTCCTCGCTCTGCTGTTTCCGTGGGGGACCAAGGTAGTGATGGGACACCACAGCTGTGCCTCTTTACCGCGGCTAGTGTCTTTGTGAAGGGAGGTAGGGAACGGGAAGGTGAGGGAACCAACTGGGAACAAGGAAAAGGGAAGAGGGGGCACTTGTTAACGCAGGACTACACTCCGACCTCCCACCCAACTTGCAAACTTGTCCTGTACCTGTCTGAGCCACACTCCTCCCTCGGGAGTGTGGCACGGCGCAGCGCAGTTCCGTTGGCCTCCTGGCTCGTCTTCTTCGCCTCGTGGCTCGTCTACTTCTCCTCCTCGCTCTTCGTCCTTGATTTCTCTTCCACGCCACCTCTCCTCGTACTTCCCCGAACTCCGCTCCTCTCCGTCGGTGATGTCACACGCCGACCTTGGTACATCCGTGTTTTTCACCAATGCCCCGAAGCTGACGTCACAGTGGGCGGGGTCTTCCTCCGTCTCGTAGGACCAGTTAAAGGTGCCGTGCATGTTTTCCCCTGCCTCTGAGTGCCATGGTACTTGTTCGTCCTGCGGGGAGGGAGGAAGGGAATCCGAATCAGTGTACAACCACCAGTCATCTTCATTGTCCTTCCCGTGGGTACTAGGCTCCTTGTTACTCTGAACTTGTGCCCGAAGAACATAGAGGGCCAGGGGTAGTACCTTATCATAATCTTTGTTTTCTACGGTTAGCATTTTTTTCAGGGTGTTCTTTAAAGTACGGTTGTATCTCTCCACGAGACCGTCCGTTTGTGGATGATATGCTGACGTTCTTATTTGGTGTAGATCCAACATCTCACATACTTCTCTCATCATTTTGGACACAAAAGGAGTTCCTTGGTCTGTGAGGATCTCCTTGGGAAACCCTACCCTGGAAAACAACTCAACCATTTTATCGGCCACATTCTTTGTAGTAGGCGCTCTTAGAGCAAACGCCTCAGGGAACCTGGTATGGTAGTCCACTATAACTAAGGCGTATGTATGTCCCCTCGAGGTTCGGGGTAAGGGACCTATAAAGTCCATTCCAACGCGTTCGAAAGATTTACCTATGAGAGGCATGGGTTGGAGAGGAATTGCTTGGGGTCGGGTCATGTTTTTCTTTTGACAGACCTCACATTTCTTACAGTACGATTCGGCCTCCTTGTAAATGCCGGGCCAATAAAAATGTCTTATTATGTTTTGGGTAGTCTTTTCCGCCCCTGAGTGTCCTGCTGTTAGATGGGTGTGAGCGTAGTATAAGATCTGTTCTCTGAAATCGGTGGGTACCACTAATTGGGGGGGGAGTCGCCTGCTTTTCCTTCCCTATAGAGAAGGTCATTCTTTATGAAAAACCTGGGATATGTACTGGTGGTGGCTGACTGGTTGGCATGTGCGGATTCTCAGGAGTTAAAGAGAGTAGTGTTGTTGGCCTGTGCAAACCTAAAGCTCCTATCTAAGAATTTTTTTGGAGGAACTTTGGAACTTGTCTCCGAATAAAGAGATAAAATCAGGATTGTCTACACCTATTATGAGATCTTCTGGCAAGGAGTCTATTACTCTTACTTTGACTACTACGGGGGCTCTGTTTTGGGGTTCTATCACCAACTGGGCCACTGGGTACGGTTTTACATCTCCATGTACGCACCTAATGTGCACCTGTTCCATGGGAAGAATCTGAGTTGGTAATACTAACTTCTGCTGAACTACTGACTGGCGGCAACCAGAGTCTAATAACCCCATGATATACTTCCCGTTTATCAAGATACGTACATAGAAAGAAGGGCCCATCTCTGCTGTATACATAACAGCCCTGGGGACATATCCGACCTCCATTGTCTTGAGGTTTCCCTCTTGGACACATCCTAGCTATGTGGCCCCATTCCCCACAATCGAAACATTGTGGGCCTTTAAGAGGGATAACGTCCATCTTTTGTTGTCGTGGCTTCATGGGAGGTAGCGCTTCTGATTTCTTCTTTTTTTTTTTTTTTAAGGGTTTAATTGAAGAAAACAAGAGAAATTTACATATATAGGGTGTCATACATAGAATACAATTTTGCGATAGGTGAGCGAATAAATCAATGTGGAAAATTCAATTCAGAGGAGTATGCAATGTCAACAAAGTTTGGTACATCAATAAGGAGAAGCACGATCAACAATCTAGCAAAGTAGCAGCCAGCAGGGCTCACCCACCCATAGTTCAGGGTAATGAAGATCAAGTCAGACACCCCGATACATAAGAAATCAATACAGGATAAACAACCCGTCTCTCGTAAAAGAAAAAAGGAAAGAAAAAAAGAGGCCATAGAACTAAACTAAGGCAAAATAACAAACCCCGCCCCGATCCCCCCACCCTGCACCCCTGCAATGGCTACGGCCCATCCCCACTAACAGTGTGCCTGTTGCCCCGGAACTAGACCTAAAAGAAGGAAAAAGAAAGAGTGGAGGAGGAAATATCAAACAGGCCCCCGGTCTCCCTTACTCCCCGCCAGTAGCAACCCGCCCCTACACGTATCCAGAATAATACAATGCAGCGATAAAAGTCAGACGGGGGGGAGCTTGTAAGAACCACCCAACTCCCGCGCTAGTATAGGTTACAAATCCCGTATCAAATGAAGTCATTGTGCAAACCCATCCAGTCAAAGTCAACCCTGGCCACTACGATTTTTCATGCAAGCCCTGTCCGCTCGATCCGCCATCCCAATGAGAGTATCAAAATGTTGAGAAAGTTCAAAGTCAGTACGGAAGGATTGAGGCCAGGATAATAGTACACAAAGTCTAAGAGTCAAAAGATGTCTGCTGTCCACCAGAGATAAATCGCTAGAGCGTATTTGAACCATCCAGGAGAAAAAGGTTGAGGTAACAATCCTACAGTCACTGGAGAACTCATTCTGAAATATAAGATCATCCATGTCCATCTGGGGCGGCATCGGCATGGGGCAGGATGTGAATTCGATAGTCCGGGGCCTGCTAGCCGCCGGTCGGGGGTCGACAAAAGATACAAAGTCTGGCTTCAGCGCGGAGCCCTCCGTCTCAGACGCTTCCTGCTCCGCGGGTAAAACAGCGTGTTCCAGAACCAACAAAGGGTCGGAGTCCGGTCTCCGGCAGATGATATCAGCCGCTACGACCATCCTCTGGATGATGGCGGTGACCTGTGAATGGAGCTCCCCTATGGCGGCCATTACAGTATGCAGCGACGGTATACATTCCACCCGCTCCATCGCCCCTCGCGAAGCGACCAAGCAGGTCTCTGAACCCCGGAGGTCGACTACTCCGGGGCACCAGGCACAGGCAAATCCGATGACAACTGTGGGCACTCTCAAAAGCGCGATCTCAACACCGTCGCCGCCAGTGAGGAACCAAGCCCGTCGACCCCGGGAGCCCAACGGGACCTCCGGGCAGCGGATCCCCGACCACAGCAACCGATGCGTCACGCCGCCGTAGCTGCGAGATAAAACTGCCACCGATCCACCATCCGAAACGGACAAGTAATACTCCACTTCGGGAGACCGGACCCCACTCACGTCCCGCGGCCGATGTTATTCAACTCCAACCCGGCTGGGTTAGAAATCAAGGCCCCGGCTTCAACTCTGGGTTAGGCCGAGAATGGAACACGGCGTATCGTCATTATTTAAGCAGCTAGAAATCCCGCGAGTGCACCTTTAGAGTCAGGAACACCTCAGCTGCACGGGAGTCCGGTGAGAAATCAAGATAATCATCAGGATTTGTGAGCAATTGGCAGAGGTCGGCGGAGCCAGGAGCTTATGCGGCCATCTTGGTTGCTAGCGTGGCTCCTCCTCCTCTGATTTCTTTTTGTCTGACTTTTGAGATATGGGTGCCTTTGGGTTTTTATCTGAGTCCCACGCAAATGTTCTAGGCTGAGCTCTAGAGTAGTTTGTGGCCATTTCTATTGCTTGAGCCACTGTTAGACCTGAATGTTGGTGCAGCCATCTTTGCGTTCCGTAAGGCAACGCTTCCATGAACTGTTCTAGGATGATGCTGTTCATAATCTCCTCTTTACTTCTCTGTTCTGGTTTTAACCACTTCTCTGCTGCCATCTTCAGCCGTAAGAACAGTGTTTTAGGATTTTCTCCTGACACTCCTCTTTCCTTTCGGAACCGGACCCTATATGCTTCAGGGTCTAACCCAAGGTGGTCAAGTATGACCTCTTTGATTTCAGCATAAGGTGTATTCCCAGCGTGATTGGCTACTTGGTAGGCTGCTTGTGCCTCCCCGGATAATAGCGGCGCAAAAAAGAATGGCCATTTTTCTGGAGGCCACCCACAAGCTTGGGCTGCTCTCTCGAAATTGGAGAGGAAAGCGTCTGGATCTTCCCCGTGTACATATTTTTGTAGGGATACTCCCGATGGGTGTGGTACAGCTGTTTTGCGTTCTATGCTGGAGCCAGGTAACTGTGCTACTTTATGGAAGCTTTCAATCTGGGCAGTTATAGCGTTCTTGAAGAGTTCTCTGTCAGCCTCCGCTGTGGAAATCTGGTTTTTTATGGCCCATTCTAATTTATCCTGTCCTTCGATTAAGTGTTGGATCACTTGTTCCATCAGTGGTTGCTGGTGGGGGTCAGGAGATCCCACTTCTGACACCAGTTGTAACGGGGAGTCAGTAAAAGGCTGGGAGTCAATATGCTGGAGTCAGTAATAGGCTGGGAACATGGTTTAGGTAAAGAGGGATTTGTTTTCATATAGAGTTTCTTTCGACGGAATGTCAGTCTTTCTTTGGCAAACTCGGCAGGATCCGTGGTGCCTCTTTGGAAATGTCTCTCTTTGAAATCAGGTTCACCCTCTGTAAGGGGTTCTCGGGTGGAAGGTGCCAGACACTCGTGATAACCGGAAACAAAAAAAAAACAAAATAGGACCAATTACTTTGCTGTCCTTGCTCTGCTGTTTCCCGTGGGGGACCAAGGTTGTGATGGGACACCACAGCTGTGCCTCTTTACCGCTGCTAGTGTCTTTGTGAAGGGAGGTAGGGAACGGGAAGGTGAGGGAACCAACTGGGAACGGGAACAAGGAAAAGGGAAGAGGGGGCACTTGTTAACGCGGGACTACACTCCGACGTCCCACCCAACTTGCAAACTTGTCCCGTACCTGTCTGAGCCACACTCCTCCCTCGGGAGTGTGGCACGGCGCAGCGCAGTTCCGTTGGCCTCCTGGCTCGTCTTCTTCGCCTCGTGGCCCGTCTACTTCTCCTCCTCGCTCTTCGTCCTTGATTCCTCTTCCACACCACCTCTCCTCGTACTTCCCCGAACTCCGCTCCTCTCCGTCGGTGATGTCACACGCCGACCTTGGTACATCCGTGTTTTTCACCAATGCCCCGAAGCTGACATCACGGTGGGCGGGGTTTTCCTCCGTCTCGTAGGACCAGTTAAAGGTGGCGTGCATGTTTTCCCCTGCCTCTGAGTGCCATGGTACTTGTTCGTCCTGCGGGGAGGGAGGAAGGGAATCCGAATCAGTGTACAACCACCAGTCATCTTCATTGTCCTTCCCGTGGGTACTAGGCTCCTTGTTACAGAGAGACCTCCACATTGACCGAGTCCACTGACGCACACACTCCATTAATGGCCGCCATGACATCATGAAGAGTGGGCTCCGGGTCCTGTGTAGACGCCGCTTTCCCACCGCCCTTCTCCAATCGCAGCGATTCACCTTTCTCCCTGGCTTTGGACCACGCAAATTTTGCTAGTTGCTTTTGGGCGTTACCACTGAGGCCCTTTCCTCCCGTCGCCATGACTGTGCACCACCTGATATTCCACTGGGTGAGGGCACAGGTCAACCCCGCAAGGACAGTCTCCCCGCATCAGTGGGAGTGGTCAAGATAATATGTAGTGCGTGTGGAGCCGTCGTCCCTTTGGTCAGCCCCCAGTACCAGTTGCTCAGACCTCTTCACTCGTAGCAGTGGTCATCTATGTGGCCAATGTAGCCTCACCAGCTGCCTGTACATGGTGTCTCTGATCCTCCATTGTGGCACTCAGGTGCAGTAGTTTCTCATGGATGGGCCGAAGCTCCCAACCTCCCACCTTATCAGTACACGTCGGGTACTGAACGGTCTTTAGCTCCATCACCAGCACCCAGGGAAGCAATCTGTCTGCAAAGTATGTGGGTGGCTCGCGCAGTAGGCCACACCCATCAATACTAATTCTAAAATGCCTTTTTAGCCTCACCCGCTGTCTCGTAGAAGGAACTTGTGTCCACTGTCACTCGCCAATAAAAGTTCAGGGGACCACCCGGGGCAATCCCCTTCAATCCAATACGTCCTGTTCACCCGAAGGCCACACCGTGCACTACACCTGCTCTCAATTGACGCTCCCAGACTCTTGCGCACTTATTTAAGAATGGCCCGGTCCATACTTCAGGCCTCCTCTACCGGGCCTGCACCCTCTACCGGGCCCGCACCCTTTCATGCCATCATGCTGGGGCCCATTCAGTCATGGCCTTAGTCTCTCTTGTGTGCCCAGGGGTCGGCCACAGTCACTCTCCCCTACCTCCTGGTCCGCGGGGTCACAAGTACAGCAATGCTGCCGAGCTGTTTCCTCCAGAAAAAGGGGGGGGCGCCAGCCAACGGCCCCCTGGCAGCCTCCAATCACCTCCGGGTCTCTCCCGCAGACGGGAGGGCAGACGCGTCAGCAGGCGGCACCCCCGTTCCAGTGCCCGGTGCAGATCACTCTAGCTTACAGGCCAAAGCCGGGACCTCGATTACCACGCCGCGGCCAGATTTACGATGGCTGGGCCCCATATGCTTCCACTTCCGTGGGTGCCCAGGTCTAGCCGCGGTTGTCACAGGAGGCCTTCCTCCGCTCTGACTTGCTGCAATTTCTTAGGGCCGCCACACTGTCTATGCCCCCAAGCCGCCGAGTCTGCGGCCACGCACCCCGCTGTCCAGGCTGCAAAGCCGGGGTCTCTAATGGTTAAAGATCTATACACTGGCTGCCATTTAAGAAGTGGATATCTTTTAAAGCGCTCTGCTAGATGCATGGAGCCCTCCGCTCGCAGGGATCAAGCTATTTCAGGACAGCCCTGAGGTGGTATGTCCAGGGATAACTTTAAGATCAGCAGGACGCTGTAAGGTGGCGATTCCACGAAGTCAGAAAGATAGGAGGGGGGAATGTGTAAGATAGCTAGAAGGGGGGAATGGGTAAGACAGCTATGAGGGGGAATGTAAGGTAGCTAGGAGGGGGAATGTGTAAGATAGCTAGGAGGGGGGAATGTGTAAGATAGCTAGGTGGGGGGAATGTGTAAGAAAGCGAGGAAGGGGAATGTGTAAGATAGCTAGGAGTCGGAATGTGTAAGATAGCTAGGCGGAGGGAAAGTGTAAGGAAGCTAGGAGGGGGAGTATGTAAGAAAGCAAGGAGGGGGAATGTGTAAGAAAGCTAGGAGGGGCAATGTGTAAGATAGCTAGGAGGGGCCATGTGTACGATAGGTAGGAGGGGGAATGTGTAAAATCTAGGAGGGGGAATGTGTAAAATCTAGGAGGGGGAGTGTGTAAGATGGCTAGGAGGGGGAGTGTGTAAGATAGCTAGGAGGGGGGAGTGTGTAAGATAGCTAGGAGGCGGGAGTGTGTAAGATAGCTAGGAGGGGGAATGTATAAGATAGCAAGGAGGGGGGAATGTGTAAGAAAGCCAAGAGAGGGGAATGTGTAAGAAAGCTAGGAGGGGGAGTGTGTAAGATAGCTAGGAGGGGGGAATGTGTAAGATAGCTAGGAGGGGGAATGTGTAAGATAGCTAGGAGGAGGGAATGTGTAAGAAAGCTAGAAGGGGAGAATGTGTAAGATAGCTAGGAGGGGGAGTGTGTAAGAAAGCTAGGAGGGGGAATGTGTAAGAAAGCTAGGAGGGGGGATGAGTAAAAAAGCTAGGAGGGGGAATGTGTAAGAAAGCTAGGAGGGGGATGTGTAAGATAGCTAGAAGGGGGAATGTGTAAGATAGCTAGGAGGGGGAATGTGTAAGAAAGCTAGGAGGTGGAATGTGTAAGATAGCTAGGAGGGGGGTGTGTAAGAAAGCTAGGACGGGGCATGTGTAAGGTAGCTAGGAGGGGGATGTGTGGAGGGGGAATGTGTAAGAAAGCTAGGAGGGGGAATGTGTAAGATATCTGGGAGGGGGGGATGTGTAAGAAAGCTGGGGGGGGTGTAAGATGGCTAATGTGTAAGATACCTAGGAGGGGGAATGTGTAAGATAGCTAGGAGGGGGAATGTGTAATATAGCAGGAGGGGGAATGTGTAAGATAGCTAGGAGGGGAGTGTGTAAGGTAGCTAGGAGGGGGAATGTGTAAGATAGCTAGGAGGGGGAATGTGTAAGATAGCTAGGAGGGGGAATGTGTAAGAAAGCTAGGAGGGGAGTGTGTAAGCTAGCTAGGAGGGGGAATGTGTAAGAAAGCTAGGAGGGGGGATGTGTAAGATAGCTAGGAGGTGGAATGTGTAAGAAAGCTAGGAGGGGGAATGTGTAAGATAGCTAGGTCGGGGAATGTGTAAGAAAGCTAGGAGGGAGAATGTGTAAGATAGCTAGGTCGGGGAATGTGTAAGAAAGCTAGGAGGGGGAGTGTGCAAGGTAGCTAGGAGGGGGAATGTGTAAGAAAGCTAGGAGGGGGAATGTGTAAGATAGCTAGGAGGGGAATGTGTAAGAAAGCTAGGAGGGGAATGTGTAAGAACGTTAGGAGGGGGAATGTGTGGGGGGAATGTGTAAGATAGCTAGGAGTGGGGAATGAGTAAGAAAGCTAGGAGCAGGAATGTGTAAGATAGCTAGGATGGGGGATTGTGTACGGTAGGTAGGAGGGGGGAATATGTTAGAAAGCTAGGAGGGGGAATGTGTAAGAAAGCTAGGGGGGGAATATGTAAGATAGCTAGGAGGGGGAATGTGTAAGGAAGCTAGGAGGGGGGAATGTGTATGATAACTAGGAGGGGGAATGTGTAAGATAGCTAATGTGTAACATAGCTAGGAGGGGTAATGTGTAAGAAAGCTAGGAGGGGGGAATGTGTAAGATAGCTAGAAGGGGGGAACATGTAAGACAGCTAGGAGACGGAAATGTGTACGAAAGTGGGGGGGGAATGTGTAAGATAGCTAGGAGGGGGGAATGTGTAAGAAAACTAGGAGGGGGGAATGTGTAAGAAAACTAGGAGGGGGGAATGTGTAAGATAGCTAATGTGTAAGATAGCTAGGAGGGGGAATGTGTAAGATAGCTTGAAGGGGGGAATGTGTAAGATAGCTAGGAGGGGGAAATGTGTAAGAAAGCTAGGAGGGGGAATGTGTAAGAAAGCTAGGAGGGGGGAATGTGTTGTTGTAAATGAATTTAGGACCCTAGCATAATTTTCCCGATTCATGCCCATACATAAGTATAAATTAATCCTGGGCGAAGGACTTCACTACGCCCATGGCGTGGGCGTAGTGTTGCCTACTACACCCTTTGCAAAGTAGGCATAGCTGGCAACACTATGCCCACGCAACACTACGCCCACTCCGTGGGCATAGCGAAGTTGCCCGCCACCCGCCTCCCCCCCGCCCTCCCCTACATACCTAATTTCTGCAAATAGTAAAAGAAAAGTAAATAAAAGGCACTTACCTTGTCCGCTGCGTCCCGGGGCTCCCTCTTCTCGTTTACGCTCGTTCACGCCACCGTCTTTGATACCAATGCGCATGCGCGGCCGCCCGCGCATGCGCATTTCTCGTGAAAAATGCGCGGGCGGATCTTGAGGACACAACACAAGAACGGGGAGTGGGCCTGGACAATGCTAGACAGTGCATCAGAAGTGACCATAGCTCGCAAGATCCTGAAGGATCATCTGGAGACAGTGGACTTGAATGAATACATTCAAGTTGAAACTGCCAACAGCAAGGTTAGTGTACCACATAAGTTATATGAAGTAACACTCCGAATGGAGGGGGACATAACTAGAAAAATAAAAGCACTCTTTTGGGAGAAGCTATCTAATGGTTATGACATTCTTCTAGCTGAACAAGACTGGCCACCTAAATTTGTCAGGGAGTGCCCACATGGTGAAGAGATAATTATGCCAGCCTTCTCAAATCACATTCCAATTCATAAAAAATACACATATGCCAGAAAATGGGCAGTAGCCCAGGCTCCAGCATTATACAAAAATCATGTAGGATGGGATGAGGACTCTCCTCACCATAAAATCCATTAAAAAAATCAACCTACTGCACAAACGCAGTATCCAGTTAAGCAAGATGCTAAAAAACAGGTCAGGGAGATCTTAGATCAACTTGAATACCAAGGGGTGATTGAAACATGCACCTCATCTATGAACAGTCCTTTGTTTCCTGTCTCCAAGCCAGACAATACATATCGTCTAGTTTTGGGCTACAGACACTTAAACTCTTGTTGCAAAACTTTTGCAGTACAAAATGCACTCAGTGCAGCACTGATGAATAACATCTTGCGGAAAAAATATAAAACCACATTAGATATTTCTAACGGTTTCTTCTGTCAAAACATTGCACGAGAAAGTAGGTACTTGACCGCTTTCTCAATAATGGGGACACAGCTCAATGTTGCCGTCTCCCCCAGGGATTCAAGAATAGTCCAGGGTTATTTTCAGCCAGAATAACAGAGTTACTACAAACATATGATGATGAGGCATTATCTTACGTCGACGACATCTATCTTACAGACGATGATTTGGACGTGCACTTGAAAAGAGTGAACACCATAATACTTGGGTTCGCTTCCGAAGGGTACAAATTCAATTCTAAGAAATCACGAATTTCCTACCTCATTGTCCTATTCTTACGCTACAAGTTATCAAGTGAAGGCAAAAGCCTGGCAGCCAACTTTCTAGAGAAATGTGCGCTGCTTCAACCTCCAAAAACACTGAAAAACGTAGTCAATTCTAGGTTTCCTGAATTTTGGAAGAACTTATGTTCTAAATTACGCAGAAAGGGTTAGACCCCTGATTTCAAATCAACTAATTGGACCAAAAACACACAGAAATTTTTCGTTCAGTGCAAACAGACAAGTTAGCAAAACACAATTACAGACACGCGACCACATACGCAACCTTGTGATCCGAATCATCCCAGGGAGATGAAGGTGAAAAGGTACCAATAGCATACAAATCACACTTGTACACACAAGCTGAAATTAAATTCTCTTCAACAGAAAAGATTCTGACAGCGGTTCAAACTGCAGTAGCAAAAGAGAGAGCTCTCGCGCAGGGTAAACACATTATGATCGTTACACCTGTACCTGCTTTAGAAGCAGTGACAAAAGCGAGCATTCCAAGTGGTAAGGCTTTACATCCGAGATGGATACAATGGGTTTACTCTCTTGCTGCAACAGACGTTGAATACGTTTTTGACCCCTACTTGAAAACACAAGAATTTCTATAATACGAACACGAATGTCCTCTGCTGACCGAGATTCTGCCTCTAGAACATTACGGATGTATAATTTATACAGACGGATCAGCACAGCCCGCAATTGGGGGTAAACAAGCCTATAGTGCTGCGTGCGCGATTGTTAAAGGTCGCTGGTGCGAAGGTAAGTTTAGACCTATGGTCACTAAAACTCAATCACTCGGAGACTGTACAGCTCAGCGAGCTGAACTAAAGGCTTTCAAGATGGCGCATGAAAATGCCGATCGCGAATTCCCCACACTTATAGTGTTCGATTCATAATACTGCATCCAGTCTTACAATGAATATCTGCAGAACTGGGTTCAAAACGGTTTCAAAGATGCAAAAAGTGGCACAATTAAGCATAAATTGCTTTGGGAACAAGTAGTTCTATTACAAAAAGAAATCCAAAAGACTCACGTGATTCATACACTGAGTCATCAGCGTGATGGCGTTCACGTTGCAGGGAATTCTTTGGCTGATGAAGCCGCGAAGGCAGCTGTACAAACGGCTTCGTAGCTGCAATCACTCGTTCAAAAACAAAAATAGACGGTGAAACAATGCTAGCAGTAAATGCCTCAATGAGAAGCAACTATGCAGCGTTACCTCTAAATTTTCTACTCGGATATACATACATAATTGATGCAAACTCCGTTCCTTTTACTCAAATTCCTGGAGTGGGGGATAGAGTAATTCCAAACAGGAACCAAAGAGGTACTTTGGTTCACGAAGCACATATGGGAGAGGGTCAGACTCCTCAAGGGATCTTAAAATCTCTAATAGAATTAGAAGAGATATACTGGTGGCCGGAATGAGCGTCGATGTTTACAAATTCGGAATTAACTGTGATACCTGTTACAAGATCATAGCTTTGAAAGCCACAAGGTACCTGACCACAGTGTAGCCAGCCCAGTACAGACACCACTGTTAGACAGTATTAGACTTTCTACACGCAGACGTCACCATGGACGGATGCGGTACCACAACTATTGGGACAAGATTCATTTGGATGTGGCCTCAGCGCTCGGCTGACGCCCGAACTGTTATAAAAGATTTGCGAGTCTTTATTGGCACATACGCAATCGGTATGCTACATTCTGACCAGGGTCCTGCGTTTATCTGTCGAGCTTACAAGGAGGCCATGGCTAGCTTGGGCGTTGCATTGCGGTACCCAAGTCCATTCCATCCTGAGGGAAATGCGGTAGTGGAAAGAAAAAAACGTGACATAAAGCAATCTATACCAGCTAGGGTATTAGGCTTGGGTGACCGGTGGGTCAAACATCTAATAAGTGTCCAATGTAGTCTTAATAATCTGCCAAGAAATTCTCTGGGTGGAATCACTCCATATGAAATACTTTTTGGTACAAGAATGATTATCCAAGACCTCGATTGTCAAACTTCAGTGGCAGAACAAAAACCCTTTGACATCAAAGATCGCTTGGCTGTTTTACAGGACTTAAATGAAACAAGAAGAAGTCGGAGTAACACAATACAGAAGCAAACGACCACTGAAGAAAAACCACCTGTTCCAGCAAGGCCTGTCTGGATTCCAAAGATTGGGGATCTAGTCAGGGAAAAGATCGCGGTGAAGAAGGAATTTGGGCCTTCTTACAGAAAACCAGTACCTGTTTTAGCAATCCATGGAACAAAGTCAGTGTTAATTCCGCCCCTTGCTGGAAAAAGGGAGAACAGAATCGTGTCCATCGACCTGGTCAAACCACATCATGTGGCCGATACTAAGTAGTAGGCCCAGTGGACTCCCAAGATGTAGCAGACGACCAAAACTTGCAACAATCCAAGAGGTACAAACTGAAAGACTTATCACCTTTGATAAACCTGCAGTGAGAAAAGGACTATGCAACAAAGCAATGGAACTTGTGCCTCTTGAAACCCAAATAACAGTTTGTCAAGAAACACCTGCCTACAATGATATAGCCTCTGATAATACCAACATGGCAAAGGATGAAGCAGCCCCAGCGAAATGTGTACGAAAGTTGGGGGGGAATGTGTAAGATAGCTAGGAGGGGGGAATGTGTAAGAAAGCTAGGAGGGGGGAATGTGTAAGATAACTAGGAGGGGTATGTGTAAGATAGCTAATGTGTAAGATAGCTAGGAGGGGGAATGTGTAAGATAGCTAGGAGGGGGAAATGTGTAAGAAAGCTAGGAGGGGGGAATGTGTAAGAAAGCTAGGAGGGGGAAATGTGCAAGAAAGCTAGGAGAGGGGAATGTGTTGTTGAATATGAATTTATAACCCTAGTATAATTTTCCCGATTCATGCCCATATATAGGTATAAATCACCCTATCCTTATATAGGCATAGAAATCATAACCATATTTAGACTTAGCCTATGCAGTCCAAATAGGGCATGACTACTTCCACTAGTTCTGAAAATCCACAACGATTTCTTGGAAAAACCCGCCTTCAGCAGTCAGGGACTTCCCCTTGCTTGAATATTGATTTATCCAAGAACTCATGGAGTTTTCAAAGAACTGAGTCTTTGATTACGTTATTATGTCCAACCTTACGTCAAACTAGGCACCTTCAAGGTATAAATATGCCCACACTTGCCCAGGTAAACACACGGTGGTTTGGAGCAGTTCGACTATCTACTTGCCCGACGCATCTCCGTGAGGCAAGTGCCGAAGGAAGCCAACTCTCCAGCAGACGCACTGAGAGAGATGCTGTCTTTTCTCTTGCCGAGAAATCCAGCTCCAGTGTTTCCAAGCTACCCTTGCGGGTTGTTGGGAAAAGAGTCCTGAGAGAGAGATAAACCTGCAGTGAGAAAAGGACTATGCAACAAAGCAATGGAACTTGTGCCTCTTGAAACCCAAATAACAGTTCATCAAGAAACACCTGCCTACAATGATATAGCCTCTGACAATACCAACATGGCAAAGGATGAAGCAGCCCCAGCGAAATGTGTACGAAAGTTGGGGGGAATGTGTAAGATAGCTAGGAGGGGAGAATGTGTAAGAAAGCTAGGAGGGGGGAATGTGTAAGATAACTAGGAGGGGGTATGTGTAAGATAGCTAATGTGTAAGATAGCTAGGAGGGGGAAATGTGTAAGAAAGCTAGGAGGGGGAAATGTGCAAGAAAGCTAGGAGAGGGGAATGTGTTGTTGAATATGAATTTAGAACCCTAGTATAATTTTCCCGATTCATGCCCATATATAGGTATAAATCACCCTATCCTTATATAGGCATAGAAATCATAACTATATTTAGACTTAGCCTATGCAGTCCAAATACGGCATGACTACTTCCACTAGTTCTGAAAATCCACAACGATTTCTTGGAAAAACCCGCCTTCAGCAGTCAGGGACTTCCCCTTGCTTGAATATTGATTTATCCAAGAACTCATGGAGTTTTCAAAGAACTGAGTCTTTGATTACGTTATTATGTCCAACCTTACGTCAAACTAGGCACCTTCAAGGTATAAATATGCCCACACTTGCCCAGGTAAACACACGGTGGTTTGGAGCAGTTCGACTATCTACTTGCCCGACGCATCTCGCTGAGGCAAGTGCCGAAGGAAGCCAACTCTCCAGCAGACGCACTGAGAGAGATGCTGTCTTTTCTCTTGCCGAGAAATCCAGCTCCAGTGTTTCCAAGCTACCCTTGCGGGTTGTTGGGAAAAGAGTCCTGAGAGAGAGATACCAGACCTCCTTCCTTCTAAACCAAGGTACAGAGCTGATTACACCCTTAGAGAAATCTTGGATAGTTTCTTGGCAAAGAATACTGAAACTAAGCTACACCTCACTTACTTCTTCCCTTGTACTAGACCTAGCTTAGGTACACCGGGGTAGGCGTATTTTAGAAGCACCAGTTGAGTACTTTTAGTATTTATTATTTATGTATATATTATATATATTTTATTGCTTAGAAACCATATCATACTTTTACAGTATTATTTTATAATACTCTTCGTACTGTACGCATTGTACTTTGCAACCAGTATTATGATTGTAGCAGTTCATTTCTTATGCATGAGAAAGAAGACTGTTCAATAAATACCTTTTATTGAAAACGCCTGTCTCTATTTCTCTGCACCTCTGGTGAAACGAAGCATGCACGATTAACTTAGTGAAATAACTATCTATTGTGTCCGCGACTCTAGAGATACATTTCTTATTCTTGGGAAACAAAGTTGTCATGTTTATGCGATGTCAGAAACTAATCCCTTCTTGTTCATTCGAGAAAGTTTCTAGTGACCTCTGAGCTAGCTGGCACTCACAATTAAGTCTAATATATTCGATAGAGACCTAGTAGACCTCAGTCCTACGTCAAATCTATAATATATGTTATTCAAATGCGCAGAGCCTATTGGGAATATAGGAACTACACTACAGTGTAAGAAAGCTAGAAGGGGAAAATGTGTAAGATCGCTAGGAGGGGGGAATGTGTAAGAAAGCTAGGAGGGGGGAATGTGTAAGATAGCTAGGAGTGGGAATGTGTAAGATAGCTTGGAGGGGGAATGTGTAAGATAGCTAGGAGGGGGAAATGTGTAAGAAAGCTAGGAGGGGGGAATGTGTAAGAAAGCTAGAAGGCGGAAATGTGTAAGAAAGCTAGGAGGGAGAAATGTGTAAGAAAGCTAGAAGGGGGAAATGTGTAAGAAAGCTAGGAGGGGGAAATGTGTAAGAAAGCTAGGAGGGGGAATGTGTAAGATAGCGAGGAGAGGGAAATGTGTAAGAAAGTTAGGAGGGGGAATGTGTAAGAAAGTTAGGAGGGGGAATGTGTAAGAAAGCTAGTAGGGGGGAATGTGTAAGAAAGCTAGGAGGGAGAGTTTACTTTTACAGTGACGGCTGCCAGGTTATGGAATTCCGTTCCTGAACACATCTGGAGGCTAAGTTTGCATTTGTTATTTCGGAAGCAAGTTAAAGTGTGGCTTTTTGCGGATTAGGCTTCACTGGGATTGTGCCATAGAGGGTCGTTGTTCCACCTTGCTCTCTCTCGTTATTGGCGCTTTAATGCCTTTTGGTCTAATGCGCTTCAGAAATGATACAAATAGAAATCGAGGTGTTTGGATTGTATGAGACAGAATATCGTTGAACCTGCCGCCTCGCGAGGTGCCAGTGCCACTAAGGCATAGACTCGCTCTTCATCCACAAGAGGTCTGTTGTCTCTCTCCCATATCCCATGAGTAGTGCAAAGTTATCAGCATGTTAATGATTAGGGTTTTATATATTTACAGAGGTGACATTGATATTTTGATCTGGAGTGGATTCTTCTGTGGAGGCTCCTCCAGTTAAGTCAGTCGTGGTTGAAACCGGCTTGAGTTGGGGGTATCTGAAGACCTGGGTTTAAAGGAGTGCAAGGTCCTGACTTAACGCATCAAAGGGTTTTATGTATCTGGAAGGTACCACATCCCCCAGAAGGGAGATTTGCAGACATTCCCACCCCACAAACCCTTTTAATGAAGCTACCTGTGAGAGAGACTCGTATCCGAGCACAGTGGTGCTTGCCCTGTCATCTTCGGGGCCCCCCCTATTGGCGTTAGCTCAGTACCCCACATCTGTGATACCGCTCTCATGGCAGGAGAGAGGTCAGTAGAAGCCTTATCACCCTATAGAAGATGGCCAGGGGCGTTCTCACCCAAAGTTCAGCAGCGTAGAAGGTGTCCATTGTTACCGCAATAAGTGCTCTAAATATATAGTCATTGGCTCCCAACATATGTGCTGTAGCGTAGTATGACATGGGATCTATCATGCCCAACCCCCATCTTATGTTAATTTGCATCTCTTCTCAATGGAGAAAAGGAGTTTGCATGGGAGGGTAAAGGGATAATTTTGCAATATGTACAATGGTTTATGTAGTGTTATCCTTTTTAGTAGGACAAACCTGCCCAATAGTGATAAAGGAAGGCCTTCCAAATTTAATTAGCCAATTTTAACAAAAACATTCTAGCTTAAACGGCATGAAAGTTACAAAAAAGAAGGGCCACGGGAAGCAGAGGTCAAATGGGGACCCTACAGTGGCTGATTGCAGTGTTCAGGTGTAAAACTGGTGAAACCGTTCCCAGACACTATTAATGTTGGGTAAAATATCAAAATAGCAACTTAGAACTGCCTCAGCATGTGTTGCATTATGCCACATAATTTGACTTTTCTTGCCGCATAATTTAGTCAACCTTGCTGCATATGTTGCGCCCTAACAGCTGCATAATTCCGGTGATATAAAGCCCCACATACCAAAGGGAGCCTTGGGGATGATGACGTAAGAAATAGCTGCCCACCAAGGACTCGTGGTCATATCAGATCGTTATTCAGATAATAGTACAACTACTATCGGCAATCATTCTTTATTTATTATTTTGACGTTTTATAAAGTGCCAACTCGTCGGAAGGTATCCGAGCGCTTTACATGAGCACCAGTTACCTTACAGACGGACACATTCCTTTTGGTATGCACGGGGAGATAAAGTGATTTGCCCAGTGGTCAAAGTGGGGAAAAAGAAGTAGGGGAACTGTGGGTGGAGAATCAGGGGGCGGGAATAACCGAAGATTGAATCAGTGGGCGGAGTCAGGGGTGTGGCTAGAAATAGCAAAACATACCAATTTTTTGTACGTTTAGCATTTCACTGACCAGTTACAGCTTATAACGTTATTTAATTAAAACAATGGATAAACATGTTTATTTGAGGTTTAATTCAGGAAAAGCAAACACTCATAGGGAATACAAGGATCCCGAAAGTCTATTTGTCAGAGAAACAAAGGGTGCACAGCCCAATTTCAACGCACTGGATACTGGTTAGCTATTATCAGGTGGTGCACAGGGTGAGTGGAGAGCCCTTGAAACCACTCAAACGTAAGTAGATTGAACTACCAACTGCAGAAATTACGGGGTTACCCAATACACATTGGAGTCCTTTATTATGTCAAACAGCCAGCCGACACGTGTTTCATCGCTATTGCGAATCCTCAGGGCTATAATGGCTGTATCAGAAGCCAAAGGTCGCACAGCTGGTGATACTTCCGACCCAGCCGGGCCTGTGACCGTCAATGAAGAAAATGTAAGGAATTGGTCTCCACACTGGGTGTGAGGTTAAAAGCGGAGAGAATCGTCTTGTATCATAAGCAATTTTGGAACGTCGAGTGGTCTTCTAGTTGCGTTTCTAAAGGAGCATCATGTCAAAAACACACTAGCCTGGAGTCGGGTTTGACTTCATTCAGGAACAGGAACACGGCCCGAGGAGAGTACACGCTTGTTACCGCACCCGGTGATACTAGAATTTGGCGTCCTCTCTACAGGGAATGAAGTCGAACCCGACTCCATGCTAGTGTGTTTTTGACATGATGCTCCTTTAGAAACGCAACTAGAAGACCACTCGACGTTCCAAAATTGCTTATGACACGTGACGATTCTCTCCGCTTTTAACCTCACACCGAGTGTGGCGACCAGTTTCTTACATTTTCTTCATTGACGGTCACGGGCCAGGCTGGGTCGGAAGTATCACCAGCTGTGCGACCTTTGGCTTCTGATACAGCCATTATAGCCCTGAGGATTCGCAATAGCGATGAAACACGTGTCGGCTGGTTGTTTGACATAATAAAGGACTCCAACGGACGACTCTCCCTCTGGAGTTTCCTAGAACTCTCTGTCGCTTTGTTTTTTGTACTAAACTGTTGTATGTTACATAACATATGTTTCACTGTGAAAGAGTGCATTGGGTAACCCCGTAACTCATAGGGAATACAGGTTTATGTAAAGCGTGTGAAATATAAGCAGGAATAACATGTTACCTTAATGCTTTTACTCTCATTGTTCAGAAATCCATGATTATTTTTTGTCTCAAACATTGAGGTCATGAATACAGGGCTCCTCCTGTATACATGTGTTAAGCAGGGCTCAGAAGAGAAAGGGACTCTTCAGGAGAATCTAGGCTCGCGGAAACCCACAAAGGCTCCTTCATATTCATGTCAGCCAGCTAGCTGCTCAATCATAATATAGCAAAAAGAACAACTGGTGGACAGAATGCAGAACAATATCATACATTCACCCCAGTACAGAGATCTGGGCCTAAATCCATTGTTTCTTTGCTCACCATGCCATTCCAGTTTGGACCCAGCCATATGCAAATCAGTCTTGATCCTGCACCCAATGGGAACAGTCCAGCCCGAACTACCAGGCCAGGTCCTCCTTGGACTGGAAACAAGCATCCTAGGACCGGTTTCGGGCTTTCAGCTCTCATCAGCCAGGATAGCTTAATTCCAGTGGCATGAAGAGCACGGGACTCATGTCTGAGCATACCTGTCCCACTCGGGTGACAAATGCAACAAAGAACAATTAATGGACAGAATTCAGAACAATGTCATACATTCACCCCAGTTCAGAGATCTGGGCTTAAATCCATTGTTTTTTGCTCACCATGCCATTCCAGTTTGGACCCAGCCATATGCAAATCAGTCTAGATTCTGCGCCCAATGGGAACAGTCCAGCCCGAACTGCCAGGCCATATGTATTCAAGTGTCCTTTCATTCGGGAAGTGAACACAAAGCAGTACCCACTGAACTATGAACATAACATATTGCTCTTTGATATGCATGGTACATGTTCTTTGCAGCAGGCATATAACCCCTCTGCACTACCTTAGATGAGTAAAACAGCCACTAGACAAAACATGCTCCCATCTCTCTCCAGCAGGTACACTGATCACCAAAGTTATCTTGGCACTTGTATTGTTGACCAAAACCAGCTGAATATACAAAGAGCTTTGCAGTGTTTTTAAAACTCCTGCACATCTACAAAACCGGTCCCCCCAAACTAAACTGGCCCCCTACCCTTCAAGTCACCCTGGGAAACGTCTGCTCCTGCCCTTTCACTCCTCCTGTCCAGTCAGTACGCCTGCTCATGCTCGATCAACACTCCTGCTTCATCAATTCCCCTGCCCCCTCCCTTCTCCTGGCCCGTTACTTCTTCTGCCCTGTTCACTGCTCCTGCCCTGTTCACTGCTCCTGCCCTGTTCACTGCTCCTGCCATGTTCACCGCTCCTGTCCTGTTCACTGCTCCTGTCCTGTTCACCGCTCCTGCCCTGTTCACCGCTCCTGCCCTGTTCATCGCTTTTGCCCCGTTCACCGCTCCTGTCCATTCACCGCTCCTGCCCGGTCATTGCTCCTGCTCATGCCTAATCACTGCTTCTGCCCGTCACCTCTCATGCCCGGTCACTTCTCCTGCCCGGTCACTTCTCCTGCCCTGTTGCCTCTCCTGCCCTGTTGCCTCTCCTTCCCCATCACTTCTCCTGTCCCAGTCACTTCTCCTGTCCCGTCACTTCTCCTGTCCCGTCACTTCTTCTGTCCCGTCACTTCTCCTGTCCCGTCACTTCTCCTTCTCCTGTTCCGTCACTTCTCCTGTCCATTCACTTCTCCTGTCCCGTCACTTCTGCCCCGTTCACTGCTCCTGCCCCATTCACTGCTCCTGCCCCATTCACTGCTCCTGCCTTGTTCACTGCTCCTGCCCGTTTACCACTCCTGCTCATGCCTAATCACCGCTCCTGCCCCATTACTTCTACTGCTTCATCACTTCTCCTGCCCCGTCACCTCTCCTGCCCCGTCACCTCTCCTGCCCCGTCACCTCCCCTGCCCCGTCACCTCCCCTGCCCCGTCACCTCCCCTGCCCCGTCACCTCTCCTGCCCCGTCACCTCTCCTGCCCCGTCACCTCTCCTACCCCGTCACATCTCCTGCCCCGTCACCTCTCCTGCCCCATCACCTCTCCTGTCCCGTCACTTTTCCTTCCCATCACTTCTCCTGCCCGGTCACCTCTCCTGTCCAGTTACCTTTCCTGCCCAGTCACCTTTCCTGCCCAGTCACCTCTCCTTTCCTGATGCCTCTCCTTTCCTGATGCCTCTCCTGACCCGTCACTGCTCCTGACCCGTCACTTTTCCTGCCTTGTCACTTTTCCTGCCCCGTCACTTTTCCTGCCCCGTCACTTTTCCTGCCCCGTCACTTTTCCTGCCCCGTCACTTTTCCTGCCCCGTCACTTTTCCTGCCCTGTCACTGCTCCTGCCCATTCACTGCTCCTGCCCATTCACTGCTCCTGCCCGTTCACTGCTCCTGTCCGGTCAGCACTCCTGCCCGATCACCGCTCCCGTCCCATCACTTCTCCTGCCCCGTTCACTGCTGTTATCTGTTCACTGCCTCTATCCGTTCACTGCTCCTGCCGGTTACCACTCCTGCCTATGCCTAATCACGGCTCCTGCCCCTTCACTTCTCCTGCCCCACCACTTCTCCTGCCCACGTCACCTCTCCTTTCCCGTCACCTCTCCTGTCCCGTCACCTCTCCTGTCCCGTCACCTCTCCTATCCCGTCACTGCTCCTGACACGTCAACCCTCCTGCCCCGTCACTTCTCCTATCCGTTACTTTTCCTGCCCGGTCACCTCTCCTGCCCTAGTACCTCTCCTTTCCTGTCGCACCTGTCGCCTCTTCTGTCTGGTCACTGCTCCTGCCCAATTAACTCTGTGTACAACCTTAACAAATTACACATGGTGTCAAGTTCCCCATGTACTCTGTCTGGGGAAAGCTCCTCTATAATCACCAACTCTGATCTCACTGGCTCTTGATATGCTAAAGGCAGAGGGCAGGCGTATTGTCATTCGAAAGGGGGTAATCAACCTCAATCGAATTGACAATGGACCTGCCCTTGGTCTGTGCGAGCCCAGGGAGGGGCGGGGGCTGCTGCAGCCTCTGGAGTTCACAGAGAAGTGCGAGCAGCCCCTGGAATCGAATGAAAAAAGTTATCGTTTTTAAGTCAGACTATTTCTGCCGTCCCAGGATGCTTTTTCGAAAGTAAGAAGTAGGGTAACGGACTGAAATTATTTTTAGAAGTAGGGGCACGCCGTGCCCTTCCGTGTCCTTCCGTTCCCGCCTACTTCTACCACTGGAATTTGCCCAGAATCACAGGATGTTGAGCGTCCCTGCTGAGACTCGAGCCCGGTTCTCCAGCTTCGAGATCGACCGTTCTAGCCATTAGGCCACATCCTTTACCCATGAATGAAAGAGGTTCAGTTCAGTATTTTCAACTTCTCATCATCATGGTCTCGTGTAAGTGCCTTTTCTGAGTCACTTGCCATCCTTGTGATAAACTGCTTTTCTCAATATACGACCGCTTTTACGTCCATTCTGTCTTCATGTAGTGTACTTGCAGCTTCTTGTCCTGGTGATGACTTCCTGAAGTATCCTTTGAGGTCGAAACGCTGCTGACATTATAATGTATGGAGGGGGCCCCTTTGTATTCACTTATGGACTAAACTGAAAATTAGGAATTGCTAGTGCAGCCTTCCTTTACTCGACCCTAGTTAGTTTCTGTGCAGGCGCACATACAAGTCTAATGTTAACACGTGAGTGTGTGTGACGACTCAGCACTCTCCGTATCTACACGGGGACATCTTAAGGATTCTGGGACCCCTGGGCCGCACATATTTTGCGGGCCCCTGTTTGGAACAGCTTTGGATTTATGATCCGATTTCAGCTCCTCCGTGTCCTCTCTGGCAGGTCACTGACAGTGCACAGGACACTGGACCAAATTCTAAAGGTGTGCCCATCTAATATTGAGGGCTAGTGACGTGACACAGCAGCAGCTCACTAATATTACTGCAAATAATATCTGTGACCCCTCCCATTTCTCCCATAAGTGGTCCTGTTTTGTTCTAAAAGAAACTTTTTGTGGATGATGCTGGAAACATCAACACGACATTTCTCTGCACAATGTCTGGACTAGAGTGGCACATATCACACATCGGAAATAAATTCAAGGAAAAATCAATTTAAACTAATTTGTCGGAGAATTATTCAAGGTCATTAGGACAAACCTCTCTGCAGAACAGGAGCTGGCTCTGGCAGGGGCCCCCTGAAAGGCTGGGCCCTGGGCCAGAGCCCACTGTGCCCACGCCTTAACACGTCTCTGCCTTTGTTTTCATCGATGGCCTACCTACATTTCGTTCATGATTAGACAAGACGGTGGATTATGAAGGCCGCGTGGACTCTGTCCTATGAATTGTTGTAATCGTAGGATGACGCATGGCCGCATGCGCGTGCCAGCACCCGGGCTCGTTATAGGCGCCCCCGGGGACGGGCCTGAGAGGCGCTGTATTTCCCCGGGCTGGGGATGGAAGGGGTGCTCCCAGCAGTGGGCCTGTCAAGAAATGTGATGGGTGTGCGCACGGGTCCCAGGGGCCCCAGGTATCCCCAGCGACCACAGGCGCGTGCCAGCGCCATGGTGCCATTATAGGCCCCCGGGGCGTGTCCCAGCAGAGAGCCTGTACTGGAATGTGAGGGGTGTGTGCGCACGGGTCCCAGGGGGGCCCTGTGTATCCCCACCGGCCGCAGACGCGCGCCAGCGCCCAGGACCCATTATGGGCCCCAGGGACGGGTCCCAGCAGAGGGCCTGTCTTTCAATGTGATGGGTGTGTGCGCACGGGTCCCAGGGGGGCCTTGTGTATCCCCCGAGGCCGCAGACGCGCGCCAATGCCCGGACCCAATGTGATGGGTGTGTGCGCTCTCGGGTCCCAGGAGGGCCCTTTGTATCCCC
This sequence comes from Lissotriton helveticus, assembly GCF_964261635.1. Taxonomy (NCBI): domain Eukaryota; kingdom Metazoa; phylum Chordata; class Amphibia; order Caudata; family Salamandridae; genus Lissotriton; species Lissotriton helveticus. The sequence goes on from NC_136061.1 coordinate 47,836,792, forward strand.
AGCGACCGCAGACGCGCGCCAGTGCCCGGACCCATCATAGGCCCCAATGTGATGGGTGTGTGCGCTCTCGGGTCCCAGGGGGGCCCTTTGTATCCCCAGCAGCCGCAGACGCGCGCCAGCGCCCGGACCCATTATATGTGATGGGTGTGTGCGCTCTCGGGTCCCAGGGGGGCCCTTTGTATCCCCAGCGGCCGCAGACGCGCGCGAGTGCCCGGACCCATCATAGGCCCCAATGTGATGGGTGTGTGCGCTCTCGGGTCCCAGGGGGGCCCTTTGTATCCCCAGCGGCCGCAGACGCGCGCGAGTGCCCGGACCCATCATAGGCCCCAATGTGATGGGTGTGTGCGCTCTCGGGTCCCAGGGGGGCCCTTTGCATCCCCAGCGGCCGCAGACACGCGCCAGGGTCCCATTATAGGCTCCAATGTGATGGGTGTGTGCGCTCTCGGGTCCCAGGGGGGCCCTTTGTATCCCCAGCGGCCGCAGACGCGCGCGAGTGCCCGGACCCAATGTGATGGGTGTGTGCGCTCTCGGGTCCCAGGAGGGCCCTTTGTATCCCCAGCGGCCGCAGACGCGCGCCAGCGCCCGGACCCATCATAAGCCCCCGGGGACCGGCCTCAGATGCGCTATTCTTCCCCGGCCCGCGGTTGGACGCGGCGCAGCGAGGGGACCGTCTGAGGCCGCTCGGGCAGTAAAAGGGAATCTGTCCTGGCTCTGAGCTCCATTCTCCGCGGACAGCCATTAATGGCCGCCTTCTTCGGGGCCGCTCTCCCTCCGTCTGCCAAACGGGGCCCGGAGCCTCGCGGCTTCGAGGACCGGCCATAAAAGTGCTTCTGCTTAAAGACCTCTTTGATTCGCTCAAATGTATTTTTAGAGAAAAAATAATAATAAAACAAGGGCCTGGGGTAAACAAGGTCTTAAACTGGTGTGAGGCTTGTAATTGCAAGAGATGGCGGCTGCACCTCCTCTGGCAGACAGGGGTCCGGGCACTGCAGCTGAGAGCAGGGACCTTTGACCCGGAAGCACAACGACAGCATGGTGGGAAGGATCCCAGTCTGAGCTGACATGGACGGGAACGAGGCTCGGGCGGCTGCAGTGAGGCGCCGAGGCTGTGCCGGGGCGCAGGAGACACTGGCATTCTGGGGGGACAGGGACAACCTTGTGGACTTTCCTGTCACCCTCTACAAATCACCGCCCGTTAAACAAATACAATCGAAGTGAAATATTGAGAAAAGCAGCAGGCATGTAGTCACAGTTTGCATTAATTATGCTTTAGTGTTATTTACATTCATATAGTAATCAGACCAAATGTTAAATAAACCTGTATATGAATCTTGCATCTTCGTGCACCAAGCAAACAAAGGTCGCTGACTTAGGGTGGGGCGTCGTGTTTGCAAGTGCATTATGGTTTGAAAAGTACCTGCTGCTGCATTCCTGGTGTCCAGCAATTTTCAGGCAACAACAAAAATGTGAAGATAACTTCGGTGATTAATGATCTTTATTGAGAGAGATCAGAGGCCTGACTACTGGAAGTTTTGACTCATGGTAAGGTAGCCACAATGTGTTAATATGCCTGCTGCAAAGAATGTGTACCAGGCAGATCACAAAATACATATCATGTAAATAGGTCAGTGAGTTACTGCTTTTGTCTGAGAGATTCTTTTGCTATTTGCAGTTTATAAGTTAAAATCCTCACATTGAACAGTGAGCTATTAACCGTCATCAAAGAGCTGCATGAAAACTGCAAGGTATAGATCAGAAAATATGATTTTTCTCCAGTCTTTCCTTATCCTAATATTGAGAAATGGGTTCATTAGGATAGAAATCAATTCTGTTTATTAAAGAGAACCCCCCCCCAACCATGGTGTTATGTTTTAAATTCTGAGTTTTTGCTTCTCTAGTGTTGCAAAACCCCAACATTTTGCTGATGGGTGCTGGTGGTACCTGACTCTGACTGACCCTGGCCTCTGCCTGAACAGGCCCAGGGCCTATGTTATTCTGAAAGAGACACTTAAAGATACTGTGAAACACCTACATACACTAGGGTGCACTATGGGTTAGGGTACCCCTATGATTGGCATGACCTCTCCTATAGGGCCCTAGTTCATAATAGGGCATGGTGATTAGAACTACCTTTAAGTCCCTAAAATATATTAGGGCATGGCAGTTTAGAGGCCAGCAGCCCCTTCTGCACTTGCATGGGGGGTGCATGCTCACCCCCCACCAGAGAGACCTACACTGGCTCCACAAGAGGATCACCTTCAAGCTCCTCACCCATGCACACAAAGCACTCCACAACAACGGACCAGCCTACCTGAACAGCAGACTCACCTTCTACACACCCACCCGCCAGCTCCACTCCTCCAACCTCGCCCTCGCCGCCGTCCCCTGCATCCAACGAACGTCCTCAGGTGGCAGACCCTTCTACTTCCTCGCTGCCAAGACCTGGAACATCCTCCCTACCCACCTGCGACAGACCCAAGAAATGCTCATCTTCAGAAGACTCATCAAAACCTGGCTCTTCGAGCAGTAGCAGCACCCCTCCCCTCAGCGCCTTGAGACCCTCACAGGTAAGTAGTGCGCTTTACAAATTATATAATATGATATGATACAAGTCTGCACTGCTGAAGCCTGAGGTCAGGCTGTTTGTTAGTATGTATAAATATGTCAAAATACTAAAGTATCATAAAATGTACCGCATTACGCTGCAGCCTTTTTATTGTTGCATAATTTAGTCAACACTGCAACATAATTTTGTCCTCCATTGCTGCATAACTCTAGTGGCCAGAAAGCAGGCTGCACATGTTAAAAGTGTTTGTGCATGAAGCAGAGATCAAGAAGTTTGCAAACTTAGGGGCTGATTACGATGGCAGACGGACTTCATTGAATCGGGAATTGGGACTGCAGGCCCTCGAGGTGGCGGCCCCACGATAGGCATTACAGTGCGACCGCCACTACGGCGTTTGCAGTGCCTATCTTTTACATTGCAGCAGGTACTGCTGGCTGCATCATCTGCCGCAATGTAAAAAAGGAACATGTTACATACATCACGGAACTACGTGGCTAGCACAATGTGGTGCCTGCCACATGGTGCAGTGATATGTAGGGGGCATCATAGATGTCCCCCAGGTCCCACGTCTGGAGGCTAGGGGGAAAAGGGCCTGCTAAGGGCCTCAAATGTCCCTTTCCGCTAGCTTTTTTATGGCGGCTGAACCGCATTGGCTAGGCTGGCGGGTAAGGGATATCGTAATCCTTTTTTTTTCTTTTCTTTTTTTTTTCTTTTGAGAAATTATTAGACACAGTACACAGCACTATACATATTATCCAAAAAATACAAATACATTATAAATACGATCTTCCAGCGGTATATAAAACAGAGGAGATATAAAAAGATCAATTGATTCCAAGAATTGATTAATGGGCTGGCTGCCTTAGATCCGATAGGGCAGCTAATAAAACATGATGCTTAAAATCTCTAAAATAAAATGAGATATGTCAGATTGATAAAAGCAAAAGAAAACAACAGTTATACACAATATCATATACCCTATGCCATTTTTAGCACCAAAATAATCCTACTACAATCTGGTGGCCCGCCAAGCGGCCACTGGTGCCCAAATCTTCAATCCCATTTCTCTTGTTTTTTTACCCTTAAGTTCATACAGGGCCGCCTCAATACTATGCATACCTAACAATCTAGACATCCACATTTGAAAGGTTGGAGCCTCCGTGTCTTTCCAAGCAGCTGAGATTAGTATGCGAAGTACAGCTGTAGAGATAAAGACTAAGGCTTCGGTCTCAATATTTAGATTCAATTTGCTTTCACATCCTATTATCATAAGTGTTGGGGATAGATTTATTTTAACATCTAGCAGCCCCTCCCAGAATACCTCAATCTCTGTTTTGATTACTTCAAGTTTCTCAAAGTGATAAAACATATGGATAATATCAGCTGGACCTTTAGAGCATCTAGGGCAGTTGTTATCCGCCCTCTTGCCCCAGTCGTATAGCTTGGAAGGGGTATAGTATAAATGAAATAATGTTTTGAAATGTTGAGCTCTTAAATTAGAAGAAAGTAAAAATCTTTTATCCATTAAAAGAGCTCTGTCAAGGTCGGTGTCTGCATCCTCCAATTTGGAGGCCCAGGCTGTCTGTTTTACCCATATCATCCTGGGATCCCTCCATAAATAGCCTGTATACTCCTTTTATTCTTCGGCCTCCTCCATTCAAATAATCCAAAATGCTGCACCTTTTTTCTAGAATGATGCAAGGTCTCTTTGATTTAATTGTGTTGACCACCTGAGCGTATTTGTAATCTTGGCTGCCCTGGAGGGAATACCTCTGTTTCAGATCTTCTAAAGATCTGTACTCGTCTCTTACCATGATTTGCCCCAGTGTGACGATACTCTGTCGCTCCCAGTGTCTCCAACACCCGTCGTTACATAGATTAGGGAAAAGACCAGAGTGCCAAAGTGGAGTATGGGGGTCATATCTAGATATTCCGAGAACTTTCTGGACTGTCACCCAGACCCCCCATATCCCTTCCAGTATTTTATATCTTGACTTTTTATAGTATCTTCTTTCCGTTCTCCTTAATAATACCCCACTTGCCTCCCTACCTAACACCAGCTCAAAAATAGAAGGAATACCATCTTGTTTATTAGAATTATTTACACTGTTTCCCACGGGGTCAAATAATATAGCCATCTGCGTGAGGAGACAAGACCATTGATAATATCTGAGGTTCGGCAAACCCAAGCCTCCCCTTTCCTGTGGCAAAGACATATATTCAATAGATCGTCTAACCTTTCCATATTGCCACAGAAAGTTCATAAAAATGGCTTCTATTTCTTTAATAATTTTTTCCTCTATTTTGAAGGGAATTGCACGAAATTTGTATAGTATTTTAGGGAACATGGTCATTTTAATAACATTAGCACGCCCTATTATTGAGAGGTGCAATGTATCCATCCTTTTTAGATCCGCCACCATTGTTTTCATAAGAGGGATAAAATTATCTTTAATGATATGATCCGGCTGTGCATTAATCGTTATCCCCAGATACACCACCGAGTCAACGAATCTAGAGTCTGATTTAATTATATTCTTAGAGCACAGCACTTGGGTTTTCCCCTCATTTAGGCAATACCCTGATCCCAAATAGACTCGTAATACCCACTACTTCCCGCATAGCCTCGTCAAGTTCGGCGGTAATGACAGCCAGATCGTCGGCGCATGCCAGGATTTTTGTTTGAAATCCCTTCGTGACTACCGGTTTAATTACAGTGTTGTTCATTATCTGGCATATTAGAGGATCTATATATAACGCAAATAAGATGGGTGAGCATGGGCACCCCTGTCTCGTCCCCCTTGTGATATAGATCTTCTCCGAACTCTCACCCATCATTTGGATCTTGGCAACTGGGGGAGAATACATTGCCTGAATAGCCTTCCGGAATCTTAGCCCAAACCCCCTTTCCTCTAGCACACTCCACAGGAAATCCCATCTGACGCGGTCGAAAGCTTTCTCCGCGTCGAGGAGGATCATCGCGACCCCCCCCTCCCCGGCAGCATGGATATCAAACAGCGTGATGGCCTGTCTGATGTGGTCCGTAGTTCCCCTGCCGGGGATAAATCCATGCTGCCAGGGAGAAACCAGGGCCCCGATGATCCGCCCCAAGCGGGTAGCTAAGATCTTATCATATAATTTATTATCCGCATTTATCAGGGATATGGGCCTGTATGAGCCTGGATTTTCCTTGGGCTTGCCCTTTTTATGAAACACCACGATGTTAGTGCTCATCCATGATTCCGGAATTAGGCCCGTATTTATGATCCCATTGAACTAATCCAAAAGAAGTGGGGAAGTTTCTTCAGATACCCATCTATAAAACTCGAGGGGCAAGCCATCGGGACCCGCCGCCTTCCCTGCCGCTAGGTCTTGTAGGGCCTCCGACAGTTCGTCTAGGGTAATATCTTGTTCGAGGATTTCTCTGTCCCCCTGTGCCACTTTAGTTTTTAGGGGGAAGAGGTGTGGCGCCGCGGCCAGGGCGACTGACGCTGGAATCTGGGGATCTCGGTTCGATCCCCGGCTCCGGCGGCAGGTTAGCCCAGCACCATGTGACTCTGGGCAATAGCTTGCTTAATCTTCCCGACGGCCCCCAGCGCCTAGAGACCCTAACGGGTGATTGTGCGCTTTACAAATGTGGATTATTATTATTATTATTATTATTATTATTTAGTTCCCATTCCCGTCCACTCTATCCTTGGTTCCTCTGTGACAGATTCCTCCTGATGCAACATTTGGTAATATCTTTTAAAAACGTTTAGGATTTCCCTCGGCTCCTCATAGCTCCGGCCCTGCTCTTCTATGTATGTAATATTGTTTTTAGAGGCAGCCTGTCTAATTCGGAGTGCGAGTGCCCTCCCTGCTTGTTCGCCTGTTTCATACAACCTGCTTCTCTGTGTTTGATATTCCGCAGCTGCTTTTTTGGCCAATTGTTTCTGTATCTCTGCTTTGATAGAGCTCACTCTTTCTAAACTTTCTATGCCCTGCCTCCCCTGGGATATATCCTTTCTATGCTGCTCCTCAGCATCCATTAATTTATTCATTAGTTGTTATCTCTCTAAATTAAGCTCTTTCTATTTTTGAGTGGTGTAGCTAGTGGTTTCTACCCTTAAAGCAGCTTTATAACTATCCCAGACAGTGTTTCGTGATGCGCTGTATCTGTTTGCATCAAATAAAGCCTGAGACCAATTCTTAATATATGTCAGATACACACTATCTGTTAAGAGCTTCCTATCGAAAGTCCAGGGTCTTAATTTTTTAACCGGTCTATTAATATCAATTGTTAACATCAGAGGGTTGTGATCTGATAATATCATGGGTAATTTACAAATTTTAACCAATCTCAATTCTGTGGCGGATATCATAAAATAATCTAGTTTAGAATATTTCTGAAACGGATGTGAAAAATATGTGAATTCAGGCTTCCCTAGTTCGATACTCCCCCAGTCGTCCTTCAGCCCGTGTGATTGCATCATCGAGCATACTGCCCGGTAAACCCGGGGTTTACGTCCAGTGTATTTGGCTCCCCCCACGAAATCTGCTGAGATATTGAAATCCCCGCAAACCACTATGGGGGCTGGCCAACTCGTCAGTTCTTTCTCCATACAATCAAAGGTATCAGGATCATCGCTATTAGCACCATAGATACAACAGATGGTAATGCCCATATTCATTTCACATATTGCCCACCTTCCCATAGTATCCACCTTACATCATTTCACTCCTCCCAGGCCTACCTTACTCATAATAGCCACCCTCCTGATAGAAGACGTTTGCGAGGAACACAAAAGAATCTCATATCCTTTTGAATTTAACCAATGCTTTTTCCCCCAGGGCAGGTGGGTCTCCTGTATACACAAAATATCCACCCGTTCTAATTTAACAAATTCCTCCAGTCTCCCTCTTTTTTTCCCAGTCATTAAGACCCCCTATATTCAGAGAGCAAATCCTGATCTTAGACATATTTCTGCCTTAAATACTTCCTTCTCTTCAACTGGCCAATTATCATGCTGGAATATTTGGAATACAAATCTTGTTTCATCTTTATGGATAAGATTACATTTACATTAGTGTCGTGAATTCTCTTTTTTATATTTGCGCCCCCCCCACCACCCCCATCCCCCACCCACCTACCTCTCGCCCCCTCCCCCCTGCCACCCTTCTCCCCCCTCACCCCCCTAACCCATGCACCCTCCCTCGTGAAACGCTCAGACAAAGTCTGTGCATATGATGGGTGCAGTATAGCAGTGAGGACTTCCTTACTAACTACTTAAATCCAAAGCCTCGTAATTCCAATACCATTATAGTGGATTAATCAGCAACACTGCAGGGGCTTCCAAAATTCCCCTCGCCTTAAAAACTATTCTCATACAGTATACTGTGTAATCTGAGAAATAACCTGAGTCTAAAAAATAGACTAAGAAAGAGGAAAAAAGAGCGTGAAAGGGGAACACATATCGAGATAGATTAACTGATTATCTGTTCATAGAGTCCAAGTACTCCTGCGCCTTAATTTCTGACGCGAAGTATTGTGTCCGTCCTTCATAAATTATTTTAAGCTGAGCTGGGTTTATAAGATATGCCTGCATTTTCTTATCTTGGAAGGGTTTAATCAGTTGTCGTAGTCTCCAGCGTCGCTCGACCGTTGTATGGCAATAGTCTGGTCGTACAAAAAATGATACCCCTTCACTGGTTCTTTTAGCGTCGGGTCTTGCTTTTTCGGCGATAGATTGTCTTGTAGTGTAGTTCCTATAGTCCCAATAGGCTCTGCGCATTGGAATAATATATTCAGTAGTTTAGACGTAGGACTGAGGTTAACTAGGTCTCTACTGACTATATTAGACTTAAGTGTTTGCCAGCTAGCTCAGAGTTCACTAGAAACTTTCTCGAATAGGCGAGGAGGAGTTTAACCTCCCTGGATAGACAAGAAGGGATTTAGTTTCTGACAACCATAAAACATGACAACTTTGCTCTCCCTGAATAAGAGTATATCTCTAGAGTCGTGTGAAAATAAAAGACAGCTATTTCACTCAGTCATAGGTGCGTACTTAGTTTCCCCAGATTGCAGAGAAAAAGAGAGACGGGCGTTTTCAATAAAAGGTGTTATTTATTGAGCAGTCTCTTTCCTCATACAAGAGAAATGAATTGCTACAATTGCAATACTTATAGTTAAGTAAAGTGCATACAGTAAAAGCAGGATTATGAAATAATACTGTAAAAGCATTGATATGGTTTCTTAGCCATATGATATTTTAAAATGGATAAAATAGATACATACATATACATTGACTAATCGTACTCAACTGGTGCTTCTAACTACGCCTACCCTGGTGTACCTGACCTAAGCCTAATACGTGGGAAGGAGTAAGTAAGTAGCAGTTTAAGTTAAGTTTGTTTTGCCAAGAATCTGACTCAAGAATTCTCTGTAAGGGTTTAGTCAGTTCAGTACCTGGGTATTAGAAGGCAGGAGGGCTGGTATCTCTCTCTCAGGACTCAGTATCCCAGTCACCCGCAAAGGTAGGCTGGAAACTCCGGAGGCTGGATTTCTCGGCAAGAGAAAAGACCGCGTCTTTCTCAGCACGTCAAAAGGGAGGGGCAGCGTCCGTGGGCTCTCGCATCAGCTGGGCTCTTCGGAAGTAGATAGCTGCACTGCTCCAGGATTACCACTGTGTGTTTGCTTAAGGCAACGTTGGTATATTTATACCTGAAAGGTGCCGGGTTTGACGTAAGGCTGGACATAAGACGTCAATAAAGATGTCACTAAGAACTGTTCGTTCTTACAGTGCTTTACAGGAGTTCTCGGACAAAATCAAAACAAAGCAGCGGGGATTTCCCAGGTTGCTGGAGGCTTGGATTTGTTTAAGAACTCGGTGTGCTTTCTAGGGGGCTGGAGGAATAGGCTTGCTTAATGTGACAGCATGCGCTATGACTGAATTATGAAAAGGGTTTCTATGCCGTTGTAGGGATATTATTGATTCATAACCGGACAAGGGCAAAGAATAGGAATATCTTCAGGTACCTAGATAAAACACACTACAGTTTTAGGATAAAATTACCCAGGAAAATTATAATTGCCCTGGGTTTATCCCCTTCTTTCGCATTGCGGCGTATCTTGAAGGGAGTCCGATGTGCCCTCTGGATTTCAGCAGCCCAACTCCAGCTATCTAGCTCGGGAAAAGCTCGCTCAAAGAGTTTGATGATGTAGGCTCTTACATCGGATCCCTCTGATCCCTTGGGTATACCCAGGACCCTTAAGTTGTTCCTCCTGAGCCTATTTTCCAGATCTTTGAGCTTCCATTGTATGTCCGTTGCCTGGGCAGCATACAATTCAACCTTACTGGTAGCTGCAGTGGCCTCCGCCTCTGTTGAGACCACCCTTTCCTCCAGATTCGACACTCTGTCCCCCATATTGATGCAAGCCTTGGATAGTTTCCTTACTACGCCCTTCATTTTCCTCATTGCTGCTTGGGCCTTATGATTATCCTGTCTAGTCTCCTCCCTATGTGCTATGATCTCCTGGTGAATTGCTTCCATCATTGACAGTTGAGTTGATTCGAGGTTAGGGCTCCCCTGTAAAGGTGTTATGGAAGAATGGTCCCACGTCAACCCCCTTGGGGGTGTTCCTGTCCTTTCTGAGGGGCGGCGGATTTTACTGCTGTTGACGGATGGTCCTGCTCCGGATCACTTTCTGATTCTGCATTGCTTTCATCTATATCGGAGCTATGCTCCTCTTCTTCCTCTTCCTCGGACCAATCAGCCCCCTCTGACACTGAATAAAAACACTCGCTGGGATCCTTCTCCCTATCTATCTGAGGGGCCAAGGTGCCTGAAGGGTCAGAGTTTTCGACAACATTTTCGGGAGTATTGACCAAGTCTAGTGGCTTATAGTTCTCATTTGCCCTTGTGGTTAATTCTGGTACATCATTTGCTCGAGTATCACTCTCCTCCGCATCGCCCATGTCCCCCAATCCAACATTCTGGAGCGTGATAGACAAGCTTAAGCCACTCCCCAGCAGGTTAGCTTCCATTTCTTGTGAGGTACTTTCAGATACAAATATTGGGGTGGGGGCAACTTCATTATCCTGGAAGGATCGACTGTCTATGCTGGTTTTCATGCTACCATCATCTGCCAGATCCGCAGGAATACTACTGCCAGCACCCTTCGTTTGATGAGCAACCTCACACTCCCCTGCTATTGCGGCCACTGTCTCAGCCTCAGTCGCTTTAGCCCCCCTCTCCTTACCGCTGCGGGTAAATATCTCCGCGATGGTTGTAGTTGCAGTTGTCTGTCTGGTCCTGACAGTGGGCTGCTTTGTTTTTTTCTCGGGCTCCTGGGGAGGTGTTTGTGCTTTCGCCTTCGCCTTCGTCGGTGTATCAGTCTCCACTCCTGTGCTGGTTGCTCCACCGGTTGCTCCCAGCGTGGGATCATTGTTAGCTTTTTGAAGTTGTTTTTCCCCCCGTGTTTACTTTCGGGGCCATTACACTCGCTCGCTGTTTGGGCAGCAGGCGCGGGAAACTCGGGACACTCCTAGGGCTCCACGCCCTCCGTTTGCTCCGCTTCGTGTTGCCTCCGAGCTCCGCTCTGAGCTCCACCTCCAGCACTCTGAGGCCGCTCTGCCGACCGCTGCCGCGGACTCCGCAAACTCCGCCAGAGAGCCAGCAGCCGGGGGACAGCAATGCCTTGATAACAGCCGCCGCCGACCCCCTCAGCACTATCCGGTAGGTTATCGCCGCGTACATTAAAGACCGGGGTTGAAAGCCCCCACTATGTTGCCGGACAACATGCTCCTTGAGGCTAGAACAACCTTGACCTCACTGCTCACTGCATCTCAGCCGCAACTACGGGGCCGCCATCTTGCTTCTCCACCATCCTATCTTTTTCTTGCATGGCACCCTACCCATAGCGCTACCGTCAACATCGGGATATCGTAATCCCTAGTGCGGTGCCAGGTAGGCACCACCAGCATTGTAGGAACCAAGAGCCCCTCTGCCGCACTGGTGGGCTCAAGGAGCCCATCAGGTGTGTGGCAGTTGGTCTTTCCGAACGCCAGAGGACCACCCGCCATCATAATATGGCGGGTGGTAATGCAGTCACTGATGGCGGTGGGACCGCCACCGACGGGGCGACTTGGCGGTCTCACCGCTATTATAAACACCCCCTAAGTTTGGTGTGCATGCAAATCCTACATTGCCAACCCCTGGTAGGTTGCACTAATACTGCTGAAAAAGGCCAATGGAGGTACCAATGGTTGAGGTGGACTGGCCCCAAGGGTCTTGTGACCTCAGTGACAGAGTCACAGTCAATCTAGGGTGTGCTTCTTCGTATGCCTGTTTGCAAGACTGGAGGTGAACTGCAGTATGGATTGTGGTTGACAGGCCTTCAAGGTTAACTCACACTTGCCGCCGTTAGAGTCCACCTGCGGGCGCTAAGACACCAGGGCTTCTAAGGTCTATCAGGCCTTCTAAGGTGTAGCATCGGAATGAGCTCTGTCAGGAGTGTGGTCTGGTGGACTGGTCATGAAGGCTGAACATGGTTCTCCAGTTGCAAATTCAGCATCTCTGGCCAGAGTGCCACATCCTATCCCACACTGAACACCATACTGCCCCACTGATAGAAACTCGCACTGCCTTCAGCTACAACCCAATTGTGCTGCGACTCAATTCAAACGATGCACTAGACAACAGTAAAATGCTGCCTGAAAAAAAATTAATAACACCCTGGAAAAAGCAAACACTCATAGGGAATCCAAGAATAAGCAAAGCATGTGAACTTATATATTAACATCCCAGGGTTGATCCTGCAGTTGTGGTCAAAGTTATAATGATAGTGGCGATTTCTAATTGAAGAGTCACCAGTTTTCAGAGTGGCCGTTTTTCAGAGTAGCGCTACTCTGAAAAACGGCCACCGGACACGGCCCCTTCTATACCTTGATGCATATACGGTATTCTGGTTCACACAGCAGGAATCCCCTTATTCTTAAACTAGAAAACTGGTGACTCTTCAATTAGAAATCGCCACTATCATTATAACTTTGACCACAACTGCAGGATCAACTCTGGGATGTAAATACATCATTTGCTATGAATTCTTTGCCCTGAAGAAGCCCATGTTTGGGTGAAACGCGTTGGCTGGTTTCAACATCTGCATGCCCTGAAAATTTGAAAATAAAAGACGAATAACTATACCAGATGCTATCGTCTAGTTGAATGTTCCACATATTGTTTTGCTTTGTATATGTTGCCCCTCATACAACCAACTTGTGATATATTTTTTATGGTCTATTTGCAGCAGGCCATTTGAGGTGGGCAATATACTCCACTAATTTTGTGACTAACCTTGATAGTGCAGTCATCTAGGACCCTGCTGCTTGATACTACATGAAAACATGTGAACTGTAATCAGTAACAACATTTTTACCGTAACTGTTTAAAACTCATTATTCTGAAATCAGTAACTAATTTTGCCTGAAAAGTTCAGGACATGGCTACAGGACCAGGAAGGGACCCGTTTCAATGTCCATTGCGTATATCCTTTCAAAATGTAAGCAGTTTGGTTTAAAAAAGACCACATCCCCGAATACAGAGCCGTATTTTATAAGCTAAAATTATTAAAACGGTTGAAAATGATCATATTAAACGTTTCCACTCTAGGTATTGCAGTCCCTTTGGGAATGGTGCACTTCCCCACCCTGGGAAAACAATGTTGTTCAAAAGAAAAAAGATTTAAAAAAAATAGCGCTTTCGCTGGCAAACTCTGTGAAGTGGCGCTAATGTGTGTGAGTGTAAATTACAATCTGGCCTGTCTGCTGACTACTCTGTATCGCTTTATTTAGGTATCTCATTATTCTTTCTCTCCGTCCTAAGGTTTTTCTTTTGAATAGAAAACGGTCAGAAAATGAGGACATTTCCAGCCACAGTGTTCCACCTCTTTTGTATCCATTTCACAGGGGAACAAATAAAGAAAAGGAGAGGCAAGCGAGAGTCCAAGAGCTATCTCTTGAGATCAGTACAAAAGGGGGTGGTGGTGATGGACGGAGCATCTGTGCCTCATGGGAACAGTCCAGCCCGAACTGCCAAGCCATGCCTTCCCTGGACCGGAAACAAGCTTCGGAGGACCGGTTTCTGGCGTTCCAACCGTCCAGCCCGGCTTGCTTGAATCCAGTGGCAAAGCAAGCAAGGGACTCACGTCTGAGCATACCCTGCCACACTTATGGTGGCCAAAGCGGTACAAAAGGGGGTGGTGATGGACGGAGCATCTGAACCAATCAAACACTCACACCCAGTCAGAAGATCTGGGTTTGATCCATCACCGTTCTTTAGCCCACTCTGCCACCCCAGTTCAGACATGGCTATATGCAAATCAGTCGGACCCTGTGTCTCATGGGAACAGTCCAGCCCGAACTGCCAAGCCATGCCTACCCTGGACCGGAAACAATCTTCCGAGGACCGGTTTCTGGCATTCCAGCCGTCTTCAACCCGGCTTGCTTGAATCCAGTGGCAAAGTGAGCAAGGGACTCACGTCTGAGCATACCCTGCCACACTTATGGTGGCCAAAGCGGTACAAAAGGGTGTGGTGATGGACGGAGCATCTGAACCAATCAAACACTCACACCCAGTCAAAAGATCTGGGTTTGGTCCATCACCGTTCTTTAGCCCACTCTGCCACCCCAGTTCAGATATGGCTATATGCAAATCAGTCTGACCCTGTGCCTCATGGGAACAGTCCAGCCCGAACTGCCAAGCCATGCCTTCCCTGGACAGGAAACAAGCTTCCGAGGACCGGTTTCTGGCATTCCAGCTGTCTTCAGCCCGGCTTGCTTGAATCCAGTGGCAAAGTGAGCAAGGGACTACACTTATGGTGGCCAAAGCGGTACAAAAGGGGGTGGTGATGGACGGAGCATCTGAACCAATCAAACACTCACACCCAGTCAAAAGATCTGGGTTTGATCCATCACCGTTCTTTAGTCCACTCTGCCACCCCAGTTCAGACATGGCTATATGCAAATCAGTCTGACCCTGTGCCTCATGGGAACAGTCCAGCCCGAACTGCCAAGCCATGCCTTCCCTGGACCGTAAACAAGCTTCCGAGGACCGGTTTCTGGCATTCCAGCCGTCTTCAACCCGGCTTGCTTGAATCCAGTGGCAAAGTGAGCAAGGGACTCACGTCTGAGCATACCCTGCCACACTTATGGTGGCAAAAGCGGTCCAAAAGGGGGTGGTGATGGACGGAGCATCTGAACCAATCAAACACTCACACCCAGTCAAAAGATCTGGGTTTGATCCATCACCGTTCTTTAGCCCACTCTGCCATCCCAGTTCAGACATGGCTATATGCAAATCAGTCTGACCCTGTGCCTCATGGGAACAGTCCAGCCCGAACTGCCAAGCCATGCCTTCCTGGACTGGAAACAAGCTTCCGAGGACCGGTTTCTGGCATTCCAGCCGTCTTCAGCTTCAATTGTGGCAGGTAACCCTTTTTGCATGGGCCATTGATCTCGCTACCTGCCATTACCCTGCCTCACCTCACTTGCTGTGGACACGACTTGCAGAGGGCCAACTCCAGCCGTGCTGTAGTCCTCCCGCCGCCGCTCCTTACATCTGCTGCCACTGAGTGGAGGACTACAACTCCCTTGGGCCATTGCAGCAGGAGCCGCCACCGCCAGCCCCCGCCCCCGGAGGCGCTACAAAAGCGCGCGATACCGGTGGAGCGGGTGTTAACCCTTTTTGCATGGGCCATTGATCTCGCTACCTGCCATTACCCTGCCTCACCTCACTTGCTGTGGACACGACTTGCACCGGGCCAACTCCAGGCGTGCTGTAGTCCTCCCGCCGCCGCTCCTGACATCTGCTGCCGCTGAGTGGAGGACTACAACTCCCTTGGGGACACACCACTTTGCTCGACTTTACCTGCTGACGCTTCGCCTCTTCACAGCGCGTCTACAGCCTGCCCGAGGGAGGACCAGTGCTGGTGTTCCGCTCTCCCCTCGCCGCTGCATTTCATTTCGCCAGCAGCCGCCGAGTAGGGGAGAGCGAGAGGGCTCATGAACTACCCTTCCCAGCAGCCCTTGCCCCAAATACCGGAAGTGACATCCCGCAGCAGCGTGCCAGGCGGCACATTTAAACCAGGCTCCATACCGGTGGAGCGGGGGGGACACCACTTTGCTCGACTTTACCTGCTGACTCTTTGCCTCTTCACAGCGCGTCTACAGCCTGCCCGAGGGAGGACCAGTGCTGGTGTTCCACTCTCCCCTCGCCGCTGCATTTCATTTCACCAGCGGCCGCCGAGTGGGGGAGAGCGAGAGGGCTCACAAACCTCCCTTCCCAGCAGCCCTTGCCCCAAATACCGGAAGTGACACCCCGCAGCAGCGCGCCAGGCGGCGCATTTAAACCAGGCTCCATACCGGTGGAGCGGGGGACACACCACTTTGCTCGACTTTACCTGCTGACGCTTCACCTCTTCACAGCGCGTCTACAGCCTGCCCGAGGGAGGACCAGTGCTGGTGTTCCGCTCTCCCCTCGCCGCTGCATTTCATTTCACCGGCAGCCGCCGAGTAGGGGAGAGCGAGAGGGCTCACGAACTACCCTTCCCAGCAGCTCTTGCCCCAAATACCGGAAGTGACATCCCGCAGCAGCGCACCAGGCGGCGCATTTAAACCAGGCTCCATACCGGTGGAGCGGGGGACACACCACTTTGCTCGACTTTACCTGCTGACGCTTCACCTCTTCACAGCGCGTCTACAGCCTGCCCGAGGGAGGACCAGTGCTGGTGTTCCGCTCTCCCCTCGCCGCTGCATTTCATTTCACCGGCAGCCGCCGAGTAGGGGAGAGCGAGAGGGCTCACAAACTACCCTTCTCAGCAGCCCTTGCCCCAAATACCGGAAGTGACATCCCGTGACATCCCGCAGCAGCGCGCCAGGCGGTGCATTTAAACCAGGCTCCATACCGGTGGAGCGGGGGACACACCACTTTGCTCGACTTTACCTGCTGACGCTTCACCTCTTAACAGCGCGTCTACAGCCTGCCCGAGGGAGGACCAGTGCTGGTGTTCCGCTCTACCCTCGCCGCTGCATTTCATTTCACCGGCAGCCGCCGAGTAGGGTAGAGCGAGAGGGCTCACGAACTACCCTTCCCAGCAGCCCTTGCCCCAAATACCGGAAGTGACATCCCGTGACATCCCGCAGCAGTGCGCCAGGTGGCGCATTAAAACCAGGCTCCATACCGGTGGAGCGAGGGACACACCACTTTGCTCGACTTTACCTGCTGACGCTTCACCTCTTCACAGCGCGTCTACAGCCTGCCCGAGGGAGGACCAGTGCTGGTGTTCCGCTCTCCCCTTGCCGCTGCATTTCATTTCACCGGCAGCCGCCGAATAGGGGAGAGCGAGAGGGCTCACGAACTACCCTTCCCAGCAGCCCTTGCCCCAAATACCGGAAGTGACATCCCGTGACATCCCGCAGCAGCGCGTCAGGCGGCGCATTTAAACTAGGCTCCATACCGGTGGAGCGGGGGACACACCACTTTGCTCGACTTTACCTGCTGACGCTTCACCTCTTCACAGCGCGTCTACAGCCTGCCCGAGGGAGGACCAGTGCTAGTGTTCCGCTCTCCCCTCGCCGCTGCATTTCATTTCACCAGCAGCCGCCAAGTAGGGGAGAGCGAGAGGGCTCACGAACTACCCTTCCCAGCAGCCCTTGCCCCAATTACCGGAAGTGACATCCCGTGACATCCCGCAGCAGCGCGCCAGGCGGCGCATTTAAACCAGGCTCCATACCCGTGTCGCGGGAGCACCGGGCTAAGCCCGGGCAAAGGGCGGGCCCTCTACGGCCAGAAGAGGCTGGGCTGGGCCACCCCTCTAACTCCTCTCCTGCACCGTACAAGGTATTTATATAACTCTATAAACATCTTGTACCCTGAGTCCCCCTTGCTGATACTGAGTGGTATACTCCCAGCGATATCGAATAAAAGATATTCGTCAAGCACTAACAACACAAAGTATAGATCTGAGCAGCATGAGGAAGGTAACTAAAACCACCAGGATGCCCATCTTAAGATCCAATACTAAGCAGAAGGTGGACACCCCTCAACCAGTACCCACACTTACAGCAATAGACATAATGTTAAAACAGACTATAGGGGCAGTATCTACGGCAATAGCAAATACAGAAAGGAGGATGTCCTTACCACCGATGATAATTACCCAAGATGCACAAGATGTAGTAGACGATCTTTCAGTAGTCACTATAGATGCAACAGATGATCTAGACAGAAGTCTTGGTATTACCTCCTCCTTCGCTGAGCTCCCGTGTGCTCAGGCCCCCATTGAGACCACTGGGGACACAGAGAATACCCAGTCCAATCTAAGCACTGCACGGGGTATTGAGAAAGTGAACTCAAGCAACACGGAGACAAAAAGAGCCAGTGAAGTTCGTGTACATAAGAAAAAAAGGGGCAAAATAACACATTAAACCATAACTTAGTGGCTCCAATAATCAATTCCACACCAGGAATACCTTGCTGGGTGGCAAATATGGTAGCCGACCTCAAGGCAGACCTTGAAGATACGATCATTGCCCACATTAAACCGCTAATGTCAAAAATCGACAGATTAACATCCCTAATAAATAACAAAGGGGTGGGTTCCACTAGGCAAGTGGGAAACGACGGCACATCAACTAAAGGGGTCCAAAAGGAGGAATTGTTAACAATACACCAAAAGACAAGGCAGCACCAGTTAATGAACCCCTACCTCCAAATATCTGTGGGGAAATACTCACGGTCAGAAGAGGGGAATGGATAGGGAGAGGTATAAAAACAATAGCAGGGGACATCATAACAATCAATTTTAGAGATACGGCTGCAGTGAACTATATATGCAATGCACCCACTAGCGGATCTAACACACAAATCCATCCTTTACACCTATCATATTTCTACTCGATCATACCCCAAAGACCAATGCAGACAAATGGGACACCGATGAGCAGGGTTCACCAGTTAGTACCCCAGCATAGATTTCACCAATGGCAAACGCCCTGGCAAGGCACTCCAGAATATGATCCTTTTCTATCCCAGTACGCGCACTGGAATAGGTCTGTGCACTGGATGAGGTGGACTGACTCGTACTTAAGGAACCCAGCGTCCCACAACCCGACAAGATGTTAGATGAGGAAGGGCTTACAGGGACAGGAATATACATACCAATTGCCCCAGAAGATAGCGGGTGCAGGAGGGCTAATACAAATACAAGAAAATCTAAAAAAACAAAAAGGGGGAACTAAAATGCCAGATCAAATAGTTCAAATGACAGTAGTAGATCAAATTAGGTGGAATACGAAAACTATTCATGCACCCCACACTAAGACAATAATAGTAGGGGAAGATAAGGAAACGTATCCATTAAGGGTACTGAAAGGATCCACTATGGGGGACAACCAGGATAGCCTCCGAATTATATCTTGGAACATCGCAGGACTGGCAACCAAATATGATTCCCAGGAATGGCTGAAGTATATAAACAATTTCCAAATCATATGCCTGCAAGACACCTGGGCAGTCGACACCAACCAGTATAGCATTGAGGGGTACAAATGCTTTTCTGTCCCGGCCGTAAAATCATCATCTGGGAGAGCGACCGGAGGACAAGCAATATATGTAGACCTCCTCATTCAAGGGACTTGGTTTAATCATAAGTGGGATTCGCGGAATATACAAGCGATAGTATATCGTTCCAAAAGGCTCAATCTTCTTCTATTAAACTGGTATACTGCGGTAGGCACGATGGGAAAAGGGAACGTCACAAAAGAACTGGACTCTCGACTAGACAGGCAGATTTTATTAAATAAGACACCAAATTGCCCCAGTATAATACTTACTGGGGATTTTAACTGTCACCTCTGCGAGAATTTAAGACCTCTGAATAGGGATTGGTCGTGATGTACTATATTAAAAGGCCCATATTTTGCACATACCGCAGAGGGATGGTATTTAGAGAAGCTAGCAAAAAGGCACAACCTGGCCCACACCATGGATCTGATAGAGCTAGGCAGCAACGGAGACCCCAATCCTACATTTAAGGGCAGAGGCTGCCACTCGTATATTGATTTCATTATGGTTTCACCTATAATAAAAAGAAGTACCAGTAGTATGACTATTGATTTAAGCATATTCAGCGATCATAACCCACTGGTCTTGGTATTAAAAGGTATTAACCTTAAGAAACCATTACATAGAATAGACATTATAGAAAAGGCGGTGGACCAGGGGAGGAGGATCAAGTGGGCCAGGACAGATGGAGATACATTTTATAGAAGATTAATAGCAGAAGGGCAAAACGCGATAGATATATGCCTTGATCCCAGCATGGGGGGAGCAATGGTGGTTAGTGCATTTGAAGAAATTGCACGTCACGTAGATGATCTACTCAAGTCCTCCAAAGGCAGTAAAACAGCCCTCACACCCCGTTGGTTTGATCAAGACTGCATTAAGGCGCATAAAAATCTTAAACTTAGCCTCAAATTGTGCCCTAGGGACAACCTTAAAATAGTACACTATAGATCAGAATACAAAAAGGCCCTGAAATCTCGCAAAAAAAGCTTACAAATACAAGCGTGGGAGGACCTAAGGGAGGCGGCAGAAAGGGGAGACATGTCTGGGTTCTGGAAAGTCATTAATACACCATGTTTCCAGGATCCAGGCGTGCCTAAAATAACAAATACCATCTTACCAGAGCAATGGTATACTCATTTCCAGAGCCTTTATAATTACACAGGACAACTAATACAGGATGAAGGATCAAGGTTAAATCCAACTACCCTATTAGACTTTTCCCTGGCAGAAGTTGAATTGGCAATAACAGGATTAAGCAAAAACAAAGCACCCGGCCCTGACGGTATACCCCCTGACCTCTACTTGAGCAATACAGAGCTGTGGGCTCCATTACTCACAAGGGTTCTGAACGAGGCAGTGGTGGCAGGGCTGCCTCGTTCCTGGTCAACGGCAACTATTGTCCCAATTTACAAAAAAGGGAATCGTGATGACCCACAATGTTACCGTCCTATATCCCTCATAGATGTGACGGCTAAGGTGCTGGGCCGTGTCATTCTATATCGTTTACAGGAATGGGCAGAGGAGAACCAGGTCCTCACAGACATACAATACGGGTTCAGGGAGGGCAGATCCACCACCGACCAATGCCTGAATCTTTACCTCCTGACTGCCAAATATACCATCGCCGCCAAGGGGGCTATATACATGGGGTTCATGGACCTCTCCGCGGCCTTCGACCGTGTAAACAGAGAAAAATTATGGGCCCTATTGTTAAACTTAGGAGTGGAACAAAAACTAGTAGACGTCCTAAAAGCCTTACATTGGAACACTTCTGCATCAGTGCGATACAATCAAGAGGGAAGCAGGACTGAGCAGTTTTTATGCACGAGAGGAGTGAGGCAGGGTTGTATTTTAGCGCCTTTTTATTTTCTATATATATCAACCTCCTGGACAAAGAATTACTTAAATTGTGTGTGGATTCACCCCAAATAGGACATCGAGCAGTGCCCGTATTACTTTACGCGGACGACGCTGTGTTGTTAGCCAGAACACCGCTGGGGCTCCAGAAGTTGATTGGTGGATTTGTTAACTTTATGGCTAAACTTGACCTATCTGCCAACTTGGAAATATCCTATGTCATGTCATCAGGAGGCAGAGAGAAAAGGAACTTCACCTACAAAATCGGGCCACACAAGATAGGCCAGGTCAAGTCTTTCTCGTATTTAGGCGTATTGTTTGATGAACCCTTAAATTTTAAACCCTTGATGGATAAACATGCAGCGAAACTGGTGGCGTCATCAGGGGCCATAATGTGCTACGGGAGAAGACTTGGCAGATGGTCCCCGGAGCAAATCCTAAACCTGTACAGATCAGTTTGCTGTGCTAAAATAGTTTACGGAGCAGAAGTATGGGGTTTCACAAATAAACAACTGCAGCAGATTCAGGTGGAAGAAAACAAGTTCTTCAAAAGAATCTTGAAATTGCCCCAGAGTACTCCAGCCTATATCATCCATGAGGAATTAGGGGAGCCCTACATCGAAGATCGAACTAAAATTAGACAACTCCTCGCATGGATTAAAATCTGGATTAATCCCGAAGCGGACCTCACCAGACAAATCCTTAAAGACTGTCTGAAACGTGATAGAGGGGACCACATTCCATGGTTGAAATATGTAAAGGACTCTTTTGAGGCAATTGGTTGCAAAAACTTCTATAGTGCACCTGAATCTCTAAACAGTCAGAATAAAACAATGGTTAAAAAACTCTTTACAGAATGGACACTCACGAATAGGGCAGACGTGGAAAAGTGCAAGCCTAGTGTTTTATCCTACTGTTTACTGACAAAGAAACAAGGAATGGAACCATACCTCACTGTGATGCATAATGCCCAGGACAGATTTTATATGACTCGGTTCAGACTCAACATGTTACACCATCTACTCTCTGTCCCTTCTGGATTCACTTTAACACTGGAGGCAAAGGGTACCTGCGGCTGCGACGGTAGGTCTCGGCAGGATACCCTTCACTTTGTTTTGCTATGTCCCTTTTATTCTGTGCCTAGACGCCAAATTTTAGTAGGGATCCTGAAAGAAACTAAATCTAGACAAGCAAAAGCAGCCCTAAAGTTTCTGCAGGAAGCCTCTGATGCTCACACATTGTTTTGCACAGTAAGCTTTATTAGGGTGGCAATGAGGTTAAGGAATACAAGAGAAATAACCGATTGCATTAACCCATAAACAGAGACTTTCATGGAAATTCCCCTTCCTTCTTTGCACATACAATGAATTTTAGCTTGTTTTTAACTTATTTTAAATCATTTTTATGTAAAAAATGTAATTGTTTATGTACTTTTATGGTGTCTTTTTAAGTGCCGAATAAAGATTTGAAAAACTCCCTTGGGCCATTGCGGCAGGAGCCGCCACCGCCAGCCCCCGCCCCCACCCCCGGAGGCGCTACAAAAGCACGCGATACCCGCGTCGCGGGACACGAGCGGGACACCAGGTGAAGCCCGGGCAAAGGGCGGGCCATCTGTGGACGGAAGAGGATGGAATGGGCCACCCCCCTTTCATTGCTCGAGGAGCCACCTACCGATAAAGCCACATCCCAAAAGGTACTGTAGCTATTGGGATTTAAATCCCTTGTTGCAAGCACTGTAGTAAGAAGAAATTGGACAAACAGGAGGTGGCATTGCTGTTGTGATTAGGACTCTGCTGCTTTTCTTTATATTTACAATCTGAGACTTCCATTTGCAGAATGAGTAATCGGGGGAAAAAAGTAAAAATACCAGCCACACGATCGAATACCAAGCTGCTGGCAGCAGAATCCCAGCCCCTACCCACTTTGACTGCAATTGACAAGATGCTGCAACAAACAATCGGTGTTGTGGCTACTGCCATTGAGAATACTGAGAGAAGGCTATCAATACCACCAACACTATACATTCAAAATCAGGGATGCAACATCTCAATCACCATGACTGATGCTATAGAGGCAAATTCATACTTTAGAGGCAAATTCATACTTTGGAACACCTTACCCCTTCCCCTGAGACAAAATCCCAGCCTTGGAGCTTTCAGGAAACTTTTAAAGACACATCTGTTCCTGACTATCTAATACCTGCATTGTTTACTGACCTCTGGTTCCTGGCTTTTGGTAAGAACACAAGCGCGGAGATACCCCTTCGGGGGTCGAATTCCTGCGCTATACAAGAAAATAAATAAATAAATACTTGACGTCATCGTATGTAGATTTGCCCTGTAGCCAGATACCTATAGAGACTTCTATAGATGTCCAGGATTCTCCGATCATCTTGACCTCCCCCTCTCCTGCGATAACCTGGATGCACGCAAACCACATCCCAGGAAAAAGAAAGAAAACATTCCCAAAAAACTGGGCAAAAATAATCTGGCAAATCACAACCTGGTGACCCCGACTGCTAATTCATCGTTTCCGACATCAGGAATACCGTGCTGGGTCCCCAACATGGTGGCCGACTTACAATCATGCCTGGAGCAGACTATTGTCGCTCAACTTCAGGGGCGTAGCTAGAGCTTGTGGCGCCCGGGGCTATCCCTCAGATTGCCGCCCCTGGGGGAGGTGTGCTGGGGAAAAAGGGCAGCAAGCAATTGATAGAGGTCCGAGAGACACATAGTATCTGCTTGAAGCTTCCGGGGTCCCCTTCGACAGACTGAGCCAAAGACTATGTTAAAAAGCGGTGCAATTTAAAAAGTAAGACTGGGATATGACCACGTTGCAGGTCCTCTTTGTAGCACACTGGCCTCCAGGATGGTATCCCTGTTGCGTGTTCTAGACCTCATTATTCACATTACCTATGAGCGCATTAAGAGCTGTTCTGGACAGTTATCTCTGAGGGTGCTTGGTGGATACCTATAGGCTTCTAAGCCCCTGTGCATAGATCTAATCCGAGGGCATAAGTCAAATGCTTCCTGGAGCACTGTCAGCCTCACCCTTGCATGGGCTGCATCCACACTGAATTCGTAACTCCACCAGAACAGTTACGGGAATACAGGAACTAACAAGAACGACGAGATACCTATGGTCCAAGCATAGGTAGATAAATAAACAGTAAAGAGCAATAATAATTAAAATATCGCTAAAAGATCGAGAGGTGAAAAAAAGGGATTGACCTGGAAACAATTAACCTTGTGCAGTCGGGAAAACTGGGGCCCCTGCCTGGTGTATGCATAGCAAAGTAAAGCAATACTCAGGGTTTCAGCAGCCCTTGATGCCCCTGTGCACCGATGCCACGAACCTCCATCACTATTAAATGTGTCTGGGTGATCACAAGAAGACACTTGCTATTATTACTGGTTTACTGGAACGAGGATACACTGAAGACCTCACCTCACATGAAAGTCTCATGAGTACTGTGTAAAACCCTGTCTCTCCTTTGCGATCACTTAGGATGGATGCCCCCTCTCTGTCACTAGTAACATGCAGGCCCCTTGTGCCCATGCACATTTTTACAGTAAAATTGCTGTGATGTGTGATATCTTCCCCAGGAAATAAAAGTAAACACACTCTAAGCTATCTTTGCTTGGTTTAATTCAACATAACGAGCAGTGGTCGTTTGCGCTCAGTGTCTGCCTCCCCAATTATAGAAACGCAAATATTCCATGATCTTTTGTCCACTTTCAATAATGCTCTAAACACTAGATTATATGCCACTTAACGCTGTGGATATATTATAAGCCCTGGAAATAGGCGCTACATTCTCTCTTTTTAATAAACCTCATTTTCTGGATGTCATCAGGCTGAACGGCCCTGTTGGCCGCGCAGGAATTCAAAGTCGTGACGTTCACACCACACACAGATACTATCAGCTCTCTTGTAACTAACCGACAATTCTTTCAAATGTAAACTAACGGTAAACTCAGCAGGTACACTCTTATCAAACAGCCAGGAGAGCTAGCACCTGAGGGATAGCTCAAAAATCCATGAGCAAAATATATTTGAGGTCAATTTAGCATGAAGAGCAACAGTGACATCGAGTGTTGTAAAAGAAAGCTCACGCGGTTCATGCGCCTGCTGCAGACACGTGTCAACTTAACAGTCAGTGGTTCGTGTGTCTCTGGTTACAACAACATGCCCTTTCATAATTTTGTATATGCTAAAAGATAATGAGTTGAGCAGTAATAGTACTTTTAAGTCAACCTGCCTGCTTGCTCAGCTCAAGACATTGCGAATGGCTACACAATGTGGCAGGACTGGACCCCACTCTGTTTAGTGCAGGCTACATGGGTCAATTATTGAGCAATAACATATATACATAATCATTCCTGCCCCCATACCCATGGTCAGCTTGCTTGAGCTCCCACCGCCCAGGGCCGTCTGTTAATTCCCGCCCTTACAGATCTAGTACAAGCCCTGAGAAAATAATACGAAAATCATGAACGCATTCTGTGCACCATTAACACCAAGGAGATATAAAGTGATGCATAAATGCAAGGACATTAACTGTACTTTTAATAAAAGGGGGGCCAAGAACACATAACCACCTGTTACTTTGAAACTTATCAATTGACAAGATACAATACCAGATATTGGGCAGCTTGTCCCCCCTACTGAAACAGGATGGCCATGAGAAGAGTATCAAAAGAAAGTACCATCCAAATGAGCATATTATATCTTGAGCAAAACATTTCCTTTCACTGAAGCAGGCTGCGGGAAGATTTTGAAATTAAATCATATTGGGTACATATCAAGCCCAAAGAGCACTGTGTGCCCTTGTAATAAAACAGAACAAACCTTTCACCTAGGTCCCATGTCCTTTCACAGTAATGCCGTGATACGGTGTCATGCTCTTTGTAAATCCATATAAATTTCTAGAACATGTGGGGCTCTTTCTTTGGCAAACAGACATACATCGCATTATGAGAGTACCCCATTTGTCTCTGAGTGCTTTGCTAGAGCACCAGTTACGTCACTCATGGTCCTACGCATTATTTACCGCCATCAGGAGCTTATGTGGTTTACCAATTCACCAAATGCTGTGTCAATGCAGCGACCACAAGTGGGCAATGCATGCAGCTTTACAGAACACAAAGGTGCTGTAGAATCATGACATTAAACTTGCATGTGATACAAACTGCCAGCCTCCTCTAATCCAAGCAAGTCTGCTGCTTTTTTTTTTTTTACATAAAGCAGGGTGTACTTGTGTCGTCCTTCTTGAAATGAAAGCACTTTTGAGGACACCAGGCCTCGCACACAAATCTGTATCAGGGTTGCAATGTTATTACAGGAGCTAACCGGAGCCAGGATGCAGTTAGGTTTGCTTACGTCATAATTTATTTTAAATCTAGAGTGAACACTGGTAATGAATAAGTGCCATTCTCATTGATTTGACGGCACAAACCTTTTTCAAGCAGATTAAAGAAAGCATTTCCTGTTTCTTGGAGAAAGGCAGGTAAGTCAATGCCAAGGGAGCTCTGGGACTAGGTTTCACAACAAGATCCTGCGAAAGCAAACAGAGCGTGCAAATACCATATTTTAACCAATTCCTTTTTATAAATGGATGTCACAGAAAGAAGGCACTATAGTTTGTTGTTCCTGGTGATAACAGCACGGAAAAGAAACATCAATTCAAATATCGCAGCGCTGGTTCAAATTGCTCTGTCAACAGAGCCTGAAGCAGCTTTTGCTGCAGTGTCAGTGACGCCTGTAGCACAAGGAGGGCACGGTACATACTGCATGCTGCTGTCGAAAGATAGCGGTGTGTGTTAAGTGCCTGCTGCTGACAGATTTGCGCAAGTGGTAGGTACTAACCCCAGGGGAGAAGCTGAACACTGATTCATCAACAAGACCAAGCCCTAGTTTACCGATTCTCTTAATGCTGTGCCAATGCAGCGACCTCGACTGGGCATTACATGCAGCTTTAGAGAAAGAAAATGTCCTGAAGAATAATTAAATTAAACTTGCCTCTGCCTCTGCTCTGATACAAACTGCTCCGATCCGAGCAAGTCTGCTACTTGTTTTTACAAAAAGCACGTGTGCTGCTGTTCAGGCCCGGTCATACTCGTAGGCAGCCTCGTGTGCACAGCTCTTCCCATGATGGGGTGGGGCTATGGAGGTGTACCCTCGCTGATTGACAAGCAGCCTTGGAAACCCAGGGCTTCTGCTTAAAGCGCCCAGGGTGCTTGCAATCAGCGAGGCTGCAGTGCGTCATCAGAGGTCAGGGACTTTCAGTATTGTAAACCACCGAGACCCAGGGCTGAAATCAGAGAAGCTCTCTTAATGATTTAACTTTTCATAAGGCTGCCGCCCTCAGAATAGTGCCGCCTGGGGCGGACCGCCCCCCTCGCCCCCCCCTAGCTACTCGAGTGCTCAACTTAAACCCTTGGTGTCGAAACTTGATAAACTTATCTCCACCGTAAACAGCAAGAGTGCAGGGACCATAGAGCCAGCCAAGCCACCGGGAAGTGCTGTACCTTCTGTGGGTGACACCACCCTTAAAAATACCCTTAGAGGTGGGGTAGCCGGGGAATAAAATCCCATTGCACAGACTAATAATGCAGAAGTTTCACTAAACATCCAGAAGCCGGCACACGCTCCACCTCATCCTCTGCCCAGTATCAATATCCACGATCAAGCCCATCGAGCAGCGAGAAATGTGACAATTGCCAGAGACAAAGCCACCCCAATGACTAATGAGGGTGAAAAGGGGGGGTAAAACCAGCTCATCGGTGAAAAGGAACATAACACCAAGAGCTATTTCCTATCAGCTACCAACAATAAATCTACCCCCAGAAGCCCAACCGTACGTGGTAGCACTTGCAGGAGTTCCATCCCTAAGTGAGGGGAAAAGAGAAAAGGAGAATGAGTTAAAAAACAAGTGCATTCAATGGCTTAGCGTAAATAGACCCCTGCCATTAAATGTTTCAGGTGAAATGCTGTCGGCTAGAAGAGTAGGCTGGATTGGGAGGGGACCAAAGACAGTAGCAGGAGATGTCATAATTTTGAACTTCAGGGACATCTCTGCTATAGAATATATCTGCGACGCCCCCCTTTATAGACTAAACACCCAAATATGTCCATTACATCTTTCATACTTCTACCCTACTCCTAGTCTGGAACCGTCCCACCCCAAAAGAGCACATTACAACAAGGGTTGCCAGCTTCCATTGCATAGAATATCAAATGGGCGATTAACTAGGGAGGGTATGTCTTCGTGTAGCCCCCTTTTTACGCTTCAACCACATTGGAATAGGTTCAGCGTGCTGGAAGAGGGGGACTGACTCAGATCTAAGGGAAACCCCCCTCCACAAGATACTAATGAAATCCCTAGAAGGGCAGGGGTAATAGAGGAAAACAACCCATCATCCATTCTCAGGGAGGAGTTAATAACCCACTTTGCTTCTAGGGAGAAGATTAGTGATAAGGGGAACAAGGAAGTAAATGACCCTGAAAAAATGGTAGAAGGATGTCTAAAACTGGTTTCCTGGAACATAGCCGGGCTAAAAAATAAATTGCTTACTCCGGAGTGGGCTGTTTTTATGGCGACACATGACATTTGCCTGATGCAAGAGACCTGGGCACTGGAGGAGAGCACAAGCCCGACCTTTGCAACCTATGATGTTCTGGCAGTGTCTACAGGCAAAGGTCGCCCATCGGGTGGGTTATCAATTTGGATAGGCTCTCATTTGGGTATCCAGGCGACTCAAATCCAAACAAATTCCTGGGATATCCACTGTGTTTTGTTAAAACCTCCAAGTAAACCTCAAGTAGCTATAATAAACATCTACTCGAGGCCATCTAGGAACGGGCAAGAATCGAATACAATTAAAGCCCTTAATTCCTTTATCCTTGCGCTAGACCCCTCCATTGCAATAATTCTCGGCGGTGATTTTAATTGCCAATTTGAGCCGCTGGGTACCCTGGAGCTGGGTGAACAAGATGAAGTGGATGCACTGTGGCACATACTCAAGCCTAATATCACTCCAGTCAGAGCATGGACCTCGTTAGCGCTACAAATAAAATCTTTCACCCTTGCAACGTCCTTGCGGGCGTGCAATGGAAGAATAGACCCCAACCGCCCAGGCACAGCCACGTTCAATAGGGCAAACAAGATTTCCATCATTGACTATGTTATGGTGGAAGCGGAAAATTGGGATAAGCTGACGGAATTTAGGGTTGTGCAAAGGCATGATAGCGATCACAATGCACTGGTTTTAACTTTCAAACCCGGGTCCTTTGGTCTAACAAACCCTGTCCCTAACACAGACATGGAGTCCCCTCCATTCATGGTGTCTAATAATAGAAGGAGGGTTAAATGGCCTCACTTAGTAGAGTCACCCTCACAGCTTGCAAAAATATATCAGCTTGCAATTCCCTTCATAACCCAGATGGGTGACTCGACTTCTGGGCAGCATGCAGTAGATATACATAGGCAGTTAGCAGTGGCGTTGGGGGAAGTGTTCCACCCTGTAAGTAGAAGTAAGCGGCGCGTTCCTAAGACGCACCTCTGGTTTGATGATGCCTGCAAGAAAAAGGAGCTCCTTTCGGCAATCAAATCCAAAGATAAAGCGAACATCAGGGCAATTAGACTGTCGTATAAAAAGGAGATCATCAGGGGTAAGAGAGAGTGGGAGGAAGCCAGGTGGGAAGAACTGAGAGGTGCCCTCCTGGCAAAGGATTTCAAATTATTTTGGGCAACAGTAAGCTCTGGCGTGAGAGAGGGAGGAGAAACTCTCCTACCAAATATCGCCCCCTCAGTTTGGGAGGCGCACTTTGCAGCGCTTTACACAAGTCCCGAGATTGGCACCCGTGAATATACAAACAGGGCCCGGATACCAGAGTCAGATAGTGCCCCTGGGACTCCATTGGCCACAGACCTCCCGCACGAGTGTCGACTGCGGGGGGCCTGGGGCTTGGGCTATCAGATGGGCCAGCGGGACACTGGGGAGAGGACGGGCTCTGGAAACATTGAGAGCATCTCACTTAAGGAAGTGGAATCTGCGGTTGCTAGGCTGCTCCCAAATAAAGCCCCAGGTCTCGATAGGTTACCAGGCGACCTTTTCCGATCCCAGCCTAAAATTTAGGCACCGTACCTTGTTGTATTGTTTAATGCGGTTCTCAGGGGTGCTAAGCTCCCGGACTCCTGGGCGGGCGCTGAGATTGTCCCTATTTTTAAAAAGGGATGCCCTTTAGTTCCATCGAACTACAGGCCGATTAGTCTTCTGGATACTACCCAGAAACTAATGGGCCGGATCCTCCTGGACAGATTATTGGGATGGATGGAGGAGTTTGAAATATTAACCACCCTCCAGGCCAGTTTTAGATCTGGAATCTCGACCCTGGACCAAATTTTTAGGCTGCAGGTCCTCTTCTGGAAGACAGTAAAAGAAGAGGGTGGCAGCCTCTACCTTGTCTTCGTAGACCTGCGGGCCGATTTCGACCTTGTGCCCAGGGAGAGTCTATTGAGGGTCATGAAAGAACTTGGCCTCCCGATCTATCTAGTCGATGTCCTGAAGCGCTTCCATGCAGGCAACTATGCCCAGGTGAGGTGTGGGAAGAACGGAAAATTATCAGCCTGTTTCCCTGTAACTAGAGGTGTACGACAGGGCTGTGCCCTGGCCCCTATGCTCTTTAGTCTCTACATCAATGGTTTGGTGGGGGAATTAGCTATTGTCAGGGATAGTGATGCCCCGTGGTTGGCCACAGGTCGGGTGCCCGCTCTGATGTTCGCAGACGATACTCTGTTGTTGTCGCGAACATCAACGGGCATCCAGCGGGTTCTGGACGGGTTTGTTTCTTTTTGCGCCTCGAGGGGCCTGGAGATAAACTTGGAGAAGACCAGGTTCATGATCTTCGGTCCCCCGAGGCGCACCCGCCCGGGCCCCGTGCTAAATGGTATCCCGCTTGAACGGGTGAGAACCTTTGTTTACCTGGGCGTTACCCTGACTGAAGATTTTGGTTGGGGTCCACAGGTATCTAAATCCACCCTGAGGCTTTCGCAGATCGTAGGGGGTATAGGCAAGTTTAAAAAAACAACCCAATTCAAGCCAGTTGCCCCTCCCCTCGAGATCTATGGTGCCCAAGCTAGGCCAACTGTGATGTATGGTGCAGAACTCTGGGGTTATACGAACATGCAAAGCCTCCTCAAGGTGGAGAAGGCCTTCATGAGGAACTTGGTGGGTCTTCCCCAGAGTACC
This sequence comes from Lissotriton helveticus, assembly GCF_964261635.1. Taxonomy (NCBI): domain Eukaryota; kingdom Metazoa; phylum Chordata; class Amphibia; order Caudata; family Salamandridae; genus Lissotriton; species Lissotriton helveticus. Next base: position 47,868,073 of record NC_136061.1, read on the forward strand.
CCGCTCGTACCCCTGAGATTAGACCTAGGTCTAGAGCCCATTACAGAACTGATAGCGGCTCGACCTCTCCTGTATTGGAGAAGGCTCTGGACAGTACCGGAGCTAGTGGATTATAGAGCCGAATTTTCTGTAGTTTGAGAACGGTTGAAGAGCAAGAATACACCTTGGCTATTACACATTAAAGCCCTTGCATACAACATTGGCCTGCCCCAATTATGGGAGACCCCGGAGGTGAGCTGCCCAGCGGCACAGAGAAAAGAGCTGTTGGCCTCTTTGAGACATTACAACCTAAGTTTGCTATACAGCTCGACAACCATGGGCAGGCTGACTATAGCATTTCTGCAGGTAAAACTCGCACCCAATAGGGAGACATTTTTGGACCTAATACAGCCTTCACTAGCAAGAAAATTGTACACTCAAGTAAGACATGGCTGTCTGCCTATTGGGGCATTGACTTGTACATGGGCCGGGCGAGAAGATGGAATCTGCCCAGCCTGTAAAAGCAGTAAAGAAGACATTGTCCATGTTTTGTTCTTCTGCCCAGCATATAGTAAAACACGGAGATGCTGGTTGGCACCGCTGTGCAAAAATTTGGGACTAAAACAATGTGCACAAGCCTGCAGAATCTTAAGACATGACACCTCCCCCCTTATTGTGTTCTCGGTTTCCCGCTTCCTACATGGTATGTCGCGCAGAAGGTCTACCCTGATTAACTGTGATAAACTCTGTTGATCGCTACCTCTTTTCTTCTTTGATAACTTACTGTTTAATAATTTTTTAACTTAATGTTCTTAACTATTTATGCATTTTATCTTAGCGCATGTATATATTTTATCTGCACTTTTATGGTCTATGACCGAAATAAAGTTATCAAAATGAATGAATATATGTATGCATGTTTTTCTTAAGCTACACTCGCAGGGTTGCTGGACAGATGTCTTTGCAATAAGGTTCTGGGAAAAATAGTGATTCCAACTGAGACCCCGAGGGGTGCTTCTTGTTGTTAGTGGATTATTAACATTTGGCCCCTCCTAGAGTCAGACTGGTGTCCCACTGCTCAGTTCTATTTCACCTCAGGCTCTACTGTGAGCAAATATCAACAGTTTCACACAGACCCGTCGCTAAGGCCAGGCATCAGACCACAGCAGAGGTTAAAGTATCCAGAGGACCAAATAGCAAATACAGAGGGGAACCACAGGCGCAGATGAATGTCCCCCAAGACATGTTTGAAGTTCTAACCAAAACCCCTAATCAATTTCCTTATGAAGGCGGAGAAAATGAGATAGTCCTTTTGCAAAATCATAATATCTGCATGATTTGCACTAACCCCTATTTCTTTTCCCCACCACCATACCTAACCAGAAGGCAACTAATTCATGTTAAAGGAAAAATGGCCATATGCCAAATCGAACACCGAAAATTTATATTAACAAAAGAAAAGTCTGTGACTAATAGAATTGGGCAACAAGGAGATTCTCTGCTACTTAAATGAGCATAAAGCTATCCAAATAGAAACACACACACACACACACACATGTATATGTTTTCATTCATAGGGCAGTGGAGATCTTGAAATGAAACCTAAACAAATGTGTAACATAGGTTGAGGGCCTGAAGTCATGAGAGAGGGTATATACTGCCTTTACCAGATACAGGAACCTCAACTTTCAGTGCCGAGGAAGCTATAAAGGAATGTCTCGCCTATGGTCCCAGGCGTGAGAGCAAGCAACACATCAGAGATGGGCACAACTTGAAGACAGTGTTGTCTCTGAGCAGAAGGCTGGCTGCGGAAGTTAGACTAAGCAATATCTTAACCTTTCTCAATCGCCAATTAAACCTTACAATCAGGAGGACAAGGTTGGGACCTACTCTTGATCCTAGTAAGACTTGAATAATAGGCAATAAAGACTCAAACAACATGTAAACCAGGAAAAACAACCATAACAACGATGAGGGGCCTCAATTGACTTCAGCAAAGCGCCAACCTTCTCATTCAAATGTCAATTTTTTAATATATTTGTTTGTGAATTAAATACAATATTTCATAATTTGTACATTTGTTTGATGAATGCTTGTTTCTCTATTTTTCTGTTTTGTTTTGCAGTTCAAATTATCAAAAATCTTTGGCGCGGGCACCTGCTTACAGTAATTCAAGGATGTTCTCCAAAAATGTTTTTCTACCTTGACCAAACTGCTTGAAAAACAGTTACATCACGAGTAGTGTGTGATCACTTTATACTTGCACATATGATCAGTCTGCTCATGTTTGTCTAAATAATCATTCAGAATAAAACTGCAATGGTCTGAGCCTACAATGAACAAACTGTCTTTGGGAGCCGGGAACGTGTTGATCATCCAGTGGGCCAGAGATCAGGTGCACGGCAATCTCTGGCTAACTTTGGCAATTTGCGTATGTGGTCGATGCATCAATGGGCGCAGATAGCAAAATAGTGGTCAGTTTGTGGAAGGTCTCTGGGCTGCCTCTTGTGACACTTTGGTCCCTAGGATGGCGTTTGTTTCAGTGGCTAACGGCTGCCACAATATAATCAGGGTAACAAGATCCGGCCCAGCCTTTGGGCAGATTGGGGTACGCTTGGTCCTGCAAGCATAAATGCTTCCAAGTCAGTCATTTGTGCCTCTCTCAGTAAATTGAAGTCCAGGAGGAAGCTCAAAATGAGAGAGAAAAGAGATTGGCTGAGTCAGTGCTGGGAGGGACCTGTCACACTCACTGGGCTCCACAGGGTTATCTCCACTTCCGCTTTTACAATCCAGCTGCTAGGCTTTGTCAACAAGGTGAAGAGCAGGGACAACATCTGTTGGTCGGGTAAGTGCAGATCCTGGCCTAAAAATGGCATGAGTATGGTGACATTGTCTCAGAAATGAAAAGCCCGTGTGGGTGCAATCTCTTGCACTATTCTTCATCGAGCGGCAATAGACCCTCGGGCACCCATCCCCTGCAGTCTGTGGGCAAGTATCCAGCATGAAAGAGGTTTGTATTCGGCTGGCATTTCTCCAGAAAATGTGGATTCGGAGGGGAAACTTTTTGCAAGTTTTTATTATCTCATATGCAAGATTGGGCGTTTTGGTAACAAACCTATTCCCATCAACCAAACAGGCTTTAGACCAGGTTGCTCTATAAGTCATAATATTGCTGCATTTAAACTGCTAATGACAAAGACATTAAAAAGTCTTTCATCACTGTACCTAGCACCGCTGTTATTTTCTTTGCAAATTTCTGAATTATCCACGTCCTTGAATGATCCGATTGGCCCAGCACCCAGATTAGGTGCTCGGCCTATCAAATCTCTTGCTTATGCTGACATCGTTTCATTTTCGTTAACTCCAAGAGTGCTTTTAATGTCAACTGTCGCGGCTGTGTGAATTTGATAAATTGAATGATTTACAGGTCAATTGTGACAAGGCTAAAGTCATGTGCTTTGACAGGGTAGAGGTTCCTTAAGATTGACACTGGATAACAAACCTCTAGAAGTTGGGCTTGAGGGTTCGGCACTGGCCTGGTTGAGGAGCTGCCTATCCGGCCGCACACAGTGCGTTAACATGGGTGCATTTCGATCTGCCCCAGTAAAGATCACAAAGGGGGGGCCTCAGGGCTCATGTTTGAGCCCTACACTTTTTAACATCTATGTGGCCCCCTTAGCCAGGATTATGAGAGCTTTTGTTTTCATCCCAGTGTCATATGCTGATGAAACTCAGCTCTTCTTCCCTTTTAAATCATTTACCCCCGTGGTTAAACAGACCTTCTCTGAAGGCATGAAGGCGGTCTCAGAGCAGATGACCTCGAATTTCCTACAGTGGGAAAGATGGAGGTTATGCTCTTTGGGGAAGCCAAAATGCTGTGGACACCGGATTGGTGGCCTTCTGATTTAGGTTCTGCCCCTTGCCCTAAACAGGTAGTGAAGAACTTGGGGGTGCGACTGGATCAAGATCTATCCTTGAAGGACCATGCAAATTATACAGCAGGGTCCTGCTTTCACGTTATCGGATTACTCCGTAAAGTGTTCCCCCTTTTTCCAGACAGCACCAGAAAAACTTTGGTCCAGGCTCTGCTGCTCAGCCGCCTGGACTATTGTAACGGGCTGCTGGTATCGGCCAATGAGGGTGTACTTAGCAGGCTTCAAGTGGTACAAAACACTGCTGCAAGGTTGGTTCTAAATGCCCCTCCCAGATCCCCCTCACGTCCCTTGTTGGAAAAATTACATTGGCTACCAATCCGCCAAAGGGTCAAATTTAAAACCTGTTGCGTGGTCCATAAGGGTCTGCATGGGCTGGGCCCCTTGTATCTGGTCGAAAAATTTGTACCCTATAACCCAGCGCGCACCCTCCGTTCCAGAAACCAGTTACTTTTGCAGGTCCCTTTGGTAAAAAAGGTAAGACAGGGGGGCAGAGCCCTGTCCTCCGTAGGCCCAGGACTATGGATCAACCTCCCTATTTTTCTTAGGCAGTGTACAGACCACTTAACGTTCAGGAAAAGGCAGAAAACTTTTCTGTTCCAGTATTAGCATCTCACTTAGGTTCTAGCTCTTTATTTCCATCTGTCACGGGCATTGGGCGCAGAGATACTCCTTCGGGAGTCGATTCAAGCGCGGTACAAACCCACAAATAAAAATAAATAGAAGAAGTGACTTCCTATCTGTGAGGAACAAACAATAACAACCTTACTTGGGGAGACCATTTTACCAACAAGCGGTCCAAAGCCATTAATTACCTGATCAACACAAACGGTACCTGCAATCTTACGGCCGGGCTCTGCTCCGCCGCAGCACCACCTGCAAAGGGCCGGGCCTTGCTCCGCCTGTCTCCCGGCCGGACTTGGTTCTGCCGGGGCCCCTCCCACCACCAGTGACGCCCTCACCAGCGCCAGGAGGCGCATAAAGGCAGCACTAGGACTGAGAACAATTGGGGGACACAAACGGTACCTGCAATCTTACGGCCGGGCTCTGCTCCACCGCAGCACCACCTGCAAAGGGCCGGGCCTTGCTCCGCCTGTCTCCCGGCCGGGCTTGGCTCCAACGGGGCCCCTCCCACCAACAGTGACGCCCTCACCAGCGCCAGGAGGCGCATAAAGGCAGCGCCAGGACTTAGAACAATTGGGGGACACAAACGGTACCTGCAATCTTACGGCCGGGCTCTGCTCCGCCACAGCACCACCTTCAAAGGGCCGGGCCTTGCTCCGCCTGTCTCCCGGCCGGGCTTGGCTCCGCCGGGGCCCCTCCCACCACCAGTGACGCACTCACCAGCGCCAGGAGGCGCATAAAGGCAGCGCTAGGACTGAGAACAATAGGGGGACACAAACGGTACCTGCAATCTTACGGCCGGGCTCTGCTCCGCCGCAGCACCACCTGCAAAGGGCCGGGCCTTGCTCCGCCTGTCTCCCGGCCGGGCTTGGCTCCGCCGGGGCCCCTCCCACCACCAGTGACGCCCTCACCAGCGCCAGGAGGCGCATAAAGCAGCGCTAGGACTGAGAACGATTGGGGGACACAAACGGTACCTGCAATCTTACGGCCGGGCTCTGCTCCGCCGCAGCACCACCTGCAAAGGGCCGGGCCTTGCTCTGCCTGTCTCCCGGCCGGGCTTGGCTCCGCCGGGGCCCCTCCCACCACCAGTGACGCCCTCACCAGCGCCAGGAGGCGCATAAAGGCAGCGCCAGGACCTCGTCCCGCAGGACGCGCACTGGCGCGCCTGGGAGGAGCCCGGGACAAGGGCGGGGCCGTCTGTGGCCGTCCGGGGACGACCAGGAACAGGACGGGCCCCCCCCTTGGTTTGGACTTTTTGTGTCAGGTACTGTCTATCTTGGACTGGGTTAGGCCGCTTGTTTATAACATTGTAATTGATTTTGTGTTATCTTGATGTTGCCCTAGCTAGAGGAGGGATAGGGGTTCAAGTTAAATAGATACAAAGAGCATCAAGATATTTAGTCACCCAATAGAAGGATTATCTGGTCAGCCCTCAAGGGTGGAGAGGAGGAGAAGAGTTAGCCCACAATCTTACATATTATGGCCAATCACCCTAAAACACGTTCGGCTATGAGCAAAGTTCGCCAAGTTGTAACCCCTAAACAAACCCTGGCTGAAATAAACGATCTAGCCCCGAATAAAGTGAAAAAACCCACCGCTATCGATTTAATGCTGAAAAAGGTTTCCGGGGAAATAGAACGCATGGAAAGAAGCTTATCCGCTTCACCCAACCCTATAGTAGCTACCCCATCATTATCCCCAGATCTCACTTTAGCAGACAGCCCAAATATGACTGGGAATGCAGCATCTCCAAATAACTTAACAGAGGCTGTACCCTGTGCCCAACCCCCTCTTTCCTCGGGGGCCGACATTTCAGGGCATAGCGAAGCAACCCCCCAGAGAAAACCAAAGCGACGGGGGAGGTCTAAGGGACAACAAAGACAAAATAAGCCACCTACAGGAGTTGCTCGAGCTAAAAATAAAAATAGCCAAGAGGTCATCCTGATAGAGGAGAGGGTGCATACATCTGCAAATCCACCGGGTTGGATTGAGGAAATTATAGGAGACTTTAAAAAACACTTGGAAACTTTCATAATTGCTCAGTTGAAAGCCCTCATAAGTAGAGTGGATAAAATAGCAAGCGAACTGACCAAACAAAGTAAGACACTAGAAGTTGTATCTAAGAAACTCCTTTCTGGCCCTAACCAACCTACTACTATTGCGGCCACTAATAACAACACAGTGACAAATAACAACTGTGTTAATAATATCCAACACGCGATTGCCCAGATACATGATGTCCCAAAAGTTTCTCAAGAGCAGAGAGTAGGATCCAATCTAGAGCAGAGAGAGGGATCAAATCTTAAAACGAGCTCTAGAAATATTGAGAAAGTTCCCCTACAACCGTTAATGCATAGGGGCCAGGAAGACCACCGTTCAAGAAATGGTCCCCTTAGCTCTCCACACATGGACTTTGACCCTTTCTACCTCCCAGATAGTTCCCCCCCCACCCATAAATCTACCCCCAGAAGCAAGTCCCTTTGTAATAGTATTCGCGGGGGTTCCGGAACTCCGGTCCTCTGACAAAGAATCGCATTCCCAATTACATGCGAAAATTTCTAAGTGGCTGAATATACATAGACCATTAAATAACGGAGAAAAGGGGGAGATACTCCATGTAAGAAGAGTTAACTGGCTTGGAGGTAGGCAAAAGGATATAAGGGGGGATTGCATTGTAGCAAATTTTAGAGACCCTAGACTGGTGGATTACATCCTGACGAATTCTAACCGAAATTATACCAGTACAATCTGTGCGCTCCCACTTGGGTACTTTTACCCAAGGAGACGGAGCAATAATAATCCTGACAATGCAATGTGGAATCAAGGAAGGCCTCAATATACCCAAAGATCCAGACCTGCAAATTACCCTGGTCAGTCTCTTCCCCCACGAGATTATTCTCAGTGGGGAAACAGATTTGCCCCTTTGCAGTCGCTTGACGACATTGACTGACTACCTCCTACAAATAAAGAGCCTGTAACACTCACAGTACCAGGGGAATTTCTCCGTCTTGTATCAGAGGTGGGACCTGTTAGTCCTAGGATTGAACAAACAGTGAGGATAGAAGAACCCCCTAATCAGAGGGAAGAGAATGATAATACCCCAGATTGCCAAGAAAAGAGAGACTGTAGACTAAAGGTGCTCAGCACTAAGGGAAGAAAAGCTAATAGTGCAGGATTAGCCCTTCTGTCTTGGAATGTAGCAGGCCTGGGGGGTAAATTTAACAATAAGGAGTGGAAAGAATACATAAGGGGTTTCCATATTATAGCCTTACAAGAAACTTGGGCGCGAGATTCTGACCTCTGCCAATTAGATGGCTATAAATGTTTTTTTAGGCCGGCCCAAGAAGTCAGATCTGGGAGGGCGAAAGGTGGGCTAGTGATATATGTGGACTTAGACCTAACGGGTACTTGGTCACAACCACACTGGGTGTCAGATAATATACAAGCAGTTACACTCCAGAGTCAAGGGCAGAGATTTTTATTTTTAAATTTCTATAACCCAGGCCCAACTGATGGAAACTTCCCTATATTAATAGAGCTTGAGAGTAGGCTAAATGAGGAAATAGACCTAAGACAGGGGGGGTCTGAACCAACTGTCTTACTGATGGGGGATTTTAACTGTCATTTGTGCTCAAAGTTATCCCCTATCTCCCCTGATTGGTCTTCTTGCCCTATAGAGAAGGGACCCCATTTTGATCATACTAGAGAGGGCACTTTGCTGATGAAGCTTTTAGATAGCTTCGCCCTCACCCATACAATGGACCTATCACCACTGAAAGTAGGGGAGACTCTCAAACCTACATTCAAGGGAAGAGGCTGTGCGTCTATAATAGACTTTATAGTAATCTCTGCTTTTGCTAAAGAACAGATTTTAAATGTAAGAACGGAGTGGAGCATCTTTTGCGATCACAACCCCCTTTGTCTTGAAATTAAATATAACAACCCGCCAGTAAAAAATCCGAGGGGGGATATTATAATCCATCCAACGGACCAAGGGAGGCGCATAAGATGGGCAATGATTGATCCACAAGATTTCTATAGTTCCTTAGTGGGCAGTGGGAAAGTATACATAGAGACTTGCTTAGATCTGGAAACAGAGGGCAGAGAAGTGGTTCTTGCATTTGAAGTCCTAACCAAAATAGTGGAAGGATTACTAAAAACTAAAAGGCCTACTAAAGAAATATCTTCCCCAAGATGGTTTGACTCGAATTGCTCACGGGCACTGAGAGAACTAAAACAGTGCCTAAAGAAGTCCCCAAGAGACAAGATTGAAATTGCCCATCGCAGAAAGAACTATAAAATGCAGGTCAAGAGAAGGAAGAATGCACTCCAAAAGGAAGTCTGGGCAGACCTTAGAGAAGCAGGAGAAAATAGGGATTACGCCCAATTTTGGAGAATTGTAAACAGACCCTGCTTCCAAAATTCAAGCTCCCCAGTAATCAGCACTACTATACTCCCAGACCAATGGACCAATCATTTTAAAAGTCTATACAATCAATTGGAGGTAGTTAACGGTGTTGGAAGTTGGGAGGGCCCCAGAGCAACTGAGTTAGAATTCTCCTTATCGGAAGTCTTAAAGGCAGTGCTAGGGCTGACGCATAACAAGGCACCAGGCCCGGACGGCACCCCCCCAGACCTTTTCTTGAGTAATACTGACTTATGGGCACCGATCATGACCAGAGTACTCAATGCTGCAATTAAATCTGGTCTACCACTTCCTGGTCAACCGCTGTGATTGTCCCCATATATAAGAAAGGCTGTAGGGATAATCCACAGTGCTACAGGCCAATCTCGCTGATTGATGTTTCAGCTAAACTATTAGGTAGGGTGATTCTTAACCGTTTGATGGATTGGACTGAAGCACATAATACCTTGGTGGATACCCAGTATGGGTTCCGAACAGGCAAGTCAACTAGTGACCAATGTCTCAATTTATACCTCCTTGTGGCTAAATATACTAAAGCAGATAAAGGGACCATGTATATGGGATTCATGGACCTTGCAGCAGCTTTCGATAATGTAAATAGAATTAAACTCTGGGCACTTATGTTCAGATTGGGAATCGATCCAGACCTGATTAATATACTTAAGGAACTTCACTGGAACACCACTGCCAAGGTCCGCTATAGCGCGGGAGGGGTGAGTACTGATCCCTTCCCGTGCCCTAGCGGGGTGAGGCAGGGGTGTATCCTGGCTCCATTCCTCTTCTCTCTTTACATAAATGACCTAGAGAGCGCGCTGCTGACACTGGGAACTGACTGCCCGAGGGTAGGATCGCGCCACATACCGGTACTTTTGTACGCGGATGACGCGGTCCTTCTCGCTCGAACAGCTGTGGGTCTCCAGCATTTAATCAGTGGCTTTGCGAAGTTCATGAAGGATTTAGATCTCTCTGTTAACCTGACTAAATCTTTCATCATGGTGGCAGGGAAAAAACCTCACAAGAGTTTTGTATTCAAGATAGGAACTCATGTCTTGGACACTGTAAATACTTTCCCATATTTGGGTCTCTTGTTTGATGGGAAGATTGGGTTTGCCCCGCTGATTGAGGAAAGGTCCAGGAAACTTGTCTCAGCAAATGGTGCCTTACTTAATTTTGCGAGAAGGATGGGTCGTTGGTCCCCTGAGCAAGTTATGACATTGTATAGAGCGATCAGTACATCTAAAGCTACTTAAGGGGCAGAGGTCTGGGGTTTTAGGGATGTACATCAGATACAAGTAGAGGAGGATACATTTTTAAAGAAACTCCTGAAGTTACCCCAGAGCATCCTGGCTGCAATTACACACCAGGAGCTCGGTATCCCAAATATTTCAGACCTCATTAAAGTAAGACCAATTCTGACCTGGTTTCGAATTTGGCTAAACCCTAACGCTGAATTATCAAGACAGATTATTGATGATTGTCTTCGGAGAGACAGATGGCAGCAAATTCCTTGGTTAAAATACATCAAAGATACCCTAGAGTCTATTGATCAGCAAATGTTATTTACTGTCCCCTTAAGTATTGATAGCTCTTGTAAAAACCGAGTCCAGAAGCAGCTATGGGGAAAATATGAGGTCAGGAGGAATCAATTTGACTCTAATAAATCATCTGTAGCAGCACACTCGCTATTGAGTAATGAAATGGGCATGGAACCATACCTCTTTTTAATGTACAGTCAACATGAGAGGTTTTTAATGACTCGTTTTAGGCTCAATCTGTTACATAATGTACTTGCTTATCCGTCTGGTTTTACGTTAACAATTGAGCAGAAGGTGCCTGCGGCTGCGACAATAGGTCTCCGCAGGACACCCTTCATTTTGTACTATTATGTTCTTTTTATAAAATCCTGCGTCGAAGATTTTTAGAGTAATATAAACAAAAGAAATGCCAATGCTGCCTATCTCAGTTTAGTATCAATTTTTCATCTCACCCTTGAATTAAACATAAAGTGAGGGGACCTCAGTTTCTTGAATTAATCTTTTTGTTTATTTTAATTCACTTCATTAGAAATATTCAATCTTATTTTGTTCAAAAATGTTTTTACATTTCAAAACAATTATAACACACAATATATGTAAAACATTCTGTACAAAAACCTCACCCTTCTAATATCAAGCTTGTGTTTCCAAAGCCATAAGAAATCAAACAAAAAATCTGAATTTTATGGATTACTGACTTATGTTTACATTGTTATCTATGGCTGTGTAAAAAATTTGCTTTTTGAGAAATTCGTTTATTCTTTTGTAAATAAGAATAGTATGATTGTGAGTCTGTCTGGGAAAGTTTGATAGTAATTTTGGTATGATTTTGGGATGATATTGAGTGTGAATGATGTTAGAAGGGTGAGGTTTTTGTACAGAATGTTTTACATATATTGTGTGTTATAATTATTACATGAGGCTGTGGCTTGGCCTTGCTGCTTGGGAGCCCGTACCCAGTGGTGTTTATTAGTGAAGATTTTTAGTGGACATTTTAAAGGAGTCAAAAATTTACCATGCTAAAACTGCCTTATTATTCCTCCAAAGAGCAACCGAGAGGCGTACTCTGTGTTCTATTTTGAGTATTTTAAAAATTGTGGTCAGACTAAGAAATACCAGGGGTTGATGTAGGATGAATTGAACAAATTGCTCCCCCCTTAAGGTTGATGTTTGTAAATATGAATTCTTCCTTTTTTTTTTTATAAGAGTTTTTAATAGTGTAATGTTCAGAGTAACAATGTAAATGATTATATGTTGATTTGTAATGCATTGTGTAGTTTTTATGATGGTTTTTAACCACCGAAATAAATAAAGAACTGAACTGAACTGAACCTGCTCATTAAAAAATTATTTTCAGAGTTCTGATGGACAGGCCATGCTTCCCTCCACTGCAGCGCTCCACAGTAGGCTTGTTCCTGTTCTGCTGCAGGCTTCCATAATTTTTAATGGTAGAACTCTTGTTGAGCTGGATTCACTTTATATTGATAAACTGAAGTATTTCTTGGCCTTCGTTCTTCAACTCCCAAATGTAAGATCCTTTTGGAGATAACTTTAACTTCTTTATTGCAGAGACGCGGGCCTGGTTTTAAATTGTGTGTGTGTCATTGAATCAAGGCTAAGGAGGATTCATCAAACACCTCATATGTAACGAGGTGCAAATATTAGATGACACCTCTTTGAGTATGAGCATTGCGGCTGTCACTATGGTTATCAGTCATAACAACTTACGACTGTCCAAAAAGATCTTATAAGAAGGGTCTGAAGGTCAATTCACGGCAGATGGATTGGTTTGTCTACAAATAAACAACAAAAGAGTGCAAAAATATGGGAAAGGGAGGTAGGAGGAGAAGTCACTCTTGGTCAAAAGAACCCTCACTCACCAACCTAGTTGGTGGCACTTCATCATTGGGCTCCCACCAGAGGGGCCGAATGCCTCCCTGTTGTGCTGCGACGCCGGACTACAGCGGAGCGGGATTTTGTGTTTTGTGGGGTGAATGTGCCAAATCAATGTGAGTGATTTTTTAAAGAGTCAGAGCCTTCTCCAAAAAACTTCACCCCACAAAACACAAAATCCCGCTCCGCTGTAGCCAGGCATCGCAGCACACCAGGGAGGCATTCGGCCTCTCTGGTGGGGATCCAATGATGAAGTGTCACCAACTAGGTTGGTGAGTGAGGGTTCTTTTGACCAAGAGTCACTTCCCCTATTTTTGCCCTCTTTTGTTGTTTATTTGTAGTATCCGAGGGGGAATAATAGTGCACTGTGTGTATCCCTCCCTCTCCTGTTGTTTTCAAAAATTGGTTTGTCTACAGTCATATAAGCACTGAGACTTGACCACTGACTCTTACCCTGATTTATTTCAGGGTTACTTATCTACAACCCTGAATCCAGGGTGTAAGCTTATGTATTTGAGATTTCATCTTAGTGCATACCTATTGCTGAATTTGAATGCGATTGGAACAAGAAATGTCGTCCATTAAGATTCCGCCGCCTTTGTGGCTATAAAGATGAATTCTTGGCGCACCTTATGGGCATCAATACGATGCCAGTGGGACCACTGACAGCCCTTCGGGTCAGCCGCTGCATTAGGATGCAGGTGGGACCGCCACAGTGAGGCCGTCGGTGGCGGTCCCACAAACAAACAGACGTTCGGGCCGACCGCTGCGTTACGATGCAGGCGGTTGGACCCTTGACTGTCTGGGGATGAACCGCTGCCTCAGACAGGATCTATTGGATGTAGGCGGTGCAAAAGCAGGCACCGTCATCAGGATCACGATGTCCCTTTCCGTCTGCCTGTTCATGGCCACAAAGGCACTTTGGAAGCCCCAAGCAGGGCCCCCATCCTCTGTGGCCACGGCAATGGCTTCACACACATTCATGCCCGTGTGCCAGGCAGCACATAGTGCCTGGCACACAGTGCATGCATGTGCAAAAAGTGCCCAATAACACTGAGGCTTGAACTGCGGGCCTGGCAAAGGGCCGCAGCACAAGCCGCGGTGTTATTGAGCACTTTTGCTCCCGCCAGCCTGGCAGGCACATTGTAATTGGGTAGTGGGGCCACGGACATCTTGTTGGGTTGTCCCCTGCTTTCTTCGAGGGCGGTGAGACGCTCATCCGACAGCCTTCGTAATGTGCTCCTAAATGTTTATGTCCAGCTCTTCTATCTGTTAGAAAAAAGTACTTAAGTCTTGTTTTTATTAAAGCAAACTGCAAAACTTTGCACAAAGCAATTAATTACTGCTTCTCCACGAAAGATTACCATTTTATGGTGAAGCTTGTAAACTTTTTTAATTTTTGCTTACCATTATCTTGGCTTGACTAATTAAGGTTTGTTAATTGTGCAGTTTCACTTCATTAAATTGCTGTTGTATGTTCTAGAATTTATTATGGATTTTAATTATTGTAGCAGGTTTTAGAATTTACAATGGATTCTATTTACTGTAAACATTGTGTTCGAGGCATGTGGGCTGCTGAAATCATATCTGTGCATAGATCGCCGCCTAGTGTTGGGTCCGGATGATTGCACATTGTTGTCCTGGAAGAGTCTTCGAAGTATCACAAGATAGGTGGCTCCTCCCTTGGACTACAGTGCGCATGGGCATCCTCTCCGTCCCCAGATTGTTTTTTACCGCCATTGGGTTCGGATGTACTTTCCAGCACTGCAAGTTCGGAATCGAAATAAACTTTTCAAAAAGGCCAAAAGGCCTTCGGAATCGTCGGTATTGTTTTCGATCGGTACCGATAGGCTTTCTTCACCATTTGCTTGCACTCCGGTCGTCGAATCGGGCCGTTAGGCCTTCTCGCGCCACGTGGACCGACGGTCGCTGGAACGAAGTCCATTCAAATATTGCCCACAGTGCAACTCCAAGTTCCCGCACACAGATAAGCATCCCGTGTGCAACAAATGTTTATCACCAGATCATAATGAAGATAATTGCCTAGCTTGTGCCCAGTTCCGGTCCAAAAAGACGATCCGGAATCGGCGGGCGGCAAGGCAAGAAATGCAGAGGTCGGCACCGGAGCCCGAGAATATCTTCGACGATGAGGAAGAACTAGTTGACGCCAAAGACTCGGATCAAGAGGAAGATCAATACTCCGAGCACGACTCTGAATATTATATCGACGAGGAAGAACAAATCGTCAATGTCTAAGAATACGATCAAGACATCGTAGCTGTCGAAGACGACTCCGATGACAACGGGGGGCGAACCATGAGTACACCGCCCCATACAGACACTACACCAATATCAGAGACTCAGGTCGAGGCATCGCCAACAGGCCTTAGCCAAGATCTAAATACTGGTTCTATAGCCTCGCCATACCGCCCGGCTAAGAACATACAAAAAGAGCCTTCTGAGACATGTAATCCAAGGCCGGTTCAATCGAAACCGAAACTCATCGACACGACAGTCTTCGGACCGAACGTCGTTGAACCGAAGGTGATAAACTCAAAGGGCGCCGAGCCTAAGGCCACCGTTCCATATAAACCTTCGAAGCCAAAGGCCGTAGAATCGACCAAATCGAGTTCAACTGCCGAAAAAGTGAACAAGCTGATCGACGAAGGCAAAAGGGCTACGCCCAAGGCGGTCGTCGAACCGAAAGCGAAACCTAAGGTAGACCAACCGAAAGCGGTCGAGCCGAAGCCCATCGATCCGAAGAAGGGCATCGAGCCAAAGCCGCAGGCTCCGAGGACACCTCTACAGCCGAAAAAAGTTGCCGAACCGACGAAACCGATCGGTCCGAAAAAAGTGGTGCAACCTGTAAAAGACGTCGGACCG
Source organism: Lissotriton helveticus (assembly GCF_964261635.1). Lineage (NCBI taxonomy): Eukaryota > Metazoa > Chordata > Amphibia > Caudata > Salamandridae > Lissotriton > Lissotriton helveticus. The sequence continues at coordinate 47,883,345 of NC_136061.1, forward strand.
ACAAAACCTGTCGGAAAGCCTCAAAAACCGATCCAGGCACCAAAAGCGGTCGAACCGTTTAAAGGCATCGAACCGAAAAAGGTCAAACCTAAAACTACGGCGCCAAGGGAAAAGACTGTGGAAGAGGAGATCATCCATCCAGACCCCTCCACCGAAGATCAGTCCAAGCTATATATTGACCCAAATACTGGGAAAGTGACTGTTTATACAAAAAAGAAAAGACCAGTGCCTGCTGAAGACTTTTCTAGAATTCCACTAAAAAAGAAGAGAGACTGTGCAACCTCTCCTATTCTTTTCCAACCTATCTCTCCAGCTATGCCTGCTACTCCATATGCACCATACTCACCTGCACGCTCTGACTACAACCCAGATGAAGATCAGGACGCAGATGTGGGTTTTGGATATCCACAAAACCCATATGCAGTCCCCAATTCACAGCCATGGGGAGGGGGGTGAGCCAGACACTGAGGGGGCTCTACCCATTACAGACCCAACTGTATACCCATCTAAGCCATCACCCACAGAAGACACAGTGGCTTTTAACTCTTTAATAGATAGAGCAGCACTCTACCATAATATAGACATGCATTCAGATGCTATAGAAGAAGATTTTCTATTTGATACGCTGGCAACATCAGAAAAAAGTGTCAAAACACTCCCCATGTTAAAGGGCGTCCTAAAGCACGCAAATGACATATTTAAAGACACTGCTAGGGCACGTGTCATCAATAAAAATAGAGAAGAAGTATAGGGCTGCACCAGTAGACCCTACTTACATCAGGGGACAACTGCCCTTAGACTCATTGGTGGTATCGAACGCACAAAAGCGAGCTAATTCACAAACTACTGGAGAGGCTCCTCCTCCTGACAAGGAGTCAAAGATTTTAGAAGCATCAGGCAAGAGAGTGGCAGCTCAAGCAGCAAACTCATGGAGAATAGCCAATACTCAGGCTTTGCTGGCTAGATATGACAGGGCGCACTATGACAGTTTAGAAGGACTTCTCCAACACTTACCTGAGCCTTTCAAAGAGCAGTCGGATGAACTTATACAGGAGGGAAAGCTCATCACCAATGCCTCCATTAAGTGTGCTCTAGACGCGGCAGATACAGCTGCCAGACCTATCAACACAAGCGTACTGCTTAGGAGGCACGCATGGCTTCGCATATCTGGATTTAAGAGTGAAGTACAGGCCACAATTCTTAACCAGCTTATAAATCCAGATTTTTTGTTTGGTCCAGCAATTGACTCAATTCTGGACAAAATGAAAAAGGACACGGAGATTGCAAAGTCCATGGGAGCTCTTCAGTCCCAACAACACAGAGGCTCCTTTCGTCGCTCCAACTATAGAGGAGGAGCGCGAGGTAACACATCGCAGCAATCCTCCACTTACAAAAGTAATACGCAATCCACATACAATAAGAACACAAACAGGGGTGGATACAGAGGAAATAATAACAAGGGCAGAGGTCGTGGAGGCAATGCCAATAGATCCTCCACTAACACCAACCAGTGACTTCTTGGCACTACCCCCAGACCATATAACACCGGTCGGGGGAAGACTACAACAGTTCCTGCCAGTCTGGTTAAACATCACTACAGACAAGTGGGTCAGGCAAATTATCCAACATGGCTAATCCCCTAGAAATCACATCAACACCACCCAACATACCACCCGAACACCGTCCAATGTCAAAGGAACATATAACATAACTGCAGCAAGAGGTCATCAGTATGCTGCAAAAGGGGGCCATAGAACCAGTCCCACTCGAACATCAAGGAACAGTAGTATACTCACTATACTTCCTCATTCCAAAAAAGGACGGTTCTCTCAGACCAATATTGGACCTCAGGCCCCTCAACCTGTACATTTTATCAGAGCATTTTCACATGCTCACTCTGCAACGAGTCTTACCACTGCTGCGCCAGGGAGACTTCCTAGCAACTCTAGACCTCAAAGACCCATACTTTCATATACCAATACACCCTGCTCACAGAAAGTATCTGAGGTTTACTATTCAAGGACAGCACTACCAGTTCAAAGTCCTACAATTCGGAGTAACAACAGCTCCACGGGTGTTCACCAAATGCCTAGCAACAGTGGCGGCACATCTCAGGAGACAACACATTCATGTGTACCCATATCTGGACGATTGGCTAATACACGTGCCATCGGCCCAGCAATGTGCCAGCCACATGTCAAAGACCATTCATCTCCTGCACAGTCTAGGCTTCTCGCTAAACTACCCAAAGCCACACCTACAACCCTCCCACGTCCAACAGTACCTGGGAGCAACAATAGATACACTAGCAGCAAAGGCATACCCAAACGCAGCACGGATCAACGGAATGCAAATGTTAATCCAAAGGTTCAAACCCCAACACTCATTGCCAGCTCTAGTGTTTATGCAACTAATAGGCATGATGGCCTCATGCATATTCATAGTCCCTCATGCCAGACTACACATGCGTCTGCTACAGGAGTGCCTAGCACGGCAGTGGAACCAGGCTCAGGGACAATTAAAAGACCTAGTGTTGGTGACCAGTCGGGCATACAGCTCTCTGCATTGGTGGAATCCACAAAACCTTTACAAAGGACGACTGTTCCCGGAGCCTATCTCACAAATCGTAATGACGCGGACGCATCCCTGCTAGGATGGGGAGCCCATGTCCTGCATTACACAGTCCAGGGTCTATGGACAATACAACAAAAGAAGATGCACATCAATCTACTAGAGCTGATGGCTATCTTTCGAGCACTAAAGGCGTTCAAAAAACACTTATGCAACAAGACTGTGTTGATCCGGACGGACAACATGACAGCGATGTATTACATTCAGAAACAGGGAGGAACACATTCCCCACAGCTATCGCATCTAGCTCAAAGTGTGTGGAAATGGGCCATTCAAAGGAACATGTTCCTCATGGCGGAACACCTCCCAGGCAAAGACAATCAAATAGCTGACCTGCTCAGCAGGCACAGTCAACAGATGCACGAATGGGAGATTCACCCCAATGTGCTCCAACCATTCTTCCGGAAGTGGGGACACCCGGAGATAGATCTATTTGCCACAAGCGAAAACGCAAAATGCCAGTACTTTGCCGCCAGGTTCCCACATCCGCAGTCGCAGGGCAATGCGATATGGATGAACTGGTCAGGCAGATTTGTGTACGCTTTTCCCCCAGCTCCACTAATACCGCAAGTGGCACGCAAAATGTGCCAACATTTGCTAATGCTAATCCTATTTACTCCCACATGGGTAAGGCAACCATGGTACACAACGTTCCTAGAACTGTCAGTGGTGCCTCATCAAAGACTGAGACTCACACCCAGTCTTCTAACTCAGAGCCATGGAGAAATCCAACACCCAGATCCACAACAGATGAACCTGGCAATCTGGCTCCTGAAATCCTAGAGTTTGGATACCTAAACTTGCCTCCAGACTGCATGAATATTATCAAAAAGGCAAGAAAACTCACTACAAGGGCATGTTATGCAGCAAAGTGGAAATGTTTAATCATTTACTGCAGAAACAATGACATAAACCCATTAGATGCTTCTACACAAAACATCATTTGCTATCTCTTGCACCTACAACGCTGCAATTTAGCCTACTTATCCATCAGGATACATTTAGCGGCACTAGCAGCTTATCTCCAAAACAGGCAACACCTTTCACTGTTTAGAGTGCCAGCAATTAAAGCATTTATGGAAGGACTTAAACGAGTAATTCCTCCAACGCACCCACCTTCACCAGTCTGGAATCTAAACATCGTTTTAACCAGACTTATGGGACCACCTTTTGAGCCACTACACTCATGCGAAATACAGTTTCTTACTTGGAAGGTGGCTTTCCTTATTGCCATTACTTCACTTAGAAGAGCTAGTGAGCTGCAAGCCCTAACTATTCAAGAACCATACATTCAAGTACATGCAAATAGAGTAGTTCTCAAAACAAACCCTAAATTCATGCCAAAAGTGGTATCCCATTTTCATATAAATCAGACAATAGAACTGCCAGTGTTCTTTCAAAATCCACAAACAGTAGCAGAAAGGGCCTTGCATACGCTAGATGTCAAGAGAGCTCTGCTATACTATATAGATAGAACTAAGGCATTTCGAAAAACAAAACAGTTGTTTGTTGCTTTCTCACCGCAACACAAGGGTAACCCTATTTCAAAATCAGGTATAGCCAGATGGATCTTTAAGTGCATTCAGATATGTTATTTAAAAGCCAAACGCTCATTAACAGTTCCCCCTAGGGCGCATTCTACACGCAAACTAGGGGCATCCATGGCTTTCCTAGGAAATATTCCTTTACACGAAATGTGTAGAGCAGCCACATGGTCAACCATACATACATTTACCAAACACTATTGTGTAGATGTACATTCCAAACAGCAAGCTGCTGTAGGACAGGCTGTTCTCAAGACTCATTTTCAGACAGCTGCAGCTGGCACAGGCAACCACCGCTAGGGGAGATACTGCTATACATTCTATGCACAGATATGAATTCAGCAGCCCACATGCCTCGAACGGAATATGCTACTTACCAGTATGCATCTGTTCTTGGCATGTAGGGTTGCTGACATTCATATCGCCCACCCGCCTCCCCGGTGCCTGTCGCAGCTGTAGCATTCACTCTTTGCATGGACATCTCTTACTGTACTATACTCCATCTCTGCCACAATGGCGAAAAACAATCTGGGGATGGAGAGGATGCTCATGCGCACTGTAGTCTAAGGGAGGAGCCACCTATCTCGTGATACTACGAAGACTCTTCCAGGACAGCAATGTGCAATCATCTGGACCCAACACTAGGCGGCGATCTATGCACAGATATGAATGTCAGCAGCCCTACATGCCAAGAACAGATGCATACTGGTAAGTAGCATATTCCTATTGATATTTTATCTATGCAATAAATATTTCATCATCAACAGCAAGGACATGTTGTCCTGGTAGATGGAATGGTTGCATACATGGACAGTACGCTCAGGGCAGTTATCTTTTGCTGGCTGCCCACCCCCTACCGTCACAGCTACATGGTGACCCAACAAGAAGGCTTGTAGCAAGGAGGCCCAACCAGACCAAGGAGGATTCCAAATACCTTGGCGTGGACAAGAGGGAGGGGCGTCTCAAAGTCATTGGTGCAGTGTGAGGCCAGGAGGAGGCACACCAGGAGCTGTCGGTGCAGGAACAGGTAGGATTGCAGGGACTGGAGCCCTTCATGGTGCAAGTGCGGTATCTCGGTTTGGGCGTCCCCTTGCTGTGCAACACACGGACACAGACAGGTAGTCCATGACACTTCACAGCAAGGGAGTAGCCAGAAAAATAAAATACCCCCCTGTAACCCATATATAGCAATAAATGTGCTAGTAAAGTGATCAGTCCGAACCCTTCGTATGAAGCAGGGCCGGACTGGCCATAGCCGGTACCGGGCATTTCCAATCTGGGCCGCTTTTGTTACAGGGGCCGCTATAGCTGCAATATCGCCCCCTGTAACAAAAGCGTCCAAAACCGGCCCTGGCAAACCGCACAGCTGCACACCCAAGCCCCCGGGGGGCCATCCAACTACTTTACCAGGGACGGTTTTGATTCCCAGTCCGGCCCTGGTATGAAATGTTATGCAAATTGTACCCCTGGGGAACATCTGCAGAAAACAATGCAAAATGACAAATTTTATTTCATGATTTTAAAGGAATTTGGCCCAAAACTACACATTTACCTGTAGTCGCCTATTTCTCTTATTCATCACTGCTATATTCTTTCTTTTTTATGCTTTTTTCTTTTTCTTCTTTCCATCATTTTTCTTTGTTCCATGTGTATTTCATAATTTTTTCATTCTTTCTTTCCTTCTGTCTGTTCTTTTCTCATTCCATCAGTCCCTTTTTCTAACTTTCTATCCTTCTTTATTCTTGTGTTGCTCCTGGCATTCTTTCACACATTCTTTGCATCTTTCCTTTTTATATTCCTTCCATTCTTTAATTCTTTCTCTTCTTTCCTTCAATCGCACATCCTTTCATCTCACATATCTACTTTATATTTTGCTGCTTTCCTTCTTTCCTTCCTTTCATTTTTTATTGTTATACCTTTGATCTTTCATTTTCTTCTTTCCACTCTTCATTCTTTCTTTTCTTCCTTCCTTATTTTGTTTTACACCTTTTTTCTTTTTTCCTTATTCCTTTTCTGTGTTCATCTGTACTCTCGTTCCTTCATGCATCCTTATTCCTTCCTTCATTATTTGCCTTTTCCTTGCTTTCCTTTACGGCACCACACTCCATTGGCCTCTGACTTTTTTCTTAATAGTTTGTCTTTTCTTTGTCTCCGGTTTAGGCTGCCTTTTAAAAGGTTTTCCTGTGCCGCCCACCCCACAGCTGTGTTATTATGGTTTATTCTTGTGGAGCTTAATAGTTTTAACTTGGGACTTGCGATGACCTGTGAGCCAAAGATAAATGTTAGGAAGGGCCATAAAACAATTTAATCTGCCTCAGTAGCACCCCCATTTAAGCTGGTGGAGCGAGCGGTTCAATGCGCCCATGCTTCACATAGTTATTCATACTCAGCAGGTCCTGGTATGGACCTTGCCACCATGGCTGGAGCGCTGACTGCTGGTGGAGGATTTTGATATGGATGCAGTCTCCAGGCTGTAGATCCTGGCAGCCCCCCATTGACCCCGTCGGCACCTTGGACCCAAGAATGGAAGCTTTTGATAGAGTGAATCAGTTGTTTAAAGATGAGACTTGCGAATACTGCCCTCAGGTATAAATCAATCAGCGCTGGAGGCACTGGAGAGGGAGCAGGGATTGTCATAGGTCGACCATTCTCATTTCATAGGGACCAGCGTTAGTCCTTTGATTAGAGTGGACTATAACTTACCATTGTGGAAGAGGATGTGGCCTAACGGCTAGGGCGGTCCACCTCGAATCTGGGGAACTGGGTTCGAGTCTCAGCAATGACTCTGAACATCCTGTGATTCTGGGCAAATCACTTAATCTCCCCGTGATTACCAAAAAAATTAATGTGTCCTCATGTAATGCAACTGGTGAGATATTCAAGCTAAACTTAGGAGTAACACTCTAAACAGTTACTCATCCTTGGTGCTCTCGCCACTGTTCAGAGCACACTCTTGTAACTCAGCAAGATCCCTGAGGGTGGGCCTGAGGGTGTTGGTGAGTTGAGACACATATAGATTAACTTCTGGATTGGGGTACAGAACTTTATTTTCAGCAGCTCGAACTGGAAAATTGTTTTAGTGGATTTAATGTATTTGTAAACAGCATCTTTAGCAACAGCAACCTTGTTAGGCCACCGGAGAGTATCAAGCAACCCTTTTATATAAAACCAATCCTGGATTTGGGCTCTTGTGGGGGTGCGGAATCCTTTCTGCACCCAGAGAAGGGCAAAATGATGAGCAACTCTAAACACTCACTTTGAAATAGTGAAAATGGTTACAGTTTTCTGTGCAGCTAGGTGACAAGCACAGGTGAGGGGTATTAGTTCAGCTAATTCAGCAATGTATATATGATGTAAACATTGACTTTCAACAATTTCATAGATTGTAAAAACAGTATTACCAGCAACTAAAGCGCCTTTATCATGCCTGAGGCAGGAACGATAAACGTAATATACAAAACCACAGTTTGCCGGGGATGCGTCCGTGAGATCAGAGTGAGGTGTGGGTTGGGGCAGTGGTCATGAAGCAGTCTGGCAGCTCCCCGTCAAGTGCTGTAGAGAACAATAAGGCTGGATTAAACACTGTAGATTGTAGCGGACAATACCAATATTCATATCTACAAAACCTGAACATGAACAAGTAATGTGTCTTTATGATCCACAGTAAGGTATCAACCACATGAGGTGCAGCATCAGTGAGGGGTGGCTCGGGTACAATGTTGTCAGTTAAGTCAACCAGTCAGATGGCGGCTGCCACAGCGTGGAAGCATGGATGTGGCTGGCTGCCTCCGCACACTTTCTCAGGTGCCTACCTCCATTGACGGCTTCCCAGGGAGGGCGAACCCCCCCTGCTAAGCGGGCCAGTGGGCCCTCGTCTGCCCCCACGGGCCTCGGTCTTCCAATCCAGGAAGAGGGCGCTCTGCCCCAAGTCAGGGGCTGGTGTTCCCCGGCTCCCCCACGCTTCGGCGTCCGACTACGACCTCAGATCAGGCGACCCGCTGAATTTAAGCATACTACTAAGCAGAGTAAAATAAACTAACCAGGATTCCCCCAGTAATGGCAAGTCGGAAGAGCCCAGCAGCGAATCCCTGCCCAGCGGTGGGTGCAGGGAAATGTGGCATACAGAAGACAGACTCCCTTGCATTTTCTCATCGTGGCTCACTCCGCGGACGGTGTTAGGCAGGAGGCAGCCCCCGGTACAGCAGGATCGGGCCTTCTCAGGTTGCGTGTGAATGCAGCCCAGAGCAGGTGGTAAACTCCATCTAAAGCAAAATACGGGTGCGAGACCAATAGACAACCAGTAACTCTGAGGGAAAGTTGAAAAGAACTTTGAAGAGAGAGTTTAAGAGGGTGTGAAACCATCGAGAGATAAATGGGTGGGGTCCGTCCAGAGGATTCAACACAGCTGAAAGGTCAGTCGCCCGGGAGGGTGGATCCCCTCCGCGGGACCGTCACCTGGGCACACCCGGCCGCCGCAGGGTGCATTTCATTCATTGCGGTATGCCCCGAACGGCTCTGGGTCGGCTGGGAAGGCTTCGAGTTGGCAGGTGGACCCCTGACAGTAGTTTCGCCATGTCCACAGAGCCGTGGGAGATTCAACCATGTCCACGCTGTTTCCCGGCCTCTCCTTGTGGCACGCCAGGGCGTGGAAGGGGGATGGGGCCCCCTTCTCCCAGCATGACTGTTGACTGGGGTGGACTGTCAACATGAGCCCCCTCGCGGCCATCGCACGCCAACACAACCTCAGCATAATCTCCTACGCCGACGACACCCAGCTGATCCTCTCCCTGACCAACGACCCCGCCACCGCCAGAGCCAGCCTACACGAGGGGATGAGAGAGGTAGCCGAGTGGATGACGACCAGCCGCCTGAAACTGAACTCGGACAAGACGGAGGTCCTCATCCTGGGCTCCTCACCCTCCGCCTGGGACGACTCCTGGTGGCCTCCCGCCCTGGGCACCGCACCCAAACCGACAGACCATGCACGCAACCTGGGCTTCATCCTGGACTCCTCCCTCTCCATGACCAGGCAAGTCAACAACGTCTCCTCGGCGTGCTTCAACATCCTACGCATGCTACGGAAGATCTTCTGGTGGATCCCCACCGAGACCAGGAAGACCGTCACCCAGGCCCTCGTCACTAGCCGACTGGACTACGGCAACGCCCTCTACGCCGGTACCACCGCCAAGCTCCAGAAGAGACTCCAGCGGATCCAGAACGCCTCAGCCAGACTCGTCCTCGACATCCCACGACACAGCCACATCTCCGGACATCTGAGAGACCTCCACTGGCTCCCCGTCAACAAAAGAATCACCTTCCGCCTCCTCACCCACGCACACAAAGCCCTACACGACCAAGGCCCGAGCTACCTCAACAGCCGGATCAACTTCTACGCTCCCAAACGCCACCTCCGGTCAGCCAACCACGCCCTCGCCGCCGTCCCCCGCATCCGAAGAGCAACTACAGGAGGAAGGTCCTTCTCCTACCTGGCCGCCAAGACCTGGAACTCCCTCCCGACCGACCTGCACCTGACCCAAGACCACCTCTCCTTCAGGAAGAAGCTGAAGACCTGGCTGTTCGAGCAGTAGCGGCACCCCCCCTCCCCCAAGCGCCTTGAGACCCTACGGGTATGTAGCGCGCTCTATAAGTGTCATTGATTGATTGATTGATTGACTGTGCTTCGTGTGTCCCGACCGCATCGCACCTCCGGGCGAGGAGGCCCACGCCAGGTGCAGCAGGAGCGTGCATGATAGGACCTGAAAGATGGTGAACTATGCATGGGCAGGGCAAAGCCAGAGGAAGCTCTAGTGGAGGTCCTGATGTGCAAACTGGTCGTCCAACCTGGATATAAGGGCATAAGACTAATCGAACCATCTAGTAGCTGGTTCCTTCCATTGTTTCCCTCAGGATAGCTGATGCTCATAGCCCTCAGTGTTATCTGGTAAAGCAAATGATTAGAGGTCTTGGAGCTGAAACGATCTCAACCTATTCTCTAACTTTATATGGGTAAGAAGCCCAGCTCGCTGGCGCAGAGCCGGGCAATGAATAAGAGTAACTAGTGGGTCACTTATGGTAAGCAGACCTGGTGCTGCAGGATGAACCGAACGCCGGCTTAAGGAGCTCAATGCCGACGCTCATCAGACCCCAGAAAAGGTGTTAGTTGATATAGACAGAAGGACGGTGGCCATGGAAGTTGGAATCCGCTAAGGAGTGTGTAACAACTCAACTGCCGTATCAACTAGCCCTGAAAATGGATGGCACTAGAGTGTCGAGCCCATACTTGGGCATCGCTGAGAGCTGCATGGTCTAAGCCGTGACAAGTGGGAGGGTTGCTGAGTTGTGCATGGAAGCCTGGGGCAAGGGCACAGGTGGAGCCACCGTAGGTGCAGATTTTGGTGGTAGTAGCAAATATTCAAATGAGAACTTTGAAGGCCAAAGTCGAGACGGGTTCCATGTGAGCAGCAGTCGAATATGGGTCAGTCTGTCCTAAGAGATGGGCGAGCACCGTTCGGAAGGGATGGGAGATGGCCTCTGTTGCCATTGGCCAATTGAAAGGGTGTCGGGTTCAGTTCTCTGAACCAGAGTGGCTGGAGACGTGCGCCCTCGCGGCATCCAGTGCTGTAACGCAAATGCAAACGATCCCGGAGAAGCCGGCTGAAGCCCTGGGGAGAGTTCTCTTTTCTTTATGAAGGACAGGGCACCCTAGAATGGCTTCACCCCAAGAGAGGGGCTCGAGCCTTGGGAAGCGTCTTGGTTCGGGTAGCGTCTTGCGAGCTCTCGCTGATCCTTGAAAATCCAGAGGAGATGGTAAAAATCTCGCACTTGGCCATACCCATATCCACAGCAGGTCTCCAAAGGGAACAGCCTCTGGCCTGTTGGAACAATGTAGGTAAGGGAAGTTGGCAAGTCAGATCTGTAACTTCGGGATAAGGATTAGCTCTAAGGCTGGGTCGGTCCGGCTGGGTGCATGTCGGCTAGACGAGGTACCACCCTCCGGGGCAGCACCGACTCTGGACGCGAGCTGGACCCTTTATGTGGATCGCCCCAGCTGCGGTGGTATCCTCTCCCCGTGCCCCCACCCCAGGGCGGCGGGGCTGGCATTCTGCCTCAGCCGCCGCCTACGAGCTGACTTATAACTAGTGTGGACCAGGGGAATCCAAAAGTTTAATTAAAACAAAGAATTGCAAAGGCCTGAGGCGGGCGTTGATACAATGTGATTTCTCCCTAGTGCTCTGAATGTCAAAGTGAAGTGGGGGTAAACAGCAGGAGTACCTATGACTCCCTTAACCTTTTCTCAGTCATAGTGGCCTTTACCTCTTAGTGGTCTAGCTGGTAGCTGCCTCTATAGCCCTAGACTATGCGTAGAGAAGTCTATAGAGACAGGCCAAACAAGGTTCTATCATGGCGGTGAGGATGATGGTGAGAAATAGCAAAGCAAACAAACACAGTTCCAGATGGGTTGTTCCTGACGATTAAAAACCCCGCTAAGATTTTAAAAGGAGGTGCTGTCTTTTCTAGAAATTATTAACCTTTTTAACAATTGTGCCAATCCAGCACCGGCTTCAAACAATGCAACTACCAACAACAATTCAGATCAGGATATAGCACTCTGTTCACTCTCCGCAACAACAAAAGAAGAAATAACAGTTGACCTCAGTACAACTATCGAATTTATGGCCTCCTCAGCCAATAGTGACACTATGGCATCCAATTTTGAAAATCTGCCTGATGTTTACAAGGTCTGATCTGAATAATAAGAAACGTGAGTACACCAAAAAGGTCACATTCTGGAAATACCCAAATGACAAATATAAATATGATCTATGTGGAGACATACTGGGAACATAGAAGGAACTGAGAAAGCATGTCTCCAACAAACATAAAACATTCTATCTGAAAACGTATTGTTCAAAATTCTATAAGGAAGCCGAATATCACAATATAACAGGTGTATTTGTAAAGCGCACGATTACCCGAAGGTGTCCTGGCACTGAATAAAAGATGTTTATCGTTACCCAACTCAATGGTACAATATGGCATGCCAATATGCAAAATGCACAGGAAGAACACAAAAAGGAGAGCTGCATTTTCTGAACAGCTTCTATGACCTCAGATTCGGAACAAAAATTGGAGTTTCACAACATACTCGGCATGCACATCAAAGTGTTGCAAAAAGAGGCTAGCCTAGCAGCTCCAGCAAGCAGCAAACCATCGAAACTATGGTCACAGGAAGACCTACTGCTATTAACAGAATTAGAAAGTTGATGAAAACAAAGAAATAATAATGCGCTGATGGTTTTGACAATAAAAACAGAAAACAAATTGCAGAAAAAAGAAGAGATAGGAGAGGTGTGTTGCAAGCATCCCATTACACTGAAAGTGACACTTGCGATGAACTGAAGTTTCAGTGGAAGCAACAACAGAAAGTTGCAGAGACTTTATCAATTGAGAACATGCACAAAATTTCAAAAACTTTGATGAACTGAATGATAGAATTTCTGAAGTTGATAAATAGTCTAAAAACGTAAAGCATCACGATGCTGCTATGGACCTGATGGATGAAATTGTGGCTTATATTTTAGAGAACACCAGCGACAGAAGTCCTATGCCAGCAAATCGAAATGAACCAATTGGTGAACTCAATAATGAGCCTATGAACTCTGCTACAGATGAGCATCAAAATGCCTCAGCTCAAAATAACGTATTAACCTGTTTACCTGGCCGTTATTTCGGCGCAGTGCAGGCGTTCTAAGGAGTGGGCGGGGCAGCGTCGGCCGTTGGCCGTTCGCAGCACCAGCCAGGTAGTGCTCGCGATGGCCAACGGCCGAAGGGAGCACGGAAGGGGATAAAGAAAGATTTGAAAAATGGAAGGCTCAATCAAATGCATAAGAAAAAGTATGCTAAAACAAAGGGCAGCTACAAGGATTACCAGGCAATGTTTAAAAAAGACAAAAAGAACATTTCCAGGATAATCACTGATGGTGCAGAAGACGCCACTTGCCAAGTCAGTGCTGATGATATCTTTCAATACTATAAAGATATCATAGAAAAAGAAAATAAGAATAATCCAAAATTCATCCCTATTGACAGGATACCAGAAGAATGGGGTATTGAAAGGATTTGCAAAGAAAGTACACTGCTTGGAATAGCCAAAGCCTTCGATAACTCAAACTTGCGTTATCGGAGCTCGTGAGCGCCGTGAGGGAAACGGCACGAGCGCGCCAGAGACTGTCACCTTGCCGGGCATTCAGCAAGCGCCGTGAGGGAAACGGCAGTAGTCCTTACCAGCAGACTCTATTACCCAGCGGCCACAGGGAGGGCGCCGGCCGTGACGCTGACCACGCGCCCGGAGGCGCAATAAGAACAGTGAGCGCCGAGCGCTCTGGGGGTCGCGTTATCGGAGCTCGTGAACGCCGTGAGGGAAAAGGCACGAGCGCGCCAGAGACTGTCACCTTGCCGGGCATTCAGCAAGCGCCGTGAGGGAAACGGCAGTAGTCCTTACCAGCAGACTCTATTACCCAGCGGCCACAGGGAGGGCGCCGGCCATGACGCTGACCACACGCCCGGAGGCGCAATAAGAACAGTGAGCACCTCCCGCCCCACGGGACGCACGCGGGACGCGCCGGGCTAAGCCTGGGCAAAGGGCGGGCCCTCTGTGGCCCTCAGAGGCCTGAGGAGATTGGACTGGGCCAGTGACCCTATATCATTTTATCTGGGCCTACATTGTATATGACTCACGTGAGACTTTATTTCCTATTGTTTTATTCATTTCTTTCAATTCATGAGTAAGTAGTGGTTCTATCTGCGTTCAATATCCTACACTATAGTTATCTAGGATGTCTAAATCAAAAAGCGATAAACCAGCACAAGGTCCTGGCACCATTGATAACTACTTGGTGAAGAAAGTTAGCCAAATAAACAATGAAAGACGTGCCTCTCTAGGAAAGGGCACTGTGGTAGTGGAGTTGCCTGAATTGCCTGATTTGTCTCCCACCAGGATGACTGCAGATGCAGGAGCTAATACAAGCTGTGTCACCATAGTAGAACCACTGACCCCCATTACAGTTAGGGTGGAGGTTCACCCAGAGTTTCACCAAGATCAACATGCCCTGCTAAGTGAGGAAATAGGTGATATTAGTGAAGCTCCGCCTGTTATTAGGCCGATGCGAACTTGTAGGATAGCACATCTAAAACGGGGGGGGGGAAACATAACGCTAATACTAAAAATAAGAACGGGAAAGAAGCACATAGCCCTGCCATAAATCCCTTTGTGTTTACAGGAAATAATGCCAATGGCCCTAATCTGAATTCTGATCAGTTTGCTTCTCTCATTAAAAACCTAGAAGCAAAACTCACAATGAAGATAGAGGAGCTAATTAAACCACTAACCAGCCAGATTGAGACCCTGGTCACGGAAGTGGCTAGGCTGGCCGGCCTGATATCTACACATTTGACTGTACCAACTAATGGCAGCGTGAAGGTGGGTGGAAAAGGGTGGGATGTGGTGAAAGCTAAAGACCACCAGAATACCGGGAGCATTGCTGCAGTAGCCACCACTGGGAAGGAGGCATTAAGTACATCAGCCGCCCCAGTGGCAACTGCTCTGCTGACTCAACCCATCATAGCCCCACGAAGTGGTCCACCCGCTAGACCACCCAGGTATAATCGTTTTTTGAATTTACCACCTGACTGTGCCCCGTTCGTAGCAGTTCTGACCAATGTTCCACCTTGTGGGACCCATCCCGCCTCACCATATGATGAATCTCATGCATCACTAAAAAATAAGACAGTAGCATGGCTTAATAAAAATTGTCGTTTTCCCACCTCTTATTCAGAACAGATAATGGCAGTAAGAAGGGTGAATTGGGTAGGACCATCCAAAAAGATGGGAAGTGGTGACTGTATTGTGGTCAATTTTAAACATCCTCAGCATGTGGCAACTGTTCTCTTGAGAGCTTCCTCACTAGTTTATAACAAGAACAGCATCTGTGTGCGCCCACTAGGCTACTTTTATGCACATTTATGCAAACTCACACCCCAACAAAGGTTAACCAGGCGGGTGTTTGAACCACAGATGCCAGCTATGGATGCACATTTCATATATAACATCACTAATTCCTGTGGCTCTGGTAGTGTGAATGAAAATTATAACAGGATTAATAGTGTTGGATGCTACCAGCATGGGTCTAATATTAACACACAGAACAGGTATGAAGTCCTGTCTGGTTTGGAGATGTGTGATTGACGGGAGGTACCTGCGGCTCAGGGCACTGGGACTTCAGGTGAACCTATACACACAGAGAACCCACAGATTATAGCATCTGGATGTTATGTTGTTTCATGGAATATTGCAGGCCTGGCTGCCAAATTGACTGATGAAAATTGGGTTCACTGCATAAAGCAATTTAAAATCATCTGCTTACAAGAAACTTGGTTGGTGGGGTGTGATCTTCATCTGGAAGGGTACAAGGCCTTCTATGTGCCAGCAACACCATCAATAAGGGGCAGGCCGAAGGGGGGACTTGTAATTTTTGTTTCCATTTTATTATCATGTAAGATGTGTAGAATTGATTCACAGCACACAGGAGTGATGGGCCTAGTTTTATATGGAGAAAAATGTCGGGTTGGCTTAGTGAATTTTTACAATGCCATTTATGATAGTGCAGGCTCTAATCAAATTTCTGTTTTAAATTCTTTTGTTTCAACTTATTTGGAAGTTCTTGGTCATAATGTTATGATCATGGGAGATTTTAATGTGCACCCTTGTGGCGACCCACTGAATAAATGCCTAACAGAGCTTCACTGTGAACGTATGGGAGGTCTACACATGGAACATACTGTGGAGGGTGAACTATGCAATGACCTGCTGAACAACTTTGACCTCTCATTGGCTATGTCACTTAGGGACCCGTTAAAATGCTTTGATATTCCTACTTTTAAAGGGTACGGTAGGGGCACCTTCATAGATCATATGTTAGTTTCTTTAACGATGCAGACTTTCCTAGACTCGTTTAGTATTGTTCTAAGTGAGTTCAGTGACCATAATCCTCTAATAATCTGTTTAAAAGGATCCTGGGTCGATGGTCACCCCGGATATTCTCTATAAAAATATTACTGAAAGTTGCGCAGAGGATAGCAACAATTGTACTCTTGAGGGGGGAGATCCTAGGCAGGTCCTAGTCGCTTATCAAAATCTATCGGAGAAGGTGTCAAATTTACTGTCAGTCCCCAATAAGAATGTGGGGAAAGTGGGTCCTAGATGGTTTAGCCATGATTGTACTAAAGCTGCACGCAAACTTAGGTCTGCCCTGTCAACCACCCCGAGGATTCGGGAGGAGGTAAAATTGTGCAGCAAGGAATTCAAGGCTGTCATTGCATTGCGTAAGGAGTCTCTGAGAAGAGAGGCCCGGGATGAATTACTTGATTCCTCCACCTTAAATTGTAGTTCCAAATTCTGGGCTCTAGTTAAAAAACCGTTCCTGGCAGAAGAACCGGGTGATGGACTAGACTGTTGTATAACCAAGGAGGAATGGGAACTTCATTTTAAAAGACTGTATTATTCAGCTGACCCGGTTATAGTTGACGACGTTCCCTATGTTAGGGGCGGTAATATCAATTTTGATAAACGCGAGGTACTGGACGCCATAGAGGGTCTTACGGCAAAGAAAGCCCCTGGACCTGACGGAATACCACCAGATCTCTATAAATCAGATCCAGGCTTTTGGGCACCCATCCTGGTAGCTGTATTTAATGCCGCTGCTTTACTGGGTTGTCCTGTGTCCTGGGGAGTGTCAACAATTGTCCCTGTCTTCAAGAAAGGAGACAAGGGCAGTCCTCTTTGCTATCGCCCAATATCATTAATAGACTCTATGGTCAAGATCATAGGGAGAATTTTACTGCAGCGTTTAACAAATTGGACAGCTGATAATAACATTCTGTCCAATTCACAATATGGTTTCTGCGAAGGTCGCTCCACTATAACGCAGTGTCTCAACCGGTTTCTCATATTGAGTAAATATACTGTTGTACAGAAGGGAGCTGTCCACCTTGCCTTCATGGATCTGTCATCGGCCTTCGACTGTGTCAACAGGGGAAGGCTGTGGCAGACCATGAGGGAGAAAGGTGTAGACAGAGGGGTTGTGGATTTTCTGGCGGATCTGCACAGTGATACCAGAGCTAACGTCAGGTTCTCAACCAGTAGGGAAACTACAGGTAATTTTAATATTAAAAAGGGTGTGCGGCAGGGTTGTATCCTGGCCCCGTTTCTTTTTAATTTTTACATTAAAGACTTAGATGCTGCACTACAGGAGGTAAAATCAGACTGTCATAGAGTAGGCAGGCGGGGTATTCCTGTACTTTTATACGCAGATGATGCGGTTTTAATTTCGAGAACGGAAAAGGGTCTCCAGGCACTTCTGAATGCTTTTAACAATTTTATGACTAATAGGGACCTTTTGGTCAACAATTCCAAATCCTATATAATGCATGTTGGCCGTCAATCAAAAAAGAACTTTATTTTTAAACTAGATGATGTCCTGATTCCCATCACTCATACATTCTCATACCTTGGTGTTTTATTTGACTCAAAGCTCAGCTGGGCCCCACATGTGACAAAAAAGAAAGGGGAAATGACCAGGGTAAATGCCTCTATCTTTAATTTTGCCACTAAACTAGGAAAAAAGCCAAATACTGCCATGATCAAACTGTATAATGCTAAATCGATAGCTACTGCAGTTTATGGCAGTGAGATATGGGGCTATGTAAGTGGGGAACAGCTACAGATTACTGAAAATAATTTTTTTAAGTGTTTGCTCTGTGTCCCAGCCAGTACATCAAACCTGGTGGTACATGAAGAGCTGGGCAGTCAGTACCTATCCGATATTGTTGGGTTAAGACCACTGACATGTTGGGTAAAATTATGGCTAAATGAAGACATTACGTTAACCCACTTGATAGTGAAAGACCTTGTATCTCAGGAATATTCAAAGCGTGTGCCCTGGTTAAAATATCTGAGGTCTCATTTTCTGAAGCTTGGATTTCTGAACTTATTTGAAAACCTGAGTGAGATATTAAAGGGTGATGTGCCAGCAATTAAGCGGGCTTTTTATATGGATAGAATGGCCCAAAGAGAAGAGGTTGAGCTTATGAAACCTAACGTTAGGAAATATGTCATGTTAAAATCTTGTGATACTATGGAACCTTACCTAACATGCTCCTTTACTTCTCATGAAAAATTCTTGCTGACAAGGTTCAGGTTTAATATATTTCATCATCTTTTAATTAGACCTAAGTCGGACATTTTTAATAAAATTGCAGCGCCCTGTGGCTGCGACGGGAAGTCTCCACAGGATATGCTGCATTTTATATTTTTATGTAAGCTCTATGAATACCCCCGAAAACTCTATCTTGTCACTCTTTTAAAGAAATTAAATTTTAATCAAATAAGACCTGCACTTTTGTATCTACAGCTTTTGCACAGTGATAGTGTCCTTCAGGTGATAGAATTTCTAAAATTGACTGTTAAAATGAGAAAGTGCCTAGATGAGTGATTATATACCCCTGTAGGATGATGAATTTATCCATTATGTTGTAAATTCTGTATTATTCGCACTTTAGTCTTGATCTTGCCTACTTACTCATTAATGTGATTTGTATTATATGTCTTTTAGTAACTGTGAATTTAACTATGAATTGTTTCATGAATGTTTGTGCTTTTATGGATTGAAATATATCCGAAATAAAGTCTTATTGAATTGAATTGGATAACTCAAACTTAAAGCAATGAGGCCTGACAAGATTGGTCTGAATGATTTGAACAATGTCCATAACAAGCAACCAAGACTGCTGCCCAGAATTCTATTATCTTGGTTAACTATGAGAAGAGTCACAGAAAGAATCAAAAAGCACCAGTCGATATTAATCGCTAGGGCTGTTCTCATGCTAGGTCCTAGAACCCGTATCTCTCCCCATCTGATGGCCTTACACTGGCTACCTATCCGTAACAGAATTCATTTAAAAGCCTTAGTCCTGGCTTTCAAGGCTCTACATGGCATGGCGGCCCACTACATCAGAAAAAGAGTTCTACACTGTACACCAGGAAGAACTCTAAGATCATCTCACCATCATCTGATAGGTTCCCAAATTCTCCCTCTCCCGTTGCGGTGGCCTATCTTTTCAAGTACAGGTTGCTTGCGTCTGGAACCTTTTGCCAATGTCACTCAGACAGGCGTCTGACTTAATGGCTTTCAGAAGACAACTTAAAACCTGGATGTTCTAGCAACAACTCTAGATTCCTTTTTTCTTTCTGTTACAACTGTTATTAAGCTAGCCTAGGGTCTGACTCGCGCTGGGACACTCTTTTGAGTAGCCGTCCGCTCTACAAATACCTTATAACATAACATAACATCAATACCCAAAAATGTACTGATCAGCAAACATAACAAAATTAGTAACTGGAGACCAATTACAATCAGTACAGCATTCATGAAGCTATTCACAAAAATATTGACAAAGACTCACCTCATTCATCAATCTGAATACGAGACAAAAAAGCTTCATGGAGGTAAGAGGTTGTCTCTTCTTCAAAATATTATAAAAGGGGTATGAAACTCAAAGATCTACTACCAGTGGTGTTGATAGACATCTCCAAAGCCTCTGACTTTGTCAGCCATGGTCACATTCTACGGAGTCTTGAAAGGCATAGAGTTCCTTCATACATCAGAGATATAATAAAAGACTTGTGTACTGACTGAACAACGTTTTTCAAGGGCAAGAATAACAAATCTACACCAGAAATAAAAAAATGAAATCTGGAGTAAAGCACTGTTGTTTAACATTGCCATGAATCCTCTGATATGTCTCTGATATGGGATTTTCAGAAACACTGCAAGGTCTTCACATTCAGCTCAGATGGTCTCATTGAACAAACAGATCACCGCTCTAGCCTTTGCCGATGATATAGCAGTACTCAGCAACACCCGGGAAGGAAGGAGTACAAATCTGAAAATCATTAACAAATTCAGTAAAACAGCAGTTTCAAAACTAAATGTAAAAAAAACAAAAGTCACCAGAAAGAAAAAAAAATCCTGGTAATTAACTGCAAACCATGGCAATGTCAAAAATACTATTTTGAAAATATTCATCCAGGAGACAGTGAGAGATAACTCAGATTGAACTTTCACCCACACACCAGCCATACAAGTAATAAAAGAAATGAGATTCTCACTAATTGGGCTCAAAACCTGACAATTTACCACCTAAACCCACTCAAAAAAATGAAATATTGTGTCAAAATGCCCATTAAATTAGAAATGACAGGAACAGCAGCAAATACTTTTAATACACTGAATCAAACGATAAAGAAAAATGTTAAGCAATTCCTACACCTACCTGTTTACACATACAATGGTCTCCTGTATTCGAAAAGATCCTATGTGGGCCTCAGTGTACCGAAGCTATGTACTACAATAAACAATTTACTATACCTCAGAGAAGCTCTAGATCTATACATTGCTCATTCCTACATGTACGCAGGAGAATTATATATAACAACATTGATAACATCACAAAAACACACAAACTCAACATTCTAGACAGTAGATTCCTGAGTTATGATTTGAATTTGTTAGCAACATATGATTGGAGATAAGAGAAAGTTGAGAAATGGGCAAACCTCCCTAACCAAGGTGATGATATTAAATACTTAGCAAGTAATCCAGGTTCAAATTTCTGGATCAGCAAGCATAACAAAATGAAAGAATATCAATACATAGCTTCACTGATGTTAAGAGCAAATGTTTTGCATACCAGAGAAACCACACTTGGGGAAGAAATAAAACCTTTACTAAATGCAGATACTGTAAAGATGTTTGGGAAACAATTTCACACATTTCAGGTGCATGTCCCAAAATCAAGGACATAAGGATAAAAAGATGTAGCAAAATATTGGAATTACTCATTGATAGAGCAAAAAGGTATAGGTGGATGGCAAGTAGGGCCGCTGATGTCAAAAAGAACCAAGGTGAACTACGAAAACCAGCTGTAGTATTTACAAAAATGGTACTGCTGTAGTGATTGATGTGTCAATTCAATATGAAAACTTACAGAATTCCCTTGAATTAGCGTTTGAGAGTACATTTAAATATTATCAGGATCTATCACAGCAAATCAAGATCTTACCAATTGTAACACTGTTAAATTTCATGGCTTTATTGTTGGATGTCGGGGTATTTGGCCTCAATGTAATGATGTTGCTCTGGCTGATCTGGGTTTGCAAATGTCTTTCCCATTCAAGAAGAATATTTGCCGACTACTTTAATGGACACTCTTAAAATATGCCAAGTATTAATGGACAATTAAATGTCAAGCTAAATGCTGAGATGTACACTATCGTAAGGCACACATGTCTCTCTTATAAAACATATTGTTTTAAAATATGGGTTCTTTAATATTTAAATGTGGTTAAAACAGTGACGCTATAGTTGACAAGAGAATTAGTATAGATGTGGATTTTCTAGAATATTATAGATGTGCATTTTATAGATGTGTATTTTTTTATAGATGTGTGCATATAACAATTTAGATATAAATGTGTACATCCTGATTATTGAAATGTCTTGAATGAAGAATAGGTCTCAAATAATTGTATACACATAATCACTCCCACACAAGATTATTGTTGTCCTGCTAATCACACTTTAATTTCTCAGGACTGTTCGTAGACCATTTTATATTGCTGAAATAGTACTGGAGGGTGTACTATCTCTAGCCTATACGTGATCCCAGTTCCAGTGAGGACAGCGTTCAGTGTGGCTGTACTCCGGAACAAATGAATGTTGTATTGTTGGAAGCAAGTCCGATTTGATGCTGATGGGCAGCTATAATGACCCAGAATGAGCCACTGCGTGGAGGTACAGAAATAGCCAAATACCTTGTCATCTAATTAGTGACGCATGTGAATGGATGAACGAGATTCCCATTGTCCCTACCTACTATCTAGCAAAACCACAGCCAAGGGAATGAGCTTGGCAAAATCAGCGGGGAATGAAGTCCCATTGAACTTGACTCTAGTCTGGCACTATAAAGAGACATGAGAGGTGTAGGATAAGTGGGAGGCCCTCGGGCCGCTGGTGAAATACCACTATTTTCATTGTTTTTTCACTTAAATGGTGAGGGGGTGAGCCCCGTGGGGCTCTCGCTTCTGGCACCTGGCGTGACCCGCACCTGGCAACTGATAACTCAGGTGTCCACAGGCGAGCTCAGGGAGGACAGAAGCCTCCCGCGGAGCAGAAGGGCAAAAGCTCGCTTGATCTCGATTTTCAGTATGAAAACAGACTGTGAAAGCGGGGCCTCACG
Source organism: Lissotriton helveticus (assembly GCF_964261635.1). Lineage (NCBI taxonomy): Eukaryota > Metazoa > Chordata > Amphibia > Caudata > Salamandridae > Lissotriton > Lissotriton helveticus. The sequence continues at coordinate 47,905,874 of NC_136061.1, forward strand.
ATCCTTCTGACTTTTTGAATTTCAAGCAAGAGGTGTCAGGAAAGTTACCAAAGGGATAACTGGCTTGTGGCAGCCAAGCGTTCAGAGCGACATTGCTTTTTGATCCTTCGATGTCAGCTCTTCCTATCATTGTGAAGCAGAATTCACCAATCGTTGAATTGTTCATCCACTAATAGGGAATGTGAGATGGGTTTAGACCAAAGTGAGACAGGTTAGTTTTACCCTACAGATGCCTTGCTGTTGCAATAGTAATCCTGCTCAGTACGAGAGGAACTGCAGGTTCAGACATTTGGTGGATGTGCATGGCTGTTGAGCCACTGGGGTGAAGCTACCATCTGTGGGATTATGACTGAATGCCTCTGTGAGAAGCTGGCTTCTCACAGAGGCATTCAAACAAACAACCATTATGGTGATTTTAGTCATCTTAGACAACCTTAGAAAGCTCTCTAAGTTGTAGCTGTGGAGAGCAGCCTTCAGACTTAGTCCAGGAGTGTAAAGCAGCTTGCTTTTATCAGAACATGATCTTATATATATATATAGACTAGCACAGTGTATTTATAAAAATATGTATTTATTATAAGACACTAACACACATAGATATCTCCTAGCTGGATATATACACAATGCACTTAATACTTTTCAATAGAAACAAATAAGTTGCACAGTTACACAGTGGTTGCTAGGGGGTCGACCAAACCATATACCAAAATAGTGGTATGCGAACCAGGACTCAAGTCAAGACTATACCCAAAAGACATAGAAGTGCCAAGGACCCAAGGAGCCACCTGAGGTAAATAACCAGGAAGCCCACAGAGGCCGCGTGCAGAGTGGGATCACGATCCTGGGCTCAATACAAGTCAATGGTTAAGTAGCGGTTGCAATTTTAAAGAAGGATTGTTCCCAGTGGACCCTGTGGGGGACAGAAGTTTGGTGAGCCACCCCACCCCTGGATACCTTAGGAACCAGGATACCTACCGCAGAGAAGCCGGGTGTATAGGTGTGAAGTGGCATCGGAAATCGCTGTCAAACTCAATAGAGGACTTCAGGAAGATGCAGCTGCTGGAGAAGGTGAAAGTGTCCGGTGGAACCCAAAGGTGGATTCAGGGTGAGAAGTACCTGCAGGCAGAGGGGACAGAGTCTATGCCACTTGGAAGTGACCATGAGGCCCGGAAGACGAATGCCTACTGAAGTGGAGTGTTGCAGGAGAATTAACAGTGGCGCTGAAACTGCAGCTGAGCAGACCAGGCGACGCTGTGGAAGACCAGCAGCTGTGCACGAGCTGTCCCATGTTAGATGGCGAGAGTTGAGGTGTTGGTGTCCGTCGGAAGCACCAACAAGCTTTTGCAACTGCAACCAGCGTGGAAAGTGAAGAAGGCACAGTGTCGGGACCAGCAAGGTCCAGGTGACTCTACACAAGCAAGGGTGTCAGAGCAGGCCCCAAGCAATCAGGGAAGCCTGCAGAATTTATAGGAGGCCCTCAGGAGGACCCACTGGCAGGAAGCACTGGAGTCGCAAAAGGACATCGAGCAGCTCACCGAAGATGCAGGCCCACGATGCATGGGATGTGGTGAGGACCAAGATCTTGGTCATAGGAGATGCTTGAGGTTGGGGCTACTTGGAGCCCGAAGATCTTGGTGGAAGGAAGCCAATAAGCCTTTGCAACTGCCAGAGAATGCTGTGCACAAGGGTTCTCTTCTTGCGGCTCCGATGAGGGACACTGGCCTCAAACTTTGTGAAAGGACAGAGCAGGCCTCGAGGGATGTGATGAACTACCACCTGCGTTGCTGAGCCCGCATTTTTCCCCGGAACACAACACTATAACACTGCCATGAGCCCCCTCGCGGCCATCGCACGCCAACACAACCTCAACATCATCTCCTACGCCGACGACACCCAGCTGATTCTCTCCCTCACCAACGACCCCGCCACCGCCAGAGCCAACCTTCACGAAGGGATGAAAGACGTAGCCGAGTGGATGACAACCAGCCGCCTGAAACTGAACTCAGACAAGACGGAAGTCCTCATCCTGGGCTCCTCGCCCTCCGCCTGGGACGACTCCTGGTGGCCCCCCGCCCTGGGCACCGCACCCAAACCGACAGACCACGCACGCAACCTGGGCTTCATCCTGGACTCCTCCCTCTCCATGACCAGACAAGTCAACGCCGTCTCCTCGTCCTGTTTCAACATCCTGCGCATGCTACGTAAGATCTTCAGGTGGATCCCCACCGAGACCAGGAAGACGGTCACCCAGGCCCTCGTCACCAGCCGTCTGGACTACGGCAACGCCCTCTATGCCGGAACCACCGCCAAGCTCCAGAAGAGACTCCAGCGTATCCAGAACGCCTCGGCGAGACACCTGAGAGACCTGCACTGGCTCCCGATCAACAAAAGAATCACCTTCCGGCTCCTCACCCACGCACACAAAGCCCTACACAACCAAGGCCCAGGATACCTCAACAGCCGCCTCAACTTCTACGTTCCCAAACGCCACCTCCGATCGACCAACCACGCCCTCGCCGCCGTCCCCCGCATCCGAAGAGCGACAACAGGAGGAAGGTCCTTCTCCTACCTGGCCGCCAAGACCTGGAACTCCCTTCCGACCCACCTCCGCCTGACCCAGGACCACCTCTCCTTCAGGAAGAAGCTCAAGACCTGGCTGTTCGAGCAGTAGCAGCACCCCCCCCCCCCTAGCGCCTTGAGACCCTCCGGGTGAGTAGTGCGCTCTATAAATGTCTTTGATTGATTGATTGCCACATAGCATAGAGTACTACAGTATCCACATTTTTTTAATACACTTTACCTGAAGCACATATCTGTCCACGCCACTCTCCGCTCAACTGTTCTCTCTCACTCACAAATATTCACGTTTTCACTATCTCCACATACCTAGCAACACCTGTATTTTCCAGGACTTTGCATTTCAAATATTCTTCACCCTCTCAAAAGCACAAACTTAATACATCAATCTCCCCATACCTTCAATTCTCTCACTCTTTATGCCCTCATAGCATCTAAAAACCCACTCTCTGTTACTCCCATAGTACTTTTCCAATACACACCCTGTCACATAACTCAACAACACAAATACAGTACACACAGCATACAAAATCACAACTAACAAAATTAATTAAAATAATATAATTCCACTACACACCACATGCATACATACACTACAAACATAACGCATAGGTAAAACACATTTATAACGTAAATAGATCTAACTCTAAAGAATGTGAGACCTATTGAATTGAATAGGCTTGCTTTAAAAAGAGGTTTCCTGGACTGGATAAACTTTCACCTTTTTATGGTAGATTGTATTTAAGATCTAGATCGGTGAAACACTGAGGCACTGGAGAAAGGTGATCAACTGTTTATATTTTTTTTATTTATTTCTGCATTTGTAGAGCGCCTGCTTACACCAGCTAGTGTGTGTCCGTGCTATTAAGACCACTTCACATCCTTAGGAATCTGTATCATTCAGTTTAAGTGCTATTATTATTCTTGTGTGTACAGCCATGTTTTTAATTTTTTCCGAAAGAATTTCTCTGATGGTTCCCCCCTAAGGGTCAGGGGGAGGGAGTTTCAGCTTTTAGCTACCATATAGCCGAAGGATCGTGCTCCCATTCGTGCCCTCCTAATCCTCGGTACTTTCACCAAATGGGTCCCTGTGGATCTCAGTTGTCTTCCTGTCTCATAAGGAGTCATCAGGTCATTGAGGTACAGTGGACATCTGCCATGCAAGATTTGATGTCCAGTGCACAGGGCCTTAAATTTGATTCGTTTCTGGATTGGTAGCCAATGTAATGAATTTAGTGCATTCTTTGAGGATGCTCTCATTGGTAGATTTAACACAAGATGGCTGCCGCATTCTGGACAGATTGCAGCTTTTAGAGCCCTTTTTTGTTTGTACCAAGGCACAGCAAGTTTCCATAATCTAGCCTGGAAGTGACTAGCGCATGGATCAAGGTCTTTCTTGCCACCAGAGCTAGGATATCGAAGGTCTTCCTCAATATTCTCAGGATTCCAAAACATCTACCCGCAACCCTTTTGATTTGGGTCTCAAACGATAGTCTATGGTCTATCCATATCCCCAGGTTCTTCACCTCCGTCTTTGGGGTTGGAATCTGACCTAAGCTTGCTGGCCACCAAGCCGATGACCAGAAAGATGGAGTGTTTCCGACTATCATAATTTTAGTCTTGTTTCCGTTGAGCCTTAGACAGTTATCTGACATCCATCCCGCTAAATCTTTTAGGCAGCTTACAAAGCTACTGGCTGCAAGAGCAGATTTTTGTGTTTAGGTCACGCCATGTTTCTCCACTATTTCGGCCAAGGGGGCGACATATAAATTAAACAGTGTTGGGCTCAATATTGAACCCTGTAGAACACCTTGTGCCAATTTGATGTGTTTGGAGGAGTGTGCGGCTTGTGACACCTGAAAGCTTCGCCCAGGCAGGTAAGAAACAATCCATTTCAGGGCTGTCCCATGCACACCCCCCCTTCTGAGTCGGTGTATTAACATTTCATGTGACACCATGTCGAATGCTGTGCTGAGGTCTAGAAGAACCAGCGCAGTTGTCAGACCTTCGTCCACCCTCTTCCGTACTGACTCTGTGGCATAAAGCAGTGCTGTCTCAGTTGAATAGGATGATCTGAAACCTGATTGTGTTGGATGCAATAGGTCATGTGTCTTAATGTGAGCCCCTAACTGTATATTTACCACTTTTTCCACAGTTTTTGAGAAAAAAGGGAGTAGTGAGACTGGACGCAGGTTTTCCATTATGTTCCCATCCACTGTCTACTTTTTTTTTATTGGGCGGACAATGGCATGTTTCCATGCGGCAGGTACCATCTCCTCTTTGAAGGATATTTCTAGCAGCTGCTGAATATGGGGTAGTATTGTACTTAGTCCAGCACAAACTACATTGGGTGTTGCTGGATCGAGTGGTGATCCCGATTTTATGCTCTGTGCTATCCTTTCGAGCTCTTCTAGGGAAGGAGGGGTAAACTGGGAGACACTATTTCCCCACCACTCCTTCATTTGTTCCTTATAACTGTAGTTGTTTTTATGAGATATAGGGGAAATGCTGAGACATTAGAGAAAGGTGATCAGATGTAATTGTATTCAGGAGCCATATAGGTAAAACGCTGAGGCATTCAAGAAAGATGATCAGCTGTAACCGAAGCAGCTGAGAATGACAGTTAGAAGGAAAAAGACTAGAATATGAAGAAAGGAAGGCTGAAGGGGAGCGATGGTAAATAAAGATGAAGCAAGTCCCGGGATGCGGTACATCCATGATGGCTGCTGCACCATGTGATCTATAACGCAGCAGCATTATGGGGCAAGACTCACTGTAGGTCAGAATGGGTCGAGCATGAATGTGAGGAAAGGTGAGTATGTCTACCAAAATGACTGGGATTGAAGCACGCTGAGATATGGCGGCTGCATTAGAATGCAAGTTCTAGAGGCAGCGTAATAGCGAAGTAAGAAGTATAGAAAAGAAGATGGGCCATTTAAAAAGGATTATCAAGCCTGCAATGTAAAAAAAGAAAAGAAAGGACTCGAAGGGTTAAATGGAAAAATGAATCATAGTTTGTTAAAGGAACAGAGAATTAAACTATTATATGGTACATGTTGGAACATTCACCCCTCCCCCCACTCTATCTCTGTTGGAATGTGCCACTTAGGACTGTCATCTGCAGGCTCTACAGCGGACTCTAGCTGACTGGAACCTGTGGTGCGGGTGAGATGTGAATAAAGTATCTTCAATGTCTACACAGTGGCATTCTTTATAACACTGACATCGACCCGCACCCGCACCTGTACTTCAGTGACTACAGTACAGCCATAATCTAGTGGCAGCAGTACAACTACATCTGCATCATACTACGGTGAGAGTCTTTCTTTCTACCACCTACTAGAGTGTAGTGTCTTGCATTTCTGCTAAGCCAGTCTAGTTATCCTGTGGAATGTTATCATTCATGTTATGTCATGGAATGTGGTGAACTGAGCAAGTATCATACTGCTCCTGGTGGGGTCTTCAGTTCTACTTCTATCTTCTACCTGGAATAAACATCTAAACCTTACTACTCGTTCTGATTCCTGATCTTCAATCCCTACATAGAGATCTGGAACCTTGCTTATGTGTAACTGTTCCCTCCCAGAAGGAACACTTTGGGACATCTCGAACTACAAGTTACTGTATCTTACTCTGCGTACCATCAGATCTACAGAGACACTCAATGCGGCGGGCTCTCCCTACCTAAACTGCGCCTCTTGTTCCCTGGCTTACCTCAGTCATCATGGGGGAGGTGTGTCATAGCTACAGCTAAGTAAAGGGTTATTGTCCTCGCGGTTCTGGTGGAGTTGAAGTATTAACACAAGTGTTGCTTCTAAGTTGCCCAAGAACTAGCATTGCCAATAGGGGGAAAGGTGCACCAGCACTAATGTGGGGTGTCCAGTGTAGAGCGGGAGCCTAGATATTTCAGAGGTCTCTGGCACGCTGCCAGTGTCTACCACGTCCTACGGAGGTGCATCCGGCTATTTCTGTCAGCAGTGGCAGGTACGTCTTTCGATTACCTGCCGCTGACAGACTCTGCCGTCCTACTCCTCTTTTCCGTATCAGGGGGATGGTTTAAGGCCAGGAGCATGCACCTCAGCAGTAAACTGCCCACTTCATCGCACTGACAGGCACAGCTGTCCTGTCGGGATCTTCAATAGCCCAGGAGGGCGTTCTTTGCACACTGCAGCCGGTATTGTTTTTGCGCCGCGGTATCGGGAGGATGGTTCATGGGTGTGTACCTCAGCGGTAACCTGCCCACTTCATTGTACTGACAGGCACAGTTGTCCTGTCAGGATCTTCAATAGCCCAGGAGGGCGTTCTTTGCACACTGCAGCCGGTATTGTTTTTGCGCCGCGGTATCGGGAGGATGGTTCATGGGTGTGTACCTCAGCGGTAACCTGCCCACTTCATTGTACTGACAGGCACAGTTGTCCTGTCAGGATCTTCAATAGCCCAGGAGGGCGTTCTTTGCACACTGCAGCCGGTATTGTTTTTGCACCGCGGTATCGGGAGCATGGTTCATGGGTGTGTACCTCAGCGGTAACCTGCCTACTTCATTGTACTGACAGGCACAGTTGTCCTGTCAGGATCTTCAATAGCCCAGGAGGGCGTTCTTTGCACACTGCAGCCGGTATTGTTTTTGCGCCGCGGTATCGGGAGGATGGTTCATGGGTGTGTACCTCAGCGGTAACCTGCCCACTTCATTGTACTGACAGGCACAGTTGTCCTGTCAGGATCTTCAATAGCCCAGGAGGGCGTTCTTTGCACACTGCAGCCGGTATTGTTTTTGTGCCGCGGTATCGGGAGGATGGTTCACGGGTGTGTACCTCAGCAGTAACATGCCCACCTCATCGCGCTGAGAGGCACACGGTCAGGATCTTCGAGAGCCCAGGTGGACGGTCCTTATGTGCTACTCCTTTCTCTTTGCATAGTGCTGCTGAAGAGTTCTCTCAGCTACTTGCAGTATGAATATGTCATCTCTTCAGCCGCGTTGACAGGCACAGCTGTTCCTGTCATTTTGTGGCTAGTGAGAGCGTTGTTTACTCGTACGACCTCGGTGTATATCGTCTGGTGAAGAAATTTTGCTGACAGGCACAGCTCCAGTATCTGCCTGCTACTAGTTATGAATTACAAGTAAAACTTTATTACTGTGGCCATTTTGATTAATTGTTGCCTGGCAAAAGAAATTATCTCTGACAGGCACAGCTTCATCAATCTGCCTGCCAACCATAACATATATTCTCTACTTTTGTGTTGCAGGGTATAGCATTTACAATTGCCTCAATCTTCACACTGTCAAGCACAGCACTGATATAGGAATTGCATTGTAGTGCAACCTAATTGTATTGTATATTTAGGGGTGTTCCCTCTTTCCATAATTTTTGTGTATATTACTTCTCATATAATTGTTGTGCGTATAGTGCTCAATTCCATAAAAAAATAAATTTAGAAGTAACTAATATGTCACTACCTCCTCAGTTTTTAAATGATGTGGGGGAACCTAACATCCCTTGGAAACAGTGGAAGAGTTTGTTCATGTCATATCTCATAGCTATTGGAGGAGAACAATTCACCTCCCTTCATAAAGAGCACATTTTACTTCACAATCTAGGGTAGGACACAAAACATACAATAACATTACAGAATCACCCCAGGGAGGTGAGGATAGTAATGAAGAAGGAACTGTGCATCAAGTCACCATAAACCGACTAGAGAAGCATTTTGAAGAAATGATACATGTGGTATTAGAAAGACATAGGTTCTCCAGATTTCAATGGAAAATTGAAAATGTCAAAACCTATATTGCTGTTTTGAAGGGTTTATCCAACACGTGAATTTGAACTATTAACTGATTTACTGATTAGGGATTAATTAGTCAGATGTACCAACAATTCTAAAATCCAAGAAACATTATTGGCTGTTAATCCTGATCTCAAACAAGCTCTTGTAAATGCTGTGAATGTTGAACACACTGCAGATTGTATTAAAGAGATGAAGTCAAGCACTGACACTACACCAGAGGAAAATGTAAACATCAAACAAAAAAACAACAAACAGGCTAAAGAGGGGAAAAATAAAAACCAGGCTTCAAGGGGTAGTAAACTCAAGTGTTACAAATGTGGTAGACCGGCACTTCTTGCAAACAGTCTGAATTGTCAAGCTAGAACTGTAGTATGCGACAAGTGTGGGACGGAAGGACATTTGTCTAGAGTATGCAGAGAACTATGTTCCAAACCAGTGTTGGTTGTTGAACCAACCAACCCGACTAAATTGTTGTTTCAGTTAAAAAGAAACAATGAGGTAGCGAGTTTCCCTTCATGCAGAATTACTCTTGAAAATAGCCCAGTAATGGTTTTCACAAACTCATGTTTGCCTTACACACTGCTTGATAATACATTGTTTACAGAGTTGTTTACTGACAAAAAGAGTAAACTGGAAGTACTTGATATCATGGCTCGGGGTTACAATGGGGATCCCATACCGTTAGTGGGTATGACCATGATGCAGATTGGTTTCAAAGGTAGGAACACTGTAGGAAGAATTGATATCACTGAAAAAGTGTCTAGTCTATTGTGCTGGAGGCATTACAAAAATTAGGTATCAAGTTAGATCCCATATGTCCAGATCAAGTACTGGTGGACCCTTCAGTTTGTGGCTATGATGTCTGCAGTGATTTCCCTGATGTGTTTACTGACAAGTTGGGCCTATTAAAGTAGCATATAAAGTTAGAACTGTTCCCTACCTGATGCATGCCCCTTTAAGGAAGGAATTTGACAGACTATTAGAGCTGGGAGTTATTGAACCTATGGTTAGCTCCGGTGGTTATTGCGACTAAGGGGCAGATGTATCAAACGATTTTTTTGTCGCAAACGCTGCGAATCGGTAAAAAGCAGTGTTTGTGTCAAAAAAATCAGAAAATGGAATGTATCAACTAAAACGCATCGCAATATTAAGGAATCGCAAATTTTGCGATTCCTTAATATTGCGTAAGCTTTAAAGGAATCACAAATTGCGATTCCTTAAATGCTATGTAAGAAGCAATTAAGTTTTGCGAATTTACACTAAGAAAAAGCAAACTACCAACAACTTAGATTTGGTGGTAATTTGCGAATTCTTTTACAAATGCACTTTTTGGCATTTGTAAAGGTGCCATGTGGCGCTCATACATGCCCTTAGGGCATGTATGTGCGCCATATGCGCACACATGTAAATTTCAGGGGTGCAGCAGGGTGTCTTTAAAACACCCTTGCACCCTTGAAATAATTCTCAATTTGCGATTAGCAAATTGCGAATCGCAAATTGAGAATAACTTCCCATTCCTTCCTATGGGCCTCCTGGCACATAGAAATGAATGGGAAATTATTCCTTAATTGCGATTAGCAATTTGCTAATTGCAATTAAGGAATTTTAAGAAATCGCTGAAAAATAACGAATTTTTAAATACATACCATTTTGCAATTCTCAAATAGCGATTCTAAAATAAATCGCTATATGAGAATCGCAAATAGGTATTTTGATACATCTGCCCCTTTATCCTCTAGAAAAGATGTAAGATTATTCATAGATCTCAGGGACTTAAATATGAATATATGGGTGGACATTCACTTCCTCGGACTCATAAAATTATCACATTGATCAATGGCACCAGCTGTTTCTGTGTTCTTGACTTTATCCTCCGCTTACCACCAAGTGGAGCTTCACCCAGGATCTCGCCACCTCATCTCATTCGTAACTCCCCTGGGTGCTTTCCAATACTCATAAATGCTGTTTGGAATAGCGTCTGCTGTGGCCGCTTTTCAAAGGATCATGCAGCATGTCTTAAATGATGTGCCAAGTACCTTATGTTTCCAGGATGACATCCTCAATCATGGCAAGAAGAGCTGGACTGGGAACCGAAACCGGCCCTGGCAAACTGCTCGACCGGGCCCCCCTGGGGTGAGGGGTGTTTGTTACCGGGGGCCGATATTGCCGACCCCCGGTAATAAAAACGGCCCCCAGAGGCCCAAAACCGGCCCCCACCCTAGCGGCCCACCGGGCAAACGCCCTGTGCCCGCTACGGGCCAGTCAAGCTCTGATGGCAAGGTCATAAAGGAACATAATGAAATGCTAAGGGGAAGTGTTAATCAGACTTGGTAATGCCGGGCTTGCCTTAAAGAAAGAAAAATGCCAAACTGGTGTGGGGTCTATAGAGTACTTGGTACACACCATTTCCCGTGAGGGAATAAAACCCAAACTTAACATTGTAGAAACCATTATAAATACCGCTGCACCCACCAATGTTGAAGAACTTAAATCCTTTTTGGGATTTTTAGTGTATTACTCGAAATTCATACAGAATTATTCAAGTATAGTAGAGCCTATGCATAGTTTACTTAAGATGTAGGTTTCCTTCATATGGAACAAAAACTGCAAAACTGCGTTTAATTCTGTAAAAACCAGCATAACTGCAGCCCTCTCCCTGGGCCGATTTGGCCCCATCAAACCCACTATTCTATCCACTGATGCCAGCAATAAGGGTTTAGGAGCTAGTCTCACACTATGGGTGGACGGCAAAGAGCAAGAAGTAGCCTTTGCCTCAAAAGCATTGAAAGGAGCAGAGAAACAATATTCTGTTGAGAAATAGGCCCTCACATGTTTCTAGGCAATCATGCATTTAAAAATCGTTTTTATGGGGCATACCTTTCACAGTCAAACCTGACCACAAGCTTTTAATATATGCAATTACTACCAAAGATCTGCCAGAATCACACCCAGGATTTCCATATTGTCCTAGGATTGGAAAGCTTTAATTTCAAAGTACAGTATGTCCCAGGTGCCCAAAATGTAGTTGCGTCTTTTCTCTCTAGTACACCTGTAGGAGAAGAGAGAGACATCATCATGGAAGAGGACATGGAAATAGTACTAAAATTAAATAGTATGAAAAAGGAAGAGTGGGAACACTGCATGTTGCTGGATGACAACATGATTTCATTAAAACAACACGTACAGGGAGGATATCCACATAATAAACATAAAGTACCTACAAGGTTATCCAAATTTTGGGAGGTTAGATCTGAATTAAGTACTCAGAGTGAGACAGTGTAGAAAGGCGAAAAGATAGTGCGCTCAGAGAAAATGAGAGATAAGATTATTGACCTGGCGCATATAGGTCAATTAGGACGTAGCCTCACAAAAACAAAGTATGTCTGGAACATTGGTGGCCAGGTATGGACACCATGGTGGAGACAAAAGTGAAAGACTGCATGGAATGCATGAGGAGTGAAAATACCCAGCAAGTCAGAAACCCTCCCCTGTCTCTTGTTCAGGTCGCCGACGCCCCATGGTCTAAGCTAGCTCTAGACATAATAGGCCCACTGGACCTGAAAAGGTTAAATGGATGTTTTATCTTGGTTCTAATTGACCACCAGATGTGTTGGGTGGTCACTAAGTGTGTACATCAAATCAACACAAATTCCCTGGTACAATGATGCCTTCTATGAGGAAGGTATTCCTGATATTCTAGTCACAGATAATGGAGTACAATATACATCAGATTTCATGAAGGAGTTCTTTACAGACTTTCAAATACAACATCACAAAACTGCTCTATATTGCCCATGTGTGAATGAGCTTGTTGAAAGGATGAATCGAGTGGTACAGGAATGTTTGCAGACAGCAGAAATGATGGACATACCTGTCAAACTTGCCCTTCAAGACACTGGGCTGGTGGGCATTTCGCACTGCACCTAATTGTATCATGAGGATTTCTTTTGCTTCCTTGAAAGGAAGAACTCCCAAAACCAATATGACCGAAGAAGAAACTTGTGAGTGTGGTGGACAGGAATGAAATATCTAGGCGAGTAACCCAGCACCAAGACAAGTACAAACACAGATATGACATCGCCAAATGTGTTAACTCCCCTTCATTTAGAGAAGGAGAATGGGTTTGTGTAGATCATCCTAAATCGCAGAGAAAAGACGATTCCAGGTTCTCTGAACCCGTTTACATAACTTGGGTAGGGAAGAACATTGTGCATCTTGAGAGTGGTCAAACATGGGGTATGGGCAAAATTGTTCCCCTTAAACCCACTCAGATAGCAGCCGGAAATTCCACTGCAACGAGTGTACAATTCCAGGAGATCTCAAAAGTTTAATGGCTCTCCTGCACGGAATAAATGTTTGGCCTACTCTTGTTGCAATGGCATATACATCTATTTTTCCCTCTTGCTCTACTGAATTATCTCCTTTGGTATCTTATAGCATGAAGATTAATATAGTATTGTGTTTTCTGCTTCATTGTTACTTTTACATGATTTTCCATTTTATTATTATACATTGTAACCTCTTTATCTGCTCTTCTATTTTTCTGTTGTTATTGTAATCACATGTTCTCACTGCTAAGTGAGGTGTGTTATATATTACTTATTTGTATATCCCCCTGCCCTATCCCTGTTGGATTGTGCCACTTGGAACTGTCACCTGAAGCTTCTAAGGCTGACTTCAGCTGACGGGAACCTGTGGTGGTGTTCAGACATGATTAAAGAATCTTCAATTTCTACACAGTGTCATTCTTTATCACAGAAACTAACTAATAAGTGACAGAAGGGAACAAGAGGAAACTATATTACCTACTGGCAGTCGCCAGTAGGTATATATAGTTAGGATTTTTTTGAATAGGGATTTCTGAAAATTCTATGTTGAAAAACTTTGGCGTTGATGGACGGAATTGGCTGAAATTTTCAGGAAAATGGCACATTTTGTTTCTGAGCGTCCCCTGAAAGTTTGGGGGGGGTTTCGTCAAGCGGGGGCCGAGAAAAAAGGGGGGTCCCAAAACGTGTTTTTAACATTGAGTTTTCCATAGGGCGGTTGGACTCACTTTTAGCTCGAACGGCTGAATGGATTTCCACAAAACTTGGCAAAATTGTAGGGACTGGTAGCCCAATGTGCCTTTGCTATGTCTCAAGATATATGCTCCAGTGGTTTTTACGAAAATGAACTTTGAAAAATATATATTGGGCTACATTGGGCTATATATATGTTTGAGCCCAAATGTAGCCCAATGTAGCCCAAAGATGGCCACCAGAGACAAAAAAAAACAAATGTAGCCCAAATATCAGCCAGATGTAGCCCAACTATAGCCCAGTGACAGAATGTCCCAGAGTGTTCTAAAGAACAACTAGAGCGCTAACAGTCTTACTTATGACTAAAGTATGGCACACCTGAAGTCATCTTGATTGGAATAAAGTGTTAACACTTAAAACATTTAATTTGCAAAGGAACAAAATGAGGGGGTTCATTTTGCCATAGAAATTATGATTAGTGCTGAAGAAAGAAAAATTAGGGCACATTTTGAGTGACTTCTCAAATCCTCTTATATTTCATTAAAAAAATTCTGATATGCAGTCTCCCAAGATGGCCACCAGAGACAAAAGAGCCCAAATGTAACCCAAATATCAGCCAGATGTAGCCCAACTATAGCCCAATGACAGAATGTCCCAGAGTGTTCTAAAGAACAACTAGAACGCTAACAGTCTTACTTATGACAAAAGTATGGCACACCTGATGTCGCGATTGCAAGCAGCGCTACTACTATTGCGCGCCACTAACCTGAGAACTTCTTGATCAGCAGGAACGATGCGATGAATGTCCTTCTGACTTATCTGAACACCGCACCCAGTGGTGTCTTTAAGAACACCTCCAGAATGGGTATTTGCGAGAAGCCGGGAGGATAAGGCGCAGGGGGGCACACGGATCGATGGAAGGGTCCTCGGGGTCTGATACGGCAGAATCCGTAGTGAAGGGACGTACTGCAGCATGGAAATATAAAGGACAGGTATAAGTCCCAGTTCCACAATAGTACACTTCCTTCCCCGACCCCAATCTCTGGCACTTACCAAGGAACACTTCAGAAATTCTATAAAGGAAATAACACAGGTTCCTTCGTCCTCTGCGGATGGTGAGAAAGTTATTCGTCACTTTCTCGTAAGGGCAGAATCCTCTTAGTCTCGGCCTTACCCCGGGGGTAGCGGAAAAGTAGTTTCAATCCGTGTAACTTGCTTCCTCAATACAGCTTGAGAAACAAAGGAATATGTCTTAGCACACTCTACCAAGCTACACACACAAACGCTTGGTAATCCCGAATGCGCAGCAGGATGCTAGCAGGATTTTGGACAAACAATAAACAGAGAGTAGAAGAACGATCCCGTTCTCCTGGGTTTATACTTGCAGTTGGTCGGAAGTTACTTCACTCCATTGACCACGCTGGCTTTTGATCGGAAAAAGGGCTTGAACTAGGCTGGCCACGCAGGCTCTTGATCGGCGATGATTTCCCTGAGACTGAACACGCAGGCTCTTGATCGGCGATGATTTCCTCACGCACACTCCGGCGGGGATCACCATCCGCCTCAACCAAAACCAAGAAAACAATTGTCAAGCGCCGATCTGTTTCCAAGGAGGAGTTATATACGGCTCCGCCTTCTTTCCTTTTCTCCAGCGCCGCTTGGCCTTCTGGGACATGTAGTTTACAGGGATCCCTCGTACTTGTTTCCCTTTCCTACTTTCCTTCGCTGCGTCTGTGTATGCGATCATGACAGAACCCCCTCTCGAGGACTGCCGACTCGGCGGTCGACCCGGTTTCCCAGGGAACTGCTCGTGAAAGGCGGCTACCAAATCAGGGCAATGCAAATGATCAGCGGGTTCCCATGTTCTGTCCTCCGGACCATACCCTTTCCAATCTACCAGATACTGAATCCGGCCATGCAAAATACGGGAGTCCAGGACGTTTTGCACTTCGTATTCCTCCTGGCCATCCACCTCCAGAGCGGGGGGCCGTACTGGCAATCGCATGTTCAAGGGGCAAGGCTTGAGGAGGGACACATGGAACACCGGATGTATGGACCAGGAAAGCGGAAGAGACAACCTCATGGCCACTGAGTTCACCACCTCACTGATGCTGTAAGGCCCCACAAACTTAGGTTTAAGTTTATTTACACCTTTTAGATGAATGTTCTTTGTGGAGAGCCACACCTTGTCCCCAACCTGATATGTCGGCTCCTCGGACCTCCTGCGATCCGCAAATAGTTTATGAGCTGCTTGCGCCTTCTCTAAACAATGTCTTACATCTATAAGGATGGCCCTCAGATGGGCATGATGTTCCTGAATGGAGGGAACCAAGGATTCCGCAGGCCAGTCGAACGGAAGCATATTTGGATGGAAACCATACAGGCAGAAAAAGGGGGAACACCCCAGGGTGGTATGAACTGCATTGTTATATGCGAACTCCGCCAACCACAAAAGGGTGGTCCAATCCGAAGCATTTTGCATGGTGAAACAGCGGAGGTACTGTTCAAGCGTTTGGTTAAGCCGTTCGGTTTTTCCGTCCGTCTGTGGATGATAGCTAGACGACAGTCGGGCATCGATTTGCAAGATGGCACAGAGTGCCTTCCAGAAGTGTGACGTAAACTGCGTGCCACGATCAGTTATAATCACGCTGGGCAAACCGTGAGCACGTACTATGTGTTGCAGAAATACCTTGGCCAATTCCACAGAAGTAGGTAAACCCGGCAAAGAAATGAAATGCCCCATTTTCGTAAGATGGTCTACGACCACCAGAACCACGGTTTGCTGAGCGCAGGGAGGCATCTCCACTATAAAATCCATGGATAAGGTGTGCCAAGGTTTAGGAGGAATGGGCAACGGACGGAGACGACCTGCTGGTTTGGTATGAACTGATTTACCCTGGGCACAAATCGCACGTACTCCTTTACATCGGTTCGAACCTCCTTCCACCAGAAGGAACGTTCTACATTAGCCGTGGTCTTGAATATCCCCATATGTCCGCTTAATGCTGAGTCATGCGCCCACTTCAGGGCTTGTTGCTGCAACTGTTTCTGGGGGACATATAACGCCTGGTAATGGTACGCCAAGTCATTCTCCACATGTAGATGGTCCGGGTCTTCCTGGATCCAAGAAGCGATATCTAGACCGGCGATGGCTACTTTCAGATCCTCCAGAAAGTCCGCAGATGATACGAGAGCGAGGGATGCACTGTGGTTGTCAGCTTCCTGGAGGATAAAAGGGGGTTCTCCGAGTTCAACAGCATCCTCGACCCCCAAACGGGATAAGGCATCCGCCTTCCCATTGCGTGACCCTGGCCTGTACTTAATGACGAAATCATAATCGGAAAAAAACAAAGTCCATCGGAGCTGCCTCGGAGTCAAGGCCTTCGCCGTTTTGAGGAACAACAAGTTGCGATGATCAGTGATAATTTCCACCGTGTGACACGCACCGAGGAGATAATGTCGCCACTCCTCGCAGGCTCTTTTGATCGCCAAGAGCTCTTTATCAGTGATAGTGTAATTAATCTCACAGGGTGTGAGTTTTCTCGAATAGTAGGCCACTGGGTGCAGCTGTCCGGTTTTGGGATGTCTTTGTGATAAGATGCCTCCGAGGGCGGATTGAGAGGCATCGGTCTCCAGGACATATGGCAGCTGAGGATCCGGGTGCCGGAGAATGGGGGCTTGCGTAAATCTGCGTTTGAGGAGTTGAAATGCCTGGTCTGCTTCGGTTCCCCATACAAACGGGACGTTTTTTCGCAGGAGGGATGTGATGGGATGAATAGTTTTAGAAAAGTCTTGAATAAAGCGCCGGTAGTAATTGGCAAAGCCAAGAAAGCTCTGGACTGCCTTAACATTGTGTGGAGTTTTCCAGTTAAGGATTACCTCGACTTTGCTGGTGTCCATCCGGAACCCTTGGGCGTCTATGATATATCCCAAGAAGGCGACCTGCTGTACATGGAAAAGACACTTCTCCAACTTGGCGTATAATGAATTTTGTTGTAACTTTCGTAGTACGGTCTTTACATGGACAACATGTTCCGCCATAGATGTTGAGTAAATCAGGATGTCGTCTATGTATACCACACAGTATGTTTCCAGACATCCTCGCAGAACTTCGTCCATGAAGAATTGGAAGGCAGCAGGGGCGTTGCATAGACCAAAGGGCATTACCCGGTATTCGAATAAACCAAATTTGGTTCGGAACGCCGTCTTCCATTCATCCCCCTTCTGTACGCGAACAAGGTGGTACGCTCCCCGGAGATCGAGTTTCGTGAAGTATTTCGCACCCTTCAACTGGTCCATCAAAACCGGGATGAGGGGAAGAGGATAAC
This sequence comes from Lissotriton helveticus, assembly GCF_964261635.1. Classification (NCBI taxonomy): domain Eukaryota; kingdom Metazoa; phylum Chordata; class Amphibia; order Caudata; family Salamandridae; genus Lissotriton; species Lissotriton helveticus. The sequence goes on from NC_136061.1 coordinate 47,923,584, forward strand.
GGTTTTTTATCGTCACTTTGTTAATCGCACGGTAGTCAATGCAGGGTCTCAACTCATCGCAATCCTTCTTGGCAATGAAAAACATGGGTGACGATGCAGGGGATGTAGAGTGGCGGATAAACCCTGTAGCAAGGTTGTCATCTATATATGATTTCAAATACTGGGTTTCCTTCTCCGTTAAGGCATAAACCCTACTGCAAGGGATATCGGCCCCCGGAATGAGGTCAACACGGCAGTCGTAGACCCGATGAGGTGGTAAGTGGGCGGCCTTTTGTTTGTCGAACAAGGCCTTATACTCTTGGTATTCGACGGGCAGCACCGTGACACAACAGAACCTTTCAAATGTACAGGCGTTCGCCAGATAGGAGGCCGATGAGGGTACAGAGAGGGATGGTAAAGGTTCGTGGGTTCTGCAATGTTCCTTGCAAAACGGAGAGGTCATGTTGACCGTACGAGCTGACCAACTGACTAAAGGATCATGTAACGTAAGCCACGGCATTCCCAAGATGAGTCGGAACTGCGGGGCGTCTATCAGGTCGAACTGGATGTGTTCCCGGTGATCCTCACCAAACTCCATTAACAAAGAAAGGGTGTTGTAAACCACCGGGCCTGAAGAAAGGATGGTTCCGTCAACTGCCTTTACCGTCTCGGGGCGTAGCTTTTTCTCGCACGGGATGCCCATCCTTAACGCGAAATCCTGGTCGATATAATTACCAGTGGCCCCTGAGTCGAGAAGGGCATCAACTTGCAAGGGATCATTGGTAGCTATCCAGAGAGTCACACTTACATTTATATGGGCCACTGCGGGATGAAGGGTATTGGCCAGAACAGGGGAGATCATAGGGAACTGGTATCTCGAGTCGGAGACCTCCTTCGAACTCGAGATCTTCAGTTTTCCGACGGTTCGGCTTCCTTCTGTGTCGCCTGGACTCGGGGAAGAGTAGAGCGCCCGGGAACATAATTCCTGGCTCTGCATTCCTTGATAAAATGTCCTCCTTTCCCACAATATAGGCACAGTTTCAGGCGTCGTCTTTTGTCTTTTTCTTCTGTAGTAAGGGGGCCTCGAACCCCCCCAATTTGCATGGGTTCGGCGTCGTCAGACACCTTAGGTTTGTCTTCTCCTCCGGATCTAGATCGAATGGGGGGATAGTAGAAACGGTTCTCTCCCCTTGGTTTTTCCCCTCGTCTTTCCAGCAGGCGATGATCTAACTGAACCGTCAGATCAATGAATTCAGATACCATAGTAGGTAGTTGCACCACCTGAGCAAGAACATCCTTCAGTTCTCCTCGTAACCCTTGATAAAAAAGGGAAATCCGTTTTTCCGCTGGCCAATCAGTTTCCACCAGCAAGCGATTGAAGGTAGTGATATAGGTTAATAAATCCTGTGAACCTTGTTTGAGAGTCATGATTTCCCGGTCAAGGGTGAGCATATGGGATTTTCGATCGAAGAGTTTTCTCAACTCAATACAAAAATGGGGGGTCCCAAAACGTGTTTTTAACATTGAGTTTTCCATAGGGCGGTTGGACTCACTTTTAGCTCGAACGGCTGAATGGATTTCTATGAAACTTGGCAAAATTGTAGAGAAATTGTCATCAGTGATGTCATTTGAGATGTCATCAGTGATGTCATCAGTGATGTCACTGACCATGTCATGAATGATGTAATATGTGACATGATCAGCAGTGGATTGCGGGTGCGCGATATATAGTTAGTGCAACTAACTATATATGCGAATTTCAATGGTTTTGTGTGAGTAAAATAAGGTTTTGTAAATGCTAATTCCTAACTATATATGGTCTATAACCTATGGTTTTTTCAGTGAATTTTCAAGGTTTTGTAAATGCTAATTTCTAACTATATATGGTCTATAACCTATGGTTTTTTCAGTGAAAAAAAACCATAGGTTTCAGGCCTTTTATAGTTAGGAATTAGCATTTAAAAAACCTTTGAGATTCACTGAAAAAAACATAGGTTTCAGGCGTTATATAGTTAGGAATTAACTGGATGACATCATCCAGTGAATGTGGTTTGCTTCGTTATTTAAATATGCATTATATATATAGCAATTTGCATTGAAGAATGAGTGGATATATATAAATAAATATTTGGATGGAGGATTTAGTAGCAGTGTAATTGACTGTTTACTTGACCAATTTATAATGTCTCACTAAATATAGTGGATAGTGACTAAACTGTGTGAATATCTGTATCACTTTGTCAGTTGTTGTGCAAACTGATTCTACAGTTGGTTACTAGCTATGTGAAAGTCTATATTAGTTATTGATTAGTTAACTGAGTATTTGTATGGGAGTGTGAAAGTGTGTGTGGTTCGGTGGGGTGTGTGTGACTGTCCAAAGATGTGTGAATAGTTGATTCAGTAGATATATGAAGTTAAAACTACATGTTCTAACAGTTATGGGTGTGGTGATGAGCAAATATATTTCTTAATGGTACACTTCCAACAAACTAGAAAAATAAAAGGCAGTGTATGTGTCAGTTGTTGTATATAAATAAGTATACATAAGACTCAATGATTGTGTGAGTGACTGTATGGATAACTGTATACTTGTAATAATGATTTTATAATTCACTAAGTATGACTTACTATCTAAGTGAATAGATTAAGTGGTGTTTGTATAAGTGTTTTGCTAAGTAAATATGTAAGTATGATCCATTGTTTGCATAAGTGAGTAGGATGACTTCATATGTGAATAGGATGTGTGCTGTTGTTTAATGTCGATATAGGTGTATAAGTATTTTTGATAGTGTTCTATTGTTCATTGACAGCATGTATGAGTGAATCCACAGGTAAGTGATTAGATGTGTGTATACATCTATGAATCACTGAGTGGATTTTTAGATACTTGTATTGCTGTGACAATGGATTCAAATATGATACTCTGTATTTTACAAAGAGTGATGAAAAATTATAATAGTGTATGAAAAGGTGTATGTGATTGTCACGTGGATGATGTCATCAGTGATGTCATCAGTGATGTCATTTGAGATGTCATCAGTGATGTCACTGACCATGTCATGAATGATCTAATATGTGACATCATCAGCAGTGGATTGCGGGTGCGCAAAATATAGTTAGTACAACTAACTATATAGGAGCAATTTCATTGAATTTGTATGAGTAAAATGTCCAGCTAACTATAACACCACTAAAACTTATAGTTTTTTGAGTGAATTTCAAAGGTTTTTTAAAAACTAATTCCTAACTATATAACTCCTGAAACCTATGGTTTTTTCAGTGAATGTCAAAGGTTTTTTTAAATGCTAATTCCTAACTATATAAGGCCTGAAACCTATGGTTTTTTCAGTGAATTTCAAAGGTTTTTTAAATGCTGATTCCTAACTATATAAGGCCTAAAACCTATGTTTTTTTCAGTGAATTTCAAAGGTTTTTTAAATGCTAATTCCTAACTATAACTGGTGTGTAACCTATGGTTTTTTCAGTGAATATATATATATATAAAATTTCTATGGCAAAATGAAACCCCTCATTTTGTTCCTTTTCAAATTAAATGTATTAAGTGTTACTACTTTATTCCAATCAAGATGACTTCAGGTGTGCCATACTTTTGTCATAAGTAAGACTGTTAGCGTTCTAGTTGTTCTTTAGAACACTCTGGGACATTCTGTCATTGGGCTACATCTGGCTGATATTCGGGCTACATTTGGGCTCTTTTGTCTCTGGTGGCCATCTTGGGAGACTGCATATCAGAATTTTTTTAATGAAATATAAGAGGATTTGAGAAGTCACTCAAAATGTGCCCTAATTTTTCTTTCTTCAGCACTAATCATAATTTCTATGGCAAAATGAACCCCCTCATTTTGTTCCTTTGCAAATTAAATGTTTTAAGTGTTAACACTTTATTCCAATCAAGATGACTTCAGGTGTGCCATACTTTTGTCATAAGTAAGATGGTTAGCGCTCTAGTTGTTCTTTAGAACACTCTGGGACATTCTGTCATTGGGCTATAGTTGGGCTACATCTGGCTGATATTTGGGCTACATTTGGTTTTTGTTGTCTCTGGTGGCCATCTTTGGGCTACATTGGGCTACATTTGGGCTCTAACATATATATAGCCCAATGTAGCCCAATATATATTTTTTCAAACTTAATTTTCGTAAAAACCACTGGAGCACATATCTTGAGACATAGTAAAGGCACATCGGGCTACCAGTCCCTACAATTTTGCCAAGTTTGGTGGAAAACCATTCAGCCGTTCGGGCTAAAAGTGAGTCCAGCCGCCCTATGGAAATTAACATGGGGAAAACAAGTTTTGGGACCCCCCTTTTATCTCAGCCCCCGCTTGACGAATCCCCCCCAAACTTTCAGGGAAGGAGCGGAGCGCCACGAGGCAAAGTTAAGGAAAATCTCAGGAAGATTCCTCAACCGGCACCAAAGTTATTCCCAATAGAATGTTGCGATTTCCCTATGGAAAACAATCCTAACTATATATACCTACTGGCTATTGCCAGTAGGTAATAAAATTTCTATGGCAAAATGAAACCCCTCATTTTATTCCTTTTCAAATTAAATGTATTAAGTGTTACCACTTTACTCCAATCAAGATGACTTCAGGTGTGCCATACTTTTGTCATAAGTAAGACTGTTAGCGTTCTAGTTGTTCTTTAGAACACTCTGGGACATTCGGTCATTGGGCTATAGTTGGGCTGCATCTGGCTGATATTTGGGCTACATTTGGGCTCTTTTGTTTCTGGTGGCCATCTTGGGAGACTGCATATCAGAATTTTTTTAATGAAATATAAGAGGATTTGAGAAGTCACTCAAAATGTGCCCTAATTTTTCTTTCTTCAGCACTAATCATAATTTCTATGGCAAAATGAACCCCCTCATTTTGTTCCTATGCAAATTAAATGTTTTAAGTGATAACACTTTATTCCAATCAAGATGACTTCAGGTGTGCCATACTTTTGTCATAAGTAAGACTGTTAGCGCTCTAGTTGTTCTTTAGAACACTCTGGGACATTCTGTCATTGGGCTATAGTTGGGCTACATCTGGCTGATATTTGGGCTACATTTGTTTTTTTTTGTCTCTGGTGGCCATCTTTGGGCTACATTGGGCTACATTTGGGCTCTAACATATATATAGCCCAATATATATTTTTTCAAAGTTAATGTACGTAAAAACTACTGGAGCACATATCTTGAGACATAGCAAAGGCACATCGGGCTACCAGTCCCTACAATTTTGCCAAGTTTGGTGGAAAACCATTCAGCCGTTCGGGCTAAAAGTGAGTCCAACGGCCCTATGGAAATTAACATGGGGAAAACACGTTTTGGGACCCCCCTTTTATCTCGGCCCCCGCTTGACGAATCCCCTCCAAACTTTCAGGGAAGGAGCGGAGCGCCGCGAGGCAAAGTTAAGGAAAATTACAGGAAGATTCCTCAACCGGCGCCAAAGTTATTCCCAATAGAATGTTGCGATTTCCCTATGGAAAACAATCCTAACTATATATACCTACTGGCTATCGCCAGTAGGTAATAACATTTCTATGGCAAAATGAAACCCCTCATTTTGTTCCTGTTCAAATTAAATGTATTAAGTGTTACCACTTTATTCCAATCAAGATGACTTCAGGTGTGCCATACTTTTGTCATAAGTAAGACTGTTAGCGTTCTAGTTGTTCTTTAGAACACTCTGGGACATTCTGTCATTGGGCTATAGTTGGGCTACATCTGGCTGACATTTGGGCTACATTTGGGCTCTTTTGTCTCTGGTGGCCATCTTGGGAGACTGCATATCAGAATTCTATTAATGAAATATAAGAGGATTTGAGAAGTCACTCAAAATGTGCCCTAATTTTTCTTTCTTCAGCACTAATCATAATTTCTATGGCAAAATGAACCCCCTCATTTTGTTCCTTTGCAAATTAAATGTTTTAAGTGTTAACACTTTATTCCAATCAAGATGACTTCAGGTGTGCCATACTTTTGTCATAAGTAAGACTGTTAGCGCTCTAGTTGTTCTTTAGAACACTCTGGGACATTCTGTCATTGGGCTATAGTTGGGCTACATCTGGCTGATATTTGGGCTACATTTGTTTTTTTTTGTCTCTGGTGGCCATCTTTGGGCTACATTGGGCTACATTTGGGCTCTAACATATATATAGCCCAATGTAGCCCAATATATATTTTTTCAAAGTTAATTTTCGTAAAAACCACTGGAGCACATATCTTGAGACATAGCAAAGGCACATCGGGCTACCAGTCCCTACAATTTTTCCAAGTTTGGTGGAAAACCATGTGAGTCCAACCGCCCTATGGAAATTAACATGGGGAAAACACGTTTTGGGACCCTCCTTTTATCTCGGCCCCCGCTTGACGAATCCCCCCCAATCTTTCAGGGAAGGAGCGGAGCGCCGCGAGGCAAAGTTAAGGAAAATTTCAGGAAGATTCCTCAACCGGCGCCAAAGTTATTCCCAATAGAATGTTGCGATTTCCCTATGGAAAACAATCCTAACTATATATACCTACTGGCTATCGCCAGTAGGTAATATATATATATATATATTACCTACTGGAGGTCGCCAGTAGGTAGTTATAGTTAGGACCTAGTCTCCATAGGAAATCCACAACATTCTATTTAGAATAACTTTGGCTCTGGTGGACGAATCTACGTGAATTTCTCCAAGAAAATGGCCTGCTCGGTTCCGCTCCATCCCTGAAAGCTTGGGGGTGATTTTTCAAGTGGGGGCCGATAAAAAAGGGGGTCCCAAAACGTGTTTTCCCCATGCAATTTTCCATAGGGTCCTTTAGCCAGGGCTACAGCCCGAACGGCTGAACGGAATTACATGGAATTTGGCAGAGAGGTAGAGTTATGTTCGCAGATTGTGCTTTTTGTTAAATGGTGTAAATCCGTTCAGTAGTTTCTGAGAAAATTGCAAGTAAAATCATAGCGATATCTAGAGACGGAGTTCAGCACGCGTACTGAAATCTGTTCAATTACGAGCGTGAGCTGCATGCTGATTGTCTGTCAACACTCGAAACCAGGAAGTGTTGGTGGCCATCTTGTGTCTCGCTAGAACCGAGTCACAAGAAAACAGTAAAACAAAGTTCAGAAATAAGGGAAGGGGGTAGGGTAGAGACATTCTGACCCTCTAGGCTTGCTCAGGGGGTCGTACATGGATGTTTAGGCTCTATTATTTATTTATTTATTTTTTAAAGAAAAATCGCGGCGTACGCGTATGGAAATACGTACAATTAGGAGCAGGAGCTGCATGCTGATTGGCTGTCAATACTCCAAACCAGGAAGTGTTGGCAGCCATGTTGTTTGTCGGGAGAGCAGAGTCAGAAGAAAACAGTCAAACAAAGTTGAGAAATAAGGAGGCAGGGCAGGGTAGAAACATTCTGAGCCTATAGTCTTGGTCAAGGGTGCTATATGGATCTTTAGGCTCAATTTTTATTTTTTTTAAAATAAAAAATGGTGGGGTACTCGTGCAGTACTTGTGCGCGGTGGAAAAGGTGGAAAAAAAGTAGAAGTCCGTTTTATTCATTAGGTCCCGGGGGGGGGGGGGCAAATTGCAGGGGCAATTTTTCTGCATAATGGGGGCTTGTAAGGTGCCCCGAGCACTGGGGAACGGCACTTCTCTGGTTTTAATTTTGAAGTATGCGGGGGGGGGGTTACGGCCCTACTCCCCGCAGTCTTGGTGAGCGGCACCCCTCAGGTCTTTTTGAAAAAAATATATGTTTTGAGCTCTCTCTCTCTCCCCGTACACGTTGCGCGGAACGCTACTTTTCTGGGGCAGTGATATTTAAAATGATCTTCCAGCTCTGGGTACCTGCAGTGTCTCGAGTTTTTTATTAATGTTGGGAGGGTGGGCTTAATAATACGTCCTTGTAAATTCCCATAGAAGCCTATGTTCTGGTGTTAACATGGGCTTCTATGGGAAATAACAAGGCCGTATTATCAAGCTCATTATCGCCGTTTTATCGGCCGTTTCCTGCCAATAAAACGGCGATAATTTTAAAACCGGTCCTTGATAATATACACCTAAGTTTACTGGTCAAAAGAAAGAGCAATGGGCCACATTATCAACAAAAGGCGATACATTATCGTCGCTTTTATTGGCAGGAAACTGCCGATAAAGTGGCGATAATGGGCTTGATAATATGCCCTTGTGAATAACCATAGCAGGCCAGGTTAACATCAGAACTTGGGCTGCTATGGGAATTTACAAGGGCCTACGGTTTTTTATTAATGTAGGGAGGGTGGGCTTGATAATACATCCTTGTAAATTCCCATAGAAGCCTATGTTCTGGTGTTAACATGGGCTTCTATGGGAAATAACAAGGCCGTATTATCAAGCTCATTATCGCCGTTTTATCGGCCGTTTCCTGCCAATAAAACGGCGATAATTTTAAAACCGGTCCTTGATAATATACACCTAAGTTTACTGGTAAAATAAAGAGCAATGGGCCACATTATCAACAAAAGGCGATACATTATCGTCGCTTTTATCGGCAGGAAACTGCAGATAAAGCGGCGATAATGGGCTTGATAATATGCCCTTGTGAATAACCATAGGAGCCCAGGTTAACACCAGAACCTAGGCTGCTATGGGAAGTTACAAGGGCCTATTATCAAGCACATTATCGCCGCTTTATCTGCAGTTTCTTGTCGATAAAAGCGGCGATGATGTATCGCCTTTTGTTGATAATATGCTCCTTCATTTCTATGATAGTATGTAAAGCTTTCCTTTTTTTTTGGTGTAGTAGTTGTACTCTCTTCGCATGCTCAGCGTCGTTTCGAAGCCCACGTTTTCTTTTTCTTCAAGTTCAACAAGCAAACCTTTCTTTATATCAGTTAGTAAATCTGTCGCTTTCTTTTCCCGGTTCGTGTGTGTCATCCGCTGCTGTACTTTTGTACAGTATTAATAGTCATATTTTTTATATATTTATTTGAAATGGTGTAAATCCGTTCAGTAGTTTCTGAGAAAATTGCAAGTAAAATCATAGCGATATCTAGAGACGGAGTTCAGCACGCGTTCTGAAATCTGTTCAATTACGAGCGTGAGCTGCATTCTGATTGGCTGTGAACTGTCTGTCAACACTCGAAACCAGGAAGTGTTGGTGGCCATCTTGTGCCTCGCTAGAACCGAGTCACAAGAAAACAGTAAAACAAAGTTCAGAAATAAGGGAAGGGGGTAGGGTAGAGACATTCTGACCCTCTAGGCTTGCTCAGGGGGTCGTATATGGATGTTTAGGCTCTATTATTTATTTATTTATTTTTAAAGAAAAATCGCGGCATACGCGTATGGAAATACGTACAATTACGAGCAGGAGCTGCATGCTGATTGGCTGTCAATACTCCAAACCAGGAAGTGTTGGCAGCTATGTTGTTTGTCGGGAGAGCAGTCAGAAGAAAACAGTCAAACAAAGTTGAGAAATAAGGAAACAGGGCAGGGTAGAAACATTCTGAGCCTATAGTCTTGGTCAGCGGGTGCTATATGGATCTTTAGGCTCAATTTTTATTTTTTTTTAAATAAAAAATGGTGGGGTACTCGTGCAGTACTTGTACGCGGTGGAAAAGGTGGAAAAAAAGTAGAAGTCCGTTTTATTCATTAGGTCCCGGGGGGTCGGGGGGGCAAATTGCAGGGGCAATTTTTCTGCATAATGGGGGCTTGTAAGGTGCCCCGAGCACTGGGGAACGGCACTCCTCTGGTTTTAATTTTGAAGTATGCGGGGGGGGTTACAGCCCTACTCCCCGCAATCTCGGTGAGCGGCACCCCTCAGGTCTTTTTGAAAAAAATATATGTTTTGAGCTCTCTCTCTCTCCCCGTACACGTTGCGGGGAACGCAACATTTCTGGGGCAGTGATATGTAAAATGACCTTCCAGCTCTGGGTACCTGCATTGTCTCGAGTTTTTTATTAATGTTGGGTGGGTGGGCTTAATAATACGTCCTTGTAAATTCCCATACTAGCCAATGTTCTGGTGTTAACACGGGCTTCTATGGGAAAAAACAAGGCCGTATTATCAAGCTCATTATCGCCGTTTTATCGGCAGTTTCCTGCCAATAAAACGGCGATAATTTTAAAACCGGTCCTTGATAATATACACCTAAGTTTACTGGTCAAAAAAAAGAGCAATGGGCCACATTATCAACAAAAGGTGATACATTATCGTCGCTTTTATTGGCAGGAAACTGCTGATAAAGCGGCGATAATGGGCTTGATAATATGCCCTTGTGAATAACCATAGCAGCCCAGGTTAACATCAGAACTTGGGCTGCTATGGGACTTTACAAGGGCCTATGGTTTTTTATTAATGTTGGGAGGGTGGGCTTGATAATACGTCCTTGTAAATTCCCATAGAAGCCTATGTTCTGGTGTTAACATGGGCTTCTATGGGAAATAACAAGGCCGTATTATCAAGCTCATTATCGCCGTTTTATCGGCCCTTTCCTGCCAATAAAACAGCGATAATTTTAAAACCGGTCCTTGATAATATACACCTAAGTTTACTGGTCAAAAAAAAGAGCAAAGGGCCACATTATCAACAAAAGGCGATACATTATCGTCTCTTTTATCGGCAGGAAACTGCAGATAAAGCGGCGATAATGGGCTTGATAATATGCCCTTGTGAATAACCATAGGAGCCCAGGTTAACACCAGAACCTAGGCTGCTTTGGGAAGTTACAAGGGCCTATTATCAAGCACATTATCGCCGCTTTATCTGAAGTTTCCTGTCTATAAAAGCGGCGATGATGTATCGCCTTTTGTTGATAATATGCTCCTTCATTTCTATGATGTATGTAAAGCTTTTCTTTTTTTTTTGGTGTAGCAGTTGTACTCTCTTCGCATGCTCAGCGTCGTTTCGAAGCCCACGTTTTTTTTTTCTTCAAGTTCAACAAGCAAACCTTTCTTTATATCAGTTAGTAAATCTGTCGCTTTCTTTTCCCGGTTCGTGTGTGTCATCCGCTGCTGTACTTTTGTACAGTATTAATAGTCATATTTTTTTATATATTTATTTGAAAGGTAGTGCTGAGGCGCCAAACGTTGATTACGTACTCCGCCCACCTCCATTTTAGTAGTTTCTCACCGTTGTTTTTATTATATCTGTTAGTTAGAACTCAGTAGTTTTCAATCCTAGTCTTGAATATCTTACTATAGTATTTCAATTTTTTTTTTATTGTGGGTTGTTATACCCCTCCCCCACAAAATAAAAGAAATATGTAGGTTTTTTTATTAACTTTTATTGAACAATAAATATTAAAAAAACTCAATTATAACTATATTAGAACTGGAAAAATAATAATAATAATAATGTTATAAAGAAATTGTGAAATGGATTCCAAAATGTGTCCGATTGGTAATCTGCAAAAGAAAAAAGAAAATTAGAGTTTAGAATTATGTAGATGTTTAAATGTGGCATCTTCTTCCCCCACCAACTCTACGAGGGCACCTACCCGTTACCCTTTACAGCACTCCAAGCAAAATTTGGTATTGATACTGCCGAATTTTATACATTCCTAAACATTAAAACAGCCATTACGAAAGCGGGATTATCCCCCACGCCTCCAGCCCTTCCACCGTTCTTCTCCAATCTAAATAGGCTAGGCCACCAGGTCTCCAGACTGTACAAATTGTTAAGCCACCAGTCCTCCAGATTAAATGAAAAATCTACACAATTTTGGTCCTCTCTCGCCTCTTTCCCCATCTCTGAGTCGGAGTGGTCAGCGACGTGGAAATCCTGTATGAGCCATAAAATAAGCCCTACGTTATCACAAACCAAGTTCTGGCTCATGCACAGGGTCTTCTGGACGCCCGCTCGCCTCTATGCCCACAAAATCAGCCCCGACGCATTCTGCTGGAATTGCAAACGGGCTGAGGGAGATCTGGACCATCTTGTCCTTCAATGCGACTGCGTCTCATTCTATTGGGACAGAGTATTTAACTTCATCCACAAACTGTTCAACATCAAGCCCCTCAAAGAACTCCCCTACCTTGTTTTTGGCTTCGTTAAGGAACTACAGCTCCACGAACCAGACAGAGCCCTACTAGATCTCCTACTCATGGCGGCAGTTAAGGTCGTCCTAAATAATTGGAAAGACACCAAAAAGGCAAGTTATGCTTGCTGGTTAAACTGGGTGATTAACCTCAGAGGAGCAGACAACATCACTCTCCAAACCACACCATGGCGACCCGCGCGAAGGAGAATGTGGGACGTATTAGATAGCTACATTGAAACCCATAAACCCCCATGATCTGCCACCCCTCCTGACTTCCAGATCGCCACGTAGTCCATAGCAATCGCACAGAACATACACGCCTCTGGGTATACTGGAATGACCAGAACCGTGGTCCTCCATTAGGCGCTCTTCTTCTTCTCTTCTTCTTCTCTTTCTCTGTTCTTTCTCTCTAATCATCTTCTACAACTCTATTCTCTCTCTCCTCTCCTCTCTTCCTCTTTGATCTCCGACTCAATAAACCCTCTTGAATATGCCGTGTTATCTGCAAGATCCACGGTCACATCTGAATGTAACAGTAACTGCCATGGTCAATCCTTCTAAGGTGTGTCTGCCTTATTTGTCCTTCTGACCCTACCCCTGTTCAGATGTACTCTCATCCGCACATGCAATGTATTCAAGCTGCTGTACTGAAATATTCAATAAAACTTTTCTGAAATTAAAAAGAATTATGTAGATGTGAGTAAATGAGCTGAAGCATTACGGGGCATATTATCAAGAACTCGCTGTTTCAGCGGCAGGAAACTGCAGCTAAAGCGGCGATAATGGGTTGATAATGTGGTGTTGTGAATTCCCATACCAGTCCAGGTTCTGGTGTTAACCTGGGCTACTTTGGGAATTCACAAGGGCATATTATCAAGCCCATTATCACCGCTTTAGCGGCAGTTTCCTGCCGCTGAAACTGCGATAATTTTATCGCCGTTCTTGATACTATGCCCCTACAAGTTTTGGTAACTCTATGGTTTTACATGTGCAGTGTGACTCGTACATTCCAGTTCCATTTTACTTGTTATAGTGCTGCGTTCAAGTGGTGTCTATATGGAAGTGCCTACTGCATTACTGACGCCCGTTATGGCGACTTATTTCTAATGCATTCCTATGAAGGCTTTGTAGATCTAGGCCTCTGTGCTTACCATTGTATAAACCTTGCGGGTAAACATTTAAGGCAGTTGGTGTCACAACTTATTCTGAAGTCGAAGACAGCAGTGTCTAAGTTTAAGAGAGAAAGAGAAATGATGTCACAGAGAATGAGAGAGAGAGAAAACAACATTAAAACTGCGTCACAGAGTCTGGAGTTGAGATTTTTTCTTGAAAAGTGAGATGTAGATTTACTAGCTCCTAGCATCACTTTACCCATGTTAAAAGTGACTCAAAAGTGGCGTAATAAGGTTGTGGATCTGTTTGTCAGACTGTTGTAACGTATCTGTTGTCACTGCTCGGAGGTAATTATAGATTTTACAGAGAAGCTGCTGTACACTACACAATCTGGGCCATAATATCAAGCCTGGGCGACAAAATTATCGCCACTTTATCGGCAGGAAAGTGGCGCTAAAGTGGCGATAATGGGTTTGATAATATGCTCTATGGAATTCCAATCGAAGCTCATGTTAGATGTCCTTCAATCAATCAATCAGCAATTTGTATAGCGCGCAACTCACCCAGAAGGGTCTCAAGGTGCTGGGGGGGGTTTGTTACTGCTCGAAAAGCCAGGTCTTGAGTTGCTTCCTGAAGGAGAGATGGTCCTGGGTCAGCCGTAGGTGGATGGGGAGGGAGTTCCATGTCTTGGCCGCCAGGTAGGAAAAGGACGTTCCTCCAGCGGTGGCTCTGTGAATGCGTGTGTAACGGGGGCCACGAGAGACGCCCCGAGGCCGGGCAACCACTGACCTTATGTGACCCCCCCCTCTTGTTTTCACAGCCCCCGTATACTCCGTTGTGGATGGATCAGGAGAGGGACTGCCACGACGAGGAGGACGAGTGCGAGCCCTTTAAACGGACCGAGTATCTGATGGAGGAGGAGGAGTCCGGAGCGACGATAAAGGGCGACGTCGACGATTCCCAGGTGTGTTACTACACCGGAGGAGTGGACAGAGAGAAGCAGAGCGGAGTGGCGGTAAGCAGCGTGAAGGAGTGGAGCAGCGGAGGAGGGAGAAGAGAAGAGCGGGAGAGGAAGAGCGGAGCGTGGTGGAGCGGAGAGGAGCAGCAAGCGGAAGAAGAGAGATCCCCGAGCCGGAATCCAGGAGCCGAGCCGACGGACCACGGAACAGCTGAAGCAACAGAGGCATCAGGAGGAAGAGGAGAGACCGGGTCGGGAGGACGAGAGACGCCAGGAGGCCACCACCACGATTCGCCCAGCCGTACACCAGGAGGGGTACGGCTAGCAGAGGTGCGTAATCGATTCCTGGGGTGGTGGAGTGGGAGGGGCAGACGCCTGACTTAGCGGTAAACTTCTCTGAGAGGGGGTATAGCATTGATAGAACCACCCGGCCCTACTTGGATAAAAGACTTAGCGGTACACATCCCTGAGAGTCTGTGGAGGTAGCCTTGTTTGAACGTCCCTCCCCTACTTGGTCAAAATTCACACGTCCGAGTCTGAGAGTCACTGGGTGTAATTTGGTCCCCCCCCCTTTATGGATATTGGGTTGTTACGTTAATCTCCCCTATAACTGATACATACCTCTCTTCTGTTCCCTTCTGGGGTGTCGGCGAGCGAGGACATTACGGAGCCTCCGAAGACCATCAGGAGGAGGAGCCCCGTCCGAAGAAAGGAGGAGGGAGTACTCCGAAAAACCCGCCAAGAGAGGAGCCGCTCACCCAGGAAAGGAGTACCGAAGAAAACTTGTACGGATTCTCTGTTAGAGAAAATAAAACCCGGCTTAACCAAAACCCGGCTCCTGCCTCTCCTTGGTCCCGCTGTCACAGTGGTGGAGAATGCGGGCATAACCACCATCTGCACAACCAAGATGGAAGAAGTGGTACAAGCACTAGTACAAGGTCAAGAACGGCTAGAACGCCTGGCCGAGCAACAGCTGAGGGCGGCCGACGCCGACAGAGAACTAATTAAAGCGGCCGTGGTGGCTCATGCTATGGACCCCCCCAAGCTGCTGGTTCTGTGGCAGTAAGCGGCATTCCGGCGAATATAGGGGGGGTTTCTTTGCAGAAGTACCAACCCGGGGAGGATCCGGATGCATTTCTGCTCAATTTTGAGAGGGCCGCCCGAGCATGTGGATGGCCGGGGGCGAAGTGGCCGTTCTTTTTGGCCCCTTTGTTGGTGGGTGAGGCCCAAGCCGCGTACCAGGTGGCCAACTCCCGAGGGGACACTCCGTATACCGAATTAAAAAGGATCATCTTAGATCACCTTGGCCTGGATAGAGAGGCCTACCGGCAAAGATTCAGGAGAGAAAGAGGGGTACCGGGAGAGACTCCAAAGACCCCGTTTGTCCGCCTTAAGATGGCCGCGGATAAATGGCTCAGCCCCAATGAAAGCACCAAAGAAGAGATCATGGACCGTATATATTTGAAACAGTTCTTAGAGGCTTTACCCTTCGCTACACAAAGGTGGCTAAAACAACACCATGATCTGACCACCAACCAGGCAGTGGAGATGGCCAACACATTCTCGAGAGTACCGCAGCGGCCACCCATGATGAGCGAAGCCGAAAAACAAAAACACAACGTGAGAAGTGAGAGGAAACCATTCAAAGCCCCTGAACCTCTGAAACCTCGGGCATGGAGAACTGAGCCCCTGCCGCATAGCGGACCTCAGTGTTTTGAGTGTGGGACCTGGGGCCATATAGCTAGACTGTGTCCACGACGAAAGCCGAGCGAGGAACCCATGGAAGTGGGATACTTACCCCGGACGGTGTTATACTCCGCTGAAATGGGACACGCCTATCGCGTAAGTATAGAGATCAACGGTAACCCCATCCAAGCACTGCTAGACTCAGGCTGCCGTCAATCGGTGGTACAGGCCCATCACATACGTCCACACCAGTTGATCCCTAAAGAGAAGGTCTATATTCGATGTGTTCACGGAGACGTAAGGCCGTATCCCGTGGCGGTCTTACCCTTGATACCGAAGAAGGGCATTCCGTTCTGGGTTCGAGTGGGTGTGCTGTCCTCTCTTCCTGAGGACCTGATCATCGGTACAGACAATCCTGATTTTCTGGAGATGTTCAAAAACAGCATAGGGTCGGACCGAGCTACACAGGAGAACACCGGCACCAGGGGGTCTATACCTGCGATGGTCTCCCCTGAACCATGGGTGTTGGACAGAAGCTTTCAATTCGCCCAAGCTAATGACCCGACTTTGTTTAACGCTTGGGAGACGGCCCACCAAAACCAAGGAACACACCAGGTCTCTTATCCCCGTTTGTTTATCAAAAATGACTTGCTATACAGACAAGGGAAGGAAGAAGACCCGGAACAACTACTTGTCCCGGTCCCATTCAGAGAGCAAGTACTGTTTTATTCTCACTCCCACCTAGTGGCAGGACATACGGGGGCAGAAAAAACGACTCAGAATCTGTTAAAGTGTTTCTATTGGACGGGGATCTATAAAGATGCGATGATCTATTGTCAGGAATGCGACGTTTGTCAGAAACGAAACATGACAAGGCCTCCCGCAGTACCGTTACAGCCCCTTCCCATCATTGGAGTCCCTTTTGAGAGGGTGGGGATGGACATCATCGGCCCCTTACCAAAAACAAAAAAAGGACACCAGTATGTATTGGTGTTGGTAGATTACGCCACTAGGTTTCCGGAAGCGTTCCCCCTCACCTCTACCACCACGAAAAATGTTGCGGATAAAATGCTGGAATTGTTCTCACGCGTCGGGTTCCCGAAAGAGATATTGATGGACCAAGGAACCCCCTTCGTATCTCGTCTTATGGGGGATGTCTGTAAACAGTTGAATATCCATCAAATACGGACAGCGGTATACCATCCTCAAACGGATGGCCTAGTGGAGCGATATAATCGCACGCTGAAGACCACCTTGAGAAAAATGCTGGAAGTGAACAGCACGGAATGGGACCAAGTCCTTCCCCTCGCATTATACGTTATCCGCGGACAGAAACAAAGTAGCATGGGGTTCTCCTCTTTCGAGCTCCTGTATGGGCGTCAACCCCGTTCTTTATTAGACATGACCAATGAGGCATGGGAGAAGGAAACCCCTGAAGAAACAGCCAAAACCCTGGAATATGCCCGCAATCTACGTTCCAAACTGGGTAAATTGAGAGATCTCGCCTTTGCCAACCTAGAAAAGAGCCAGGAGAGACAAAAATACGCGTATGACAAAGGAAAAAAATGGAGACGACTAGAGAAGGGCGAGTGGGCGTTGGTACTGTTGCCCTCCTCGACACAGAAATTTAAGGCCGAATGGGGAGGGCCATACAAAGTGGTTGGGACAATCGGTAAGACTAGCTATAGGTTACAGATACATCCAAGAAGAACGCAGGTGTATCATATCAACATGCTAAAGAAATGGTTAGGGAGTCCGCCTGCAGAAGTGCATATGACCGAACCAGATCCTGGTAGCATGTCCAATACACTGTCTCACCTCGTGATCAACGACGAACTGAGCGAAGACCTGAACAAGGAACTAAGGGACACCTTGAGACCTCACGGACCAGTGTTTTCAGATACGCCCGGAAAAACCAACCTGGCAGAACATCAGATCAACACTATACCGGGGAAGATGGTGAAAATTCGCCCTTACAGAATTCCGGAGGCCAGAAGGAAAGGAATAAAACAAGAAGTGGAAGACATGTTGAAGCTAGGGGTATTCCGTCCGTCTCACAGCGACTGGTCAAGCCCGATTGTCCTGATTCCCAAGCCAGACGGGACGAGACGGTTTTGTATGGATTTTCGCGCCTTGAACGAGATCTCCACCTTCGATGCCTATCCCATCCCCAGAATAGATGAGCTGATAGAAAAATTGGGAGAGGCCAAATACATCAGCACAATCGACCTTACCAAGGGATATTGGCAGGTCCCCCTTAGAGAAGAGGACCGCCATAAAACCGCGTTCTCGACGGAAAACGGACATTACGAGTTCACGGTGCTACCATTCGGATTGCACGGTGCCCCCGCCACTTTTCAAAGGCTGATGAACGCGGTATTGAAAAACATTTCCTCGTTTACCTCAGCCTACCTAGAAGATATAGTCGTTTTCAGTCCGGACTGGGAAACGCACCTGACACACCTTACGCAGGTATTAGAGACCCTAGCCAAAGCCGGTTTGAGAATAAACGCAAAGAAGTCCAGGATAGCTTTTCAGAAGGTGAAGTACCTGGGTTACGTGCTGGGCCACGGCATGATCGAACCACAAATAGAAAAAGTGCGGGCCATATCTGACACTCTGTTTCCCCAATCAAAGAAAGAACTACGAGCATTTCTTGGCCTCATTGGCTATTATCGACGATTTATACCAGGGTTTTCTCAGATGGCCGCCCCCCTCACCGACGTACTTCAATCAAATGTGAAACAAACGGTCTTGAAATCACCAACGCCTGCCATGTTAGACGCCTTTACATCCCTCAAAGGGATAATCACTTCAACCCCCGTGCTATCGTCACCAGACTTCTCGCGCCCTTTTTCCCTACATACGGACGCCTCGGAGTACGGAATCGGGGCAGTACTGTCACAGGAGGGCGTTGATGACATGGACCACCCGATCCTGTATATTAGCAGGAAACTATTTCCCAGGGAACTCAAATACCCCACGGTGGAGAAGGAAAGTCTCGCTATCCGGTGGGCGGTGGAGAAACTGTCCTACTACCTGGAGGGGCGCCCCTTTACCCTTTACACAGACCAAGCGCCTCTCCTCTGGATGGCACGGAACAAGTCAAATAACGCGCGAGTACTGAGGTGGTTCCTCGCACTACAACCGTATGCTTTCCGGGTGTGCCACAAACGAGGGATTGACAACAAGGGTGCTGATTACCTTTCACGGAATCCACTTCCCGATCGGAAGTGTTCTGGGGGGATTGTGTGTAACGGGGGCCGCGAGAGACGCCCCGAGGCCGGGCGACCACTGACCTTATGTGACCCCCCCTCTTGTTTTCACAGCCCCCGTATACTCCGTTGTGGATGGATCAGGAGAGGGACTGCCACGACGAGGAGGACGAGTGCGAGCCCTTTAAACGGACCGAGTATCTGATGGAGGAGGAGGAGTCCGGAGCGACGATAAAGGGCGGCGTCGATGATTCCCAGGTGTGTTACTACACCGGAGGAGTGGACAGAGAGAAGCAGAGCGGAGTGGCGGGAAGCAGCCCGGAGCAGCGGAGGAGGGAGAAGAGAAGAGCGGGAGAGGAAGAGCGGAGCGTGGTGGAGCGGAGAGGAGCAGCAAGCGGAAGAAGAGAGATCCCCGAGCCGGAATCCAGGAGCCGAGCCGACGGACCACGGAACAGCTGAAGCAACAGTGGCATCAGGAGGAAGAGGAGAGACCGGGTCGGGAGGACGAGAGACGCCAGGAGGCCACCACCACGATTCGCCCAGCCGTACACCAGGAGGGGTACGGCTAGCAGAGGTGCGTAATCGATTCCTGGGGTGGTGGAGTGGGAGGGGCAGACGCCTGACTTAGCGGTAAACTTCTCTGAGAGGGGGTATAGCATTGATAGAACCACCCGGCCCTACTTGGATAAAAGACTTAGCGGTACACATCCCTGAGAGTCTGTGGAGGTAGCCTTGTTTGAACGTCCCTCCCCTACTTGGTTAAAATTCACACGTCCGAGTCTGAGAGTCACTGGGTGTAATTTGGTCCCCCCCCCCTTTATGGATATTGGGTTGTTACGTTAATCTCCCCTATAACTGATACATACCTCTCTTCTGTTCCCTTCTGGGGTGTCGGCGAGCGAGGACATTACGGAGCCTCCGAAGACCATCAGGAGGAGGAGCCCCGTACTCCGAAAAACCCGCCAAGAGAGGAGCCGCTCACCCAGGAAAGGAGTACCGAAGAAAACTTGTACGGATTCTCTGTTAGAGAAAATAAAACCCGGCTTAACCAAAACCCGGCTCCTGCCTCTCCTTGGTCCCGCTGTCACAGCGTGGTACGGCGACGAGGGCGAGGCTGGTGGATTGGAGCTGGCGGGTGGGTGTGTAGAAAGTGAGGCGGTTGTTGAGGTACTTTGGGCCCATGTCGTGGAGAGCCTTGTGCGCGTGGGTAAGGAGTCTGAACGTGATCCTCTTGTTGACGGGTAGCAGATCTCTCAGGTGGGTCGAGATGTGGCTGCGGCGAGGGATGTCCAGGATGAGTCGTGCGGAGGCGTTCTGTATGCACTGGAGTCTTTTCTGTAGTTTGGCAGTGGTTCCCGCGTAGAGGGTGTTCCTGTAGTCCAGTCGGCTGGTGACGAGTACCTGGGTGACTGTCTTCCTGGTTTCGGTGGGGATCCATCGGAAGATCTTCCGGAGCATGCGCAGGGTGCTGAAGCACGATGACGAAACGGCGTTGACTTGTCTGGTCACCGAGAGGGAGGAGTCCAGGATGAAGCCCAGGTTTCGTGCGTGGTCCGTTGGCTTGGGGGTGGTGCCCAGGGCAGGGGGCCACCAGGAGTCGTCCCAGGCGGAGGGCGATGATCCTAGGATGAGGACTTCCGTCTTGTCTGAGTTCAGTTTCAGGCGGCTGTTCTTCATCCACTCGGCGACGTCTTTCATCCCTTCGTGTAGGCTAGCTCTGGCGGGGTCGTTGGTGAGGGAGAGGATCAGCTGGGTGTCGTTGGCGTAGGAGATGATGTTAAGGTTGTGTTGGCGTGCGATGGCTGCGAGGGGGCTCATGTAGAAGTTGAAGAGGGTCCTTGTGGTACGCCGCAGATGACTTCGGTGGCCTCAGATCTTAACGGGGGGAGGCGGACTCTCTGGGTTCTTCCGGTGAGGAACGAGAAGATCCACTCCAGTCCCTTCTCTTGGTTTCCGATGTTGCTGAGGCGTACTAGGGTGCATCTAACATGAGCTTCAATTGGAATTCAATAGAGCATATTATCAAACCTATTATGGCCACTTTAGCTACAGTTTGCGGCCGATAAAGTGGCGATAATTTTGTCGCCAAGGCTTGATAATATGGCCCTCTCTCGTTTCACAAATAAAGCTAACACTACAGTTTTACGAGTGCAGTGCACCTGGTACATTTTACTTGTTATAGTGCCGCATTCAAGTGGTGTCTATATGGAAGTGCCTACTGCATTACTAACGCCCGTTATGCTGAATTATTTCTAATGCATTCCTATGAAGGATTTGTAGATCTAGGCCTCTGTGCTTACCGTTGTATAAACCTTGCGGCCAAACGCATAAGGAAGTAGCCTTCACAACTTCACTTTAACAATTCTTCTACACGTCCAAGCAGACAGCAGTGTCTAAGTTTAAGAGAGAAGGAGAAATTATGTCACAGAGAGTGAGAGATAGAAAGAGAGAGAAAACAACATTAAAACTGTGTTGCAGAGTCTGGAGTTGAGATCTTTTATTGAAAAGTTAGACGTATATTTACTAGCTCCTTGCATCACTTTACCCATGTTAAAAGTGACTCAAAAGTGGCGTAATAAGGTTGTTGATCTGTTTGTCAGACTGTTGTAAGCTCTCTGTTGTCACTGCTCGGAGGGAATTATAGATTTTACAGAGAAGCTACTGTACACTACGCACTCTGGGCCATAATATCAAGCCTGGGCGACAAAATTATCGCCACTTTATCGGCAGGAAAGTGTCGCTAAAGTGGTGATAATGGGTTTGATATTATGCTCTATGGAATTCCAATCGAAGCTCATGTTAGATGTCCTTCACATCTAACATGAGCTTCAATTGGAATTCAATAGAGCATATTATCAAACCTTTTATGGCCACTTAAGCGGCAGTTTGCTGCCAATAAAGTGGCGATAATTTTGTTGCCAAGGTTTGATAATATGGCCCTCTCTCGTTTCACAAATAAAGCTAACACTACAGTTTTACGAGTGCAGTGTACCTGGTATGTTTCAGTTGTTATAGTGCCGCGTTCAGGTGGTGTCTATATGGAAGTGCCTACTGCGTTATTGACGCCCGTTATGGCGACTTATTTCTAATGCATTGCTATGAAGGCTTTGTAGATCTAGGCTGCTGTGCTTACCTTGTATACAGAGTGCGGCCATCGGAGTTCACCATTCGACTTGAACTCTGCTTCTATATGTCAAAGTATATTTAATAAGTTGCAGAGAATTCCATTGCTGTTGCTCGATAGGCCGTGGTTGCTTCTGAACGATGTTTGGTGAAGTAAACAAAAGGACGTTTTGATTAGTAATCGTAAACTGAGTTGCGTAACTACTATCAAAAGTGAATTTTAATGTGGGTTCTTAATATTCCGTAGTTAGACTGTTGCAGCTCCAGCAAACAAAGGAAGATCAATAAGTTAATAGAGGCCTGGGACGGCCTCGTGACGCAGAAAAATAAATACTATCATGGACGCACAATTAATAATAATAGAGGCCTAAGCATGTGGCGTAGTACAGAAATACGACACAGAAATTTATGCACGCACAATTTTTAAGATTAGAGGTGTATAGGACCTCATGACTTATAAAGAAATATTTCAATTATGTAAGTACAATTTAAAACCATTGAAGTGTAGGAAAGCCATATGAAGGATTAAAAAATAGCATTATGCATATACAAGTAGAGGCTGATGTTGTGACGTCTTCTCTTACCTTTGCTTCTGTCGTCTTTTCTCGTGTCTTGAAAGGCTCCGGTTTCGCTGAGTCTGGGGTGTTTTCGACAGTCTGTCTGTCACCGGAGCAGAGGCAGGCAAAAGAGAGCGTGCTCACGTCAGTGCCCACATTATATGGGAACCGCGAGGGCTGACCAAACCAAGCCCAGGGCCGTCATTGGTAGCATTTTCGCGGTCTGTAAGAATGATGGCCCTAGGGGACATGCCATTGGGTAAAGTATTGGTTTCTAGGCTAAATGATAGCAAGCATGCTAGGTGGTGGCATGTGGGTAGTGTGGGCGGGTGTGCACCGCGCATGTGCAAGTATGAGTGTGTGCACTAACAATTAACAACAGAGAGAGATGGGGGCGGTGTTATAATGTGCGCAGAGGCAGGCCCAGAATCGGATCTGCAATGTGTCAGCACTTCTAATCATTCTCCTTAGCGCGCCCTGAGCTCTGATTTGTCACTGATAGGGTGATCGCACCATAGTTTGTACTGCTTATCATACTCAGCGCGTGCCCGCGCATACGGTACAAATATGCTTTGACGTTACGCGTCACATTAAAGCTTCGGTGTGACATCATGTACGGCGTTCTGTACGCGAAAGAGGGAAATGTTTCTACTTGGTTTAAAACATGCATGTATTTAATGTACATATTAAGGGCAGACATTTGGGATAACTATGAATTTCAATACTTGTAATAATCATATATTACTTTTAAAAAGAATTATACAAATCGCAGTAGAACATCATGCGTACTCGTATTGAAAGAGCTGCGCAAGCGCATCATAAGCGTACGCTAAGCCATGTGACTTTAAAAGTAGAGATTTGATTGGTTCATAAATTTTCCTATTGCAACTGTTGAAAGTTCCGTCCCATTATAATTATTCGACTTTGACTTTCTAAGAAGAAGCATTTGTTCTGAGAATCTTCTCAAATAGAAGGAAGATCACAATAATAAGAGCAATGGAGTCATCTTCCAGCATTTCTTCAGAGGGAGATTTCATTCCTGAAGAACGTCCAAAGAAGAGGAAAGAACCTCTAATTTGGAAGTTTTTCACTTTTCCAGAAGATCAAAAAAAGGTTAATGCTCCAAAGGTAACCTGTAACATTTTGCCAAATAACTCTTTCAAGGGGTGATCCATGTAAAAAATACTTCTTTGGCACAGCAAATATGGTGTGACACGTGAAGAACTTGCACCCCAAAAACTTTGCTCGAGCTGCAAGACAGAGGTTGCACGAGAACCCACCTGCTGCTACACCAAGCACATCAACTGCGGCAGCAGCATTTTCAGCAAGCAGTCCACACCCACATATTGATTCTGACTTTGCTAAAGTTAAAATTCTATGCATTTAATGTGATAAACGTTTGTGTTATGGGGAACAGTCTATAGACTTGATGAAACGCAGGATGCAGGATCATTGCTGCCCTCGACATTAGTTGTTCTTTTTTTCATTCTTTTTTTCCGCTTTGAATTTGTTGAGAAAACACAAAAAAAATACAAAACAAAAAAAACAGTTCTTTTTGGATCTACCTTCACTGGTCAAAGAAAGAACTATATTTCTATGGTAGTGTGTAAAAGTTTGTCAGAATAAATGTGTAGTTCATAAATGAATGAAGGCATATGTTACTAGTGTATGAAGAATGTGAAAGTGCAGAACTATAAGGAACTGCTACAGCATAAATCTATAAGGTGTTTATCTATAGTATACTGTAGTATGTCCGAAGCACTTGAATGTATCATATGTACATAAATTTGTTACAAGTGTATGCTTTAATTTGCGCTGCTGGTGAAAGTGCCTGGGTGAATTTGTATGTGTTAGGGGCTGATTTACAATCCCCATGTGTCTCTGTTACACAGCCGTTGCGTCACTTTTGTGACACAGCGGTGGTGCAAAAGATGCGCCATGGTGTGTGCTATTAACAATGTGATGCATCTGGAGGGTGTATTACATTGTAAAGCGCTGCGCCAGAACAGGCTTTCTAGTGCAGAAGGGGGTGCAGCAAGGCCTCGTAAAAGTGACTGAGTAAAATGTATAACATTTTATTCAGTGACTTTTGAGCTTATGCTGCGTCAAAACTTTGCACATGCTTGAAGCAGGTGTAAGGATTGATATAGCATTGTGAGCAAAGGGCCCCAAGAGAATTGCTGGAGCTGTGTATGCTTTAATTTGCGCTGCTGGTGAAAGTGCCTGGGTGAATTTGCATGTGTTAGGGGCTGATTTACAATCCCCTTGTGTCTCTGTTACACAGCCGTTGCGTCACTTTTGTGACACAGCGGTGGTGCAAAAGATGTGCCATGGTGTGTGCTATTAACAATGTGATGCATCTGGAGGGTGTATTACATTGTAAAGCGCTGCGCCAGAACAGGCTTTCTAGTGCAGAAGGGGGTGCAGCAAGGCCTCGTAAAAGTGACTGAGTAAAATGTATAACATTTTATTCAGTGACTTTTGAGCTTATGCTGTGTCAAAACCTTGCACATGCTTGAAGCAGGT
Organism: Lissotriton helveticus; assembly: GCF_964261635.1. Taxonomy (NCBI): domain Eukaryota; kingdom Metazoa; phylum Chordata; class Amphibia; order Caudata; family Salamandridae; genus Lissotriton; species Lissotriton helveticus. The sequence continues at coordinate 47,948,750 of NC_136061.1, forward strand.
GTAAGGATTGATATAGCATTGTGAGCAAAGGGCCCCAAGAGAATTGCTGGAGCTGTGTTATACTTGCAACCGACGTCAAGCAATAATTCATCCCAAAATTACTTTGCAATTTAGTTTTGTTATTATTTTATAATAGGAATATGGAATATAATCTAAAAAATAAAATAAATATAAATATTTATATTAAAATATAAGAAATGAATATAAAAAGAAAGACATAATAATTAATACATTTATAAATTATCATTTACAAAACCTTTGAAACTCACTGAAAAAACCATAGGTTTCACACATATTATAGTTAGGAATTAGCATTTAAAAAACCGTGCAAATTAATTGAAAAAACCATAGGTTTCACACACGTTATAGTTAGGAATTAGCATTTAAAAAACTATGCAAATGCATTGAAAAAACCATAGGTTTCACACGTTATAGTTAGCTGAACATTTCTCTCATACAAAACCTTTGAAATTCCTCCGTTATAGTTAGCTCAGCTAACTATAACTTGCGCGCCCGCAATGCACTGCTGATGACGTCACATATTACATCACTCATGACATGGTCAGTGACATCACTCATGACATCACTGATGACATCTCAAATGACATCCCTGATGACATCATCCTTGTGGCAGACCTCCTCTTACTGTAATATAACCTTTGATACACACAATCAAAAATAGAAACTAACATTTTCAAAAAAATGGATATAGAGGGGCGTGGCTTGCGGCTGAACATGGTGGCTGCCTAAAAGGCGAGCTCCGGAGATAGAGCTGCCTCTCCGACCATCCGACCACTTATCCGGACAAGAATAGGTCTCTAATTGGGGGACCCGACGCCCGGGACCGGGCGGCGCCTGATACGCTACCGCTCGGCGGCTGCAGAAGCGGCACTGTAAAGATATCACCGGCAACAAGATTGGCCTGACCAGCGACTACAGACCGGGACCTCGCCTGAGGCCACAGCCGACCGGACGTGCAACGGAGCGGGGCGCAACACACCGGAAGCGCCCGACCCACTAATCTGTGGAGGCAGAGACCGAACTTCGGCGGGGCTGCGCATGGGAGCGCCGCAGCACCCCCGTCACAGACTCGGTACAGAATACTGCGGATGCGGGCAGCAGGCCGGGTCGGGCAGCGGGCTAACTCTGGCGCAGGCGGCGACGGCGGAGACGGTGAAGGGTGGCCGCCATCTTGGCACAGGACGACCCGTCCCGAGTCCCACGGACGTGTACCACCGGCGACTATCGGAGGTGCTGACCAAATGCTCAATGCCAGGAAGGAGCTGTAAACAGATCCGTGGAGAATCAAACTGAGGAGGCAGTGATCGAGATTGCACACTGGCTGGTCTGGAGGGTGGTCCTGCAACAGGGGAATGCACATGAGTCATTGGCAGCCTGGCACCCTCTGACTGAATGCCGGACGGCCAGACGCAGACTGCGGGAGTAATACAAGGCTGATCTGGACACAAGGCTGCTGTCCTTCACATGAAACTGGCGCAGATTCGCGCCACGCAGGGCCACTTAGACCTGGATGTGGCGCGGTGGCGCGAGTAGCTGCCGCTTCTTGCATAGCACTGAGGAACCTGTTTCCGGCCCCAGACTGTGTGGGACTGGCTCCCTCCCGCAGTATACCTCAGGAGTACTTTTGATCACTGGACGAGGCATGACCGGCCGCCCAGATCACGAAGCCATGGGAACACCAGTGGATGGCACTTCGGTTTGAGTGAAACTTTCGAGACCAACGCGTGGGTGGCAAATATCCGGGCCGGGTGCCCGCACGGTGGTGAATAACAGCATTATGGTGGGGGCAAGGTGGATCACCATTCGGACCAGTACCAAGACAACCAATCGCACCTGTTGAACTACCATAACACTACAATACCCGGAGCCTGGGGTGTGAGCAGCCACAGACCTAGCCACCATGGCAGGAAAGGGCGCGAAAGGTGGTACTACACAGACCAGACTGGAACGGTTCGCCTACGATAAGAGTGCATCTTCCCCAGCGGATGGTAAGACGCCGACGGGAAAAACGGCTGAGGGCATGAACGGGAAGAAGGCAACGCTGGACGATGTCATGAGAGCCCTAACGCAAGACCAAGCGACGGTAGGCACGATATCCACCGAAATCACTCTCATACGAGCGGACTTCCATAAAATGTCAGAGAAAGTGAGCTCCATGGAGGTGGTCACGAAGTCACTGGTCGAGGATGTATCAGAGCTTCAAATAGCAATGGAAAAGATGTCGGCGGAAAATAAGGTACTGCGTGAAAGGCTGGATGATCAGGAAGGGCGCTCTCGGCGAAACAACATACGGATCCTGGGCGTTCCGGAGTCTGAAGGCACTAGAGCGATGGACCTATATGTGGAGGAACTAATTCAGAAGGAGCTCCAACCTAAAGGCCTCTCCGCCTTCTTTTCTGTTGAGAGAGCGCACCAGGTCCCAGGGGGACAGCCAAAGCCGGGTGCGGCCCCGCGCCCGATCCTAGCCAGACTGTTTAATTTTCGTGACAGGGATGCCATCTTGCAGGCGGCACGGGTGTCGCCACCGGTGAAGATCCAAAATTCCACATTAGCCTTTTTCCCAGACTATACGGCTGAGGTGGCCCGCCGTAGAAAGACATTCCTGGAGGTGAAGAAAGAACTCCGAAAACGTGAGATTCCCTACTCGATGCTATTCCCGGCCAAGCTACGTGTAGTGGCGGATAACAGGACCTGGTTTTTCGATACTCCCGAAATAGCCCGAGACTGGCTGGATGGGTGGAGGCCGGCTACCCAATCTCGCCGCTCCAATAGACCTAACAGGTCTTGAGGAACAGGTGGACTACGGAATTCACAGGACTCTAGGCAAGACATGGAAGAACTTTCGCAGTTGAGAGACAGTGTTGATGAAGAAGCCAACGAGGAACAATGATCGCCGGTGATCATGAACATTTTAAGGTACCAGCGGTGCGGTTGACGGACTGCCATTGGATACAGGGCCAAGGGGCCCCCGGAGGATGTATGAGGGGCAGCCGTCTCCGGAGAGTCCTTCGCCCATCGAGCAAGTATAAACTGTAAGGGGAAAGGGTTGAGCACTCCGCTTAGTTGGGGAGGCGGGCGGTTGTATGTCCGTGTAGCTGGAGGGCAGGGAGAGGGGGAGTTGGGGGGGGGGGGAATGTTCCTAATGTTAGCGAAAGATTTGAACTGTTTGACTCGTAAAGGTTTATTGTGGTACATACGCGAGAACACATGGACAGCTATGAGGCGGTTAGGTCAGAGTAAGTTCCGGAGCCGTTTCGCTCCAACACTACAGGATAGTAATGGCAAGTGACACGCGATATGGTCAGATGGGCGGGGGATCTGAGCAAGGGCCAGTACCACCTTTACAACTGATGACCTGCGGGCTTGGGTGATAAGATTAAGCGTGGGCTGGTTCTACAGGCCATCCGAAGGGTAGGTCCCACAGTGGTTTTACTACAGGAAACACACCTGGTAGGTGCAGCTAGCCGGGCACTAGATAGGCGTGGGTATCAGATGATTGCACACTCGGAGTTTACCTCGGGGTCTAGGGGTACGGGTATACTGATGAAGAAATCGTCCCGGTTCATATTGCAATCCACTAAAACAGACGACCAGGGTCGCTTCGCAGCAGCGCATGGCCAGTGGGAAGGGAAGTCACTGACTCTAGTATCTGTCTATATTCCGCCGGCGCTTCACGCGGTCGCCCTTCCAGACTTGGGGAAATTCCTACTGGAGCTCCCAGAAGGAGACCTTATACTAGGAGGAGATTTTAATGCAGTGGTACACAACGTGCAGGATAGATTTCCAATCCGCACGCCGAACCCGGCCCCGTCTAGATTCAGTGATTTCCTGGTGGCTCAGGGTTTGACGGACCTCTGGAGACAGTTCCATCACACCGACAGACAGTACACCTACTACTCCGCAGTCCATGACAGTCTATCACGCATTGATTATTTTCTTGCCTTGGGAGGGGGCCTCCTCACAGTGAGCGACGTACAAATTAAACCCAGGGGCATTTCAGATCACTCACCACTGACACTGACATTATCTTGTCCCGCAGTAGCTAGAAGACGAATTTACCCAATCTTCCCCGGGTACCTCAGGGTGCCGACTGTACGTAAAGACTTGAAGAAGGCTACACTGTATTATTTTGCCGAGAATGCGGCCTCGGTGACGTCGCCGTCGGTCCTCTGGGAGGCCTACAAGACGGTCCTGAGAGGGCGGGCAATAGCGTCCGTAACAGGATACAAACGAGCCCAGAGGGAGGAATTGACGAAATTAGAACTCGAACTTGAGCAGGCGCACCTGACACACATGACGGACCAGACCACAGACACACTCCACACACTGCAGCTCTGTCAGCGACTTCATGGCGACCATCTTCGCAGGAAGACGGTCGAGGACATCACAGCGACGACACATAGAATCTATGATATCGGGGATAAGGCCAGCAAGCTTTTAGCCTGGCTGGATACGAAAAAGGGAGGGGCCAAGAATATACTACAGTTGAAAGGCTCCAACGGTGAGGCCGAAACGCGGCCTTCCGTGATAGTTGAAATCCTAGCGCAGCACTTCCGAGACGTATATACCCCTGAAGTGGTCGTAACTCGGGATGAGGCGACGGTGGCACTACATGGCGTAGCAACACAAACACTGGCGCAGGGGGCACGGGAAGAACTCGACGCAGATCTGTCGGCGACTGAAATCCAACTGGCGATCCATGCATTACGCGTGGGTAAAGCTGTAGGACCCAATGGGATCCCGGTGGAATGGTACAAAACTATATCTGAAGAGATAAGTTCGCCACTGTTGGATATGTACAACGAAAGCCTAGCAAAGGGAGTTCTGCCCCTTGACCAAAGAGTCGCCACCATTGTGGCAATCCCTAAACCAGGTAAGCCGCCAGATGAGACCTCGTCCTATCGTCCCATCTCCCTCCTCAACGCAGAAGCCAAAATATTGGCGAAACTGCTGGCTACCAGACTGATGCCACACATGGCACACCTGATACATCCGGACCAGTCGGGGTTCATGCCTCACAGGAGTACGGCGCATAATCTCCGAAGATTGCATGCAGCGCTGGCAAGGGCGCCGTCACTAACGGAACCAACGGCTATTCTGTCACTGGATGCCAGGATGGCATTTGACATGGTGGAGTGGCACTATCTTTTTGCGGTATTGGACCATATGGGCTTCGGACCAAGGTTTATCTCGTGGATTCGTCTGCTGTATACTGAGCCGGAGGCGCATGTGACGGCGAATGGTCATATCTCCAGTGACATAGCCTTGGCTAGGGGGACAAGACAGGGATGCCCGCTCTCACCCCTGCTGTTTGCGCTAGCCCTAGAACCGTTGGCAGTGATACTTAGAACATCCCAGCTGCTGAGAGGAATAAGATGGGGGGACACTTGGGAAGACAGGGTCTCGTTATATGCGGACGATATGTTGATTTATATGTCGGAGCCCGAACAGGGGATCCCGATGCTGCTGGCACTGTGTGAACGGCATGGTCACACCTCTGGCTACAAAGCAATTTACTTTTTTGTGTAGCGTTATTAATGAGATAACTAGGGATTAAACTGTCTACATATTTTGTTTACCCGGGCCTTGGCATAAAAGAGTATTTCGCATAGGGAATGGTTGATTAAACAGAAAAGATGATTATCCTTTCCAATTAAAACTACAATACAAACCTGTTTGTATTTGTAAACTTGCATTACATTCATAACACACATGATACAGGCAACATGAGTCAGACAAAGGCCAGACTGAACACATTATTCGACACTACTCTTTAAAATCATGCGCTGGCAAGTGAATATAGAAATAATACATTTACGGATTGCCTGCCACTCAAACTCTTACCACTGAGCATGGAGGGTCGGCCTGGCTGCCCACAGGACCTTCCTGTATAGTGGTGTCATGGGCGGTCCTGAAAATGTAGCTTAGAGGATAAACCCAGAATGCTCCGCCCTTTAATCCAGGCTCATTGACAATGGTCCCCCAGCACTCTGGCTAAAGATTCCCCCATCAGGCGTGGACACCCACTACCCAGCAGGCCCACGCTGCATGGATCATCTGAGTCTAAGGACACCCGTAAATCTGGGGTACCTGTGGATGACCCCCTCAAGAATAATCTCCAATCACCAGTGATTGGGTGATTTATAATCGTGTCTCTCAAGAAGGGTCATTTTAATAAAAGAAGGAGCAGTAGGGTGAAAGTGGGTGATGTTATGGTGAAAGAATGGCTTAAAATGACCACAAAATGGCTGACTTCCTCTTCCCGTATGTAAGTCCTTGTTCGTTGCGGCAGATGGAGATCTGTGGCCAACTGCAGACATCTCAGCGTGTGGGGGAAATCTCTGCATGTAGGAGAGAGACCCATGCTTTTAGAGCAACCCAAAATAACTGACAGGATCCCTAAGATTGTAACAGAGATCTTTTTGTATGTCATTCATGGGCCAAAAGTAAGTGTTTGAGTATGTGTGTATGTATGTATTGCAGGAAAGCTTGTACTTAGGTGCTGTTAATCAAGTGCTTGAATGTTATAGAAAATGAGGTGGAAATTTATTTTTGGCTACAGCTTAGCATGTTTGTTGGTGGCATTGTGAAAATTGAACACAGTTGTTTTAGGATTGTATACGTGGATGGTATGGAAGTCCACCATTTATCCTTGACAAGAGACTGTCCAACCACATACATGCATCAATCAAACAAACAGTGCAAGAAACAAATGAGTTAACTAGTTGATCCCACACCAGGACAGCCATACCGCCATTCTGTGCCGCACACGGGTACCTGGTTGTGGGCAAAAAGCAGGGTCAAGAGTTACAGATGAGCCCCTTTGCTTGGTTTTTTATATACAACAAGGGAACCCAAACAGTTTGCTGAGGACCGTGGGTAGTTACTGTTATTAAAGACAAAGGTCCTTAGCTTTCAGATTTTAGGAAAAAATAAGATATAGGCCATAATAGGAAGCTATATTCGTCACTGCCCAGCCGGACAGGACATTTATTTTAAACAGTGTAAGACTTGTAGTTCATAAAAGTGATAACAAGGCACAGTCCTGTACCAAAGAAGTTAGAGAACATACAAGAGATTCAGAAAGAAATTAAAAGGATTATAGCAGGCAAAAGAAATGAGCATAAATTGGCCACTTTTAAATCAGTGTCAAATTAAAGTAATGCCAAACAAGTACCAGACACAACATGATTAAACATAATAGTAAGGTTGTGAAGGCACTATAAAAAGTCGACGTTTCGATCCCTTGTGCTCAGTTGTATGGTAGGGTAGTTGGACGCCCGCCGTTCCATGATGGAGCGAGCTGTATACCAGGTATCATCTTCACCATCACGCTGAATAATTCCAACAACGTCATCAAATGAACGCTGGCAGAGGAACAGAGAGGAGCTCCGCCGGCCAACCGTCACCGACTCCACAAACGGCGGGCGTCCAACTACCCGACCGACCTTACTGAATAGGGTCAATTTAACCTTAATTCAGGGCGGTTATTCAATTGTAATAATTCAACCTGCCAGGCAAACACTGTAAATATGTCAGTCCTGATGATGATCCCATACAACTGAGCACAAGGGATCGAAACGTCGACTTTTTATAGTGCCTTCACAACCTTACTATTATGTTTAATCATGTTGTGTCTGGTACTTGTTTGGCATTACTTTAATTTGACACTGATTTAAAAGTGGCCAATTTATGCTCATTTCTTTTGCCTGCTATAATCCTTTTAATTTCTTTCTGAATCTCTTGTATGTTCTCTAACTTCTTTGGTACAGGACTGTGCCTTGTTATCACTTTTATGAACTACAAGTCTTACACTGTTTAAAATAAATGTCCTGTCCGGCTGGGCAGTGACGAATATAGCTTCCTATTATGGCCTACCCCTTTGCTTGGTGATATGTACGTGGATGTCTCTTCATCGAGGGCGGACATCTCTGCATAGAAAAGATAGGAACAGAGGATGCGTAGACCTCGACATGTAGGATAGTGACTAGCATTTTGTAGTACGGGTGTAGTCCTATTGTTGTACTAATAACCGTACCACAAAGTCCAGTTTGTGAATAGGTGGGTAAGGGAACCCTAGGTGAGGGTAAGGCATACGTTCAAGAACACGGAGAGTGATAGAAATAGTTAAGGTTAGGCTTGGGGTAAGGGAGACAGAGAGATGGGACTGCGGGTTCCCCCTGTGGAAAAGAAAAATAATCTTGGGTTAATTCAAAAATAAATTATACCAAAGAATTACAAGAAATAGTGAAAGAATAGGATACCAAAATAGCCTCAACTAGGAGTGATTAACGGGCCCGAGAAAATCAGCTGGGACAATTAGTGGATTCCCCATATTATAGGGCAAAACAATCTCATCTGTCTACCTCTCATTCGAGGAGTGTCCTAAAATGACATGGGCTCTGGTGTGATGTTTTGCAAAAGCATAGTCTCACAGAGTTCCTAATTATTGGCTTTCCAGTAGCTCACTGATTTTCCTGGATTCCCTACACCAAATCACGTGCCCATTTTCACTCATGAATATTAGCTGGTGCTAATAACTGTAAGCATTTTATATGCAAGTGCATTCCCTGCTTAGCTTTTTTGGGAAGTACTCTGGGACCAAGGTATGCTACCAACTCATGAGCATTTTGTAAGTTGATGCAACAAAATATTTCTTGTGAGTGACTCACTGCAAATGACACTTGCTTTAAAATGCTTGTGAAAATTCTAATTTTCACAAGGAAGCAATTTACTGACACTAGTAGTGCAGTGAGAAATACAGAAATAAACTGCTTTGCCAAACAGAGAAGTGCGCTCACAATTTTTGGGCAAAGCGTTCATGGCCTTTTGTTGGGACAGAAATGTTTATTGCATAGTGTACTGTTGTGTCCCCAGCCCTGAGTGCCCAATTGTAAGTATCTGGATTGTAGGCTTTGTAATGTGGCCCCCAGCCTCATGCTAACACTGCAGGTGCACATAGACCTAGGTTTGCAGCAAAATCCCTGATACGGAGGCGTCTGGATTAACATTGGTGTCTTAGAATCGCAACCCTTAACAGGGGCGGGTCTGAGTGAATATCCTGATTTATCGGCAGCCCGGGTTGATATTCGTGCTGTATTTGAGCTAACCCTTTGCTGTCTCAAGTAAAAGGCGTGGCAACATGGTCTAAAAGAGAACCACTATTTATTGCAACGTTCTGGGGATTGGATCTGACTTCCAGACCCTCTTGCTACATATCAAGAACAGTAGAGTCTGTGCTGTGTTACCATGACATTTTCTGACTACACTTTCCAGTAAGGTTAGTGTATGTATTATCTGTTGTCCATAATGACCAAATGAGTATTACCATGGATTAGAGGGTTAGAGTTTTCATACAGCTCATATTTCTGGTCTCTATATGTAAGGAACGTATACAACGAATATCTTGAAAAAGCTGTATGTACCTTAAGAAAAGGAGGGCGTTCCACAGATAAAGGTCGTGTATTTAGCTGCATTACTGTGAAAGAAAGAAAGAGAGCTTAAAGGCTTGTTTTTAAAGGGATGGTTAATTTTATAATCCTGAAGAAGGTGATGGCTATGTATTGATTGCCCACCGAAACGCGTCGATGCACAAGAAAAGGGAGAACTACTTTGAGTTTTGGGAGACATAAAATACTGATGAAATATTAAGAATAATGATTAGTTTATGATCTCTGATCTACCTCTGTATTTTCTCCCTTTTACTAATAGGAACCAATTTTTCCTTATTTTTCTGTCCCTTTATTTGTTTTTAAACTTGTACTTTTACCTGTTTTTTTATTATTATTAAATGATTTGATTTATGTATATGTATAGATGTATTTATCGGGCTTACTGAGTACCAGTCTCAGTTGATTTTAATTTGTTTTAATAAACTATGTATCTTTTGCATACTATTATTCTTTCTGCATTTCCTTAGGTGATGTTATATGTTGATGTCTGGTGATCTTAATGATTGCCTAGGTAGAATATTGCCCATGGGGGAATTTATTTTTTGACTCCCGCACATAGACCTAGGCCTGTCCCTTGGTGTGAGTCGATTCTTGGACTTGGACTGGTCCTAGGAGCGTGCAACAAGCATGCCGCCATAGTGACAGAGGACTATAGTCACAGGCTTAAGCGTGTTGCATTGTGGTGGCAGCATATCATGTTTTTGATCCTGGTGTGACCAAGCATTTTTATCTGTGACAGGAATGGTAGCGTACTGACCCAATGTATAAAGATCCGCTGCTATAGGTGAACCCAGATGTGCCGATATGAAAGCTGTTGATTAGTCTCCTTAAATACTGACATTTTGTGGGTGGTAGTGTGAAGGGTGGGGCTGCAATTCCTGTTGTCGGATAGTGAAGGATTCTTCAGAAAGGGGTCATCCCTGTGTCTCTTTCCTGATCACTGCCACGTGTAGCTCTGATAGGCAGATGCAGAATGCTCACACCTCTTTCTGTCTCTGTGGTGGGTGCTCCAGGCAGGAGACCACCCTGCTGTGAGGAGCATAACTCTCGACAAAGGGTGACACTAGGAGACAGCGTGATAAAGGCCCATGCAAGAAGAACCTACCCGAAAAGGTTGGGAAAATGCAGAGTATACACATGCCCTTTCTGCCGTATCTGTATAAAAGTTGGATATATTGACACACATGTTGGTCCAGGTTCAAGTTGTCTTTGACTAAGGAGGGGGTGCTCAGTAGAATACCCAGAGGACTGCTGTGCAACCAGGGCTGGTGTTTGCCTGAAATCCGGCTTCCCAGATGTGAATCAGCATTACCTGGACTCTGATCTGAAAGAAAAGTTGTTCCTTGTATTGGAACACTTGGATGGTCATAGAGTGGAGTATTGTAGAGTGGTCTATAGTGAAGTGTCATAAAGTACTGTCACATGGCCTATAGGGACATTGTTTACATCACTAAGTTAATATGAGCCCTGTGGCCATGATGCAGCTTTTGCGCACGTTACTACATGGCTTTATTTTGTGCAAGACTCTGTTTTTCACATGAGAACCGTCTGCTGTATTCGTTCTCTGCTTGTTCCTGGAGTTTAGTCTGAAAATTGTGAGCAAGGTCAATAAACAATGCCCCTTGTTATTCTGTCTGCTCAGGCCCTAGCTACTAGACAAAACATACTAATGCAGCTGCTGCTTGAAGCTCATATTTTGATATTACGGGGATGCATGTTTAGGTGAGACACACTTGGAGAGGGACCTTTCCAGGTAGAAAAGCAACACGCACCTAAGATGTAGAAATACCATCTATAGTCTAAGGTTTTCGGTCTGCTGACAAAGCCCAGAGATCTTCTATTATATAATAATACTTCTTCTTACCAAGGGAAGGGAGGTTGGGCACTATAGTCCTTTCTCCACTGTCTTTGTATGATGACATCTCCCTTTATGAAATATGGCCTAGCTGCAGCGCTAACTATATTTGTTTTATTCATTTTTCTGCTTGTTGTGGCACGTATACTGCATGTTAGAGCGCGATAGTTAAAATAAACATTTTGAATTATATTCATGTCTCGGTCAGATATTATTGTGGACATTTACGAGAGTGTGAGCAAAACAGTATGTCTTGTTACTGTGATTCCTGAGAGATCCGGGAGTGTTGTCTTCTGGGGTGTGAGTTTAAGTTTGGAGACGACCCTAATAGTGTGATCCTGTCACTGATGTGTGGCCCAGTATGTTTCTCCCACTCAGTAGCCATTTAAGGCAGCCTTATGTCTTCGCAGAGGCTTACTTTCCCATCTGTACTTTGCTTGTGCACTACAACCAACGGGGATACCCATGGTGTCAGCCCTTCGGATCTTTCAGTGATTACAGTGTCTAAGTGTCCCTGCAATTTATCCTCTACTGCTTTGCAGTACAGTTGCTTATATGTGAGTGTGTAGGAGAGCGAGTGGGACACTATAGCTAGTCGGTCCGGGGCTCATGGGCACTAAGGTGGTGGGAAGGCTTAGCCCCTATACACCGATGTCCCATAATCATGTGCATAGTTCTGTGTATGTGTAGAATCCCTGCAACAGTACAGTGGTGCAGAGTAGATTGGTGTAGAGTGCATTGGCTTTGAGTTGAGTAATATGGTGTAGATTCCATTGGCATATAGTGCAGTGAAGTAGACTACAGTGGTGCAGAGTAGATTGCAAAGTGGTAGAGTGCAATGGTTTAGAGTTGAGAGGCATAATGTGCAGCAGCGTAAAGTGCAGTAGTGTAGAGTAGATGGTTTCAGAGTAGAGTGAAGTGCTGTAGATTGGAGTGGTGCAGGGTAGAGTGCAGAGGTGTAGAGTGTAGAGGCATGGTATAGAGTGCAGTGGTGCAGAATAGATCCAAGTGGCATAGAGTGAAGTGATGCAGAGTAGAGTGGCATTGAGTGTAGTGACAGAGTGCATTGGCGTAGAGTGCAGTACAGTGGCATAGTGTTGAGTGGTGCAGAGTGGATTGCAGTGGCATGGAGAGCAGTGGCATGGAGTAGCGTGGCAGAGTAAAGTGGCTTTGAATTCAGTGTTGGAGAGTGAATTCTTGCAGAGTACTGCCATAGAGTGCAGTGGCATAGAGTGCATTGTCATAGAGTATAGTGGTGCAGAGTACAGTGGTGCAGTTGCGTAGAGTGCAGTGGTGCATAGTAGAGTGTAGTAGAAAGCACTGGTGTAGAGTAGAGTGGCATAGAGTGTGCCTCTTTTTTCCATTACAAGGTAGTAACCTCCCCCTATTTGCCTTCAATTTTAAAATAGAAACCATTTTTACAGATGGCAGTCACCACACTCCATTACCCCTGACAAGTGTACAGGCGGATAAATGTGAAAGGTGCATAAAACTTGAGCATCACAATCAGAAAAATAGTGAAAAGACAAGGTGACCCCTCACGTGCGCACCACAAATCGAGCTCGCTGGTTGGTACTCATCAGCTGTGACCACTTTTATAATCATTGGTAGCCATTTTACCTTGAAAAAATAATAATAAATATAGTGTCCAAAACAAACAAAATTGGTGCTGTGAAAGAGGTGAAGTGAATACATCACATCTCACGATGTGACCATGTGAAAATTAAAATTGAAATAAGTTGCACTTTACTCGATCCCAACTTTATTATTCACTGTGCACTTAATCAAACTAAAAATCGGTTGCCTGTCATGCATACTGCTTTATACTGCTCTTAAGGACGCCATTTCCGCCATCTGGGTTATGATGGCACTCTCCGACAGCAGTTCCATGTCAGCCTTTCTGACAAGAAACTACTGTCGGAAAGTGTCTTTGGGGGCCCCTAAAAGGGCCCCATCCCTCTGCAGCCTCTGCATACTGCCCCATGGTGCCCCCTCACAATCCCTGCGCCGTATGCTTTGCCTGCCACATGGTGCAGGGATGTTTACAAACTTCCATTTTTCAATGGGAGCTTGTGCTGTGGGCGTTTTCATCCTGCTGCGCTGCACAAGCTCCAATTGAAAAATTGAAGTTTCGAACTGCATTATGTGCAGTCGCATCCTACTTGGGTTGTAGGAACCGCAGCCCTAAGGTCGGTTAGTTCCTTCACCGCAACAGTCCGCCCGACATTGTAATCAGGGCCTAGGTGTCTGAATCATTGTATTCCAGTAGAGGACGATGACCTATTGTGTCAGACTCGCAAGGAGCAGTTGGCCACGTCCTCCTCTGATGCAAGTCTGGCCTTACTCCTGTTCATGGCTGAAGCCCCACCCCAAACTCATCCAGTCACTGATACCCTTTTTTGGGGCTTCAAACCCCAGCCACAGCTTTTCACTCTGAAGGAAGTCTGCAATAAAACCTGGAACTTTCCACACCCCGCAGGTTCCCGCCCTGGGACAGCGTGTAATGAGTGACCCTGTTGTTTAAGGGTTTGCAAAACCCTTCAGCTGATCCACAAAAAACCAAAGCTTTGACACGACACATCGTCTACTTATATTTAATTAGGGTTGGCACTGAAACCGGTCAAATTGTGTTTAAATACTCGACAAAAATGTATCAATTCCACTTGTACATAGCATTTTACACATTGCCCTGGGGATGCTGGTTAAAGCTGGGCACAGACTTCATGCAAACCCCAAGAAGAGTTTTTCTGTAATCAGCCGGAGCCCGCCGCCACTGAGGCTGGGCCAACACAAACACGGCCGCTGTCCGTGCTGCGCCCGCTCTCTCGCCGCTTTCAGCAGAAATCCGAAATAGTTTTTGTTTGGAAATGCTCGGGTTTCCCGCAGGTTTGTTTGCATAGGGTGCCGCCTGCCCCCTGTCGGCTCGGAGCGGCAGTGCACCCTCCGGCGGCAGCAGCGAAGCTCGGGGGATGTGCGCATGCGCACCCCTGATAGGAGCAAACCCTCTGCTTCAGCGGCAGGTCTCCTCATTGCCATACTAATGACGTCAGCATTGTGTATCGTTCGATTATAATCATTACGGAATTATTAGTATATTGTTTCCGATATTACTCATAATGGTATTATTGTTTTCTTTTGCTATCATTAACATCGTTTCTTGTATTACTAATATTATAAATTGTAATTTTATGTATTGGCTTTATTGATATAATTAATATTGCGTGCTTTCAATAGTATTTTGTTGTTCTTTATTGTTATTTTTATTGCCTTATTTTGGGGTTTTACATAATGCACATTATTCGTCTGTGCCCAAATGCCGTCCAATTCCACCATGATATTCATAGAAAATCGTAAAATAATATATGTATTATTTTTTATTAGCTATCTTTATTATTCGTATTATTATTACTATTTACGTTATTAGTATAAGCTGTAATTTTTATCATCTCTAATGTATCGGAGCAAGGAACGGACGCCAGTCACTGGTGAGAAAACTTCTTTTTTTTTTTTGGTTCACTTAGGCTGCATGTCTGTTCCCTCTCTCACAGTTCCCACTCTACAGGGTTCCTCCCCTAGGTCCACACTTCGCTCCACTCTGCCCGCTCCCATCGAGTGACCATATGGTCCCTGATCAATCCTGCAGGGTCCTAGCGCCTTACTTTACCCTTTGCCTGCTGTGACCCTACATCTCCCCCCCACTTTTTTATTTATTTATGCGTTTTTATATAGTGCGGACTTTACCCAAAGGTGTCAGAGCGCTTCACAGAAGGAACAGAAAATTACAAGTGAACAAATTACAAAAGCAGACGTTAAGTTACATGAGGTAAAAGTGACAATCGTGAGCAACAAAATACAAGAGGTAGCAAACAGTGCATTACAGGAGGAAAGAGTGACAAGTGTGCAGGTTACAAGAGAAAACAAAATGCAATTAGAGGTAATATACTGAAATATATGCTAGATAATAATTAATCAGCAGAATTGGCTGTATGGGAGATTGTCTCTGAGTGGCTTCGGGTGATACACTGTAAAACAACCACAGCATCAAAAACATTACAACTATCAGAGACCTTACTTTGGACGCAAAGACAGCATACAAATTGCAATTCATCCCACGTCATCTACATGGTAAGCTGTCCATGTAAAATGAAATACATCGGGATGACCTGCCGAAAAGTAAAAACAAGAATTGGCGAACACAGAAGCAATATTAGACTGAAAAAGAACACCACTAAATTATGTTCGTATTTCGTAGAAATGAACCACTCCTGTGACGATCTCCACTGGACTGTGATAGAAATGTTAACAGATAAGTCACAGAACCCAGAGAAAATACTCTACGAAAAGGAACAGAGGTGGGTGAACCGTCTCCATACCTACCAACAAGGTCTCAATGATAATGTACCATGGCACCAATTCGCAAAATAACATCATTTGCTGACTAATGAATGCCCAAGGGAATCAAGAAAAGTCCCACACACAAAAAAAACCCAGCTGAAAAAAGAATAAAATTGTCTACAACCAATCGATCAAGTGTCCCTATACAATTACAGAATAGTATGCTTTGCCCTATTAACTTGACAATGTTCGCATATCTGAACGCCCAATATCCGTCAAAGCCGAGACAGCGATACATAAAGTTATCTTTAAAAAAAACCTTCATTCCATTATCATGCATCGCCCTTTAAATATGAGCTCATCACGCAGTCCCAACGTCCGGGGGCAGAGTCAGCACAAGCCTCGAAACCATACACCACGCGGGTAATGGCGGCTCTGCTTCATTCCCAGAAAAATCGGTAAGACGCAAAAGCGGCGAGTGTAATGATTCACTTCCTTTTCTCCAGCTCTGCGCTTAAAGAAGCGACATTCCCCTGATGGAGAATTTGGCTCTTCAAAAACAGGTA
This sequence comes from Lissotriton helveticus, assembly GCF_964261635.1. Taxonomy (NCBI): domain Eukaryota; kingdom Metazoa; phylum Chordata; class Amphibia; order Caudata; family Salamandridae; genus Lissotriton; species Lissotriton helveticus. The sequence continues at coordinate 47,964,979 of NC_136061.1, forward strand.
GGACAGATCTTTTAAATATCTTTAAGCCGAAGCGAAATTTACCGGTAAAACGTTCGCATCGTAAACCTATGTGGGAGCATACTAAAAATACAGAGCCCGTGCAATTTGGGGTACTAGTGCCTCTCCATTAAGCAAACTGACTAGAGCGCTTAAGAACATATTTAAGTTATGGGCAATAGTTTTCCAACCTAGATGTTTTGCAGAAAGTTTTTAGAATCAATTTGGACCAATAATTGTTTTGAGACATTCGAAGTTGCTGTGTATCCTTTTTGTATGCTACAACACCACGTGTGGCATGTCACAAAATACCGAGCAACAAACCCCTAATGTATTGGGCATATAACATATCAGCCGTTAAACGCATTGCCATACGCGTGATAAGTGAGACACAAGGTATTACACTGCCATGCCCCCATTGGTTTCTAATACAAAGCTGTAACTATTTCGATCACACTTAGCTCGTTAATCTTAATCCACTGCCGAACAATTTTTCCTTCTAAACAGCATCTTAGCGAAAAAAAACCCGCTAACATTGAAAGGATGACACCAATCCCCTCCTTTCGCCCCTCCCCTTCCCCCCAAAAAATAACCAACCAGACAGTCAAATGAATTTTGTGTACTGTTGTATGTCTCTCTCTTTTTATTACAGATGATGGAGAGTATGTTTTCATAACCAAGTGTCAAAAAGCGAACACTTCAATATACTACACAAGTCGTGTGAGTAGAAATATTCATGTATGTTAGTACTGACGAAAGCTCCATAGACCCATAGGGCCAAAGGGAGCTGAAACATGTCGACAAGCCCATTATAATACTCACAGATCTAGTAACTCGATCTTCCTGAAGTATCAGTATATTTTATGACAGCAGAACCTCACCTCACATTAAAGTATTAGGGTGACTTTCTCCTTTTAACATTTTTTCCTTTTTTTCACGAATTCTGGTTTTACACTTTTTTGTGGGGGCAACCCTCAATCTCTGGACACTGCATTCTATACCAGAGGTGCCTCTGGATGAGGCTGGCACTTAGCACATATTGGAACATCCAATGATAACTGCCACAACGTCAATGTGGGGCGGATGAAACATATATACCGCTTTTCCAAACAACATTGAGTTTTTGAGGGTGTTTCAACTATTCTTTCAACCAATGGTTTAGAATTGTTACAAGTGTCCTGTTTCTAATTTTGATTAATTTCATATATGCTAGATACTTAGGCACAAGAACAAACGTTACGTAGGCAATGGTGGCACTTGTGCAAGTATCAAACACAAACAAAATGTAAGAGGTAGCAAACAGTGTGTTACAAGAGAAAAGTGGCGTGTGCATGTTACAAAAGAGTACCAAACACAGGAACAAGGATAATACTGCAATAAATGGCAAACACTCCAACCACAAGAACACATTGGGAAGGCACTTCCATAGTCATGCAGAATAGAGTTTTCAGTAATGGGAGGTCTTTCTTCAGATAATAGAGAGGGCGTGAATTACTTTTAGAGGTGTCTTTGGATGAGAAACTTCCATTCCCTCTGTGCCTGAGGCTCTCCAGGCCCGTGTCCTACATTTCTTCAATGCAGTGCAGGTTTCTGGTGAATTCTCCGTGGCCCTCAGTGCGACTTCTCCAGAGGTAGTCACATCTATGCGCAGACTGAAATGTCACTATTTTCCTCTGATGCGTTACTTTCTTTTGGTTCACCTGGTGCCACTTTTCCTGGAAAATTCCTTTTGAAATTAGATAATTTGCAAGCCACCCTCCTGTCATCTGCTGCAGCAATGACCATGGTTCCTTTTCAGTTTGTTACATAGAGGGGTTTGCCTGCATATCAGGCATCCATTGTCTTCTTCTGGTACTGTCCGACGTGGACCCTGTCTCCCTCCCTGGGGTTCAAGTTTTGAGCCCTTCGTAGAGCATCGGCATATCCCTTCATTTTTCATTTTTGCGCTTGTCTTTGGCACATAGTTCTTCACTCTCTCAACGTCAAACCCATCTCCTTCCAAATGGGGATTCTTGTGCGTGCGTCTCACCCTAGAATAGTGGTTGCTGGACATTTCCCAGTAGTGTCATGAGGGGTCTTCCTGTACACTCTCAATGCCTCATTTAAGACCAGCTGCATTTCTTGTCTGTTGTATGCGACTTGCTGGACAGTTCTCTTCAGTGTGGACATTAACCGCTCCACCATCCCGTTTGCCTGAGGCCACAGTTGGGTGATATTTCTATGTTTGAAAGTGACGTATGTCGTCAATGTCGCAAATTCATGTACGTTGATCTGAGACCCATTGTCGGTATTGGCCACCTCCGCTATCCCCCACGTTATATGCCATGCTATCGGAAATCGGTATTACTCATCCATCATAACAATGATGTACTTCCCAGCCTACAACAGGCCAATAAAATCAATGCAGACTTCTGCAGGGGTGGGGCCGATCTCCTTGACTGATGACTTAGTAATGGTGGCATTTTTTGTGTGTATTCTCAACCATCTGGTCTAAGGAGGAGGAGGAGAACCAGACCCAGACCCTTAGAGCTCGCTTAGTTGCTACTGTGCCTGTATAGCTTTCATGTGCCAGGCTCAGTATTCCCTGATGCAGTTTTTTAGGGGAAGACGATGCACGTGTCTCTTATAACACATTCTGCCACTGATCGTTGATCCTTAATGTGCCTGAAAGAGATCAGTTCCTTTGAGTCCACCTTGGTTAGGAAGACATCTACTTGTCTCCACTCCTTTTTTATTCGGTGCCTCTTGACCTTCCGGAGGGTGGCATCTGGGATGGTGTCTTACGAAACAGTAGGCGGTCGAGCATGATTTATTACAAAGTGGAGATATTCTACTGGCGATGGCAGTGTGTCTACTGATGCGATGGGATGTCTTGCCATGTAGTCAGTGGGATTCTCTTCCTTCTGTGATGATGTATGTATATTCTTGGAGGCGCATTCACCACTGCTTGCTTCGGGTTGGCATCTTTGCTCGGGGTTTCCCAAAGAGTGTCAGAGGAGATTCATGGTCTTTTACTATGGTGAACTGTTTGCTAAATATGAAAATGTGGTAGGGTTCACACACCCATACCACTGCTAAGATCTCCTTTTGAGGTTGGGAGTAGACTCATTCTGTGTAAGTCATACTTCAGCTTGCTTATGCCACAATTTGGCATCCCTAATCTCTTTTGTGATGTTGCACCAGTATCGCTCCTAGTCCAACAAGGCTGGCATCTACTGTGATCTCTGTGTAGAGTGTGGGGTTGAAATAAGCCAGGTTAGTTCCATTGCCATTCTCTGTGATTGATTTACCTGAAAGACTTCTAACACTCAGAGTTCCACTTGAAGATCCAACCTCGTTTCGTTGTTCCCGGAGTGGGTAGCTGATCATGGCATAGTCCTTTATGTGGCAGGAGCAGTAGTTGGTCATCCCTAGAAATTACTCAATGCCACTCATGTCCCTAGGGCTAGGTGTCCCGTTCATTGCTTTTATCTTGCCTGGTGTCACATCCTCCCCATGGAAGATGGGTCCATAGAAATGTAGATTGGGGTTGTGGAATTCACATGTTTGCGTTGATTGTTAGCTTGGCGTTCTGGTGGGTCTGACACACATGATCAAGGCCCTTGTTCAGGGCCCCCATCATGACTCCAAAACCCAGTATATCGTCACTATAATTTAGAGTGTTTAGTACTGGACAAAGACCTCTCTGGATGGCTTCCAGAAAACAATTGCCGCTAACAATAAAACATATCTGTTTTATGTCTGAACAGTCCTTGATGAGTTGTGTATGTGGTGATGTATCTGGAGTCTTCATCGAGCTCTAACTGGTGATACTTCGTGTTCAGGTCCTGTGTGGAGAAGACCATAGCGCCATTTAATAGTGTGATCCTGTCACTGATGTGTGGTCCGTGATGTCTCTCCCACACAGTAGCCATTTTAGGCAGCCTTATGTCTATGCAGAGGCTTACTTTCCCATCTGTATTCTGCTTTGGCACTACAACCACCGGGGATACGCATGGTGTCAGCCTTTTGGATCTTTCAATGATGTCCACGTCAAATAGTCCTGCAATTTGTCCACTACTGCTCATTGAAGGTGAAATGGCATCTTTTGGTGGTACTGCTTTACCCATTTCTCCTGCACATCAATCTTCAACTGGACTTGAAAGTTTGCCAACCTTCAAGGCCTGTAAACAGTTTCGGAAACCTGTGTGCAATTGCAGGCTTGTCTTTCACCTTGTAGAGTATCTCCACAAATTTCAGTCATTCTGCTCTGTGCAGGATTATAAGACAGTCTGCTACTGTGGTTCACGTGAATGTCCGCCTCTACTGACCGGTCTTGATACTGGAGCTTTGTTTTGAACTTCCCTAGACATGTTAAGGAGTCCTTGGCCACGGCACAGATGTGATTAAGCAACAGTCCAATATAAAGGAGGCACTGGGCATGATGGCTTCACATTTAAAGTGTAGCCAGGGGAATTTCTCCTTCCTTTCTTGGTCTGACACGACAGATGCATATTCATCACTGTCTCATGACATTGGTGAGAGATCTCTCAAACTTGATTCTTATGATGGTAAGCTATACAATCTGGACGTGGCTTGGGATGTCATGCAAAACCTTGAGGTGTTTGTGCACCGGTCACTTTCATCTCTCACTGTCTTTACATGATGCTGGGATTTCTGATCTTTTCCTCTCTGCATGATGTCTTGTGATGATGCTGAGCAAAGCTTGTCAAAATTGTTCCCTTTTCCACATTGTCTGCATTCTTAGTCCATGCCTGGGCAGCTCAAGGAATGTGGATACGCTTGTCCACAATGGTAATACTCCCGTTTGTATTCCTGATGTTTCTAAAGTGATCATCTGTTTCTCTGATGCTCTAGTCTTTGACCTTCTTCACTGATCTTTACAGCATTTGCTGAATTCCTGTACTTGGAAACGAAAGGCTTGCTCATGTTTTCTGGCTTTCTCTGCTTCTGTTTTCTTTGCTTGTATCTCAGCCTGGTCATTAACCCCTGTCAGCTCCTCGATGCCACCTAGTGACTAGCTCTTTTTCAGCAGTCGCTAACAAAGTGATTCAGATTGGCACCCTTCAATGATCTGAAGACAGGGGGCGTCTTCAGTCATGAAGTTGTCAGAGCTTGAGTATTGCACTAGACTTTTCAGGTGGTTGATGAAGGATCCCATTTTCTTATCTTTATCTTGTGAGGTTCAACATGTAGTGTTTGTAATCAGTGTTCCGCTTATGCAGGAATTACTTGTTAACCCCTTCCGTGCGGGGGTAATTCCCCCGCTGTGCTTGGGGGTGGGGAGGGCGTGCGCAGCGCCCCCATGCTCATGACGAGCTCAGCTCGTCATGAGGCACGGAGCTCGTGTGCTCATGACGAGCTGAGCTCATCATGAGCACACCTGTTCCCGTGGAACGCTCAGCACAGCAGGGGAATTATTCCCGCATGCGATCGTTCCACGGCTCATGACGAGCTGAGCTCGTCATGAGCATCGATGGTGTTAAACACTTCACAAACTTGTTAGTATGTCATTGATGACTCTAATGGCCATTCTTTGATTATCCAATTGATGTCCTTTCCTGCAGAGTCTAAGATGTGGGGGTAATGGCCGGAGCTTTCAACTTTGGAACTTGGTAACTAGGTTCAAGTTTCTGTGCCAGCTCAGTATCCTGTGATTCTGGGCAAATCATGTAATCTCCCCTTGCCTAAAAAAACAAAAATGAATGTGGCCTTGTGTAATGTAACTGGTGCTCATGTAAAGTGCTCCAATACCTTTGGATCGAGTTTGTGCTATATAAAACTGCAAAAATAAAATAAATACTAGATTCTTTAAAGCTATTCATTTTTGTTCCTCGTCCGTTTCGCGTGACCTATTCATGATGTCTTCAAAATAGTCATTCTTGCCATCGCGGTCCCACACTGCTGCCTGGGCTGGGGGATAAGTGGTCCGATGACAGTGGCAGCCGCCTCAAAAGATAAGTGGGGGGGAAGCGGGGATTAGGGTGGCAGGGTATAAGGATAAAAATAAAATAATTATTTTTAAAAATGTACCTGTTCCTGCCGCCAACACCGACAGGCGCCTCAGTGCTTCTCTTCCGCTGTCACAGGCAATCCAGACACTATTCCCATGCTATGAGAGCAGGACCAGGATTGGTCTGAGCGGCCTGGTCTGCTGCGCAGACAGTGCCTGGGAGCCTGCAGCTTTTCTCCAACCCAGCTGTGAACACAGCTAGGTTGGAGAAATAGAAGTGCACATGTCAGTTTGGCTGGCCAATAAACGGCCGTCCACTCTTACATGTGCACTTCCAAGTGCCCACCACTTCTCCCTGCTATGGCCCGGCCCGCCCCACCCTACAAAGGCATTCTAGCCAGAGCCAGTCACCAAAAAATAAAATTATATTTTGGTTTTATTATTATTTTATTTTTCTGTAACTGACTCTGACCAGTGAGGAGACGCTCCTCCGTCATTACGGAGGAGCCGGCCCTGTCTGGTGGATGTTAATATGATGCCCCATTGTCTTGCATTTTTGTTCTGTGTTTTGTGCAGTTCTTGGAGTCGTCAACATTCTGCCACATGTTTGGAGTTCCAATTGTTTGCGAGACTTCAGTGATCTCGTCTCGCAAAACTATGGATTTGTGAATGCTAGCATACACTTTTTACTGTCGGGTTGTGCAGCGTCTCTCATATCTTAGATTTTCTTTCTTTGCATCAGGGTCCCATAATATCAGCCCGGGGTCCACGGCACAGTGCTCCTCAGTCACCTCTGAAGAGGTGTTACACCTCTTCTTCTTTGCCTCTAGTGAACTGGGGTTGGGGTTCCGATATCACCCCTCAGAAAGTAGGGCTGGTGTCCCAGCGCTGCTTCTTCCTTGCCGACGACTGAGGGTGGGGTCCCGATACCCTTTCCTCTGGGTTGTACGGTGGTCTCATCAAGGTGTGTTCTGGTGCATAATATCCTTTCCACTGGGTTGTATAGATGTCATAGAAGAGTGTGTTCTGATGTATAATACTATTTCCCATAGGTTGTATGGTGGACTCATCAGAGTGTGTTCTGGTGTATAATACTATTTCCCATAGGTTGTATGGTGGACTCATCAGAGTGTGTTCTGGCGTATAATGAATAGCCTTACCCCTGGGTTGTATGATTGTGTCATCAGAGTGTTTTCTGGTGTATAATACTATTTCCCATAGGTTGTATGGTGGACTCATCAGAGTGTGTTCTGGCGTATAATGAATAGCCTTACCCCTGGGTTGTATGATTGTGTCATCAGAGTGTTTTCTGGTGTATAATACTATTTCCCATAGGTTGTATGGTGGACTCATCAGAGTGTGTTCTGGCGTATAATGAATACCCTTCCCCCTGGGTTGTATGGTTGTGTCATCAGAGTGTGTTCTGGTGTATAATACTATTTCCCATAGGTTGTATGGTGGACTCATCAGAGTGTGTTCTGGTGTATAATACTATTTCCCATAGGTTGTATGGTGGACTCATCAGAGTGTGTTCTGGCGTATAATGAATACCCTTCCCCCTGGGTTGTATGGTTGTGTCATCAGAGTGTGTTCTGGTGTATAATACTATTTCCCATAGGTTGTATGGTGGACTCATCAGACTTTGTTCTGGCGTATAATGAATAGCCTTACCCCTGGGTTGTATGGTATAAGTTGTATGGTGGTCTCATCAGAGTGTATTCTTTGTATAGTACCATTACCAGTGGGTTGCACTGGGATCTCATCAGAGTCTTTCACACTTCATTCCATGTTCTATGTTCCATGGAATGTTAAAGAGGGCTGACAAGCATTTAAGGGTCAAGATAATATTGTATGCACATGAAGGTCACTTGGGACAAACCATCACAAAATGGGTAATAAACACAGAAATGATTGCAAGCGTTTAAGCTTGTGTTATAGGTGCCACCAGTGACAATGGGATGAAGACAGAGTCTGTACATTTGCAGCCTTGTGCACAACCTGGGGGTCCAAGGTTAAAGTTGGCGATAGATTTATTGGTCCATTAAATATTTTACCTCGGAGATGTACATTTGCAATGGTGGTGGTAGACTGCCACAGCAGTGGTGGGAGTATAATTTATGGAGGAGCCCAATGCTTATATGGTCAAAAAATTCTTGAAGAAACTTTTTCGGAGAGAGGGGGTTCCAAAATAAATTATATCTGATAATGGTGTACAATTTGTTTCAAAAGAAATTAAGGATTTTCTTGAAGGCAATACAATAACACAGAGGCGCATTGCGTTATATCACTCCCCGAATATGTCCTAATGGGGTTACTGGATCATGACCTTATGAAATCATGAGGGGATGTGTACCAACGTCAAAATTGTGTCTAGCATGGTTGAGGCAGGAATCTGACCGTGCTTTCTCTGTGGATAAGAATATGCAACCAAAAGTTGAAGAATTTCATGACAGGATGAAAGAAGGATATGATGCTAGGCACATCGTCGAGGAGGTCAGGAGTGAGATTAAGGTGGGGCATTGGGTGTGTGTGAAAGATCCTACCCATGTGCCCAAGGGCAAGTCAAAATTCAGATCTCCAGCGTGGGTGGATGCTGCGTCCAAGAATGCAGTTTGCATACAGCACCTATAGAGAAGTTAGTGTGGTTGGGGGTGGAGTAATAGGTGGGAGAGACCATGAGATACAGGGCCATGACACTGTGGAAAGCTATTTTTGAAAGACTTATGCCCATTTATTATATGAAATTTCTCTCATCGCAGCTAATACATTGTAACCATCTGTTACGGTGTACTAAGAAACTGTTCAATAAAAATAATTATTTTTTAAAAAAGAATACCATTCACATAAAATAACGTGAATGGTGGAACAAAAGTAGAGTGGTAAGGTTTTGTTTTCTGGCACATTATGCGATGGTTCAGTAATTCAGGTTTACCATTCAAAACCCAATCCAAACCCTTGTGGAGATAAGGGTTTTTGTCCTGCACGTAAAAGCAAATGGGTGGTGTCAAAACCAATGAAGTACCGTGATGCTAAGGCAACGCGATGCTTGGGGCAAATGTGAGTGACATTATTTGTGATACTAGGAAATGTCTTTGCTTATAAGTTTAAATGATTCTATATAGGAATGTATACTTGTGTAACTTATAGCTCAAGCTGCTATGTATATAAAGCGGGAGATGTTGTAGTGAAATCTTTCACACTGCATTCCACGTTCTGTGTTCCATTGCTAGAGGGTGTGGGATGCAGGGTGAAAGATAACCAAGGGAAGATCCTATTTGAATCAGTTGGAGACTTGAGGTGGAGAATGAAGATTGTTGAGACTGTGGCCAATAAAACGGCTTTTCTTTTATCTACTGCGTTTGGTGTATAATCTTTTCATCACCGTACCTTTCCTCAGGGTTGCTCTATGCCACTGTTATTATTATTGAATTTTATACCGCGCACGGTTACCCAGGGGCATCCCAGCGCTTATAGAACCAAGGGCAGGCAACTAATGGAAGAAGAGAAGCTGCGTTTATTCTGGAAAGAGATGCGTTTTCAGATGCTTTCGGAATCTGAGAAGATTAGGTTCGGAGCGTAGTGCGAGCGGGAGGGAGTTCCAGGCGCGCGCTGTGAGGACAGAGAAACTCCTGCCCCCTGAACGGGCTCTCCTAATTCTCTTTGTCTGAAGGAGATGTTTATTTTCGGAGCGTAAAGCTCTTGTGGGTTTATAGGGCCGGATCATGTTCTTCAGGATAGCTGGTCCTTGCCCCTGTATGCTCTTATGGGCGATGCAGAGGGCCTTAAAAGTAACTCTCTCCCTAACAGGGAGCCAATGGAGTTCTTTTAAAGCAGGCCTGGCTGACTGCCTGGCCGGAACGTTACGCAGCAGCCTTGCTGCTGCGTTCTGCACTTGTTGCAGGATCTTAAACGTTGACTCTGGCGCTCCGAGAAAGAGTGCATTACTGTAGTCCAGGCGAGAGATGATTAAGCCTTGGACTAACAGCTTCTGGGAGAGTTCTGGCAGCAGGGGGAGAACCTTGTGGGCCGACCGGAGCATTCCATAACACACGCCAGCGGTCTTCTTGGCATGTGTCCTAAAGGACAGATCCGGCTCCAGCCAGACCCCCAGGCTCTTAATCTCCTCCTTTGGGTCTGGCAGGGTGCCCATACAATTGGGCCAGCTGCTCGCCGAGAGGGCAAAACTGGACTGGCCCAGGATCATCAGCTCTGTTTTTGATCCGTTCAATTTGAGCGATGACCTGGACATCCAATCGAACACCTCTCTTAAGCAAGAATGGAGCGCCTCAGGTTGTTTCTCAAGCTGTGTCAAACTCACCACAAGCTGAGTGTCATCCGCGTAGCTTATGGTCTTAAAGCCAAACGGAGACACCAATCCTCCAGGGGTGCCATGTATACGTTAAATAACGTGGGGCTCAAGGATGAGCCCTGGGGCACCCCGCACTGAAGTGGGAGGGGGGGAGATTTTGCGTTTCCTTCCCAGACCTCGAAGGTGCGCCCCTCCAAAAAGGAGGCCAACCATTCCAGGGCCACTCCAGCGACACCAGACTCAGCTAGACGTTGTATCAACACCCCATGGTTGACGGTATCGAAGGCCGCACTGAGGTCCAGGAGGATCACTGCCACTGACCCCCCTGCATCCAAAGTGCTCCTGGCCTCCTCCACCACTGCTAGCAGAGCCGTGTCAGTTCCATGGCCCGGTCGGAATCCCGTCTGGGAGTCCCTCAACCGCCCATTCTCCTCAAGGAAGTTGGATAGCCGACGGTTCGCTAGCCTCTCGGCGATCTTACTAACTCCTGGTAACAAGGAGATGGGCCTGAAATTGGCCAAATTTTGCGGGTCCAAGCCAGGCTTCTTCAGAAGCGCTTTAACAACCACACTTTTCCAATCAGGCGGCACAGTCCCATGAGAGAACGAAAGATTGACCAAATCGGTCAAGGGTTCTCCTATCACCAATGCGGCCTGCTTTAAGTACCGCATTGGGACTGGGTCCCGCGGTGAGCCACTTTTAGTACTTCACCTGAAGACACAGGGCCAAAAGACGTCAGTAGATTTTCCGGCATGCTGAGGACCTCAGAAGGAGCCGCTGATCCCATCATCACAGGGAGAGAACTAATAATAATATCAATTTTGTTCTTAAAATAGGTGGCTAATTCCAAACATTTTTCCTGAGGTCTGTCATAGACAGGAGTGAGCTCAGGCGGTTTAAGAAGCTCCTTCATTACTAGGAAAGCTTCCCTAGATGAGGACACAGCCTGATTTACTCTCTCCCCATAGAAGGAGGCCTTAGCGGTGCGTATAGCACGTTTGTATATTCTTAGTTCCATGCGATATTTGTCCCTGTTATCTGTCTCCGGGCTCCTCCTCCATCGTCTCTCCGCACGTTTACAGATCTGTCTCAGAGTTCTGAGCTCAGAGGTGTACCATAGAGCAGACCCCAATCTCTTGTCCCTAATAAGCATCTTCTTAAGTGGAAGCACATGATCCAATGCATTGGACAACCAATTTCTCACTGTGGCGTCTGCAGTTACCGGGTCATAACCCTTCTCAGGCTGGGTGCCCTCAAGGCGGGCGTTCCAAGCCTCTACAGGGAGCCTTGACCATGCCCTGTCGATTCTAAATTTCCTGAGAGGGAGGGTGTCATCACACTTAACTTCCCAGTTAGCCCTAATCAAGAAGTGGTCCGGCCAGGGAAGCGCAAGGGGAGGCATAGCGGATATACCCGTCGTGTTCGTGAAAAAGGGGTCCAGGAGATGACCTTTAACATGTGTGGCCCCAGTATTTATCAATTTCACCTGTAGGGCGCTTAACTCGCTCAACAGGTTGGTTGCCATTGGATCAGTAGTTTCATCAAAATGGCAATTGAGATCTCCCAGCAAAATGAACTTGGACGAGACCGCAGCCAGGAGGGTGGTAGTTTCCATTAATGATGATGTGAAATCACCCACACTCCCCGGGGGCCGGTACACCAAAAGGCCCGTCAACGTGCAAGTAGGGGAGAACTGAAGCGAGAATTGGCAGCTCTCAAGTCTTTGACCCCTGCCTCACGTGCCTTACAACCCAGTGACTCCTTATATATAATGGCCAGACCTCCCCCTCTCCCTACGCCTCTGTCAAGATGGTAGATCAGATATCCCGGTGCCAGCGCTGTCACTACGTCCGGACCCGAGGTGTCAGATAGCCAAGTCTCAGTAAGGAACAAGGCATCAACCTTGTGGTCCAGTAGTAGGGAGTTGATCTCTGTAGCGTGGCAAGGGAGAGACCTGCAATTAAGCAGGGCAAGCAGACGCAAGGTAGTGGGGGTGGCTTCTCCTAAATCTGGTTGGCATACTCTACATCCCCTAAAGCGCTTTCCATCTTTAGCAGTATAGCAGCATCTGTCATATTTCGGTATTCTGTAAGATAGGAGAGCATCCTTCGTATACCTGATCCTAATAGATTGTTGGGGGCTCACATCGGGCATAGCAACTGGCCCTGGTCCCGTCTGGGCCCGGACGGGCACAGACGGGCTTAACTCTGGCGAAACTCCGGCGCATATCCGGCGCGTCCGCTGTACGCGTCCGCTGCGCGGAGCCATGAGGAACTGTTTTTATAGGGCGACTAGACCGCTCGGCGAATGTGACCCCACCTAAGATGGCCGCCAAAACTAGATCGAGCCCGGGACCTAGTCGATTACAGCACCCAGGGATCGGGGGCCGGGGGAGATGCCCAAATGAATTCTCAGCCCAAACGAGGGTAGGAGCGTTCAGTGGCAAATTCTAAAATTCTAAAATAGATTTAAAAAGTTCAGTATTTTAGTTCCTAAATATCGTGCAAATGCAGGGGGGGGATCAGACACAAAGGGTAATTCAATAGCAGTTCTTCAACAGGCTAAAACAACGACTGAGCGCTCAACTAGCAGCCTCTCAGTGATTCTATCCCCGGTCTGGTCGCTAGGCCCTCCTTTTATAGGGCGACTAGACCGCTCGGCGAATGTGACCCCACCTAAGATGGCCGCCAAAACCAGATCGATCCCGGGGCCTAGTCGATTACAGCACCCAGGGATCGGGGGCCGGGGGAGATGCCCAAATGAATTCTCAGCCCAAACGAGGGTAGGAGCGTTCAGTGGCAAATTCTAAAATTCTAAAATAGATTTTAAAAGTTCAGTATTTTAGTTCCTAAATATCGTGCAAATGCAGGGGGGGGGGGATCAGACACAAAGGGTAATTCAATAGCAGTTCTTCAACAGGCTAAAACAACGACTGAGCGCTCAACTAGCAGCCTCTCAGTGATTCTATCACTGTATGATAGTGGTGTCAACTTTGTGGCCATTAAAGTGATTAGATTGGAGATGTCTCTTCTATGGGCCTGATAGGGCACACTCAGGGATTGCCTGATGGCCCTTCTGCACTCACAGACACTTTGCTCAAACTGTGATAAGTCTGGGGAAGAGGATGTGGTCTGACGGCTAGATTGCCGACTTTGGAGCTGGAAAACCAAGGTCCCAGCCTCGGGGTCACATCCAGATCCTGTAATTCTGGGCAAATCACTTCATCTCACCGTGCCTACCAAAAAAAAAAAAAAGATTCTGTCCTTGTGTAACGTAACCGGTGCTCATGTAAAGCACTGCAATACCTTCGGGTCGAGTTTGCGCTATATAAATCTGCAAAAATAATTAAAATAAACTTGCTCTCAGAATGACACTAAGTCCCTAGAACAGGCCCGCCCCTTATTAGTCTCAACAGGCTCCAAGTGAGACCTTCTTGTGGTGGAAGATCGAGGGGATCACTCGGTCCATTGATCACGCTCATCTGTGAAGAAATGTAGTCTTCAATCTCAGGGAATACTTACTAATAGAAAAAAGAACTTGGCACAGAAGCTGAAAATATGAAAAGACATCTTTATTAAATTTAATAAGTGAGGCCACGTCACACAGAAGCCGTAGCAACTGAATGAGGTAGTCTGAGGAGTACAGAGAACAGAGGCTATAATATTCTCAGGGTTACAAAACTCAGCATAAAAGTAAGGGACAGTCCTTGCTTTTGCAAGCATGCAAAAAATGCCTAACATGGACATGCAAGGTCTACCAAACGACAAACCCATTTTACAGTTGTCCGGCCCATAATCAATCATTGAACAAACCCAACATTCTTCTTTAGACAAGCTGGACAAACCCATAATAAAAAGGACCACAACCCATATCGTAAATAGACCAAAACAGAAACAGATAGAATTTGGATAAGGCATGTTTGTGTGCAGTAAAACTTTATGATGTCCTGTGCTCTGATCCTTAATCTTGATCAGCTAAAGGGCAGGAACTGGTTTAACGAGGTCAGCTTCAGGCAACAGGGTCAGTTCACTCAGGTCAAACAGGAGTCAGCATGAACTCGAGCTAAGGTGTACATGTCCTTAAAAGACTAGTTCAGCCACAATCATCGGCCTATGTGAGGGCAACCGCAAAATGGCTGCCATACACAAAATGGAACCCACGGGTTCAGAATTCACAGAACCTCAGACCTTCCTTTTGCCCTTACATAGGCAATCACTCAGTCTGTATCTGAATCAATGTCAATATTATTCGTTATTCCCTCCACTAAGGCATTATTACTCGAGTTATCTTTCATGGAGCGCAAGGGATAGATTTCGTTGGCATAAATAAACATCGTCTGATATGCCCATACAGACCCAATGTAACTAAATGACAGAACCAAATAGGGAATACCTCTATCTGTAGTATGTGGCATAAGACCACACACCCAACAATTAGTGGTGTTCATTACTAACTGGTGTTGATGCAGAAGCTGTACAAAGGAATTATTAGTAAACTCTGACCTCCTAACCAGTTCATGTTCAGGAAAAGTATGGAAAGAATGCGAAGAAGTAGTAGTAGGAAGAGACATAGGTTGGGAGGTGGGTACAGATGTCAATTGGGTAGCAAAAACAATCCAACCCACAAAAGACAACGTCATGCTTAAAAATACTAGAAAACATGTTATTAAGAACATATGGACAACAGGAGAAAGTAATGACCACTATTACAAACAAAATTATCATTTTTCACAACTCTAAGCAGAAAGCAAATCCTAAAATTATCTAGTAACATTTTTTATGGCTCCTATGCAATTCAGTAACTTATTATATGTTCAGGTGAAACAGTGGTGATCCTTATTAATGCTCTCAGATGAAAAGGGATACTCTTCCACAGAGAATGGACTTTATTCTGCTTTTACTAAACAGAATACTACTTTAAAACAATGCCAGCAAAACAGCAAAAATTAGTCTCCTAACACCCATTTTAGGCAATCGCACGGGAAATACCCAGAGTCCGTCCAAGCCTCTCCGGCAGGCTTCTATTGTTCATCAAATCCTCTTGTGTTGTTTTCTTCCACATGGGCCTCTTCATTCAGGTCTTTCATGAAAATGGTCCTCCTCAGTATCCGTTGGAGTGCCCTCCTGGCAAACACTCGCAGCTTATTTGAAAGTCTCAATGTCTCAAGGCAGTGCACCAATATCTCTCCTCTGCGGCAGGCACTACAGATAGTGTGCTCTTCATTGATCAAGGGCACAGATCATCTTATGCAGATCCGGGTCTACATTCTCAGGCTCCAACACTCATTACTCAGTGTCAGAGAACGCTCAGGCTGCTCTTTCATAGGCACCATAATGTAATGCCTTTTGCCAATTTTGGATCCTCCGGTGCACTGCACTTCCGTTGGAGCAAAGGAAAGGGGGGGTGTGTGGCCAAAACTCAGGCCAAGGGGCTCAATGGACTGCCTACTGTCAGAGGTTACCAGCACATGACAGGTGAGAAAACTGAAACTTCAAAGCAACAGATATCCTTCTCTTTTGTTCTTTTGCACTGAAACTTGTTATGTGATGTCCAATGCCGTCTGATGGAGCAAGTACGATTCTTTGGAGATACCATGCATGGTGCTCTGGCGATCACTGTTCAGCCTTGCTGCTTTTCTGGGTGCTGAGACTGTCACTGATGGGAATTAGCTTTTCATCAAAGGTCCGCAGGTTATTATGACTTAATCCCGCAGAACCTAGTGACGTAGGAAATGGGACACATTTGTTATTTTCCCTTTAATTTAGTACAAAAACAGTTTGTTTTTAACAAGAGGATTGCAAGCAGGTGGCCTGCAATCTGCGAGGGAGTGGCCCTACGCCATGAGACAATTCTGGTCTAGAACACACTGTCATTCTCATAGAATACAAAGACAAAGGCAATAAGCAAAACAGTGCCTCTAATTTCTTCAATTGGGTTTCCATGTGAGAGCATATCCTCTACCATCTAAGGGTAGATAACTATATGAGAATTTTATCTAAATGGATGTCCTCACACATAGTGACATCGTCTAATGGGGTAAACACATTTTTTCTCTCAATGATTAAGTCTAGGTGTTCCTAAATTCCTTATCTAGAACATCTCAAAAGCGAAATCACATGATACAGATTATCAGGGACATGTAGATACCTCCCTTTTAATAACTGTGCATCAAGTGCACTATGCAATACACAGGCTAATGATCAAAATGTAGAAACGTGTCTTATAATAGCATTGAGTCAGTTAACCAGTCCATCATTACCATGACGGTCAGACTGGAAAACATCGAGGTAGGCCTAAAGAAAATTCTTAAAAACCAGTCTAGTTATACAAAAGGGATTTATACATAATATGGGGTTCCTAGTACATTACTGCAATCTGGAAGTGTGAACCTAATACAATAATAACAATAAAAGAAGGTTAACTGGTGAAAGGAATATGGAAAAGGGAAAATGGGACTAGGACACAGCTAAAATCCCCAATTACTAGGTACAATGCAACATCAATCAGGGGAGAAGTGACGAAAGAAAAATCTATAGGAAGAACAAGAAATTACTTGGGTGATAGTCAGGCATGTGACACAACACCAAGAGTGGGGGTGATACATAAAAATCAAAATAGTTCACGAACGTTAGCTCTACCGCTGGCCGCTACACCATATACGGTAATCTCAGCTAATGTTCCAGTTCCTTTTTCAGGAAAAAAAAATTAAACCTTGTTTCCTTTATGGTACAAGGCCATACACTATTCAGAAAGCAGAACAAAACTGACTAATGTAATATAAAAATTAGATCACCATGCACAAAAGTCACAGATCTATAATTTATCCTTACTTCCAATTCAGGATACATAAATTTAGGGCTGCCTGTTCCTTACAGGAAAGGGGGCAGTAACGTGACTATAGGTGAAACCTTGTTTCCTGTATATCTCTTTATTATTGTTCACATACCATTATAGCCAAATTTGACATGCACTGGTGAAGTGTTGTCTGTCTTGCTCACAGGATGTAAAAATATCCTATCTGTGAAATTTATTTAGCGCAAATTCACCCAGCTGTTGTATAGGATACACATCGTCATGTAGAACCCTTCACAACACAGGTGAACTTGTAATAGTATCTAAAGCAGCAACATAAAACAAAAAACATGCAAAAAAAAGACGCACAAAACTGACATGTCAAGATGTCAGATATACTTGCTGTATATCAAGCACAAAGAACATAGACAAACAATAGCATGTGTGAATGAGCGGTGACGCACACACTTCAAGTCCTGTACTTTATGCACTGTGAACCTGCAGCCCAAAACCCGGTATTCAGGCCTTCTTAATTTGTCAGGTTTAAAATCATAATTACACTTTCTTTTACACACCTTCTCTTACTTTTCTCACACTTACTTTTAGTTTCCTTACCCTCCTTTTGACAGCTGATCACTAGTGATACGTGATCGGCTGGCAATACAATCTACTCTTTCACTTCTGACATACAGGACCATCAAGAACAATTCATGATAGGACCAAATACAGAAACATGAAAACCACCTGAACATTCCTTTCCAAAGGAGTTACACAAAAACACATCCCTTTTCAACCAATCAAACTCACGTGTCTTGTCAGCCTTAAAATCACCCAGAACAATCCATGAATGATCTGCGGGCAGAAGCAGAAAAAAAAACCACAACACACAAAAGAGAGACATTTTTCATAACAAACAAATATCCTCTATAACTTGTAATCAGAAGACAAAGCATGATACATATTAACAGACACAAAAATAAATTCCCATTACTTAACTGTTACCATCTTGTCGGTCAGCTTGCAACATTAAGCTAAAACGAAAATTCTTTCGCTGACACTCCATGTTAGCTTTGTGCCACAATTTTCACTTTGAAAAAGAATTCTTAATTGGCAAATTGTTAGGCATGTAGCCTTCAAAATTTGAATAAAGAGCTTCCTCTTATTTTCTGTCTAAAACTTAATACAATGCCTCATTCTCTGTCAAATAAAAGCAACTAGCGGACATCATTTTATCAGAGCAGAAATACAAATGTATCATTTCTGCAGAGCATTTAGCATGATGTGGGGACTTTCAAAGAAACCCTTTTTTCATACTTTTCCTTTGGAATTATTATTATTATTTTTTTTAATGGAGAAACCAGAAACCCTCCTTTTAGAAGTCCTTTTAGCAAGATCATTCTGTACTTCGCAGAGACAAAGCCCTAATTTACGAGGTCACAGATGTCGACATGACAGCCTGCTACCATTGTTTACAGGGAAACTAAAGATAACACCTCAGCGCGACTCGAGCCAGCCTCTGCAGCTGTCCTAGCCCCCAGCTTCTGCTCACTAAGAAGTTTGTCAAAGACAAAAGGCCTTCCGGATTCCTCCTAACCTGCAATAATTCACTCTATTTAAAACACATGTTATATATATTACTCCTGTTAGGGGCTATCATTTATTTCTATACTTATATTATTAAAATATTTACTGTGAATAATTCGCAGAACATAATTACACACATACCAGTTTTTAGAACAAATGCTTGTTTGCAATGGTACTCATTTCATCAACCTTAAATAGATGAAGGTCTCAGTTAGGCCCACCCAAAGTTAAAAACCTTCAACCCTGATATTAAACTCAAATCTCTGCACCAGGCACATTGGCTCACTGAGCCATTAAACGCAACCCCAAATGGGAACAACCTGCAAATTTGTGTTTACCTAAATGTATGCATTTACTGAAGCCTAAGGCACTTTAAAGCTATTTTAAATGGCAAGAATACCCAAATTCGACTTTGATATTTGGGGCACTTAAAAATAAATATCCTATAAGTATGTTACATATTAATCATCCTCAGAATGTTCTTTACACATTACAGGTATTAAACATTAGACATATCTCATGCAAATCCTTAGAAAAATGAGTTTTTTACGCCTGCGCTAAGTGAGATGTCATATGCTAATGTCCTCATTATGCAGTGCAACACAACTCAAATTAAATTATAATGCTAGGAGGTCACTGTATGAGTATTAAGCTTCATGAATAGTAAAAAACGAATTTTGTAGCACTTATTTTTAATAATATTTTTTCATAATTTAATAATTATTTTTAATAAACCCAATCATTTTTGATAATACCACAAATCAAAGCAAGCTGCATCCCTTGCCTATCATTTTTAGACGCATTCATTTATAAGCCTAAGCACAGAAGTCTAACTTAAAACATGACAAAATTTGGCGCCACACTTTTCTTTCTAGAAAGGACAATTTGTATTTAGCAACAGAGCCCAGAATATGCGTACAAAAATGCTTAAAGAGAGGAAACCCTTAATTGAAATGTCTTCCTGTAATACAAAATAATGAAGAAATGCTATAAGTTGGTTTTTCTACAAAAACACACCATTCGTTTTTGGGGGCCTTTTTATTCCTAGTGAATGTGAATTTTAATTTAATTTTTTTAAGCATTTAGACATTCTTCTCATTAGACTGAAAACATCCAGAAACCCACGAACAAACATTGAGCTCATTTCAGACATAAACAGAAAGGGTCAAACATTTAGGACACATAATATGGCACGCTTTGCCTTTTCGTGAATAGCGCCATCGCTATTCACTTACAGAAATTGCACTAATGGGAAACCCACATAGACATGTAAACACAAATTTATCCCACAAATCAATACTCAGAACAAAAACAAAGGACAGCCCACAGACTGTACTTAAACCAAACTATTTGCAAATACTAGTTGCAAGTCATATTTACAAGAAACGCTTCTCAATAGTGTTCCAAAAGACTGCAAAAACAGACTGCTGCATATCCAAGAAGCCAAAACACACTTAATTCACTAGCTGTGGCTGGCAGAACACCAAAAAATCGCTCTGCATATCTTCATTTATAAAATTGCGCAGAACAAAGGATCCTTGTTTTGTATTATGTCATATTTTAATTCCCTGGGGATACAAAATCACCAAGGAAGAAATATGTTTGTATACTTAAACCTATTTAAGTATTCCTTCTAGGAGAGCCGGCTAATTAATTTCACATCACACTATGGTACCTTCCAAATAAAGCCACACATTCTTCTTATGTGAGCTTTTAAACAGGCATGCCAAAAATATTGCAAAATATACAATATTATAATCAATGTAGTGCTTAATGTACTTTTCGTACATGCACCGTTCAACTAAACCAAATAGAGAAAATTCTCCTCATTACCTATTCTACACAAATTGCAATTCGCATATACAAACCTATACAAATCCAAAGTTGGCCAACACAAATTCCAAAGTTACAGACCTAAATTTGCTAAGACCAGGCATCTTATAGCTCACTAATCTAGCTTCAAACTTCAAGGGGTTATCAAAAACGATATACTCACAAATATACGAGCCCCTCGGCTTTGGTAATTGCAATAACCAAATCAAAACCAAGAACCCAACCCCTCGGCTTTGGAAATTGCAATAACCAAATCAAAACCAAGAAACCAAACAAAGTCGTGGGAGCGACCCACTTGTACTACTTATTCTTACTAATCAAAAGGTTATCCAAATTCTAACTGTCAAGTTATACATGACCTAACGGTCTTTTTTTAGAATACTCACGCCAAAAAGGTTCTCAGTCAGGAGTGGCATCATGTGGAGGATCAAAATCAGGAAGATCAGAAATATACTGGGCTGCAGAAACAAAGAATCTCCAGAATCCCTGTGCACAGAGTACCTCCTTAGTAGAATCCTGTTCTGTCCTCCTCAGTAGATTTCAGTCCTCTGACAAGATCACTCCCACAGATAGTGACTTCTCTGATGAAGCCCACGTTGGCCGCGCCATTTGAAGAAATGTAGTCTTCAATCTCAGGGAATACTTACTAATAGAAAAAAGAACTTGGCACAGAAGCTGAAAATATGAAAAGACATCTTTATTAAATTTAATAAGTGAGGCCACATCACACAGAAGCCGTAGCAACTGAATGAGGTAGTCTGAGGAGTACAGAGAACAGAGGCTATATATATGCTCAGGGTTACAAAACTCAGCTTAAAAGTAAGGGGCAGTCCTTGCTTTTGCAAGCATGCAAAAAATGCCTAACATGGACATGCAAGGTCTGCCAAACGACAAACCCATTTTACAGTTGTCCGGCCCATAATCAATCATTGAACAAACCCAACATTCTTCTTTAGACAAGCGGACAAACCCATAATAAAAAGGACCACAACCCATATCGTAAATAGACCAAAACAGATAGGAGTAGGATAAGGCATGTTTGTGTGCAGTAAAACTTTATGATGTCCTGTGCTCTGATCCTTAATGTTGATCAGCTAAAGGGCAGGAACTGGTTTAACAAGGTCAGCTTCAGGCAACAGGGTCAGTTCACTCAGGTCAAACAGGAGTCAGCATGAACTCGAGCTAAGGTGTACATGTCCTTAAAAGACTAGTTCAGCCACAATCATCGGCCTATGTGAGGGCAACCACAAAATGGCTGCCATACACAAAATGGAACCCACGGGTTCAGAATTCACAGAACCTCATCTGCATGATCGGTGTTCCCTGAGACTGTTTCCCACCTCTACAATGTAGCAACCCCTCCACCATGTCTTAATAGGCAGCCGTCCACCTGAGCAGATGCTCACATGTGCCGTTTCTTCTCACGATCATCACTTTTCTTGGGCTCTCTGGTGCTTGGGGCGGTTTGCCCAAAGAGGTTATGTTTTGTCATCTCTCATGATGTTATTTCAGATGTCATAAGTGATGTTACGAGTGATGCCATAGAGCATTTCATGAGTGATATGTCGGAGCATAGTGTCGCGGTTCTAGATCCGCTCAGCGGATGGCCAAACCCTCGGGAGCGAAGAAGGATCTCCACTCTCTCCCAGGGTACAACCAGATCTGGTTACTAGCTAACTACCCGAAGGGGAGAGAAGAGTCGCTCAGGACCACCAAGGTGAAGGAAAGACAAGGTATTCCCAGGAATGCAGGAACTTCAGAAATACTGGGTATAAGTGTTGATGCCCTGATAGGAGGCAAACAGAAATCACAAACAGATGAACCCTGGCTGTTGTTATCTCTGTTGTTATGCCTACTACCCCTATGAACTATATCCCTTCCCCGGTTGTGTTCTCTCTCAGACTCACCATCGACAGCAACGATATATGCAGAAACGTTGGTCAGGAATCAAAACAAGAAGGTGCAAGTATTCAGGGTAGTAGCTTCCCACAACCACAAATACATTGAGGTCTTGGTATTTACATTAGTCAGGCTTCCCAGGATTCCTTTAGGGACAATGTCCACACAAGATAGAAGAAATTCTTCAGCTGGGGCAAAATCGTGAAAATGAGTTCGAGAGCAGCACAACAGCTACAAAGGTGCAATAAAAATATCACTCAAAAGCGCCCAGGTTAAAGAAATAACCTTTGCGACTAAAACAGCAACGCCAACTCGGTGTTAAAACAAAGTTGTAGTGCACACGCAGCACTAAGGGCAAAAAATGAGTCAGGCTAATAAGAATCCCCGATACGACTCGCCACAAAACTCAATGAAGGTAGAAAAGGAAGCGCCTAACCCGGGCAAGTAGCGTTCATCAAATAACAGAGGAAATACGAGATCTGCAACAACAAGGCAGGAGTCCGTCCGGAGTCGCCAAAAAACATAGGTAGGGATCCAGCTAGCGTTACGAGAATCCAGGCAGCGTTCTGAATGGGGAACAGATGCTGGGAGGCGTGGTCCACCAGGAACTAGGTTCCCAAACACCTGTGCTTGGGAGCAGGCCTCTTTTAACGTCCAGTAAGTCACGTGACGGGGTCTGCGAGTGCACACAACCAATTCCCCCACCTAGTGCATTCTGGGTATCAGAGTGTAAACATAATTAACAGACAAGAGCATCACCCTAATGTGTAACAGTTCTTCCCCCTAAAGGCCTTGCCACTGGTCTGGGTTTGGAGGTATAAAGTGCATGGAACTTCCTTATCAATGAAGGGGCATGTACATTTGCAGCTGGTTTCCATGTTCTATCTTCAGGGTCATATCCCACCCAATCCACTAAATATTGCAATTTCCCCCGATATCTTCGTGAGTCAATTATACGTTTCACTTCATACTCTTCCTCACCGTTAATAATACGAGGAGGGGTGGAGACTCAGGACATGAAGGAAGTTCACATTGTTTGAATAGCGAGGTGTGAAAGACTGGATGTACCGGTCTTTCTGGTGGTAGATCTAGTTTCACTACTACGGGGTTAACAAGCTACAGTATCGTATAAGGGCGATGTATCAAGGTTGTAACTTTCTAGGGCCTGGTAAACTCATGTTTTTGGTAGCTAACCAGACTTGATCACCTTTCTTGTATTCAGGAGCAGGTCGCCTATGTACATCTGCTTGTTTTTTCTTTCTCTCTTGGGCTTCCTTTAATTCATGTTTGGCTTGGTTCTAGATTTTCTTGAGTTGGGCATGGTGTTCTGAAACAGCATGGATTTGTGAGACGGAAGGGGGCAAATAAAGAGGCAGGAATCTAGGGCGATACCCATAGGAAATAAAAGGAGAGACTTTGGAGGAGGAGTGAGTGGAGTTATTGTATGCAAATTCTGCTAACGGGAGTGCTTGCACCCAATCCCCTGTGACTGTGCTTAAGAGGCACCTAAGATATTGCACTAAAGTCTGGTTGGTTCATTCTGTTTGTCCGTCTGTTTGCGGGTGATATGCAGAGGAGAGGCGATGATCCATGTGAAGGGCCTTACATACACCCTGACAACATTTCGATACAAATTGTGGGTCTCTATCTGACACTATTACTGAGGGCAACCCATGTAAGTGTATGATGTGTGTTATAAGAACTTCTACCAATTCTTTAGCAGTGGGTAGTTTTTTGAGGGGGATGAAATGCGACATTTTTAAAAGCATATCTACTACGACTAAGACAGCAGTGAAGCCTCGTGATCCAGGTAAGTCAATGATGAAATCCATACTGATGGACGACAAAGGGGTATGAGGGATGGGCAAGGTTTGCAACAGACCAGCGGGTTCACAATGAAGTGCTTTTTGTCTTGCGCATACACGGCAGGCTTTAACAAATCTGTGAATATCTTGGTTCAAGTGGAGAAGTGTGGCTCAATGGTTAGAGCAGGCAGACCTTGATGCAGAGCTCTGGCCAGGGACCAGGGTTCGATTCCCGCCTCGGCGGGTCTCGGGCTCATTAATTCCCCTGACTGGATATTCTCCCCTCAGTGCCTGTTCTGATCATGGGTCCCACGCTGCAACTCTGGGCAATAGCTTGCTTAGTCTCCACAATGGCCCCAAAAGCGCTGGGATGCCTGGCTGCACCTGGGGGGTGCCCAGGAGTGGACATTTCCCAGGAAAGCCAGGAAGGGTTCCTAAGCGGTATACGGACAGCGCCGGGACACCTCCGGTGGAGGTAGCTGTGCGCTTTACAAATTCCGACATTTACATACCCTGCCACCAAAACCATCTCTTGCATATTTGCAGAGTCTTCTCACTTCCTGGATGTCCTGCTAAGGGCAGAGTATAACACCACTTTATGATTACAACCTGTAATTCTTTAGAAGGGATGTATAGGAGATTGTCATGGAAATATAGACTATTTTCTATCTTGTTCAAAGGGTTCGCTAACCACTCTTCTGAGCTAAGAGCCTTGTACACCATAATCAGTTTCTCATGAAATATTTCCTCTGCAGATGTCTTTGTCTCCCCTTTCGCCACTATCTTGTTAGCAGGGATTATGGGTAGTGGAGTGTCTACTATAGAGGTCTTCAAACTTTTTTGCTCTGAGCCCCCCTAAGCAAAATGTTTTGAGGTCTGCCCCCCCCCCCCCTCCAAAACATTATGGCAAGGATTGGGAGAGCGGGAGGGACATGGCTGAGTGCAGGAGTCGGGGCTTATGAGATGATTTCGAGAGTACTTTTTCTATAGTTCATGAACCACACTAAATATGAGACTTATAAAACAGCAAATTAATCAAACAAAAATGTACTGTCCCAAAAATACAGCTCCCCATAATTGGGGTGTTTGTGAGCCCCTCACACTCTTGGACCCCAAAGTAACTACAGCTACTGCGCTAATGATAACTGCAGTCCTGAGTAGCAGGCTATCTTCTCTGCATCTTTTAACTCTTCCCCATCATGCATGACCATCACTCCAATCTTGAAACAGGCTCTCTGTCCCGTTCAAAAAAAAAAAAGAACTCCCACATGTTGTATCCCTTTTTTTTGCAAGGGTGACCTTGGTCATTATGCTAGAAAGGAAAATAAGCTCCCATGCCCCTTTTCTAAAGGTAGACAATCATAATTGTGAAGCAGTGGGCCCCTCAAATCCCTGGTCCCCAGCCCTGCTGCATCTGCTTCATTAATAATAACTAACAGTGGCCACTTCCACACCTCGCAGCAGTACCTGCTGCACTGATGATTGACCCTTTATGAAGCCTAGAAATGCTGCAAATACATGCCGTACTTCCAGGCCATTTTCATTTACATATATCTGCAGAGGTATTTGCGCACCCCCAGAGGGGCACGCCCCACAGTTTGAAGACCTCTGACATAAACAATCTTCCCTTCAACGCAGACAGCCTTTCTCTATGGTGCCAGGGTGCCTGCATAGGGAAACACAGGGTTGCACCATATTCTTGTAAATATGGCGCAGCCCAGCATTTCTAAAGTGACGGAGCGTGTCGCTAGCCTTCTTAGCTTAGCGACACGCTTCGCCACTTTATTGTAAATATGCCCCCTAGTTCCTTAATTCTCCTCAATATGTTTACGTTTCAGTCTCCAACGAGTTCTTTGTGTGACAGATTTAAGAGGTATAGGTCTTAGAAGGATAACATGATGACAAGAGGTAAAGGGGGTTGTGATAAAAGGAACTATTTGGGAGATAACTAAAAAATAATCCTGGGGAGGTGATGGATAACACACTTGAAAGTGAACGTAGAGGTTCGAATCAACGCGATGTTGAAAAATGCAACTCAGTTCCAATAAAAAATGGATGCTGTATGTAGAAAAGATGTTTAGTGTTATTTGCAGAGGGCCACAAAGCACTAGGTCAATTCAGAACGCAAAAAGTCTAAAATTAGAAACATCGCTCATGGTCGCCCTGTTGTCAGCGCATTCTCAATATATGAAACAAAGAGTTGGACTTAAACAACAGATATTTATTTTTATATTTTTGCAGCGAAGCTGGGCACAGATTCATAAAAGAGTTGTGAATTGTGCCCACTATGTGCACCAAAAAGCAGAAGAATATTTAATTGACTTGAACAGTGTGCTCTTCGATAGCATCACAAATCCCACTAGTTTGTATAGTTGAAAGTATAGATGGGCGAGCCACTGAAGGCTTGAGTCTGAATACAGGCTCTGGCTCAGCTCGAGGTCCTATTGGAACCTCGAGCCCATAAGGAGCAGAGCTTTCATGTGGCTTCTACCTGCCTCCCTCCCTTTACTCAGGATTTGGCATTAGGGACAGAGCGGCATAATGTGGAAAAGGGGATCCAGGTGTGAATCTTGGCGTCGGCTTAACACCCTGTGATTCTGGGCAAATCACTTAATCTCCCCTTGCCTATAAACAATCATGTAACCTTGTGTAATGTAACTGGTGCACATTTAAAGGGCTCAGCCACCTCTGGTTGAGTTCACGCTGTATTTAAAACCTGCAGAAAAATGAAGTAAGTGGTAAAAACAAACCCTTAACATAAGGAAAGGCAAATAGATACGCATTTTCTGCTGATTTGCAAAAAAGGTAACCAGTAAACCTGGATAAATCGTGGGCTCTTCGCATATCAAATTGTGTGATCTTAGGCAAATATTTTATTTCACCAAAACTGTTTTCTTCATTATCACATAGGAAAGCACTTTTAAATGTGAGTTCAGACGACCAGTTTTACTAAACTATCACTTATTAAGTATTTTTCACTGCAGAATATAGTGTGCCTTATTAATATCAAAGCTGCGACAGGTTAAAGAAATACACTTTTAGGAATTTTGAGGAGGCCTTATCAATTTTTTTTAAATATTTGTTGTATGATTTACTTTAGCAAATATTTTCATTGCTTGGCACCTGCACATGCTCAAGGATACGAGCCAGACCCTCGGCCCTGGCTTGCCTCTAGTTGAAAGAAACGTACAGCTTTCCCAGAGTACCTACATTGAACAGAATGTTCCTACGATATGTATTTTCTCCTCAGTTAGTTTGCTAGACTGAAAAATACACACCACCTCGAGTAGCAAAGGAGAAAGGTTCCGATTTGCTAACTAGTTCATCAGAAAGTGATTTTCTGTGCAGAGCAGTTTATATTCTTTGATCTGGAAGTATTATCTTAATCTGTTTATTGACCCAGCCAGCACACTCACTGACCCCCGCCCCCACCTCAGTTTTCACTTTCACTTCGAGGGCTCGGAATAAATGAAGACAGCCTGGAAATGCAGCAAATACACGCCATACTTCCAGGCCATCTTCATTTACATTTATTTGCGGAGGCATTTGCGCCCCCCCTGGGAACCCATCCACGCCACCCCCGGGGTGGCGCGCCCCACAGTTTGAAGCCCTCTGGTCTACTATGTGTTTATTTTTTTTAACTAGCCGTGATAATGTGTCAGCTCACCCTTGTTGTGCTCCTTATCGGAAGGTAATAACAAAATTATATTCACAAAAGAAAGAAACCCATCTCGTCTGTCTGGGAGTGAGAGCCTTAGCAGATTTGAGAAACTGAAGATTCCTGTGATCTGAATAAATAGTGATAACATGAGGGGATCATAGTAGATAATGTTGCCATTCCTGGAATGCTAATTTTAGGGCTAGAATTTTAGTTCTCGTTCCCCAATGGTGTAAATCTGCTCAGCAGGGGAAAGGGTCTTTGAGAAATAGGCCACTGGATGGAGGGTTCTTGTCTTGACATCTCTTTGCAATAAACCCCTCCAGCAGCGTATTTGGATGCATCTGCTTCGACATAGTAAGGATGCGTTTCATCTGCGTGACTTATGATAGGGGCTGAAATAAACTTGTCTTTCAATGCCTGAAAAGCATGTTCTGCTGCTTCATCCCATTCGAAAGTTACTCCCTTTTGTAACAGTCTGGTTATCGGAGTGATGAGGTCTGAGAAATGATTTATAAATCTCCTATAAAAGTTGGCTAACCCTAGGAAGGATTGCGCCTCCTTCACCGATGTAGGGCTCGGCCACTTTGTAATGGCAGATACTTTGGCAGGTCCACGTGTATACCTTCCGGGGAGATCACAAACCCTAGGAAGTCCACTTTCTGTGTATGGAAGATGCATTTATCTAATTTGGCAAAAAAGGTGGTTTTCATGTAGCCGTTGGAG
This sequence comes from Lissotriton helveticus, assembly GCF_964261635.1. Classification (NCBI taxonomy): domain Eukaryota; kingdom Metazoa; phylum Chordata; class Amphibia; order Caudata; family Salamandridae; genus Lissotriton; species Lissotriton helveticus. Next base: position 47,993,535 of record NC_136061.1, read on the forward strand.
TATTAGTTTCACATGAGTGACATGATCTTGCTCATTCTGAGAATAGACCAGGATATCGTCTCTATAGACAATAACAAATATAGCAAGGTATTCTCCTAATATCTCGTTGATGAAGAGTTGGAATGCTGCTGGTGCATTGCACAATACAAACGGCATCACACAATACTCGTACAGTCAGAATTTTGTGCGGAATGCCGTCTTCCACTCATCTCCCTCCTTCACACGTATCAGGTGATAAGCTCCCCTCAGATCGAGTTTGGTAAAGATCTTGGCTTTACGAACCTGATCCAATAGACTGGAGATGAGTGAGAGAGGATATTTGTTTTTTATAGTTACCTTATTCAAGGCTCTGTAATCTAGGCAGGCTCTCAACCCCCCTCACACTTAGGTATGAAAAAAAGTGGGTATGAAACAGGATAAGTCGAGTGGCGTATGAACCCCTTCTTTAACATTTCCTGGGGATATTCGTATAGATACTGGTTCTCGAATGCAGTTAGTGCATTCAACCTACTGACGGGTAAATCCGCTGCCTGTACTAGATCAATTCTTCAATCAAAATTTCTGTGTGGTGGTAACGCCACCGCTTTGACCTCATCGAAGACCTCTGCAAACTCTTGATATTCTGATGTTAGGGTGTAAAGGATAGAATCTGTGAGAGCACAGCTAACAGAGGGGTTCATGAGCGATGTTTCATGGTAACAATGCAACACGCAATATGGAGAACGGAGAGTAACCCTTCTGGTGACCCAATCAATGTGAGGGTTATGCATTTGTAACCAGGGCACCCCCAGAATGGCGCCAAAATTCGGGGTGCGTCAATAAGATCAAACTGAATCTTCTCGGTATGCCCATTATCGCAGATCATGCCAAGAGCAGGAGTTTGGTAGGTTATTAAGCCAGACGGTAGCTCTGTATCATCCACCGCTCTATCCTTTTCTGTGGTGTGCTTTAGGAATAAAGTCTATCCCCAAGGCTTTCGCCAGGGTGATATCCCAAAAATTTCCGGTCGCCTCCAGAGTCCAACATTATAGACAAGATGGTTCTATGCTGGGATGGTAACTGAAACACCACAGAGATAGTTAAATGTTTGGGCGCTATGGATGAGGTGTTTGCTACAAATTAAGAGACCTGTGATGCCTCAAGACTTGGGGAACCGGCCTCAGAGCTCTCCAAGTCTAGCAGTTTTCCGTATGGACTGTTGACCCCATTTTAACAACAGGCGGTCTGATTACCCCCCTTGGTTTGACAGTGCAGTCCTTGGCATAGTGCCCAACTTTGCCGCAATAAAGACATAGAGCAAGCCGTCTACGCTTGTCACGTTTTTCTTTGGAGAGCGGACCTCGAACACCCCCTATTTGCATAGGCTCCACATTATCTTTTACCTCTTTCTTTTCACTTTGGGCTAAAAGAAAGCAAGGGAAGTCCATTCTAGAATGCGCTCCCTTGCGTTCACTTAGCCAATGATCTAATTTGACTACTAAGTCAATGAAAGATGGGCAGTCCTCTGGAGGGTCCACTATCTGTGATAAAATATCTTTCAACTCATCTCGCAGCCCTCTATAAAACAAGGATATTCGTTTTTCCTCCGGCCATTGCGTTTCGTCCAAGAGTCGGTTGAAGGTGGTGATATAGGTTACCAGATCTTTTGACCCTTGTTTCAGTCCCAAAAGCTCTTTTAACACTCGCCTGCATGTATGAGTGATGTGCAAATAGACTTTCCATGCTCTCTTTGAAACGAGATAAATCATACAGGATGGGGTCGTCGTTTTCTACTAGAGGCACAGCCCACAGAGCAGCATTGCCAGTCAAATAGGATATAAAGATGGCTACCATAGCGGCGTCATCAGGAAAGGAAGCTGATCTACACAGGAACTGTAAATGACACAGATTCATAAATACTGCATACCTACTACTATCTCTGTTAAATCTCTCAGGCATAGCTAAGGGTGTTTGTGGGGGTGTAACAACTGTGACTTTAACAGGTGATGAGGGTACACCAGAAGATGAGACAGTAGAAGGGGAAGGTACTTGGAAATGGGCAGGTTGTATATAGGTTTTCTTTTGTCTGACTGGGCTGTCAGCGGTGCTAGTGTCTAATTGTCTTTGGGTTTTCATAATGTTTAGTTCTGAGGTAAGTCTCACGTTATTGCTTTGCACTGATCTGAGTTCATTCTGTAAACTGGTTACAACTGCAACTAACTCGTACATAGTTAGGTTTGGAGTCTCAGAGGCCATGGCCCCACCCATGAATGTGTCAAAGGTGTCATCCTTGTCCATCTTCGCTCGGGGGATTTAATAAACGTGGGCTTGGCAATCTCTTGCGGTTCTAGATCCGCTTGGCGGATGGCCAAATCCTCGGGAGCGGAGAAGGACCTCCACTCTCCCTCAGGGTACAACCAGATCCAGCTATAACAGGGTTACTAGCTAACTACCCATAGGGGAGAGTAGAGTAGCTCAGGAACACCAAATTGAAGGAAAGACAAGGTATTCCCAGAAATGCGGGAACTTCAGGAATACCGGGTATAAGCATTGATGCCCTAATAGGAGACAAACAGAAAGCACAAACAGATGAATCCTGGCTGTAGTTATCTCTGTTGTTTTGCCTACTACCCCTATGAACTATACACCTTCCCCGGTTGTGTACTCTCTCAGACTCACCGTCGACAGCAACGATATATGCAGAAACGTTGGTCAGGAATCAAAACAAGAAGGTGCAAGTATTCAGCTTAGTAGCTTTCCACAACCACAAATACACTGAGGTCTTGGTAATTACATTTGTCAGGCTTTCCAGGATTCCTTTAGACACAATGTCCACACGAGATTGAAGAAATACGTCAGCTGGGGCAATATCGTGAAAATGAGTTCAAGAGCAGCACGACTGCTACAAAGGCGCAATAAAAATGTCACTCAAAAGCGCCCAGGTTAAAGAAATAACCGCCGCGGCTATGCCAACCGGGCATTAAAACAAAGTTGTAGTGCGCGCGCAGCACTAAGGGCAAAAAACACGTCGGGCTAACAAGAATCCCCGATACGACTCGCCACAAAAATCAATGAAGGTAGGGAAGAAAGCGCCCAACGCGCGCAAGTAGCGTTCATCAAATAACAAAGAGAAAATACGAGGTCTGAAACAAAGCTGGAGTTCGTCCGGAGTCGACAAAAAACATAGGTAGGGATTCCAGCTAGCGTAACGAGAATCCAGGCTGCGTTCTGAATGAGGAACAAATGCTGGGAGGCGTGGTCCACCAAGAAGTAAGTTGCCAAGCACCTGGGCCTAGGAGCAAGCCTCTTTTAACGCCCAGGAAGTCACGTGACAGGGTCTGCGACTTCACACAACCAATTCCCCCATCTAGTGCATTCTGGGTATCGTAGTGTAAACATAATTAACAGACGAGAGCATCACCCTAATGTGTAACACATATGCAGTGCATGGTGAGGGTACGAGTTATAATTTCTTTAGATAACTATAACTGGTAAATGTAATTGTTTTTTTAGTTTAAAGTGTTGCATTATAACTGACTATTTCACCTAACTATACTGTCACTTTAACCTTTGTTTTTTTCAGTACATTTCTATGCTTTCGTTAACATAAAGTCACTATTATTACCATACGTAACTGTCGAACCAACTCTGTGCATGGCCTTTGGCCATAGATAGCATTGGTTTGGCGGCTGGTCCTGGCGTGTAGTCAGACTCTGCACCCAATTGCCTGTGTTTGGCCAACCCCCCATTGCGCACAACCTTCAGTCGTGCCTGCACTCAACCACCCCCACACCACGGGCAGCAAAACCCCAGCTGTGCATGGTCCTTTTTAAGCTCACGGCACCCTCGTAGAGTCTCTCAGGAACCAGCTTGTCCGTGCTCCAGTGAGGCTCTCAAGAGTACGGGGGGGGGGGGCTCCACTGGCTCACGAGAGTCTGCTGCAGGAATGTAGGGCCCTAAACACAATTTTTAAAAATAATTTGACCCAGGATGGATTGCTCAAGGGCCTCCCCAACAAGTACTAAGGGGTCAAGGTATACTTACCTTTCCCCCTTATAACTTAATTATTTCTAATTTTCAGGATAGGAGGACAGAAAGCTGCAGCTGTTCTGTTTGTGATGTGGTCAGCCAATCAGTGCGAGTACTCTTGCAGACTCGTAGTAGCCTCTTACTCCTGCAAGAGTGAGATGGCCGACAGGATTAAAGGCTCTCTCAGCAAATCAGATGGTTCCATTATCTGTAGTTGTGTGCCTTCAGGAATCTCGTTAGACTCTCATGTACCCAACCGTCCATATACCTATACAATTTGAACCTTAATTTCTCAAAAACAATGGAATGGATTTACATCAAAACACAAAAAGCAGGCTTTCAGGGTAAATATTTAGATTTTTGCCTAATTTGATGTAGTGCTGTTTTCGTTATAGCGCTGTATAAAATTCCCTATGGAAATTGCATGCAGTTGCCTATATCTTTGGCACTGGTTGATGAATCTTCATTAAATCTTCCCAAAAACATTTGCCTGTTACTTCAGCTGCTGTCTGGAGGGCTTTGGGGTCGTTCATCAAGCGGGGGCCGTGAAAAAAGAGGGGTCCCAAAACACGTTTTTCACATGTTAATTTCTATAGAAGCTTTGAACATGACTACAGCCCAAACTGCTGGGCGGAATTACACCACATTTGTCAGAAAGCTAGCTTTTGGTCCACAGATTGTGCTTTTCATAATTTGGTGTGAACCCGTTCAGCAGTTTTGAAAGTATTATGGAAATTCAAAATGGTATATATTGGAATGCTGATCCGACAGCCCCCTTGTTGAGAACTGATTGGTTGCCAACCCATGAACCAGGAAGATCTTCGGACACGGCTTGGGCTGAATCCCACAAAGAGCATTAAATCAAAGAAAGGGGGTCAGGGTAGGACTACCGTGACCCCGTAGTGGTGGTGTCCCACAGGGACCATGGCGAGGGTTTAAATTTAAAAAACAAATCAATTCTGCCATAAAATCGCGGGTGGATACACAGATTCCCAGCAAAATTGGAAAAAAAGCAAGGTCTCCCACGCATCTTTGTAAGGAAGCCCCCGGGTGGGCCACATGGGGACATTTTAAACATAAAGGAGGGGGCACATGTGGCCCACTCCAAAGCTTTATAAAAGCCCCGGGGACCATCACCTCCACGGGGCAAATGTTTTAAAACAAATGCGGGGCGCAGCTCCCCTGCAGCCCTATGGACCACCACCTCCCCAGGGCAAAATTAAGTAAATAAAGGTAGGGCGGGCCCACGCAGCTCCCCCACAGCCCTGGGGACCGCCACCTCCCCAGGGAAAACCAAAGTAATAATGCGTAGGGCAGTATGGCCCCCTGAGCCCCGCGGAGCACCACCTCTCTGGGGCTTTTTAAAATCGAATGCAGGGGGCCACATGGACCTCCCCACCAAGCCCCAGCGAACACCCCTCCCCAGGGATTTTTTTTATTATGATGCTGGGGCTGTGTGGACCCCAAACCCCAGGGACCACCACCTCTCTGAGGCCAGTAGAAGAAAGGAGGGGGGTCGTGCAGGTCCCCTCCTGGAGCCAATAATGGCCCTGGGGTCGAAACCCCCCCATGTCCGGCTCCTGCTATGTCCCACGATGCCCACCCCTGGGACATAGTGGTTTAATCTGACTTGGGGGAACTTTGACAGCTCCCACCTAGCCAGAGCAAACACTCTGCTGCCTGCAAACGGGAACTGTAAAATGGTGCAGTTTGGTGTGAGCTGAGGTTTTACCTGTTTCCCCGCCCATAGAGATGTGGGCAGGGAAACAGAGCACAATTGCTTTGACTCACAAGGATCTGCATACTTAGCAGCTCTCTGTGTGTCAAAGCACTGACCGCTCCTGTAGAAGGCGAGGAGCTGTCAGGGACCGCAGGGGCCTTTAGCGTCCCCCACAGTACCCAACAGAGGTAACAGGGTGCTCTGGGTGGGACCAGGGCACCCAGAATAAAGAGGCTGTGCCATGGGGAAGTGGTCCTTGGGCTTAATTCAGCCCGGGGAAGGGGGCCGTGCAGTGCCCCACCTCCATTTGCATATGGCCGGCCCTGGGGGATGGAGTCCCAAGGGCCAAAATTCCCCATTTCTATATGGCCGGGGGATAGGGTCCCCAGGGCTGAAATCGGCCACCTGAGCCTCCTCCCCTAAGAAATGTTTTTTTTTTTTTTAAGCTGGCCCCCAAGGGAAGTTTCCAGAGGTCCGCTCCCTTTCTCAATCACTGTGCAAAGGGGCCTGTTGGCATGCAACTTGTTGAGGTATGAAGCCAACAACCCCTCCTGTTACCTCCTGTTAGTCCTACAAATCTGGATTGCTGAGAGGCGATCTGAGGCCCGCCCCCTTCCTCCACCACTCAGCAAACATGCCTCCTGGTGCACTACTGGTTGGTTATGAAGTCCCATTGGCTCCTGAGAGTCCTTGGGAGCCAACAACCCCTGCTGTTACCACCAGTAAGTCCCACACAGTGGGATTGCTGAGAGGTCATCTGAGGCCCTGCCCCTTTCTCCCCCACTGTGCAGACGCGCCTCCTGGTGCACTACTGGTTGGGGATGAAGTCCCTTTAGATGCTGAGGGTCTTGATGGCCAACAACCCCTCCTGTTACCACCACTAAGTCCCACACAGTGGGATTGCTGAGAGCTCGTGGGAGGCCCCTTTCTCCTTCTTCACCACTCTCCAAATGCACCTCCTGGTGAACTATTATTTGAGGGATGAAGTCCTCTTGGCTTCTGAGGGTCCTTAGGAGCCAGCAACCCCTCCTCTTAGCTTCAGTAAATCGCACACAGCGAGATTTGTGGGAGATTGTCAGAGGCCCCGCCCCCTTTCTCCACCACTCTGCAAACGCACCTCCCCGTGCACTACTTGTTAAGGCATAGCTTTCCAAACTTTTGATGTTGGGGGCACTTCTTTTAGACAATCTTCATCTTTTGACACGGCAATTTGAGCGAGTGAAGCAAGCACGCCTAAACCTGGGGTTCCGAGATTTTTTTTTATAAATAATGGGCAAATGATGCATTTTCAAGCAAATTTGAGATAGCAGGAAGATTAATAAAGCAATTGTGAATCTGTTCTAACAAAGACAATGACTGGCAAAACTGGGTGTAATCAAGGTTAGGTTTGTGCCTGAAGCAAGAATATAATGATGCACAAATTGACACATGCCCCAGTCATTTACGGCACAAAAAGGGCGGGTGCACGCACTGCCAACCCTTTCATCCACGCACAAAGTCCGCCTGCTTGTTTTGAATTAGATCGCAGAATTCGTGTTGACGGAGGGTCCTAGTTCTAGTCTGCAGCTATGATGTTTGCAGTAAATCTGTGCACGCGCTGGAGTGTAAAGAACTCAAGTTGCACCCCCGACCCCCGTCAGCAGCTCTCGAGATGCTTTCCAGAAATCGAGCTGAGCATGCACATCCCGGCAGGCCCCTATAACCCCAGATATGAAGGTACAAAAGACAGATTCTGAGGGCCAGCTGGCCTCACTGGCTCACACAGTCCCGCACAAATGCCTTTTTAGGTCTCGCCTGTCGATGCGCATGCGCATCGAGCAAGCGAGACTATAGGGGCTCATCCACTCTTTATCCACACTGCAAGGAATCGTGGCGATTCCTTGCAGTGCCCGTGACTTTTAAGGTCAATGCGCATGCGCATTAAGCTTATGCGCATGCGCATTGACCTTAAAAGTCACGGGCGCGTGCATGTCCGTCTTTGTTTACCCGCTCCGCCCCCTCCCGCCGTGTCGCCTTGCCTACTCTCTTCCACAGCCTCCCCCAGCTCCGCCCCCTCACTACTTGATTGCACGGCCGCTAGGCCGTGCCTCCCCTACTCTCCTCCCCCCTCCTCCTCTCCTCCCCTGCCTGCCTGCCGCTAGCCTTGCCTACTCTCTCTCGCACCCTCCCCCAGCTCCGCCCCCTCACTACTTGATTGCACGGCCGCTAGGCCGTGCCTCCCCTACTCTCCTCCCCCCTCCTCCTCTCCTCCCCTGCCTGCCTGCCGCTAGAAAGCATGGGATACTGTGCTGCCTTAACTATTTGCTATGGCCATGTTAAAATCAGAGCCAAGTCGTAAATATACATTTTTCCACACCACTGTTTTTTCGATAAAAACGTGATTATTCACAGTTTACGCTGCTAATCCGTGACCAAACAGACAATATGAAGCTCTGAGTCTATTCTCTTCCTAGCGTGCTGTGACTGCCTCCCCCGCTGTATCCCCTCACCCCCCCCCCCCCCTGCTGTATCCCCTCACCCCTGGTCTCTCCCCACGTCTCTCCGTTGCTCTCCCCTCTGCTGTCGCTCTCTCTCTCGCTCACTCCCCGGCTCTCTTCTTGCCTTGCTGCTGCTCTGCCTCTTTGTGTCTGATCCCAGGCTCACATGTCGGAGCTGGCAGCCCCCGCGGCTAGTTCCTATCTGTGCGACAGCATTTTTAATTTAACACAACCGCCTTTGATGTTTTCAAATATTTATAGCCAGCTTCAGAGCACTGCAGAAGTGTTTCCATTCAGATGGAACGGCTCGGCTCGCTCTCCTCGTGCAGGCCCTCTTAAACTCGGATCCCGCGGGATTTAGTTCACGCGAAATTCTCTCCGTGTCTCGTGCTTTTCTGTCTCTTTAACTTTTACTTTCCTTTCACAGCCTGTCATATGTTGTTGGACTCTCCCAGAAATAGCTAATGGATCGAAATATCAGAATATACAGAAAATCGAAAACTGCGACCAAGAAAAGCTCGTGCTGAGAAGTAAATCTTTAAATCTAAGAAGGACTTTGCGTGCTTTACAAGTGTTTACAGGGGAACAGCGTAGAACTGCACAGTTAATTTGATAGTACAAGCACATGCAATGGATGCACTTATTTCATATCTGTTTAATCCGTTCATTTTAATTCCTTTGGTCGCTTTAGTTCTAGTCATTATTTCTTTGCCTCTCCGATTGCGCTCTTCAATTACCCTCCACGCCCACAATTTATTTTTCTCATTCTCTGTAGTACTCTGCCAATTCTCACAATGTCTACCATTTTTCGAACCCCGCCTCCCCCCTCCCTCCCAGCCTCCACAGTTTCCGCTCTTCCAATATTCTGAATATTTCTGAATTGTTTCGTTTCTCTCCCTGTATGGAAGTGTGAAGTTTAGAAACTACCTGAAAACGTGGTTATTGAAGCAGGCTGTACACTCACCCTCAACCCCTCACTCACCCTCACTCTCACTCATCCTCACTCACCCTCAACCCCTCACCCTCACTCACCCTCAACCCCTCACCCTAACTCACCCTCACCCTCACTCACCCTCAACCCCTCACTCACCCTCTCACCCTCAACCCCTCAACATCAACCCCTCACCCTCACTCACCCTCACCCTCACTCACCCTCACCCACCCTCACCCACCCTCACCCTCACTCACCCTCACTCACCCTCACTCACCCTCACCCTCACTCACTCTCACCCTCACTCACCCTCACTCTCACTCACCCTCACTCACCCTCACTCACCCTCGCTCTCACTCACCCTCAACCCCTCACCCTCACTCACCCTCAACCCCTCACTCACCCTCACTCACCCTCACCCACCCTCACCCTCACTCACCCTCACTCACCCTCAACCCCTCACCCTCACACAGTGCAATAGTTCTCGGAGCATTTGAGTTAGAGCTTTTAGAAATGTTTATGGCTTTTTTTTTTAATTCTTTAGCATTGGCTACAGGAAACAAAAATGCTAAAGATTTACACAAAAACCCATAAACAATTCTAAAAGCACTAACTCTAATGCTGCGAGACCTATTGCATTTCCAATGCTTGTTAGAGACAAGGTGCTGATAGAGCGCAGCCTGCCCCTCCCTCCTCGAAGGGGTCACATGCGCAGGACCTCTGACCCTCGACTGTTGCCTGAAGTCTGGAGAGACTGTCTGATGGAGCACGGGCCATTGTTTATCTTTCCAGATGCACAATACTATGGCATGGTTAGCCTTCAGAAACAATGTCCATTAAAAATAATAGGAGGGCCTTTTAATAAATTCTGCCGAAAGTATTTTTTATCTGTTACAGTACATGGCGTGCCACATTATTTCTCTGATGGATATATTGTCAAGAAAGAACTACAGACCTTGTTTGCCCTGTCACCAATATTCATGTCAGATTCTAAGAGTTAAATACTTCTAAGAGGAGTTGCATTAAGAGTGCCCTCTGGGGCAGGAGAAGCGAGGTACCAACTTCACCAGGATTATGCATTTTGGTGTTCACTAGCAAAATCCGGCAGGCTGTTAGAAGCAGCTGGAATCTTTTGAAACACAGGAGGAAAATATATAAGAATTGTTATAGTAATGCCGATTTTCACATCGTATTCCCTAAAGACATCATTTCTCAGGCCCTTGAGTTACCTGGAACCTGGCTAACAATTGCAGGGTGAGTAAATAACAGGAATTATTTTGGCGCGGTCGCAATGAGACTTTGAGTGGGGGTAATGTTGGTACACAGAGGGCACGTATGGTTAGGCACCAGTCAAATCTGTGCCAGACTATGTGGGAGTTTTTAAATGTCCAAAAATAACTTACCGAGCGCATGGGATGGGCGGGCAGAGGTGGCTCCGTTGCCACTATGTCGCAACAAGGTTGCGCACTCAGAAGCGGTGAGGGCAAGGTCAGGGCAGAGCCGTGAGCAGCACCGTAGCACCACACCGCACACCACGCGGTGCACTCCCGGAGGGGGGGTTCAATATTCTCATTGGCCTCTTGCTTGTTAAATCCAGGCCCGTGTCAGTCCGCCGCTGAGCCTTGGATAGTGCCTCACTGAGCCTCGGTATTGCAGAATCGAGCTACGAACCATGCAGATCCGCCAAGGCTCCGCTCCTCTGCTCCACCTTGCACGCACGTTTCACGTCCTACCTCGTCCTTGTCCTTACTCAAGCTTAATGTTGTCTATAGTATTATATCGCCTTGTCTAAACTCTGTTTATATTTTGTATTACTTCAATACCTGGCATAGGCCTTGCACTTATTAGAAATTGTTAGTTGTGTTTTTACTTCCCATCTTTTCTGTTAGCCTTCCATCTTTGCTCTAACTTTAACACTCTACTACTATCCAGTCATGGCTCAAATGGAAACATTTGGTTTCTCTGATGAGGACTTTGCCACACTAGTAGGTACTAGTGCACCCCCTAATCATAGCCTCATGCCCAATCCTCAAAATAATAGTGATATAGGAAAATTATCTAACCTCAGGAAAAAACTTATTAGAATAGAGGCTCATGGAGAATTTATGCTCAACTACCTTAAAGCAGGTATTATTCCCTTAGGCCTAAGAATTAGAAATATTCCAGGTTTATTTGTTGACATAAAAACATTTTTACACAAATGGAGTATGATAGCGAGTAGGTGTTCGCGGGATCTTATGATCCTTATTATTGCGACATCTAAGGAGCTAGCTTCAGACCTAAAAAAGGAAATAGAAGGACTGGAGGACAAAATAAAAAAAATCTACAACATTAGATGAAGCTGAGAAACAACTGGAAGCTCTAAAAAATGATGTCCTGTCCTTTGCAGAATATCTGACTAAAAGAAAACAAGATAAATTCTCTAAAGATAAAAGATTCTATACGATAGAACGTACCTACCCTTATCTCAGAGATAGTTTCTATAAAATAGACTACCAACAAGGAGAAACTAACTATAACCAACAAAAAATAAATACTTTTTTCTGACTCCTCAGACCCTGACTCAGATAATGATTCTAACTATCAAGAAGAAGGCCCATATAATCCACAAAATGGACGTAGAAATCAGCGTCAACGTTTTTTAGGATACCGTGGTGCGAGACGGGGGAAACAAAGAGTCCGATTTCAACCACAATCGAGAGGTCATTATCAGAATCACCAGGAACCTCAACAGTATTTAGAGACTCGCAACAAACAGTATCAAAGACACTGGATGTAATACCTATTTTTAATCTTTCTAAACATATTCTTAATGCATCGGATGTGTCTATACTAACTAAAGGTTTAACATTTGTTCCCCATTCAAACATCAATCTGTTTGAATTGTATCAAGATATACATTCCTTTTTTAGGAAAATAAGATTACAAAAATTCTTCATGAATAAGGAAGATATAGACCTAGAGATAACAACAAACAATATTGTAGCTTTACCATCGAAGTTTACTCCTAACCTGGACCAATTAGGCCCAGAGATGGCCATATTTGAAAAAGTAGTCTTAACCAAATTAGAACAAGCTTTACAATATGTACCTAAACCTAAATACAATATTTCTAAAGAGGAACATGTTGCCCTGAATACTTTAAAAAACAAGAAATCTATTGTCATAAAGAGTAGTGACAAAGGAGGAGGTATTGTCCTGATTGATTCGACCACCTATGAAACAAACATGCAGAATATGTTGAATGATCCGGTATTCTATAAAAAAGTTGCCAACAATCCCACAAATAGAGTAATCAAAACTATTCAGAAGATAAAAACTAAGGCCCTAAATGAAAATATAATTACCAAAAAGGAATATGACTTTCTAAATAAATCTCAAAAGAAGATAGCCTGCATTTATGGTACACCGAAAATGCATAAGAATGAACATAATCCTCCATATAGCCCTATAGTCTCCACTATTGGAACTCCTACAGAAGCCCTTTCTAAATATTTGGATAACATCCTTAGACCATATATCTCACTGACCCCATCACACATAAAAGATACTGGGGATATCATTTCAAAGGTCGAACATCTACCCTATAATGAAATAAATGACTTACTGGTTACCTTGGATGTTGAATCCCTCTATAGTAATATCCCACAAAAAGAAGCAATAGAGGCTACCATGTGGTTTATAGACCTGCACCAAATTCCTTGCAACAAACCATTTGTTTATGAGTGCCTATCATTAGTATTAAAAGAAAATGTCTTCCAGTTTGGTGAAGATATGTTCCAGCAAACGAAAGGCGTCAGCATGGGGGCAACCATGGCTCCTTCCATAGCTAATATTTACATGGCTCGTTTTGAATCCCTCAACATACACAATTAAATGACTCCTTTCTTTGAGTCTGTTTCCCATTGGTACCGATTTATTGATGATATTTTTTTCATCTGGACCAATGGGAACAGACTTTACAAGAATTTCTGGAGTGGATTAATCTTGCAGATGAAAACCTTCGATTCACTGCACATATTGATAAACAACAAGTAGAGTTCTTGGATATATATATCAGAAATGAGTCAAATGAGTTACAAGTAAATCTATATACTAAGTCAACAGCAAGGAACACATTGCTCCACTTCTCTAGTTACCATCCTAGGAATCAGAAAGATGGAATTCCTTTTTCGCAATTTCTTAGAGTGCGAAGAAATTGCACGAATATTAAAGATTATGATCTTCAATCGGAAAAGATGAAACAACATTTTTTAGAACGTGGTTACCCTCATCGCCTGATACGTGAAGCATACAAGAGAGCACGATATTACGATCGAGATGCTTTACTAAACTCTAATAAAAAACAGGATGAACCAAAATTGGTTTGTATAACGAAACACTCTCCTATGAATGCCACAGTTAGACAAATCATAAATTCCAATTGGCATTTATTAAATATAGAACCATCCCAACCTAAATTAAAGAAACCTATGTATGCACATCGCCTCAATAAAATATAAAAGATCTTGTGGTAAGATCACGTTTCACAGGAACAATCACAAAGACGGCTTTTGTGCAAAAGTCAATAGATGGAGTAAATGCGATTAAAGGCACCTCTAGATGCGGTTCATGTCAATCCTGTGAGGGAATTATATTAGGAGAAATACTCATTTTTAACCAATTTAAGATACAGGCAAAATAATTATGGACATGCAACACAAGCAATGTAATATATCTTATGCTATGCCCATGCAATTTGGGTTATGTTGGGGAAACCTCTCGAAAAATGAAAACTCGCCTTACAGAACACAGGTCTGCCATCAAGACACGCAAGTTAACAGCACCGCTCACGTGTCATTTCTCTGAATTTCAACATTCCCCATCAGATATCAGATGGCGAATTTTAGAAAAAATCCACATACCTGACAAGAATGGAGGGGATAAAATAAGAAAAAAGAGAGAAGTATATTGGATCTTTTCTTTGAAAACGTTCACCCATGGTTTAAATAATGATCTACCATGGGCCAATGCAATTCTTTGACTAATATGTAGCATTCTGCTCTATATGCTGTTAGAGGTAACGTTATGATCTACAGAAAATATTAGAATATAACAGATGCTGTATTCCTGTAATAACCCATACACAGTGTGTATATATTAGAGAAGATTAATGGATATCGATGTAAAGACATTTATCCGTTGTTAGGTCAACCCTACCTAATAGTTAAAATATTGACTAATAGTGTTAACGTAAGCCTCCAATGAACACATTAGGGGAGGTCCTGTACCTTTAAGAATCTAGCCAAATTTTGATGGACCAATAAGCATGCAGGTTATATAAACCAATCAAAACGAATGTTCTGGCTCTGCTGCTGTATACGAACACGCTATCGGGAAATCATCTAGCACGCCGGCGTGTCATCGAAAATAAGGTATGCCTATATATCATACAAATTGGTTTTAGGCGATCATCAGGCGATATTTTAAAGCTGGTAAACATTAGACTCATAACTGGTAGCCGTGATTGTTTGCATGCCGGAAAGCCATAGGTCTAGTAATATAAACAGTGTATGTTTAAATGCAGCTACTGTCGGTTCTCTTATTGGAGAAATGAGCATCTGTTTAAAATTGTAGTTTGTAAAACCGCGTTATATGACATTTAGTACTCGTTGATTTTTTAGATTAATGAAGCCCACGACTGTTCACTATTTCTGAAGAACACGTGGTAACGTATCCGGTGCTGACCTAGTATCGCTTAGTACGTTAAAATCATCAGGCGATACTTTAAAGCCATTAAACATTAGGCTCATAACTGTCAGCCGTGATTGTTTGCATGCCGGAAAGCCGTAGGTCTAGTAATGTAAACAGCGTATGTATAAATGTAGCCACTGTTGGTTTTCTTATCGGGGAAATGAGCATCTGTTTAAAATTGCAATTTATAAAACAACGTTATATGACATTTAGTACTCGTTGATTTTTCTCATTAGATTAATGAAGCCCACGACTGTTCACTATTCCTGAAGAACACGTGGTAACGTTTTGGGCGCAGACCTAGTTACGGCCATAATATCGCTGAAGGTTAGCCACTTTTAACTTATGCTACATACGCTTGTCATATAACATGAATGAATAGCCTAACCATGACCCCACTATGTCCCTAGAGCTAGTGTCCAGTTTTTGAATGTCATCCATACACTACCGCATACGTAGACGCAGGCATTGAAACAATATACTCGATACGCCACGGAAGTTTTTTATAGGTAAGCTATGCAAAACACAATATAGGTCAGTTATTAAATAGATAGAATGACTACGAAAATATTATAGAACATTGACTTGTAGCGAATTAAATGTCTCCTTCTATCATTACCTTAGGAAAAGTAGACATAGGGATCAAGACGCAGTTCTGAAACTCTCTAAGCAGCCAAACAGGTGACTAATGTAAGAATTTTATTAAACTAAATATCTGGATCAATTATAAAATAACGAAAGTTACTGAGTTCAATAAGTCTTAGTTTTTTATAATATTGACAATCATATGTCTATACCAGTAAGATTATATAGGTGAATTGTACTACCAAATACCAAATAGCTGCTGGTTGCTAAGACTATAATTATATACTAAACAAATATATGTGAATATGTTTGAATAACCATACACATATAGAGAATATATATAATTGCTCTATTTATCTGCAGAGCTTCGCTGTTTGTGAATATACTTCGGCAGCTAACTGATAAGGTTCAATTAACAGGAGAAGTCTAAAGATGCTTTTCCTAAACAGGTAAGAGTGAATTGAGATTATGTATAACTCTATCTTACCATGAGGAAATTAAACTATAGGGACTGTATTGAGACATAACACATAATAGAGACACCCTGATACATTAGTGCAATGGTTGCAATTATTTTGTGTTATATTTAGAGATAGTTTCCAACAGAACTTCGTCAACAAGAATGCAGAAACCTTTCTTCTAAACTAAATGACTCTTGCTACTATATTCTCTCTCTTAACTATATGAATCTTTACCTGTAGCCAATCAAGGATTACATTTAAAACTAAAATAATCGTGTTGTATAATATGTATAATATGAACTGTCCAATATGCACTGTCTAATAATATGAAAACTACACAGTATTAAGCCTATTTTCCTTTATAGGGAGATATATATTAACCTGTGGAGATATATATTAACATGCCTAGATATACAGGATCTCTCAGAGTGTAATAATATTTGGCGGTATTATTAAATGTGTGTAATTGTTCTCTAGCACATGAACCATTGTAGAAATGTCAACTGTTTTGCACAAAAGAAATTATATTGTAAATATTTTTTTTAATGTTTTTTACAGCATCATGATGGTATAGTCCTGAAGAAGACACGTACATGTGTCGAAACGCGTAGACAGGAAACCATCCACTTATAATTTTTATCAATATTCATTTTTTATATCAATCAATGCAAATGCTACAATGTTAAAATGTTTTATCAAATACCATGAATGATTCATTGTTTTTATCAAAAATTATCCAATGTATGTAATTAAAATGTACTTTTGCTGCTAAAAACAGTTGTTGTATCATTTAATTGTGTGGCTAATTTGCCATCGTTCATGTGCTAGGAAGTTGTGATTTTTGCCTGGGTGTTTTTTATTTACAAATACTGTTTTCCCTGACCCAGGAATTTGATCCTTTTCAGGGGGTCCTTGTTATCGCACAGACTTACTCAAGCTTAGGACGGTAGTTTGCATTCCCCTAATCTCGGCCCGGCCCTCAGACGTCATCATGTCGTGCCGCGACACACCCACACATAGGAGGCGACACAGTGCTGTGTCGCGACACACAATTTGGAAAGCTGTGTGTTAAGGGATGAAGTCCCTTTGGGTGCTGAGGGTCCTTGGGGCCAAGAAGCCCTCCTGTTACCAGCAGTAAGTCCCACACAGCGAGATTGCTGGAAGATCGTCTGAGGCCCCGCCCCCTTTCTCCACCACTCTGCAAACGCACCTCCTGGCACACTACTTGTTAAGGGGTGAAGGCCCTTTGGATGCTAAGGGTCCTTGGGGGGGCCAAGATGCCCTCCTGTTACCAGCAGTAAGTCCCACACAGCGGGATTGCTGAGAGCTAGTCAGTGGCCCTGTCTCCTTTCTTCACCACTCTTCAAATGCACCTAGTAGTTACAACACCATAGAAATTCACTTAAAAAACTAATGGTTACAGGGAAGTTATAAATATCATATTTCGCTCATACAAAACCATAGAGATTCAGCAGTTATAGTTACCTGAGGTAACTATAACTTACGCCTCTGCAATGCACAGCTTATGACCTCACATATTACATCACTCATGATATGGTCAGTGCAACAACTAGAGGGGCCAATCACCAACTCAACACTTCAAAGAAAATCAAAATTGTCGCTGTCTCCTGATGACATGCAGCTAGCAGTCCAATCCCTAGTTATTTCCCTGCTTAGATTACAGAATTGTGACCGTGGAAGGGCTTCCCAAAGCTAGACTGGCCCCTTTAAGGGCTACTCTAAACTCAGCTGCCAGACTCATCACTGATTCAAAAAAATTTGATCACGTCACTCCAGACCTAATTCAACTCAAATGGCTTTCTCTCGAAGCAAAGATAAGTTTCAAGATAGCCTGCTTGATGCACGCTTTGTGCTTCACAATAACACTCCAGTTTATCTGGCAAAAAGAACTTGAACGATCCGGCTTGAATCACGCCCTATGAATCTCCAATAATCTATTGCTGAAAACACAAAAATTCAATAAGAAGAGAACTTATAACCACGCCTTCTGTAGAGAGAATATGGAATGGTCTTCTGCCCCAAATCAGAACTAAACCTTCGATTGCCAAATTAAAAAAAGAAGTCAAAGGTTGCTCATGAATAGCTCCCTGCAATATTAGACCTGAAGCCAACCAAACAAACTTTTACTTCTTGTTGACAGCATTGATTTTAACATTCAACGATGCAATTTGTACAGCTTTATACCTTCTACGACATGGGTTGTTCTTTTTTCACATTCTGCCTGCCTGATTACCTACATGTTTAATATTTATAACTTCTCCTGTTTATTTTGCATGCTTTTATATACAGCACTCTTATGCCCTGATGGATCATGTTCACGCAATATAAAACCTTTCAAATAAATTAATATTATAAATAGGCCTCACGTAGAAGGGCGTCCTTCTTCTGTAGTATTCACAGGTTCAGGGGTGTACTGAAGAGGGAGTCTGAGGCTCCCTATTTATAGCTGGATGTAAATGTAAATGTAAATGTGTAAATGTACATGTATTTATATAGCGCAAATCACCGACACGGTATCTAAGCGCTTGCTTAGGGAACCTGTCCTGGTATTCCCCTGTGAGATACCCCGGCAGGGTATCCACAAGGTGAAAGCCAGGCATCCCGCCGCGAGGGGCCGTAGTGGAGATTAAGCAAGCTATTGCCCAGAGTCGCAGAGTGTGACCCCGTGAGTCGAGTAGGCACCGGAGCGAGAATTATCGAGTCCGTGAAATTTTAGAGCCCGAGACCCGCCGAGGCGGGGAATCGAACCCTGGTCCACGGCCGACCTCAGCTTCCGGGTCTGCCGCCTCTAACCACTGAGCCACACTTTGAAGTGGGAGAAGCTTCTGGAGTTTCCCCCTACAGAGGTGTTTGTGAATTTCCTGCCTCCCTGCCATGGTCCGAGTCTGTCTGGGTGCACTACAGGCTAGTGTGAAGTCCTTTGTTTGTGAGCTGGGCCAGTGCCTTTGAAGTGCAAGTGTGGTAAGTGACAGCTGTGCCCCCCATCCTACCAGAGACCCAGACCCTCTATTGTGATGCTTGTTGAGAAAAATATTCAAAGGCCACCTGTAATGTGACCCAGGAACAGGCTGCAGGCACCAAATGGTTAGGACAAAAAATGCCAACTTTCTAAAAGTCACATTTTCAGAATTCTGACTTAAAATCTAATTTCACCAGTAAAGGAGATTTTAAATGACAACTTTTCAGAAACCAAACAAGACTGTGCTTCCTACTCACCATCAGACTGTCCTTCCTACTCCCAATCAAAAGTTACTACTTATTAAATGTAATACAAGGCCCAATGTGATCCTATGGAAGAGATAGGCCACACCGTAGTGAAAAGTGAATTTGTGAGTTTTTTACTACCAGGACATATAAAACTCAAAAGTACATGTCCATCTTTTTACTTACAATGCACCTTACCCTATGGGCTGTCTAGGGCATTCCTTAGGGCTGAGGTATATGTAATAAAAAGGGAATTTAAGGCTTGCAAATCAAGTTGCAATTTGAAAACTGCCAACAGGCTGCAGTGGTAGGCCTGGGACATGGTTTTAACCCCTTCCACGCGGGGCTAATTCCCCCGCGGTGCGGGGTGGAGGGCCACGCGCGGCATCGCGGTGATCGTGACGAGCCCAGCTTGTCATGCTGCATAGTGGAGCTGTGCTCATGATGAGCTGGACTCGTCACGACTCCGCCCACTCCTTTAGAACGCCCGCACATGTGGGAAATTAACCGTGCGTGGGCAGGCCGCGGCAGTTATGACGAGCTCAGCTCATCATGAGCACAGCTCCACTGTACCTCATGACGAGCTGAGCTCGTCATAAGCATGGAAGGGGTTAAGGGCTACTGAAGTGGGTGGCACAATAAGTGCTGTGCCCACTAGTAGCATTTAATTTTCCTTCCCTGTGTTAAAAGTTTACCACTTGTCCCAATCAGGTGTAAGCCAATTTTACCATGTTTAAAGAAGAGAGCAAAAGCGTTTTACCACTAGTTAGCAGTGATGAAGCGACAGAGTGCTAATGCCAGGAAAAACGGGTTCAGAAAACAGGAGGGGTAAAGGAAAAAACTTGAGGGCAGTGAGGACCATGCCCACAGTTCTTTATTGTCTGTCTTTATTTTTTAAGCAGAAAAATAAACATCGCAGTTATTAATTCGAGTTACTCTCTAGGCTTTCAGTGATGACTATCAGGCCAATAGTGGTGCATATATACAGGGCGGTGAGTTGGAAAAAAAGGGTTTAACTTTCCTAATAGAAATTAAATTGGTGCAGATTTGTTGGGTTTTAACTGCTGGCAGATGAGGTGATTATTGTTTTATTGATTATGACTACTTCACGCACTAATGTCCAACTGATCTCAGAGACTGTGCTTACATTTATCAGCTAACCTAACATAAATGAGGAAGGTTTGTCTCGTCACGGTGAACATGTTTAGAGTTGTGAATGTGAAATGTTACCTGATAAATGTTCAACGTATGTATTGGAGCAACTAAAAGCATGAAGAGGCCAATATGTGCAATTCTGACTATTAATTATGGAAGTAAGCATGGCATTTTATGATGGTGGGGCAGCAGCAAAGGGATGACATCCTGTGCATTCACACCATCTTATGGCTAGAGCTTCAACATTATAATAATTGCAGTATTATTACTGCTGCTTTCATTATTATTATAAAGGAGGCTTACTCAGTTAAGTAAGGTCACATTTCGATGATGTGCAATGATGACGTATGAGTTTCAACGTTCAGTGACTCATCTATATTATGTGTAATGCTTTAGAAATTGAATTATGTGGCAGCATAAGGCTGGTGGTGAGTCACCCAAGATGTGTCATACTGCCCAGCTCAAGGCCAAAGATGCAGCGGTGCTTTCAGCACCCAAGAGAGACCTACAGTCCAAACCACAGGATGTATGCCACAAAGTTGAAACACATTATGTGGCAAAACTGTCTAATATCTGAAACGATGAAAGTAAAAAGCATGTGGCATACTATCCACAGAAAACATAACTGTGGAGTCCGGCTTGTTTTTATTTTCCAACTCAAGGCAAAAAACAAGCAGGACATGCCATTCAAGCAGCACTTGTCACTTTAATGTCAAAACGATCCCCCTAGCCCCCTTGCTTTTTCTGTCAGGTACAGATTAGTCATCTCTGCCTGTTCAGATTAGCCTATTGTTTGCCCCTGAGAGCAATTACACACCACTTTCATGCCTATTCAAATGCTAATTACAGGCTGGCCGACGTAGGAGAGTAAAGTACAGATATAGCGTTCTGAGACTTCAGGCAGCTAGTCCCAATCCCGAGATACAGTATTAGTATTTAATATTCCATCCCTGTTTTATCCTATGCAACAGCCAGCCTTGCTACAGTGAAAATAGCTTTGAGTTGCTAGTCACTGTAAGGGCACCTGTAACATTAAACTTCTACATGTCTTACTTTTAAATACCACGCACCCTGCGTTATGGGCTATAAGGCCTACTAAGGGCTTACTTATAAATATTTTAAAAGAAGGCTTAGGCCTGTCAAAACAAGGTATGTTCACTTGTCGAATTTGCAGTTAAACCTGCACAGTGAGGCTGCTGTTGGCAGCACTGCAGTCATGTTTACATTGTCACTGTGGAGGATGGCCAGTGGGGCTGCAGTCCATCTGTGATATTTAACTTACAGGCCCTGGGTATACCTACTGCCCCATAGTGCAATACACCAAGAATTTATTGGTAAGTTAAGTATGCCAATCAGAGGAATACCAATTTCATCCTGTTTCATGGAGGGGCATAACATTTTACCACGTATTAGCAGGGTAAAGGGCACAGTTTTATGACCAACAAAAACAGTTATGGCAAAAATCTGGGTAACTTCCAAAAGATGGTCATTTCTAACAATTGGAATTGCTATTTCTTTGTGAGCCATAGTGAATTACAAATTACAAACTTCAATTTGCAATGTACAATCCATAGCCCTGTCCTAATAACAATTCCGTTAGTGTGGCATTTGCAAAATACCAAATCGCCCTTTGGAAATCTGTAATATTGAAAATGTTCTAATGTCACAACCTGGAAGAGACTGATGACCTTACGAAAAGGAAATACTCTCCTGCATATGTCATAGAGCAGACAGAAAGGCAAGTCTGGAACAATCCATCTAAATCCACTGGAATGCAGTGGATGATGGCAAGCTAGACCTTTAAGGGAAGCAGGCAAAAAGGCACAAGTTCATGAAACATAACTTGAAATCCTTGCTTAAGAAAACTTTGCCCGTAATGATGAATTGTTAGGCGAAGCCTCACTGACTGTGCCAAAATCACAGAAGAGTAAAATATGGCTCAGAATTCAGGAGCGGTGACACATCATACAACTGAAGAGATTTACAAAAGAAGGTATGAACTCTTGTCCAGGATACGAGAAAACATCAGCAGCTGAAACAGTGAGGCATGTGGCACAGGAGGAGGCCCTATACAGAACCACCTTTCACCTCCATGGAGTTAATAGAAGGATGGGCTAGGATAGGATATACATTTATAAAGCGCGCGAATGCAACAGCGTCTTGGCGCCAGAGTAAGTGGGAGGAATGTTACATGGTTACCAGGCTATATTGGTGAGAACAGCCAGATTTTTAGATCCTTCCAAAAAGATAGATGGTTAGACTGCAGTCGCATGGCAGTTGACAGTTTATTCCACTGCTTAGCTGCACAGTGGGAAAATGTTCTTCCACCCCATCTCACTCTCCTAATTTTGTCTACTTGCATGAGGCAGGCTTTGCTAGACCTTAATGTCCCTGCTGGGATATAAGGCCTAAATAGTCTCTGCATATCCTTGGCCCCTCCACCATAATACACTTTATGGACAATACATAAAGCCTTGAATTCCACCCTTTGCTGTACGGGGAGCCAATTGAGAGCTCTGATTCCCTTAGAAATTGAACTGCCTTTGGGAATGTTTAACAGCAGCCTAGCAGCTGCATTTTGCAAGGACTGTAATTTGTTACTCTGGGCTTTATCCATTCCCAAAAGCAGCGCATTGAAGTAGTCCAACTTAGAAAGCAGAAGACCCACTACCACTGTCTTTTGCAGAACCTGGCCAATGAAAGGGAAGATTTTTCTCAGCTTTTTAACCCCTTCCAGGCTGATGACGAGCTCAGCTCGTCATGAGCATTACCTGCCGTGCGCTCATGACGAGCTGAGCTCGTCATGAACCGCGGGTTTTTTAAAACCGCCGCGCACAGCGGGAAAAGCCTCCGCAGCGATGCGGTTAAGGAAGAAACAAGAGGAGGTGAGGCTGTTTCCATGAGCTGAAAAATGATGCTGACTATCAAAAATGACCCCTAGATTTCTGACTTTGGGCACCGGCTTAGGGCATTCCCCTGCACTTGTTGGCCACCACGAAGAGTTCCACAGGGATTTTCCATGCCCAAATTGCATGACTACCGTCTTATCAGTATTAAGTTTTAGGAAGCCATGATTCATCCAGGTCAGAATCTCCAAAAGGCACCCATGGAACCTAGCAGCAGTGTCCTCAGGTTGCTTAGCCAACAAGATGATTAACTAAGAATCGTCTGCATAGGATACCATAACGAAACCGTGCTTCCTGACAAGTCTAGCCAATGGGGTGACATAGATATTAAAAAGCGTCGGTGAGAGTGCTGATCCCTGCGGAACGCCACAGGGTAGACCAAAGCCATCTGATTGCAATCCCTCCCAATACAGTCTTTGTTCTCTTACTTCAAGGAATGATGCAAGGAGAGCCAAGGCTTAACCCCCATTTCCAATGTCCTGCAGCCGTTGGACTAATACCGAATGATTAACGGTGTCGCAAGCTGCCGACTGATCTAACAAAATGAGGATCGCTTTGCCCCCTCTGTCGACAGTGTTCCGGATCTCCTCAGTTGCTACAGTGAGGGCAGTTTCTGTAGAAAGATGAGATCTGAAACCGTGTTGGGTCGTATCCAACAGATTGTTTGTATCAAGGTACTCTGTTAGAGTCTTGTTCAATGCTTTCTCCAAAACTTTAGCTGCTGTGGGAAGGCCCGCTATTGGGCGATAGTTTTTAAGTTCTGAAGGGTCCAAAGAGGATTTCTTCAGAATAGGTCTAATTATCACTTTCTTCCAAGCAGTGGGGTACTTCCCAGACTCTAGCACCTGATTAATCAGAGGTGTTAATTGACCTCCGATTTTGCAAGCGGCTAAATGCATTATTGTTGGGGGACAAGGGTCAGTGGGGTAACCAGATTTTATCAAAACTAGTATGTCAGAAATCTCCTCGTTTGTGGCTGCAGGTACGCTAACTAGGCTAGAATGGACTGGTTCTGCTTCTGTTTGTAATTCGTTATCCGTATCTATACGACTCTTCAAGAGGTCATCATAGATAAGTTGGACTTTATTTTGAAAGTATATGGCCAGGTTGTTACACATATCTTGGTTCGGTTGAAACTTATCAGCTTGCTGGGGTTTAGATAAAAGTGTAATCGTCTTAAATCATTTTTGGGCAGAATTACTAGCTTCCTCTATCTTATGTGTGTAAAACCGCATTTTTGCCCTGATGATTGCCTCCTTATACTGTATGAGGGCCTGATTATATATCCGTTTACTGTCCTTATTGTAGTTTTGCCTCCAGAGTCGTTCAGCTCTTCTGCAGCTGACTTTCAAGCCTTTCAGCTCTGGGGTATACCATGGTGCCGAGGGCTTGGGCCTCTTAGCCATCACCAATTTCTCTGGGGCCACAATATCTGCTGCTGACAGAAGCCACCGATTAAAGGCTGCTACAGCCCTATCATTGGTCTCACCTGCCCAACTCGGTGGTTTACCCAGTGCAGAGTCTAAATCATTTGTTTGACCCTATTCCAGCATTTGATTTTTGATTTCACTGCAACATTCTGCGTATGACCCCCCAGGCAGCGATGTATTAAACTTAAAATAGACTGCTTTGTGATCTGACCAAGGCAGGGCATTCACCTTGGTCACATTAATATCTACATTATTATAGAAAATGCCATCCAATGTGTGGCCTGCCTGATGGGTGGGTTCCTTAACCAGTTGGTCAAAGCTGAAAGCTGCTATATTATCTAGTAGCCTTCCAGTATCAGTATTATTGGCTAGTTCAAGATGATAGTTGAAATCACCGAGAATTATCATGGAATCAGAGTCAATGCAAGATTCTAGATGCATCATCAAAGCTTGTGAAAAAGCAGCTCTGGGCCCAGGTGGACGATAAATAAGAAGTCCCTGGAGCTTCCAAAGGTTGTGTACTTTTATAGAAAAGTAAAGTGCCTCTGCTGGTAGGTCTGTCACAGCTTCAATATGCAATTTTAGATAGTCACGATATACAATTTATGTTTCCCTACTGACCGTACATTTATTAGCACACACTGAATCTGCTGTGTTGCAGCTTGCATATGTTTCCCGTGTGTGTCGGAAATTAAAGTATCAAATGGAATAACTTTGCCATCACGTCTTTTAAGAGCGTCAGGCAGTCCTCCTGCCAAAAAGTCCCCCTGTTTATGGGCTTGGTCAAAAATATTGGCTCTATCTGCTGATCCAGGGATGAGCCCAAATGCGCATCTAGTACGAACTGACTTTCTCAGGTCCTTTTCTTGGGGCGAAATACAAAATGGCCTGTACACACATTTATCAAGGTCCAGTAACTGTTGTTTACTATAGGAGATTACCTTAAAACGACCATGAATTCTGGCGCTGGGCGCGTTCCGGGCGCTGACGGGCGCAGATGGGCTTGCCTTTGGCGTGCCCGCTGCGCAGTCACCCCTTGGCGCTATTTATGCTTCCTGGAAAAGTACTAGCACATCAACCCAGGTGCAGTGCGGCCCCGTTTAGAACCGGGTACTGCCAGGGTCACGCAGGCTAGGCCCTCAGCAATTACAAAGAGCAGCAGGAGGTAATGGAGGGGAATAGCAGCAGCAATATGAATTAAAAGGTATGGGGATAATATTAAGAGTTTCAAAAACACTCAGTAGTTTTTAAAAACAGTTCTAAAATATATAATTCAAAAACACTCAAGTACGCATGAACGGCCGTGAGTAAAGTGTTACAAATACCAGAGCAACAGCCCCGCAACTTACAGCCTAGAATCAGCTTTCCGCCGATAAACTGTAACTGGAGCATACACTACAGACACTTCTGTACCACCATCCCAACCCAGAGAGAAGTGATTACCCCAAAATGCAATTTATATGAGGGCAAACTAGGACAAGCAAACAGACCCTGTGTCAATGAGGATTATGAGACCCTGAGCCAGCACGTAAAAGCACAAGGGCCAGACACTCCTGTCAGACATTAGTAGATAATGTTGAAGTGCTTTATGGTACTGGCAAAAACAAGGTAATGGATGAATGCTTGAAATAATCTCAGTCCCAAGCAATCAGTCTGGCTGCATTCCAATCCATCATTTTTCACCCACCAAGCCACCTCAGTTTTGACCCAGCCATATGCAAATCAGCCTTGATCCTGCTCCTCAATGGAACAGTCCAGCCCGAAGTGCCAGGCCAGGTCCTCCCTGGACTGGAAACAAGCATCCTGGTACCGGTTTCACCCTTGTTATGGGCTCTTCAGCTGGGTTTAGCGATAGCTATGGTACTGGCAATCACAATGATTTCATAGGAACTAATAGGTAAACTTACACTCCACGCCTACACATGCATACATCTACACAGTCACCAACTTGGATGAATGATAGAAAAGGTTGTATGGCATTACAACGCAGGCTTTTACCCCGCATGCCATTACAACGCGGGGATTACAACAAAAGTCGTTACAACGACTTTCGCTGGAGGGCGCTGGATAGTGGAATAGTTTAATTTTCTAATCCAACTCCAGCCCACGTTGACAGTAGGGAAGGTGTTGGATAGAAAATTAAACTATTCCCTATCCAACAGTGCCCTCCAGCGAAAGTCTTGTAACGACTTTCGTTGTAATCCCCGCGTTGTAATGGCAGTGCGGGGTAATCCCCGCGTTGTTATGGCTGTTCCCCATATAAAACCCTCTAATGCGTGCCACATATTTAAAAAAGCAATATGTTGGACCACCCTGCATGATCAGTGTGACTTAGCAGTAAGCAGTGATTTTCCCCTCAGACATCTCATCACACTGAGGCAAAGAAACATAAGTGCAGGAACAAGATGGACTCAGGACGAGGAAGCCCTGTGTATGTGTGCATGCATGTATGTATGAGGTATTACTATAGCTCAAACTGAGCCAGATGGCAGCAAGTCACTCGACACTTTCAAAGACAGAAATATCAGTCATGTAAGTAAAGGGATGCCAGATGGGCAAGCATGGCATTGGTGACAAGAGCAGAAGTCATGCCTACTTTTTTTTAAGGCAGGGATACTTTCTACTGCTGAACAAATACGCCCCAGGAAGGAGGAAGGAAGAGAAATCAAATCTGGCAACCTAAGGAGAAACAACACAATCTTTACAAGGCCCAAATTCCACCAACGCCTGCTAGGTTAAAGGAAGCCAGGGATTCGAGTGCCAAGCCCTTCTCCAGCTCCTGGAGACAGGGGAGCACCATGGGGGCGAGCCTTAGTTGGCCATGGCTCAGACCCTGGCACCCTGAACACGTGAAGGTGAGAGATCAGACTCTTGGTAGGTTGCTGCCCTACACCGCAAGAAGAAACTAGCCTGCCTCCTGTTACCATGCTGTTCTCACCTCTCCATGCAAGCTTAATACTTTTCTTACATCCCAGAAACCCTTTCTCTTGCTATTTTACATAAAGAGGCATCCTCATGGCTTTGTAGAAGTTCCTTGCATGCAAAATCCACTTCCATTATTGATTGTGATTGACATTTTAGGATAAAAAAGTGACAATCTGGTGAACGGAGACTTGTGAGTTTCCAAAAAACACCTTCTGTACATGTCACCCCTGAGGCCTTTGATCTCAAACAGTACTAGCCAGTAGGCTTCATTTACCCTCCCAACCTCACTGAATGCTGCCACGTCCATCACTGACTGAGTATGTAGGATCAGTGGTGGCTGACTGCTTTAGAAAGTGGTGGGGCGATTATTGCATTCTATGTAATATCCTCTCCCTTGCTCCCGTTAGTCCTTCCCCGCCAGGGAGAAGGGTATATACTGTGTGGCTTCTTCATACTTTTGTGTTAATGTTATATATGTGTGGTCAATGGCTTCACGCGGACAACTTCGACTTCTTTGCAGTGTTATATAGCGCAACCTTGGCCCATAAACATCACAGCGCTTTACATGAGCACCAGGGGCTGTATTATGAAAGTGCCCCGGGGGCGCAACGGGCGTTCTTAGCATCAGTACCTGCGTCTGTAATACGGTGCGGGCACAGAGGCAAAGGGATTCTCTCACTTGCATGGGGCACGACTTCATACGAATGAGGGAACGCCCCCTGAAGATAGCGCTGGCACTTTATGTGCACTTGTGGTAGCTGACAGCTCACCCCCCTCATCAAGTCAGAGATAGCTCATCCTACAAACACATTTTGCCCTTCATTTCCCTGTTTGGGAGCAATATACAAAGGCCAACTGCAAACTACACCTAGTCATGTGACCCAGGCCACAGGTTGCAGTCATGTTACCAAATATTGGGCAAAGCTCAAATGAACAAAATGTTTCCTGTATTGTAATAGCAAGCAAAAAATATACAGATCGAATTGGAAAATTGACTCCTAGTACCATTTGAATACATGTATCGAGATATATCTGGCTTGGTTAATGCTGCTGATTATCTGAAATTTTGTTCTACACACAAAAATCTTCCGTGTTGCGCGCCCCTTATTGGAGGAATGTATCATCTCCCTCCTCAATAGATCATTAGATACGGGGCACCTACCGGTTGAACTTAAGGAGGCGCGTGTAAGACCCCTATTGAAAAAACCTGGGTCGGACCCTGCGGTGTTAAAGAATTACAGACCTATTTCCCAGCTGCCTTTTCTCTCAAAAATTCTTGAGCAGCATGTGTTAAAATCCCTGTCCCTCTATCTGGAATCCCATCATCTACTCCATGAGCGACAGGCAGGTTTCCGAGCTTATCACAGCACCGAGTTGGTGATGCTCTCGGTGCTGGATGAACTAAGAGGCATGGCTGACTGCAAGAAACCGAGCGCCCTGATTTTGTTGGACCTATCAGCGGCATTCGATACTGTCAGCCATGCCTTGCTTTTGGAAAGACTGAAGGATTTTGGGATTAAGGGCTTGGCCTTTCAATGGTTGCAATCATTCCTTACAGGAAGGACCCAAAAGATACAACTGGGGGACGAAACATCTGAGATGGAGATCTTAGAGTGCGGGGTACCACAGGGGTCTGCCCTGTCCCCGCTTCTATTTAATCTCTACTTGCAACCGTTGATTGCTTCTTTGGCCACCATGGGCTGTAAAGTCTTTAACTACGCGGACGACACGCAATTGCTGTTAAGTGTCGATGACACTACGGCAGCACAACTCCAAGCTCAGAACATCTTGCGGTTCACAGTGCAATGGATGACGGATAACCTGCTATAAATTAATCCAGACAAGACTGAGGTATTAGTGATTTCATCCACTACCTCACCTTGGTGTGATCTCTATTGGCCCACGGAGTTAGGCCCTGCTCCAAAACCAAGCCCGTTTGTAAAGAGCTTGGGGATCAAGCTGGATGGTGACTTGTCAATGGCCCCTCAGATCTCTTCGGTCGTGGGAAGCTGTACAAACATCATTCGGCAACTGCGGAAGCTAACTCCTGTTCTCTCACAATCCATGATGCGATCAATAGTAGCAGCCACCATCATCTCCAGAATTGATTATGGTAATGCCCTTTACCTTGGCTTACCTAAAACTCTGACCAGTAGGCTTCAGGTCATAATGAATGACGCTGCTCGGTTGATCTTCAGACTCCCGAGGAGATCTAAAGCCACTCCCCTACTACAAAGTTTGCATTGGCTCCCCATTAAAGAAAGAGTGGAATTCAAGAACTTATGTACGGTCCATCGGGCAATCTATGGCAAGGCCCCAGCCTACATTAAAGATCGTTTGCAGCTGTATTGCCCTATGAGAACACTCCGATCCTCAGACTCCCAGCTACTGGTCTGCCCTCGCTACAGGTTAGTGACTAAGGGAGGGAGAGCCTTTTCAGTGTTAGTTCCCCAGTTATGGAACAGGCTGCCTGGGGTGCTGCGTGGGGAAGGGAATCTATTACGATTTAGAAAGAGCCTAAAAACACTACTGTTCAGTAAAAGCATGAGCACAGTATAATCTAGCTACGGCCTCAGCTTCCACCTTGCCAAGTTATTGTCTGTTACCATCTTTCCAAGCGCTTAGAGACCTGCAGGTGATTAGGCGCGATATAAAACCACAATAACAATAACAAAAAGTGTGTAGTGGAGGACGTAGGACCTTGGTAGTGTTCCTGTTGCTCATTTACCTTGCTGACATCATAATTCTCTTAAGCCTTATTCACTCTGCAGAAGCCCTTATCTGGGGCGAAACGCATTGGCTGTATCTACATGTAACACTGTTCAGACTGAGAGAAAGAAAGAAGAAATAAAAAAGAACATTTGAATAATACTGTCCTCTATAAATATCTCTGAACGGGACTGTTTATATTTCACTAAATGCCCAACTAACTCTTTATGTTTATGTATTGCCTACATCGCTTATGCAGTTTAATATTTGATTCATGACCGTATGGCAGCTGGCCATTTGAGGAGGGCAGTAGTGGTGTTGTGGAACACTTGTGTGACTACTTTTGTGACTACTTTGGGTGGTAGAGTGACTAAGTTTACCTAGCTGTCATTATTTATTTTCAGATAGGGTGAATTATGCTTCAGGTGAGGGCCTATCTGCATGAGCAGACAGGCCCCTATAATATCTAAGGCCATTCTTAGGTAAGGTAAGGTAATTTAGTTATTTGTCCATGATAAATTAAAATCTTTACAAAACAGTAAAACGTTGCTAAAAATTGCTAAAAATTCATTGTGTACGATTCCTCAGTTTTACAAATGTACTTGATATCAGTTAATAATTGTCAATAAAATCTTTTGGCGGTCAGCAGACTTCTGGCTTTTGTTGGACCGCCCCCAGCGTGCTCTGGTTTCTTTTTTCTGCTTGTTCAATAAACATAACGACCCACCCGTTTCATTTTGTTTTAGTTGGGTTAAAGCACAGTTTGACAGCCTGCCTGCATGTCCGAACACCTTATTTTTTGAAGGAAGGACGTAATAAATTGTACCTCAAATCCTTTAATTTAGGACAGATGCACATAACATGGATGATGTATTCCTTGTCAGCTTTGCACAGGCGGCACTGCTGCAGGCAGTTTTTGCTCACCCAGGGTGGTAAGTGCGGGGTAGCCGGGATTACACCAAGGCGTAATTTTAAAAACTTTTCTTTCATCTTTAAATTCATTCCAATGTTGAGATATTCTTGAGGTTGCATTCTCCCATAGTCGCTGAGCGTGATCCAACCATGCGCTCTTTAGGTTAATGCCTCCTTGTCCTCAATGGAGGAGATAATTCGTCCTGATTTGTTTGTGACTTTTTTGAAAGACAAAAGATCTGTTGGAGTGCCCCAATGGTCTGACAGTCCCAGGACTTGAAGTGAATCAAATAGATCTTCTCTGGCTGAGGATTTGTGGTGTCGCAGCAGCTCTTCCCATAGGTTAGAGTTTAACCCGTTGCGTGCTCATGACGAGCTCAGCTCATCATGAGGCACGGTCGCGCTGTGCTCATGACAAGCTGAGCTCGTCATGACCGTTGCGCCGCACCCACGTGGGGATAATTCCCCTGCTGTGCTGGGCGTTCCATTGGAACGGGCGTGGTCATGACGAGCTCAGCTCATCATGAGCACAGCGCCACCGTGCTGCATGACGAGCCGAGATAGTCATGAGCACCGGGGCAGATGCGCGCGCCCCCTCGCCCCCCTAGTACAGCGGGGGAATTAGCCACGCAGGGGAGGGGTTAAAGAGCTTACCTCCCCACTGCGAATCTTGTGCCAGCTGGTAACATACACGCTCCGCCTTTCTAGCGGTTGTTTCAAAAGACCAAATCCTAACCGGATTTGTGCAGGGAAGACGTATCTAGCAGGTTAAAAATAGCCCTGTAAGAGTTAGCTATCACTGTGTCCAGTAATGCAGCGTCCTTCCCTTGAAGTGGTTCACTCACATATGTGAGAGGCGGCTGTAAATTTGTGAGCAAAACCTGAAGCAGAGGATTAAGCTTTAGGTCGGGAGTTTGCCTTTTAACGATTTTATCGCCAGGTGGGTCATGGTTCCATTTCCTCGCAAGGACTCCAATTGGGGTTTGAACGAGTTGTTGTAGTCCAAGATTACTCCCAAATATTTGTACGAGGTCCAGCCCTTGTCCGTTTACGTGCCAGCTGATTTTCCTTTTTTTCCTGTAGCTCATTGCCATAACCTTGGATCTGTTGAAATGTATTTGCAAGGCGTTTCTTTCTGAAAAGGAGTGGGCTACATTTAGAAGGTGTGGGAGACCAGTCGGTGTCCGGCTTATCAGCACCAAGTTGTCTACGTATAGCAGATTGGACAGTGGAATTTACCCTAATTTTGGTGCATGACAGAGGCACTTGTCGAGTTCCCCTGGCAAATCTGCGAGAAAAAGGTTAAATAAAACCGGTCCTAACACGCAACCCTGTTTTAACCCTTGTGTTGTATGAATAGGGTTGGAGAGGTGTGTAAGGCCATTCTTAGATATAAGTGCTCAGTAAAGCCATCCAGAGTATATGGTCTGGAAACTGGTCATTACGAGTTTTTCAGCACCATGGTTACTTTACTGAATCCTGGGATGTTTGGTATCAAACATCTCAGAATAATAAACGTGGACTGATCCCAATGTCAGATTTATTATTCCCCGCACTCAGGGGTCCCCTCATGAGGGTACTCCTGAACCAAACCAGCCTCTGGTGGGTTTCTGACTGATGATCACCAGCCTACCACCATGAAACAAGTTTCTGGACCCCTGGGGTGAGAGCCTTCACTCCCTGGGCCAGAAACAAAGCCTTTCCTAAGAGGAGGTGTTCAGTCCTTCCAGGTCAGGTAGAGCCATCTGTGGCAGGGGAGCTTCAAAGGCCTTGCCACCTCTGCAAAGCGACCTCCAGCCTCTCTTGCTATCAGGAGCAGACCCCCTTCCTGTCTCACTCCTTTTTCAACAGGAAGACAGGCAGGAAAAAGTGTAACAGCACATAAGTTGTGCCCACCTCTGCCAACCCCACCCCTCAGGTAAGGGAGGTGAAGCCCATTCTTAAGGGCCCACCATCTTGCAGGATGGTGGCCACCCTCCACGTGGGGTGAGCACCATTGCCTACTGCCTCCAGACCCCTAAAACGTCCTATAAATACAGTATTTAGTGGGCAGCCCTGAACCCAGGAACAAGATAGGACATGACAAGAAGAAGGAGGACCGAAGAACCATGCTGCAGAAGAGGAGAACGACAACTGCTTTGGCCTCACACTTACCGGCTTGTCTTCTGCTCTGAAACGCCTGAAAGCTGAAACCAGCGTGTCCTGCAGCCAGCAGCCTCCAAGAACCCCGGGGACCTGCCCTGCATTCCCAAAGAACTCTGATCTCCTGTGGACACCATATTTGTCCAACACCAACCCAAGCCAGGTCTCCAGATCCAGCCGGATCCGCGAGTCCTCACTACTTTGCACCCGCCAC
This sequence comes from Lissotriton helveticus, assembly GCF_964261635.1. Taxonomy (NCBI): domain Eukaryota; kingdom Metazoa; phylum Chordata; class Amphibia; order Caudata; family Salamandridae; genus Lissotriton; species Lissotriton helveticus. The sequence continues at coordinate 48,027,068 of NC_136061.1, forward strand.
CCACGGCCCGAGTTCGAGTAACCCAACACCCCTGCGAGGTCCCCCTGGTGATCCTGACCTGTGTTCCAGCATTCGATGACCTCCATCGACCTTCTCCTCGAGGCCTCATGCTGAAGGGTCTCCTCAACCGCGACTGGAACCGGTGAGAAGAAGCTGACATGAAAGGACACCTGCATCCCCTGAGTCATCCAACTGACTGTGTCCCAGTGTCCAGAAACTCTTCAACTTCATCCTCCAGTCATTGGCGCCCTGAGTCTAGCCATTTTGGCTCCAGCCTGCAGTCCTTTTCCTCAACCTACATCCTCCATATGAAAGCATTGGGCTCCTGACGCCTCCTGATCACCCTCCACCCGACCGCCCCTGCGCCACTAGTGGTGTAGACTTGGTGCCAACCTGGGACCCCCTTTGCCCTAACCTTAATCTCAGGAGCTTGTCTCCCAAGACAGAGTGGCATGCCTGTAAGCAGCACCCAACTGAGGGGTCCCTTTCCCCAGTGGCTAATATTGAGACCCTGCACTCTGCACTCGGCCTCCCTATCCCTCTGGTGTTGCCCCTTGAGTGCCAACCGGAACCTTGGGGAACCTTTTGTTCTACTTCCCAAACCTCGTTATCCAAAACCGATTACCAACCTGTATTCCTAACACTTCGTTTTTCTCCATAGGACCGATGGTGGGTTTTCCCTGAAAAACCTTGTGTGTTTTCAGTGTCTTGTACTGCAACAAAAGTAACTTAGTGCCTTCAAAAGAGGCAACCTGCTTACTGATGTCCTTTTTGCTTAAACTATGTTAGTAATTTGTTTGATGCCAAACTGTAAAAGTAAATGTAAATGTAAATGTAGGTGTACTTATATAGCGCAAACCTGTCACCCAAAGGGCATCCTGGCGCTTGCTTAGGGAACCCGTCCTGGTATTCCCCTGTGAGAAACCCCGGCAGGGTGTCCACAAGGTGAAAGTCAGGCATCCCGCCGCGAGGGGCCGTTGTGGAGATTAAGCAAGCTATTGCCCAGAGTCGCAGAGTGTGAACCCGTGAGTCGAGGAGGCACCGGGGCGAGAATTATCGAGTCCGTGGAATTTTTAGCCCAAGACCAGCCGAGGCGGGGAATTGAACCCTGGTCCAGGACCGATCTCAGCTTCCGGGTCTGCCGCCTCTAACCCCTGAGCCACACTTCTCCAAAAGTAACTACAAAGTAATCTGAAAATAATCTAAAGTAGTTTCAAGTTTTTTTCAAGAGCTTGCAAGCCATGTTCTCAACTGCAGAAGTAATCTGAATGTCCCTACAAGTCCAGTGCTCACTAACTCTTGAAAAATCACCTTGTATGCAAAGTATAACGTACCTTCTACTAAGTAAATCTTAGTTCTAAAACTATAACAACAAATTAACAACTTTTTATGCAAACAATTGGTCTGAATTTAGTCTTTGAGTGTGTGACATGATTTCTTGCCTGAGTGTGTACAACAAATGCTTAACACTACCACTCTACTACTCTGATACAGCCTTACTGGTCGCCCACGCTACCACAAATAGAGAGTAAGGTATTATCTACTTTAACCTCTGCTGTACCGCTGGGGATGCACTGGACTCTGCGCACACTTACAGCCAGAATCATCAACGGAAAATCGGCTCGCAAAGGGCCAGATTCTGAGAATCCGGCCCTTTGGGAGCGCAATTTTTGCATTTGGGATTCATCATCCCAAATGCAAAAATCGCAAATTGCGAAATCGCTAAATTGCGAGGAATTGCATTTAAGGAATCTCTATTTGAGATTCCTTAAATGCAATTCATGAACTAGTTTAGAATTGCGAAATCGCAATCTGGGGCCGCTATTTACCGCGAAGTCTGACTTTGTGGTAAATAGCGAAAACTTAGAAAAATGCACTTTAGTGCATTTTTCTGAGTTGTATGTTACACACACACATGTCCTTTGGACATGTGTGTGCGCAACATCAGTCTACATTTTCAGGGGTGTCCTTTGGACACCCCTGGCACCCTTGAAATCGCATCCTTATTTGCGTTTAGCAAATTGCATTTGCTAATCGCAAATAAGGAAGCTGTAGAAATCGCAAATAATATTGCGATTTCTACATGAATCCCGTTTTGCGAGTCTTTAATAGCGATTCCTTAATAATCGCTATTAAGGACTCGCAAAACAGGTCAATGATGAATCTGGGGGTTAATCTTACTTTGGTATAGTACATACAGAACCATCGTCCTTCACCCACCATGACAGAGATTGTGGTTGCTGCTTAAGAAGGGTTTCACCCCCCTCAACTAGTAACCCAATTTCCAACAACCCCTTACTACTTTGAGTCTGGTCGCAATGCAGGCTAGTCTTGCTGATTCTTGGGCAATTGGTTCATCCTACTGCCTCTTCCCATTGTGCAATATACCGCTATCAACATTAGAGGATGAAGGTATGCTGAGCCCGCCTGCCAGGAAAAATGGAACACCCCCCCCCCCCTGCCACATTAAGCCTGGTTGCATGACCTGGATTGGCCTTGCTGTGCCGGGGCTCTTGGTCCCACCCTGCTGCCCCCTTCATTGCAGAGATATGACCCACAATCTGGCATTATCAGCATTAGAACCTGCCCCGGGCCCTGTGGGCACTCCCTGCCACTTTAAGGCTGGTTACAATGGCTCATGTTAGCCTTCCTGATTCTTGGGAACTTGGCACCTCCTGCTAACCCTTCCCATTGTGAAGATATGACCTGCAATCTGCCTTTATCGTCATTAGAAGATGAAGGTACGCTGAGCCCTGCCAGCTGGAAAATAATCAAACGACCCCTGGCACATTAAGGGTAGTTGCAATATCTCGGGCTAGCCGTGCTGGTTCTTGCCCACTTGGTCCCACCATGCTCGCTGGCCCTTAACACCGCAGAACTGTCGCCACCACCTGCCCTTATCGGCTCTGAAGTGAAAGCCCATTGAGCCCCGCAGCTTTACACCCCCCCTCCTGTGAGCAGAAGTGGCCTGTGCCAGCGTCCCCTCTCCGGGAGAAGCAGGGCGCACCACTCTGGGCGCAGGGAGGTTTCTATAATTACTCCCTGCAGGCTTGGCAGCTGGAAAGGGAAACCCATCCCAGGCGTGTATTGTTGTCTCACAGGGTTAATCAGATCTCCGGCCTGTTGTGGAAATATCGGGCTCGGCTGCAAACAATGGGGGCCGAGCGCAGCGCGGTTAAACTTCAACCCGCGCCGCTGCCGGCTCTGTTTGGCCAGGGCAGCTCCACCCCCTGTGCCAACAGGGCAGAGTCCTCGCCTGCCCGGTTTATGGGCCCGGGGCGTGTGCCCTGCAGTCTGAGGAGCATCAGCCTTATATGTGGGGAGGGCAGGGGCCTGTCTCCAAAGGCTGGGGGTCCTGGCTCTAGGGCTGTTACTAGGGGGCTCTGGCATTCTGTCTCCAGAGAGGGGGCAGGGAGCGTAGGTAGGGGGGGCCGGAAGAGGGGGTCCGGGCGCCCCCCCATCCTCCCCCCCCCCCCCTGGAGCTCAGGAGGGGGGGGTCAGTGTGTTAGGAAGTGGAACAGAGCCGGAGGCCACCAAATACCTGCCAGGGGCCACCACGCAAATATGTATCCATCCTCAGAGGATTATTATATTAAGGATATATATTGGCGTGGCGGCCCCTGGGGTTTGGTGGCCCTGTGCAGGTGCACAGCTTGCACATGTCTAAGGCCGCCCCTGGAGGAGGTCTCTCAGGGAATGACATGCCCTGTCTCTAGAAGTGGGGCAGTGCCAGGGCATTGCACCCCTTCCCGAGGGGGCCTGTGGCCTCTTTTCCTGGGGTCTGCCTGCCTCCTGGGGTGAGTACCTTGGCTCCATGAGTACAGGGGTGCTTGGTTTCAAGGGCCGAGAATCCTTGTTTCAAGGCGCTAGCTGGCAGCCTCGCCCACAGCGCCCCTCCCACGGGCGGTTCCCGGCGGGGCAGCGTGTACCGTGGGGCCGGTGACCTGTGGCCGCCACACCCTCTCTGCACACAGAAATCAAAGGAGACATGTTTGTTTTGTGAAGTGTTATTGTTTTTCGAATTGACACGTCTGGCTGGCTCTGCCCTCGGCTCTGTGGCTGCGGGGGAGGCGCGAGTTTCAGGAGTGGGGGGAGAGTTCGCACGCACAGAAAGGTGGAGAAGGGAAACTCTATTGTGAACACCTAGGAGTATAGAGGGATGGAGAGAGGGAGGAATAGAGGCAGTGAGAAAGAGACATACAGAAAGAGGAAAGGGGGATATGCTGAGAGAAACAGAAAATAAATGGATGAAATGACAGAGACACAGTGAGGAAGAGAGGCAGGGAGTGAGAGAGAAACAGAGATAAAGAGCGAGAGACCAGTGAGAGAGAGAAAAAGAGTGTGCGGAGAGAAATAGAGAGACCAGGAAGGAGGAAATTCAGAGTACTCGAGAGATATAGAAATGGCGACAGACAGACTGTGAGAGAGAGAGAGAGAGGGGTGTGCGGAAAGAAAGAGAAAGATAGAGTGAGACAGGGAAGGGGGAAATGCAGAGAGAAAGTGAAATAAAGAGAGGGCGAGAGACAGACAGAGAGAGACAGCGAGAGAGGCAGAGCGTGAGAGAGAAACAGAGAGACAGAAACATAGAGAAACAGAGCAAAAAGGGGTGTGCAGAGAGGAATAAAGAGAGTGAAGGGCGATACGCAGCGAGAAACAGAGAAATAAAGAGATGGAGAGAGAGAGGCAGAGAAGAAGAGGGGCAGAATCAGAGTGTGAGACAGAAAGAAAGGAGGAGGGAGAGAGGGGGAGACATGCAAAGACAGAGAGAGAGAATGAGAACACATAGACAGAAATAGATGACAAAGAGAGTGAATTGAGATACAAAGACGAACCGACGAACAGAGTGAGGACGAGAAAAGTGCTACAGAAGCTCCAGATGGTGCAACGTGCAGCCACTCGACTTGTAGTGAAACTGCTGCACTGCTCGACTTGTAATGAAACTGCTGCACTGCTCGACTTGTAATGAAACTGCTGCGCCGCTCGACTTGTAATGAAACTGCTGCGCCGCTCGACTTGTAATAAAACTGCTGCGTTGCTCGACTTCTAATGAAACTGCTGCGCCGCTCGACTTGTAATGAAACTGCTGCACCGCTCGATTTCTAATGAAACTGCTGCGCCGCTCGACTGGTATTGAAACTGCTGCACCACTCGACTTGTAATGAAACTGCTGCGCCGCTCGACTTGTAGTGAAATAGCTGCGCCGCTCGACTTGTAGTGAAATAGCTGCGCCGCTCGACTTGTAATGAAACTGCTGCGCCGACCGACTCGTAATGAAACTGCAGCGCCGCTTGACTTGTAATGATACTGCTGCGCCGCTCGACTTGTAATGAAACTGCTGCGTCGCTCGACTTGTAATGAAACTGCTGTGCCCCTTGACTTGTAATGAAACTGCTGCGCCGCTCGACTTGTAATGAAACTGCTGCGTCGCTCGACTTCTAATGAAACTGCTGCGTCGCTCGACTTCTAATGAAACTGCTGCGCCGCTTGACTTGTAATGAAACTGCTGCGCCGCTCGACTGGAATTGAAACTGCTGCGCCGCTCGACTTGTAATGAAACTGCTGCGACGCTCGACTTGTAATGAAACTGCTGCGCCGCTCGACTTGTAATGATACTGCTGCACCACTCGACTTGTAATGAAACTGCTGCACCGCTTGACTTGTAATGAAACTGCTGTGCCGCTTGACTTGTATTGAAACTGCTGCCCTGCCCGACTGGTATTGAAACTGCTGCACCGCTCGACTTGTAAGGAAATAGTTGTGCAGCTCGACTTGTAATGAAACTGCTGCGCCGCTCGACTGGTATTGAAACTGCTGCGCCACCCGACTTGTAATGCAACTGCTGCGCCACTCGACTTGTAATGAAACTGCTGCGCTGCTCGGCTTGTAATGAAACTGCTGCGCCGCTCAACTTGTAATGAAACTGCTGCGCCGCTCGACTTGTAATGAAACTGCTGCACCGCTCGACTTCTAATGAAACTGCTGCGCCGCTCGACTGGTATTGAAACTGCTGCGCCACTCGACTTGTAATGAAACTGCTGCGCCGCTCGACTTGTAATGAAACTGCTGCACCGCTCGACTTGTAATGAAACTGCTGTGCCGCTTGACTTGTATTGAAACTGCTGCTCCGCCCGACTTGTATTGAAACTGCTGCACCACTCGATTTATAAGGAAATAGCTGCGCCGCTCGACTTGTAATGACACTGCTGCTCCGCTCAACTTGTATTGAAACTGCAGCGCCGCTCGACTTGTACTGAAACTGCTGCTCCGCTCAACTTGTATTGAAACTGCAGCTCCGCTCGACTTGTATTGAAACTGCTGTACCGCTCGACTTGTACTGAAACTGCTGCGCCATTCTCCGGCTTCAGCAGCTCTGAAAGCTCTTCTTTGGCTGCCAATACATAAAAGGGTTTTATTCAAGATTCTGCTGTTTACCTTTAGAGCTTTTAGAGTGTCAGATCCGAAATTTCTATCTTCCAGATTTACACCCTACATTACCGCGCAAACTCTCAGATCTTCCTCAGTCAATTTGCTTAAACCCCCTACCTTTAGGTGCAAGACTAAAGGTAGAAAATCCCTTGCTCTTGGGGACTGAGGCTTGGAATCTCCCCCCCAGACATCCCAGATTCATCAATCCTACACTTCTCTTTAAGAAACATCTAAAAACTTGGATCTTTGCAGCTCCCGACTCCTTTTGCCATTCTCTGATATAGGGACCTTTGCTTATGTGTATGTCTGCTCTGAACTTTATTATTTCTGCCCCGCACCAGAATGCTCCGGATACAGCGGGGCAGTCGCGCTTTACAAGTACAAGATTCATTCATCCAATCATTCAGATTGAAGAGATGCAGAGAAAGAGGCATATGCAGAAAGACAGAGCGATGAGCGAGAGTTCAGTGAGAGAGAAACAGAGACACAAAGAGATGCAGAGAGTGAGAGAGGAAGAGAGTCATAGGAAGAGATGGAGAGGGAACGAGGCCTGAGAAGAATAGATTGGCATAGAGGGGGATAAAGGAAGAGATAAAAGGTTAAGAGAGAGTGTAAAAAATTGGGTTTTTGACTGAGGGGGTGAAAACAACAACCACAATCCTTGTCAGGGCAAACCACAAAAGTCATTAATTTAACCAGTGCCTAACCCTCTGGTAGCTTGGAACAAAAGCAGACAGGCTTAACTTAGAGGCAAGAATATGTGCAGCACACAAACAATGATAAAGTGAAATATGCAATTTTAAAGGTTTAAGTAAAAATAGCACCAAGAAGCAGAAAGTGCTAACTGTTGGTATCTGGTCGCACAAGACCAGGACATGGCCACAAGTTTAGGCAGACCGTGATGGAGTACGGTCCGGTTACAGGGACTAGGTTAATCCTGCTGAAAAAGCTACTTTCTCAAAGTACGACGCACAGAGTTCTAAACATTAGAATTTCAGAAAAGATGCTCAGCTGATCACAGTCAAATGTCCAGGACCTGGAGAGGCAGCTCTTGGGGATCAGAAACTCACTCCAGCAGAGGCAGCAGGCATCAGGTGTAGGAAGGTGGATACCTGACTATGGTTACCTCAGATTTTTTGCCTTGTGTTTAGCTGGTTTTCGACTTAGTTGGCCTGGGATCCTGCTAATCAGGGCCCCAGGCTTTCTGCTCTCACTGTAAAATGGACTCCATGTACCTTAGGTACATCACCAATTGGATTGGGTCACCTTATGAGCCAGGGCATAGGTGCATCCAAGGCCTACCAGGGGCTGCAGCATATCTTTTGCCACCCCTGGCTGGCCATCCAAACTGACACAACTGGCTGATAACTCAGCTGGGGCAAGGTCGTGTAATCACCCCTTGCTTAGGTATAGTATTCCTATACCTACCATTATATATAGACACATATATACCTATAAGTCACTCCTATGGCAGCCTTAACAATCCTGAAGGCAGAGTGCTTAGTTTTATGTGAGATGATGCTACAGCATGAGCTGAGCCTGTCTGCAGCTTTCGGAACCATGTCTCATATAGCTGTTCTATGATATAGCTCAGAGGATTAATTTAGTAATACATACATATATATTTTATATATATAACCTGTGTGTTGTCCTTGTATTTGGTATTAAAGGGATTGCATATGGTAAAACAGCTGGCTTCACATGCCCTCTTGAGTTTAGCCTAAGACTGCTTTGTCCATGCTACCACTAGGATAGCTGGTCTATAAGGTTGACTTTAAAACCATCACCATAAGGGTTGTTTGGACTGGTGCAAGGTGCTCACTAAAATAGTGAACATCATATACCAGGCCAACTTCTCACATTGGTGTGCAGCGGTTGGGATTTGAGCTTGCTGTTGTTTTACCAATTGTAATCTTTGAGATATCATTTGAAAGATCACATTAGGTACCATAGGTACATATAACAAGACTTATAATACTTAAGTTCTACTGAACTTAGTTGTTGTAGACCAAAGGGCCTAGCACACCCTAACTACAACTCCTAGAGAGGTTTAGTAGGAAACATTTAGTGTAGGTAGGTGCACACACCACACCTCACTAGATCATGTCTGCCACAGGTGAGCCTAGTGTGACCCTCCAAGGGTACCCTCCAGATTTGATATACTCAGCTTCAGAGAGCTGATACACTTGCCACGAGGAAGTTGAAATAGGGTTCTAATCCTACCCTTCAGCACCTGATAGAACTCCTAGAAGAATCTGAGGTTCTTAAGGCCTCTGACACAGGCCCTACAGGTAATGCAGATGAGGTCCTACCCTCTACAGAAGATGCCCCTGACCCTACTGTCATAGATGATGACGAGAAAGTGGAGGACGAAGATTCTGAGGAAGAGGTAGACAGCCAGGCCCAAGTTCAGAGACTTAGACAGGCTAACCTAAGCCTACATGGGGCTGGAGAGGGGCAAGCCCCATACAAACCTATCAGTAGACTTAACCAGAGGTATAGGAGGGAAAGGTCCCACTCATGGGAATCTCTCCACTCCAATGCCTCAAGGGGTTCTCAGAGGGGAATGGCTTCCCCTCAGAGGAGAGAACACCAGGCTAGCATGAGGGAAGTCCAAATCAGGATTGAGAGGGAAGAACTTGCCCCAGCCCAAGCAAACCTTGCTCTTGCAAGAGATCAAAAGGTAAGTGGACTAGTGTCCACTGGTGGCAGCAATATCCCTAAGGATAAAGATAGGTCCTACGATCATAGAAACCTAAGTAAGATTGTGCCCCCCTACAAAGATGGGGATGACATCCACAAATGGATAACTGCTTTGGAGAGAGCTTGCAAAGTACAGCAGGTACCCCAAAGTCAGTGGGCAGCAATCTTGTGGCTCTCCTTTTCAGAAAAAGGTAGAGATAAGCTCCTCACAGTTAGTGATGAGGATGCTAAAAACTACTCAGCCCTGAAGAGTGCTCTGATTGATGGGTTTGGCTTAACCACTGAGCAATATAGGTTGTTGTTCAGGGATACCCAGAAGACACAGACTCAGGACTGGACTGATTTTGTAGATTGTGCTACTAAGGCTCTAGAGAGCTGGTTATTGGGCAGCAAAGTACAGGACTTTACAGGATTGTATAATTTGATTATGAGGGAGCAGATCCTTAGTAATTGTCAAAACCAGCTTCTACACCAGCACCTGGTGGACTCTGATCTGACCTCTCCACAAGAATTGGGTAAGAGGGCAGACAAATGGGTCAGAACCAGGATTAGGCCTAAAAATCAGGGTGGTGACCAGAATAAAGATTCTACCAAGCCTCAAGAGAAAGGTGGGGATAAATCAAAAGACATGTCCTCTACAGGGCCCCAAAACTCGAATGGTGGGGGTGGGTCCCAAAACACTTCCTCTAGCAAAAAGAAACCTTATTGCCATGTCTGTAGACTGCCTGGCCACTTGAAGACTGACAGTAGTTGCCCAAAGGCCCACAATAAGGAAAACATTCCACCAAGTAATACTCCCTGCCCTCCTGTTACTATTAGTAGTAATCTCCCAGGTGGTGGGAGTGCCCCCAAAACTGTGGCTGGGTATACTTGGGGAACTCAGGGGGACTCTGGCCTAACCAGGTCCTCTAACCAATAAACTCTAGTCTGTGAGGATGGCATGGGGTTTGCCAACTTTTCCGCTTGTCCCACCACTTTGGACAAGTACAGACAGGAGCCCATCATCAATGGCCAGAAAGTTGAAGCCTACAGAGACACAGGGGCTAGCATAACTATGGTGACTGACAGTCTAGTCCCCTCAGGACAACTTTTACCTGGGTTCACCTATCAGGTGACCAACATTGATGGAGTGCAGAAAGATCATCCCATTGCAGTAGTAAATCTCAGCTGGGGAGGTGTCACTGACCCAAAGAGAGTGGCAGTGTCTACAAACTTACCTGTAGATTGTCTACTGGGAAATGATCTAGAGATCTCAGCCTGGGCTGGGGTAGAATAAGAAACCCATTCCAAAATGGTAGGCCTTCCAGAAAAGGTTAGTGGGGCTGTGATGGCTACAGCCCCAGCTCAAGCAGAATTCCTTCCTAAAGAGGTTGGAAGGGCTGTGATAGTCACAGCCCAGGCTCAAGCAGACTTCCCTGAAAAGGTTGGCAGGGCTGTGATGGTCCAGCCCACACACAAACAGAGGTCCTTCTTGAAAAGGTTGCTAGGGCTATGATGGTCACAGACCAAACTCAAACAGATTTTAGTGTTGTGACCCTGAAATTATGGATCATTCCACTCAGACAGAGAGTATTGGGGAGGAAGAAAAGTCTCCCTCCCATCGGACATTAGGTGAGAGTCAGCCTCCTCAGGGAACTGACCATACCCCTTGTGAAGGAACTGCCCCAGAGGTGGTCAGGCCTAGCCTGGCAGAGCCCCTGATGTCAGTGGACCCTTCCAAGGTGGGACCCAGTCTGGAGCAGGTAACCTGCCTCTCTCTACCCTGCCTCAGTCAGCCCAGGGCTGTAAAGGTCAGGGAGGCCGGTGGACCCCAAAGGGCCCCCTGTCCACAAGAACACCCCCTTCAGCAGATTATGGGCACCAAAGCTAGCAGCCCTATCAAGGTGAAAATTACAAAAACTCCTGAGGGATCTCCCTTATTCTTAGTTTGGAAACTCCCCCAGATGGACTCTGTTGGGCACAGCCAAACCTGGGTCCCAAAGTCCCCAAACCTGACCTGTCCCTTCAGTAAGCCCACAAAAGGGACCCAGCCTCCAGCTGTAGGCAGCCAGAGGTTGACCTTGAGAGCACAATGCAACACAGTCATGGAAAGAAAGGCACACATGGTGTATAGTGATTGGAGGAAGCTGACCCGACATTAGTGGAGCCTCACTTCAGTACTCCATCTCAACACCAGCCTTTTACTTCGCCAAAACACACCACAGGTAGAGATTACCTATGGTGGAGACCCTCTGATACCCCTAGGGTGAGGGATTGCTTAGTGGACCATGAGACAGGCGGTAACCATGCTAATGCAGGTACTTCCTTATATGGCCACTTAGGCAATATAGGCTTACCTGGTCAAGGATAGCCTTATCTCCTTTCGTTTGGGGGGAGGTTGTGCAGGAAGGTGGATACCTGACTATGGTTACCCCAGATTTTTTGCCTTGTGTTTAGCTGGTTTTCAACTTAGTTGGCCTGGTATCCTGCTAATCAGGGCCCCAGGCTATCTGCTCTCACTGTAAGATGGACTCCATGTACCTTAGGTACATCACCAATTGGATTGTGTCACCTTATGAGCCCCTGTATAATGTACCATAGGTACCCAGGGCATAGGTGCATCCAAGGCCTACCAGGGGCTGCAGCTTATCCTTTGCCACCCCTGACTGGCCATCCAAACTGACACAACTGGCTGATCACTCAGCTGGGGCAAGGTCGTGTAATCACCCCTTGCTTAGGTATAGTATTCCTATACCTACCATTATATGAAAAAGAGAAGCCCCTCAAACCTTGCTGGTCTGATCAAGAAGCCATCTTCGATTCCTGTGTGGGTTGCCTTTGCCAAGGCTTGTTGACTCCAATCCGGATGCCGACACCGCCGACAGCGAGAGCCTTCATGGGACAGTCCGTATCTAGCTCTTGGTCATTATCGACACCTCCTGGTCCACGTGGCTGCAGAGACAAGCTTCACAACATCACCTGATTGCTTCGTGATATATCGCCTGGTTCCATCCTGGTCACTGGCTAGTGACCCAGACTCTGTCCCCTCTGCTTTCAGGTACTCTTCATCCTCGATCCGCCCTTGGATCCAACCGGACATTTCTCTCCTAGTCGCCTGCAGCATCTTTCTCCGAGGCTCCATAGGAATCAGCGACGAAACCCGACACACTTTGACACCTATGCACCCGCTTCCTGTGGGTGAGGTAACGCGAGTATTTCCATACTCCTGTGGGATTTGACTACCCTAGTGTCCTAGTTTCAAGTAGCTTTTCCCTAGTCCATCCGGAAGTGTCCTAAAAGAACTAGTTTCCATTTCTTTCGTTCCCATTCTAACTCCATGGTAACTTGCATGCGTGTAAAGACACAGCACGCGCATCCCGTGGGCCTCCTGCTCCCTATCCTGGGATAGTAAAGTGTAACCCCAGCGATTCTCCAGGCCCTAGGCCTTTCCTTTGTTCGTGACGTGGTTCTTATACCACTATTTTAGTATATGGTTCGAAGTGCCCCTAGGGCATTACTGTATTTTGTGCAACTTATTGTATTTTAATTAAGTATCTTGTTATGTGCTGGTGCCTCTGACCTCCTAAAGAGTTCAGAGGATTGTGTTAGAAATAAATACATATATATTTTGATATACAACCTGTGTGGTGTCCTTTCACTTGGTATTAAAGGGATTGCATATGGTAAAACAACTGGCTTCACATCCCCTCTTGAGTTTAGCCTAAGGCTGCTTTGTCCATGCTACCACTAGGATAGCTGGTCTATAAGGTTGACTTTACAACCATCACCATAAGGGTTGTTTGGATTGGTGCAAGGTGCTCACTAGAATAGTGAATATCATATACCAGGCCAACTTCTCACATTGGTGTGCAGCGGTGGGGATTTGAGCTTGCTGTTGTTTTACCAATTGTAATCTTTGCAATATAATTTGAAAGATCATACAGGTACCTATAGGTACATATAAAACAAGACTTAGAATACTTAAATTCTACTGAACTTAGTTGTTGTAGACCAAAGGGCCTAGCACACCCTGACTACAACTCCTAGGGAGGATCAGTAGGAAACACTTAGTGTAGGTAGGTGCACCCACCACACTTCACTAGATCATGTCTGCCACAGGTGAGCCAAGTGTGCCTCTACCTGTGGGGAGTGACCCTCCAAGGGCACCCTACAGATATGAAATACTCAACTTCCAAGAGCTGAGACACTTGTGTATCACAAGGAGGTTGAAACAGGGTTCCAACCCTACCCTTCAGGACCTGATGGAAATCCTAGAAGAGTATGATGCTCATAAGGCATCTGGCTCAGGTCCTACAGGGAATGCAGATGAGGTCCTGCCCTCATTAGAGGATACCACTGATCCTACTCTCATAGATAATGAGGATGATGTGGAGGCAGTGGACTCTGAAGATGGGGAGGGTAGCCAAGGCCAGGTTCAGGTTAGAAGACTTAGCCAGGCTAACTTAAGCCAATTAGGGGCTGAAAATGGGACAGCCCCATTCAGGCCTCAAGTGGGTTTAACCAGAGGTATAGGAGGGAAAGATCTCACTAATGGCGAATCTCTCCACTCCAATGGCTCTAGAGGTTCTCAGAGGGGAATGACTTCCTCTCAGAAAAAAGAACATGAGGCTAGGATGAGGGAAGTCCAAATCAGAATAGAGAGGGAAGAACTTGCCCTAGCCCAAGCAAAACTTGCTTTAGCAAGGGAGCAAAAGTTAAGTGGATTAGATTCCACTGGTGGCAGCAATATCCCTAAGGATGAAGACAGGTCCTATGACAATAGACACCTGAGTAAGATTGTGCCCCCCACAAAGTTGGGGATGACATCCACAAATGGATAACTGCTTTGGAGAGGGCCTGCAAAGTACAGCAGGTATCCCAAAGTCAGTGGGCAGCAATCTTGTGGCTATCCTTTTCAGAAAAGGGAAGAGACAAGCTCCTCACAGTTAGTGATGATGATGCTAACAATTACACTGTCCTGACGAGGTCTCTGATTGATGGGTTTGGCCTAACCACTGAACAGTACAGGTTGATGTACAGAGATACCCAGAAGACACAGACTCTGGACTGGACTGATCTTGTTGATTGTGCCACTAAGGCTCTGGAAGGCTGGTTGCTGGTAAGTAAAGTTAAGGACTATACAGGATTGTATAATTTGATCATGAGAGAACAAATACTTAACAATTGTCAGAACCAGTTGTTGCACTAACACCTGATTGACTCAGAACTGACCTCTCCCCAAGAATTGGGAAAGAAGGCAGACAAATGGGTCAGAACCAGGGTTAAGCAGAAAAACCAGGTCCAAGGTGGTGATCAGAAAAAGGCAGACCAAAAAGGTGGGGATCAGAAACCAAAAGACCAGAAGTCTTCATCAGGCCCCCAAAATTCTAATGAAGGGGGTCCCAAACGTCTAAGAAGAAAGAAGGTCCAAAGAAACCTTGGTGTAATTATTGTAAATCTGCCTCTCACTGGTTTAGTGAGTGCACAAAGAAAGTTACAGCCCCTACCACTGTAGCCCCTAAGGCATCTGCACCCCCTAGTACAGTTAACAGTGGTAGTTCCCAACCCAAAGCCATAGTGGGGTTAACCATGGGTACTGAGGTGGATTCTGGCTTAGTCAGGATACCAACCCAGGCTGTTCTTGTCTGTAATGTGGACATGGCAATGTCCTCAACTGTTAGTCCCAGTACCCTGGGCAAGTACAGGCAAACACCTTTAATCAATGACAAAGTGGCTCAGGCCTACAGGGACACATGTGGCAGTGTCACTATGGTGACACCTAACTTTGTGGACCCTGGACAGATTGTACTGGGTGATAGTTACCTGGTGACCAATACAAGCAATGCCACTACTACCCATAGTGTGGCAGTTGATAACTTCTCCTGGGGAGGGGTAACTGGCCTCAAAAAGAGTTGTGGTAAGTGCAGACCTCCCAGTTGAATGTCTGTTGGGCAATGATCTTAAATCCTCAGTATGGTCAGAAGTGGAGTATAGGACGCATGCAGGGATGTTAGGCATATCAGCTCATGTCCTTGCTGTGACCAGGTCACAGGCCAAAAACTGCCAAACTGAACAGTCCTTGGATCCTGAAACTACGGACCAAGTGCCATCCAAGAGAAAGAGCAGAAGGGTTAAGGAAGTGCCTTCCTCCTACCTACAAGTGAGGATCAGCCTTCTCAGGAAGCTGATTCAGAGACTCCTGAACGAACTGTCCTAGAAGAACTTGAACCTGACCAGGTTGAGTTTCTTGGGACACGGGGACCTTCAAGGGCAGACTTGAGGCAGGCACAGTTAGACTGCCCCTCTCTTGAACCCCTCAGACAGCAAGCTGCTTCTGAGGCTGCTGGGAATGCTACAGGTACCCATAGAGTTTATTGGGATGAAGGACTCCTTTATTCTGAGGGTAGAGACCCCAAGCCTGGTGCTTCCAGGAGGTTGGTCATACCTCAGGCCTTCAGGGGTTTCCTCCTTACCTTAGCCCATGATATTCCCTTAGCAGGACATCTAGGCCAGAACAAGACTTGGGACAGCTGGCCCCATATATCAGAAGATACTAAGGAGTTTTGTCGCTCAAGTGTGACCTGCCAAGCCAGTGGCAAATCAGGTGGCACAATAAAGGCCCCCCTTATACTACTACCTGTGGTGGGGGTACCCTTTGAAAGAGTATGGATTGGCATTGTTGGACCAATGGAACCCCAAACAGCCTCTGGGCACAGATATATACTGGTGGTAGTGGATCATGCCACCAGGTATCCAGAAGCTATTCCCCTAAGGACCGCAACAGCACCTGTTGTGGCAAGAGCCATCCTGGGATTTTTCTCAAGAGTGGGCTTTCCAAAGAAGGTTGTCTCAGACAGAGATGCAAACTTCATGTCTTGGTACTTGACTGCTATGTGGAAGGAGTGTGGTGTTAATTACAAATTCACTACACCCTACCATCCACAGTGCAATGGGCTTGTTGAAAGATTCAACAAGACCCTCAAGGGTATGATCAAGGGTTTACCTGAAAAGCTTAGGCGAAGATGGGACATCCTTCTACCCTGCCTTCTGTTTGCTTACAGAGAGGTCCCACAAAAGGGAGTTGGCTACAGCCCTTTTGAGCTTTTGTGTGAGCATCCTGTAAGGGGACCCCTATGTCTGCTGAAGGAAGGATGGGAGTTACCTCTCAAAAAGCCTAAACAAGACATAGTGGACTATGTACTTGGTCTCCGCTCCAGGATGGCTGAGTATATGAAGAAGGCTTCTAAAAACCTTGAGGCTAGCCAATAACTTCAAAAAGCTTGGCATGACCAAAAGGCTGTGCTGACTGAGTACCAGCCAGGACAGAAGGTGTGGGTGTTGGAGCCAGTGGCCCCAGCAGCACTCCAGGACAAATGGTCTGGACCCCACACCATTGTTGAGAAATAGGGTGAGGTCACCTACTTGGTGGACCTTGGAACTCCCAGGAGCCCCCACAAGGTGCTCCATGTCAACAGACTCAAAGCATATGTTGACATGGCAGACATGGGCTTGCTCATGGCTACAGATGAGGGGCAGGAGGAAGAGAGTGACCCTCTCCCAGACCTGTTGACTCAGAACCCTGATGGTGGTTCAGTTGATGGTGTGGCCTTAGCTGGCAGCCTCACTGACCAGCAGCAACAGGACTGCAGACAAGTTATACAGTCCTTCAGACATATGCTTTCATTGACACCTAGTCAGACTAACTGGTGCACCCATGAGATGGACACTGGTGACAGTCTGCCTGTGAAGAGTAAGATCTACAGGTAACCTGACCATGTCAGGGACTGTATAATGACTGAGGTACGGAAAATGTTGGAGCTGGGAGTAATTGAGCCATCAGAGAGCCCCTGGGACAGCCCAGTAGTCCTTGTACCGAAACCTCACACCCAAGATGGTAAGGGAGAGATGAGGTTCTGTGTGGACTATAGAGGTCTCAATGCTGTCACTGGGACAGATGCTCACCCCATTCCAAGAGCAGATGAGCTCACTGATAGATTGGCTTCTGCCAAGTTTCTGAGCACATTTGATTTGACAGCTGGCTATTGGCAAATCAGGTTAGCTGAGGATGCCAAGGCCAAAACTGCTTTCTCAACCCCAGGAGGTCATTATCAATTTGTGGTGATGCCCTTTGGCTTGATGAATGCACCTGCCACTTTCCAAAGGTTGGTGAACCAAGTCCTCACTGGGTTGGATGACTTTTGTGCAGCTTATCTTGATGATATTGCTGTCTTCAGCTCCACCTGGGAGGATCACTTGATCCACCTGAAGAAGGTTTGAGAGGCCCTGCAGAAGGCAGGCCTATCAAGGCCACAAAGTGCCAGATAGAGCAGAGTAAGGTTGTGTACCTGGGCCACCCTGTAGGTGGGGGTCAGGTTCAACCACTGGAGAGTAAGATCCAGACCATCAAGGACTGGGCTCCTCCAACCACCCAGACACAGGTCAGAGCGTTCTTGGGCCTGTCTGGTTATTACAGAAAGTTTATTAAGAATTATGGGTCCATTGTGACACCACTTAATGACCTGACTTCAAAGAAGATGCCAAAAAAGGTTCAGTGGACAGTTAGCTGTCAAAAGGCATTTGATGACCTGAAGAAGGTCATGTGCTCTGCACCTATCTTGAAGAGTCCTGACTACTCCAAAGAGTTTATTGTCCAAACAGATGCTTCTGAGTTGGGGGTGGGAGCTGTGCTTTCACAACTTAATGTAGATGGTCAAGACCAGCCCATTGCTTTTATTAGCAGAAGGCTGACGCCTAGAGAGAAATGTTGGTCAGCTATTGAGAGGGAGGCCTTTGCTGTGGTTTGGGCCCTGAAGAAGTTGAGGCCATACTTGTTTGGCACTCACTTCAAAATTCAGAGAGAGCATAAGCCCCTCTTGTGGCTAAATCAGATGAAGGGTGAGAATCCCAAACTGCTCAGGTGGTCCATTTCCCTACAGGGGATGGACTTTACAGTGGAGCACAGACCAGGAACTGACCATGGCAATGCAGATGGTCTCTCCAGGTACTTCCACTTAGAACATGAAGACACAACTGGTCAAGGTTAGTCTAATGTCCCTGCGTTTGGGGGGTTATGTAGGAGAGTAGGGTCTGCTTTCCTACGGTCACCCCACTTGTTGCTTTTTGCTTCACTGGTTTTTGATTTAGATGTGGCGGTGGGCCTGCTAATCAGACCCACAGCCCTGCTGTTCTCTCTCTACTTCACACCATGTACTTTAGGTACATCACCAATTGGGATTTGGGTCACTCTTGTGAGTTCCTGTACAGTGTACTATAGGTACCCAGGGCATAGGTGCGCCCAAGGCCTACCAGGGGCTGCAGCATATCTTTTGCCACCCCTGGCTGGCCATCCAAACTGACACAACTGGCTGATCACTCAGCTGGGGCAAGGTCGTGTAATCACCCCTTGCTTAGACATAGTTTCCTATATCTAACCTTATATATAGACACATATGCACCCATAAGTCACTCCTATGGCAAGCCTTAACAATCCTGAAGGCAGAGTGCTTGGTTTTATGTGAGATGGTGCTCTAGCATGAGCTGAGCCTGTCTGCAGCTTTCGGAACCATGTCCTTAAAGCTGTTCTATGATATAGCCATACCATATACTCTTAAGTGCATTATGAACCTCGCGGTTAAATGCTAACTTTGGTTTGGCTTTATCAAAACATGTTGTGTAAGGTGTCATACGCTTTGCATACTACCCCCTCACCAGTTCTGGCGACTGGGGTAGCATTCCACCGTTCTATAGGGAGAAGACATGTTGTTCCTACTAATCCCAGTTAAAGTTAACCAGAGCCTCAGCATCCCAAAATGGATGCTGCTGCCACAGACACAAGTCTGACCTCCTGCTGCTGGGAGTCCTTCCAGCGAGGGAGGCTTGGACAATAGGTTTCCTGTCTTGGGAGGTGCTAGCACCACCCCAGACAGGCCATAGTGTATTGGGGCAGGGAGGGCTGAATGAAATGAAACACTGCCTGGGGCACACAAGGTGTCCCATGCATAGTCCAGTTCAAACCGGGGCTGGGGCACTCCAGCCCCAGCTCTGGCGTGAAACTGGACAAAGGGAATGGGGTGTAACCACCCCCTTCCTGGGTCCCACCCATAGGAGGGACCTAACAGGTAATCCAGCCTCTAAATTTGGTATATAGGTAGGAGCTGAGTCCCAAGACTTTAGATTTATCCTGACTGAAACTCTGAAATGAAACTCTGGACCTTCGACGATCTACTTTGCAAGAAGACGACTGAAGTATCTCCCTTGTGGTCAAGGAGTGACCACCCTGCACAAGCAGGCACCATCAAGCGATCAACGGTTTGCTTTGTCGACGCTCCTGCCGGAGCCCGAGCACAGAGCCTGACAAGACCCGGACTTCCAGACATCCAACAGCCCGATCCACAGTCACAGCAGAGCTGTGACCCGTGGAGGCGACGAGAGACGTGGGACCGGCCATCTTGGAAAGCCAGCGAATTGCTTTCCGTGCAACTTCTGGGGCATCCTCAAAGTTGTGCATTGGAGATTGAGATGCCCCAGCCCCGAGCACCAACTGCACCGAAGATCAGCCCTCCACACTCCACGAGTTCTGCGTGGGGCCCTTCTGCATTTTCCTGCTTGACGCGTCTGTCCGGTCACTTGCCAATTGGCTAGTGGCCTCTGTGACGACAAAACCTTTGATTTACACCGCTGGCCTGAGTGCTCCAGACTGGCCCATGCTTCCCTGAAAAAAAGAAGCCCCTCAGACCTTGCTGGTCTGATCAAGAAGCCATCTTCGATTCCTGCGTGGGTTGCCTTCGCCAAGGCTTGTTGATTCTAATACGGAAGCCGACACCGCCGACAGCGAGAGCCTTCATGGGACATTCTGTATCCAGCTCCTGGTCATCGCAGACACCTCCTGGTCCACGTGGCTGCAGAGACAAGCTTCACAACATCACCTGATTGCTTTGCGACATCGCCTGGTTCCTTCCTGGTTCCATCCTGGTCACTGGCTAGTGACCCAGACTTTGTTCCCTTTGCTTTCAGGTACTCTTCATCCTCGATCCGCCCTTCGATCCAACCGGACACTTCTCTCCTGGTCGCCTGCAGCATCTTTCTCCAAGGCTCCAAAGGAATCAGCGACGAAACCCGACACACTTTGACACCTATGCACCCGCTTCCTGTGAGTGAGGTAACACGAGTATTTCGGTACTCCTGTGGGTATCGACTATCCTAGTGTCCTAGTTTCAAGTAGCTTTTCCCTAGTCCATCCGGAAGTGTCCTAAAAGAACTAGTTTCCATTTCTTTCGTTCCCATTCTAACTCCATGGTAACTCGCGTGCATGTAAAGACACTGAACGAGCATCCCGTGGGCCTCCTGCTCCCTATCCTGTGATAGTAGGCCCTAGGCCTTTCCTTTGTTCGTGACATGGTTCTTATACCACTATTTTAGTATATGGTTTGAAGTGCCCCTAGGGCATTACTGTATTTTGTGCAACTTATTGTATTTTAATTAAGTATCTTGTTATGTGCCGGTGCCTCTGACCTCATAAAGAGTTCATAGGATTGTTTTAGAAATAAATACATATATATTTTGATATACAACCTGTGTGGTGTCCTTTCACTTGGTATTAAAGGGATTGCATATGGTAAAACAGCTGGCTTCACATGCCCTCTTGAGTTTAGCCTAAGACTGCTTTGTCCATGATACCACTAGGATAGCTGGTCTAGAAGGTTGACTTTACAACCATCACCATAGGGGTTGTTTGGACTGGTGCAAGGTGCTCACTAGAATAGTGAACATCATATACCAGGCCAACTTCTCACACAATGCATGCCTCAAGCAGCAAGGCAGTACTCAGAAGAACAAGGCAGGCCTCAGGCAGCAGGACGGTCCTCTCGGGAACCAGGCAGATCTCACGCAGCAGAGCAGTACTCAGAGGAACAAGGCAGGCCTTAAGCAGCAAGGCAGTACTCAGAAGAACAAGGCAGGCCTCAAGCAGCAGGGCATTACTCAGAACAAGGCCGGCCTGAAGCAGCAGGGCAGTCCTGTGGTAGCAGCAGGGCAGTACTCAGAAGAACACGGCAGGCCTCAAGCAGCAATTCAATCTTCAGGGGACCAAGGCAGTCTTTTTTATGTAATGTCCACAGAATGTACTGATGAGTGGCTCAGGAGGTCCAATATTTATACCTGGTGCCACCCTTTAAAGTGGGGAACACTTCTAGTGCACTCCACATCTGGTTCTGGAAAGTTTGTTCCTTCCCCTTTTTTCCCCTGCTCATGCTCCGAGGCCTAGGGTGACATAAGGCTTGTGTCAAGTTGCTTGCTCTGCATGCTGGAGGCAGCCCTTTGAAATTTCAGTGGGGCAGGGACCAGCTCCTCCCATCTTAGCAGGGGTAGGCGATAGAGGTGAGTGTTGCTGTGGGTGTTCCTACGCAACACCCATTGAACCTGACACATTCCTAGTTTTACGAGAAATCGTAAACCTGGGAATGCATCTGAATGGTATGCCTCCCCAGGGGAGGCTCAGCGAGGCGCAACAAGAAGAAATGTATTTGTTTCTTCTTTTTTTTTCTCTTTCTATGCGTGCTGCATTCTGCAGCACACATAGGAAGAGGAAATCACCTCTTGGGATTGTTTTTGTGCAGGAAAGTTCTCTTTCCTGCACAAAAACAATCAGTTGTTTAACTTTTATATGTGCTGCATTAAGTAGCTCACATAAAAGGGACACCTTCCTGCACATACACAATTATTCCCTTCAATGCGGGCACCCATGCACTATGGTGCAAGGGAGCTGTGTCGGCGCATAGCAGCAAATTGTGCGCCGTGCAGGTTAGAGCAAAGGGATCCATCATATCTTTGTAGATATATTGCATCCCTGTTCTTCAGAATCTATACAGTGTGGCGCAGCCAAATTGCTTTCAGCACCACGCTGAGTTAATTACTTGTAAATGAGGCCCTTGGTTCTTTACAGCGTCCAAGGCTATGAAAGAACCAGAAAGTAGCGGAGTCTATGAGCCTCGAAATCCGTGCCCAAAAGCTATTATCTTTTGCCTATGTCTTGCAAGTTGCAGTCCTAGGGGAGAAAGAGTACACTCTATGACTGCTAAGGCTCCAGGACCTCGGAGGCACCTCTTGGGGACTCGATCTCACGGGCTACATCAGTAGAGTCAAGGGCAAATCCAGTGGTTACTGGTCAACTGGGAACTTTGCATGTGCAGGCTCATTTAGCTTTTGAGTCATGAAAGCTTAACAGGAGGCTAGGCAACTAGACTTTGGAGTCCATTCACTGGTCCTTGTCACAAGCAGAGCAGGTCCAGTCCTTGGGCGCTTTTGCCATGAAGTCGACAGTAGGAGCAGCCCTTCTCTTTCTGAAGTCCTTGGTTCAGTAGGTGAAACAGGTGCAGTATACCTGGTTCAGCCTTGCGTCCTGAGGTCCACAAGTTCAGCAGGTGCAGTCCTTCTTCTGTCCTTTCCGAGTCCAACAGTGTTCTGAGACTGGAGGCCATGGTTGCCACTTTCATGCCAATTTCAAGTTTGTGGGTGGGTAGGACTCACTAGCCAATTGAGCTACAATTCCCACGGGAACCCCCTGCCTACTTTTACATAATTTCCTTTGGAGTCGGCAATAAACAGTCCCACATTACTTCTCTGTGCCTAAATCCAAGATGTCAGGATCCTTCTTCCCTGGGACAGAACCAAGGTCACACCCTTGAGGGTGCATATAATGACTTACCCCTCCTAAAAAACTGCAATGGGTTTTCCCCCTGTGTGGGAAATGCCAGCCAGTCCACCTATACAAAGGAGCAGGCAAGCCAAGGTGGGACTCACATCTGCCTTTTTGAAGCTGGGTCATCTGTAGCCACAACCCTGGAGTCATCCTGTTAGGAGGAGGTCACACCTCCTACCTCCAGCAGTCCCTTTTTCCCCCTTCCTTGGCGTGCTTTACACCTCTTTAGCAGGAGGGCTGCAGGCTCAGTTGACAACTGCTGCAGTTAATCAGAAGTGGCTACTAGAAACTTTGTCCAAAAAAGTATTGGCTTTCTAACATGACCTTTTTACTAAAAGTTACTTTAAATCTGAGTTCAGCATTAAATAGGGTTTTAATGTAATGATTAATTTGATCAAGGCTTGGTTTCCCAAATGGAAGTTAGTACTTAATGTGGGGGCTAGTGAAAGTCAATGGATTGGTAGCCAATGGAGCCACTCGCCTTGCTTCAGTGAAAATGACAAATTCAACTTTTCATGTCAGGATGAGTAAAGTATAAAAGAAACTTGTCCCCCTCCTTAATATTGACCACCCTGCCCTGTGGACTACTAATTCCTGTCCTAGGGGTAACTTATACATAAAAAATGCATGCAAAGTGAGACCAAGTGTGATGATATTGGAGGATGGAACACCATAGAGTCTTGGTGATATATGTAAGCTTACAAGTCATTCGAGTGCACTTGACATGGAATACAAGAAAAAATATGACATGTAATGTACCTTATTGATGATGATGGTATGATGTTTTTCCTTACTAATGTTATTGCATGTTTTCTTTTGAATAAATATGTAAACTTTTATTTGTATAAGGGGGAAGATATGTAGGGATAATAGTATGTTAGCTATGCAAAGCTGAGATGGAATGTAGAATGTAATGGGGGATTGTTTTGTTATGAAATAAAAAAAATCCATAACTAGGGAGAGCTGGAGGTCACTTTTTGGAGAACTAAGGTCAGTTTCAGCATTGCTGCGTCACTACAGTCATCTGAGCAGGGGCTGACTCTTTGCGGTACTGTATACCATGCTGACTGCTCACGAGAACAAAAAACAAAAAAGGGAAACCATAAAAAAAATACCTGACTTCATATTATTATTTGGTGAAGATAAACCTTATTTTCCAATAAGCTCATATTGCACAAACTATGTAATATCTTCACTTACATATGTTAAGTGTTGGTGCTTCATTTGCACTCACCTTTTTCCAATACTTTATAACAGCTTTATATTAGATTACATCGTTTGAATTTACTAAGGTAAGAAGTAAATCATCGGTTTAATACGTTTGTGATGTTTTTAGGTTTGTTTTATAATATTCCTATACATTTGTCCATTATATTGTAAGAATGAGCCCTTTTT
Organism: Lissotriton helveticus; assembly: GCF_964261635.1. Taxonomy (NCBI): domain Eukaryota; kingdom Metazoa; phylum Chordata; class Amphibia; order Caudata; family Salamandridae; genus Lissotriton; species Lissotriton helveticus. Next base: position 48,051,267 of record NC_136061.1, read on the forward strand.
ACAAGAGGGAATGATGCCCTTATTTGCCAGAAAAGGAGTCAACATACTGAAATAGGAACATTTTCAAATGCATCACATTGAACGAGTTGAAGACTCCCACTTTAAAGAATACTACATCAAAATGAACTTCCTCACATTGAAAGAGTTGAAGGCTCCCTTTTTAAACAACACCACATCACAATGAACTACATCACATTGAAAGAGTTGAAGACTCACATTTGAAAGAATACTACATCACAATCCATTACATCACATTGAAAGAGTTGAAGACTCACAATTTAAAGAATACTACATAACAATGAACTTCCTCACAGTGAAAGAGTTGAAGGCTCACATTTTAAAGAATACCTCACTACAATGAACTGCATCACATTGAAAGACTTGAAGACTCACATTTTAAAGAATAAACCATCACAATCCATTACATGACATTGAAAGAGTTGAAGACTCACATATAAAAAAATACCACATCACAATGAACTGCCTCACATTGAAAGAGTTGAAGACTCACATTTGAAAGAATACTACATCACAATGCACTACATCGCATTGAAAGAGTTGAAGACTCACCTTTTAAAGAACACCACATCACAATGCACTACATCACAGTGAAAGAGTTGAAGACTCACATTTTAAAGAATACCACATTACAGTGCACTACATCACAGTGAAAGAGTTAAAGACTCACATTTTAAAGAATACTATATCACAATGAACTGGATCAAATTGAAAGAGTTGAAGACTCCCATTGTAAGGAATACTACATCACAATGAACGCCTCACATTGAAAGAGTTGAAGACTCACATTTTAAAGACTACCACAACACAATGCACTATATCACATTGTGAGTTGGAGACTCACATTTTAAAGAATATCACATCACAGTGCACTACATCACAGTGAAAGAGTTGAAGATTCACATTTTATAGAATATCACATCACAGTGAAAGAGTTAAAGACTCACATTTTAAAGAATACTATATCACAATGAACTGGATCACATTGAAAGAGTTGAAGACTCCCATTGTAAGGAATACTACATCACAATGAACTGCCTCACATTGAAATAGTTGAAGACTCACATTTTAAAGAATACCACATCGCAATGAACTGCATCACATAGAAAGAGTTTAAGACTCCCATTTTAAAGAATACTACATCACAATGCACTGCATCACAGTGAAAGAGTTGTAGACTCACATTTTAAAGAATAACACATCTCAATGAACTGCATCACATTGGAAGATTTGAAGACTCACATTTTAAAGAATACTACATCACAATCCAATAAATCACATTGAAAGAGTTGAAGACTCGCATTTTTAAGGAATAAAACATCACAATCCATTACATCACATTGAAAGAGTGGAAGACTCACATTAAAATAAATACTAAATCACAATGAACTGCCTCACATTGAAAGAGTTGAAGACTCACATTTTAAAGAAATACCACATCACAATGAACTGCATCACATTGAAAGAGTTGAAGACTCCCATTTGAAAGAATACTGCATCACAATTAACTGCCTCACATTGAAAGAGTTGAAGACTCACATTTTAAGGAATACTACATCACAATGTACTGCATCACATTGAGAGTTGATGACTCCCATTACAAAGAATACCACATCTCAATGCACTGCATCACAGTGAAAGAGTTGTAGACTCGCATTTTGAAGAATACCACATCGCAATGAACTACATCACATTGAAAGAGTTGAAGACGCACATTTTAAAGAATACTACATCACAATCCATTACATCACAGTGAAAGAGTTGAAGACTCCCATTTTAAAGATCACTACATCACAATGCAGTGCATCCCATTGATAGAGTGGAAGACTCATATTTTAAATAATACCACATCACAGTGCACTACATCACCGTGAAAGAGTTGAAGACTCACATTTTAAAGAATACTATATCACAATGAACTGTATCACATTGAAATAGTTGAAGACTCACATTTTAAAGAACACCACATCGCAATGAACTGCATCACATAGAAAGAGTTTAAGACTCCTATTTTAAAGAATACCACTTCACAATGCACTGCATCACACTGAAATAGTTGTAGACTCACATTTTAAAGAATAAACCATCACAATCCATTACATGACATTGAAAGAGTTGAAGAGCCACATCTAAAAATATACCACATCACAATGAACTGCCTCACATTGAAAGAGTTGAAGACTCACATTTTAAAGAATACTACATCACAATGCACTTCATCGCATTGAAAGAGTTGAAGACTCACCTTTTAAAGAACACCACATCACAATGCACTACATCACAGTGAAAGAGTTAAAGACTCACATTTTAAAGAATGCCACATCACACGGAACTGCATCACATTGAAAGAGTTGAAGACTCACATTTTTAAGAATACCACATCACAGTGAACTGCATCACATAGAAAGAGTTGAAGACTCACATTCTAAAGAATACTACATCACGATGTACTGCATCACATTAAAAGAGTTGAAGACTCACATTTTAAAGAATACTACACTGCAATCCATTACATCACATTGAAGGAGTTGAAGACTCACATCTAAAAAAAATACCACATCACAATGAACAGTCTCACATTGAAAGAGTTGAAGACTCACATTTTAAAGAATACTACATCACAATGCACTATATCACATTGTGAGTTGGAGACTCACATTTTAAAGAATACCACATCACAGTGCACTACATCACAGTGAAAGAGTTGAAGAATCACATTTTAGAGAATATCACATCACAGTGAAAGAGTTAAAGACTCACATTTTAAGGAATGCTACATCACAATGAACTGCCTCACATTGAAATAGTTGAAGACTCCCATTTTTAAGAATACCACATTACACCACATTGAAAGAGTTGAAGACTCACAATTTAAAAAAATACCACATCATAATGAATTGCCTTACATTGAAAGAGTCAAAGACTCACATTTTAAAGAATACCACTTCTCAATGACCTGCATCACACTGAAAGAGTTGAAAACTTACACTTTAAAGAATACCACACCATAGAGCACTACATCACTGTGAAAGAGTTGAAGATTCACATTTGAAATAATACCACATCACAATGAACTGCATCACATTGAAAGAGTTGAAAACTCACATGTTAAAGAATACCACATCACAGTGCACTACATCACCGTGAAAGAGTTGAAGACTCACATTTTAAAGAATACTATATCACAATGAACTGTATCACATTGAAAGAGTTGAAGACTCCCATTTTAAAGAATACTACATCACAATGAACTTCCTCACATTGAAATAGTTGAAGACTCACATTTTAAAGAACACCACATCGCAATGAACTGCATCACATAGAAAGAGTTTAAGACTCCTATTTTAAAGAATACCACTTCACAATGCACTGCATCACAGTGAAAGAGTTGTAGACTCACATTTTAAAGAATAAACCATCACAATCCATTACATGGCATTGAAAGAGTTGAAGAGTCACATCTAAAAAAAATACCACATCACAATGAACTGCCTCACATTGAAAGAGTTGAAGACTCACATTTTAAAGAATACTACATCACAATGCACTGCATCGCATTGAAAGAGTTGAAGACTCACCTTTTAAAGAACACCACATCACAATGCACTACATCACAGTGAATGAGTTGAAGACTCACATTTTAAAGAATGCCACATCACACGGAACTGCATCACATTGAAAGAGTTGAAGACTCACATTTTTAAGAATACCACATCACAGTGAACTGCATATCACATAGAAAGAGTTGAAGACTCACATTCTAACGAATACTGCATCACAATGTACTGCATCACATTAAAAGAGTTGAAGACTCATATTTTAAAGAATACTACACTGCAATCCATTACATCACATTGAAGGAGTTGAAGACTCACATCTAAAAAAATACCACATCACAATGAACAGTCTCACATTGAAAGAGTTGAAGACTCACATTTTAAAGAAATACCACATCACAATGAACTGCATCACATTGAAAGAGTCGAAGACTTCCATTGTAAAGAATACTACATCACAATGAACGCCTCACATTGAAAGAGTTGCAGACTCACATTTTAAAGACTACTACAACACAATGCACTATATCACGTTGTGAGTTGGAGACTCACATTTTAAAGAATACCACATCACAGTGCACTACATCACAGTGAAAGAGTTGAAGATTCACTTTTTATAGAATATCACATTACAGTGAAAGAGTTAAAGACTCACATTTTAAGGAATACTAAATCACAATGAACTGCCTCACATTAAAATAGTTGAAGACTCCCATTTTAAAGAATACCACATTACACCACATTGAAAGAGTTGAAGACTCACATTTTGAAGAATACCACATCACAATGAACTACATCACATTGAAAGAGTTGAAGACTCACATTTTAAAGAATACCACATCACAGTGCACTACATCACAGTGAAAGAGTTAAAGACTCACATTTTAAAGAATACTATATCACAATGAACTGCATCACATTGAAAGAGTTGAAGACTCACATTTTGAAGAATACCACATCACAATGAACTACATCACATTGAAAGAGTTGAAATTCACATTTTAAAGAATACTATATCACAATCCATTACATCACATTGAATGAGTTGCTGACTCACAATTTAAAGAACACTACATCACAATCCATTACATCACAGTGAAAGAGTTGAAGAATCACTTTTTAAAGATCACTACATCACAATGCAGTGCATCACATTGATAGAGTTGATGATTGACATTTTTAAAAAAATATATTTTTATTGGATTTTTTACATATTTATTCCCCCCACCTCCCCTGGACAGGTAGACATTCTACATATTAATAACATGTGTTTTACATTGTTTTTAACATACGTAGATAATCATTATATAGAATTTACAAAAAATAAGAAACAATAGCATAAATACATGACAGCATCAATATTAATTAGTTTTGTGCGTCTCGCCATTGTGTAAGAGCAGTCCAGATTTTCATGCCTCTTTCGCGTCGCGATCTACCTTTTCATTTATATATAGCTAGCTCGATGTTATAGACAGCTAAAAGCCTGGCTAACCACTGTTGAAATTAGGGTATTAACGGGTCAAGCCAAGCCGAGGCTAGGCATAGCCGCAGAACTGCCATAGCAATGAATATAAAACCGTGACCACTCTCAAGGTTATCTGGATCTCCCACCCCCAGTACTATTGCTTCATGTGACAAAATAACACTTCTACAAAGAACTGAACTTAAGAATCTCTCTATTTCTTGTATTAAAGGTAGTAGCACTGGACAAGAGGCAAAAATGTGAACAGAATCTGCTTTAAATAAATTACATCTCGGGCAACGAGTCCCTTTGCCAGTTCCCCATTTTGCAATCTTATCCGGCGTATAGTAGAGAAAGAAGCAGGTTTTGTAAAATTGTGCTTGGAGTTTGGTTGAGATAAGAATGGTTTGGGCTAACTGATAGGAGTATAGAAGTCCTTCCTTAGAGATATTAAGTTTACTTTGCCACTTCATTGCAGTTTTATCTAAATCGTTCGGGAGCGTATCCAGTAGTAAACCATACACACCGCCTATTGAGTCTTTCTTAGAGTGTATAATTATCTCTACTACTGTACATTTTTCAACAGGTGTCCTTGCCCCAAATGTATGAATTAAGAAATCCCTTTTTTGGAGGTACTTGAAAAAGTCCCGCCAATCTAAGTCAAATTCTTCCTTCAAAATATTGAAGGATTTAATCCCCTGAGTAGAGTAGAAATCCCCTAATTGTGTTATTCCTAGATTATACCATTTGTTTACACAGTTGTCCTTAAAAATCATTGGAGGAAGAATAGGATTATTCAGAACTGGAGTATAATATGAGATTGGTCCTATACCTAATATTTTCTTTATGACCTTCCATACTTTAAAACTACTATAAAGTGTCTTAACTTTGACTTTTTTGTGATAGCTGTCGTGAGTGTGCCTCCAGAAATAACCATAGCTAGCATTCCCCACTAATAGCTGAAAGATTGAAGCGGTATGTTCCTCTGAGTTTTCTCCCCCTTGCAGTAATTCCTTACTATAGAGCAATACGCATGCCCAGTAATATCTCCTTAAATTGGGAAGAGCTAGCCCACCTCTGTTCTTAGGAAGAGTAAGATATTTATACGCCCGGCGGGGTTGTGCATATGACCATATGAATCTAGAAAAGGTACGCTCTATTGCAGTGAACCACTGACTAGAGAACTCTAGACACACAGCCCTAAATAAGTATAGTATTTTGGGAAAGTACACCATTTTAATTGCATTTGCCCTCCCAATAATAGATAAGTGGAGATTACCTAAACGTCGTAAATCCTTTTGTATTGTGTTCAACATTGGCCTAAGGTTTATGTCCACTACTTCCTCCAGCTTTGAGGAAATTGTAACTCCCAAGTATGTCGCTCCCTTCACTACCCTTAGATTATCCATAGCAATTTTTGAGTTCAGAACAATTTGTGTCTTACTTTCGTTTAGCACGTAGCCAGAAACCAACCCAAATTTCCTGGCTTCCGCCTCGATAGTCAGCATTGCTGTAATGGGATCTGTCGTGACTATGGCAATATGGCACTAGGTTTGATATACATTTTTTGTATCGCCTGTATAAATTTAGTCCGAAATCCCATTATCACCATTGCTTTCCAGAAAAACTGCCAGGAGACCCTATCAAAGGCCTTCTCTGCATCAAGCAGAATTAGGGCCATAGGGTCTCCTGTAGTTTCTGTTCCATCAAAGAGCGTAATCACTCTCTGGATATGATTTATCGTTGACCTTCCCGGAACAAAACCGTGCTGACTTTTGGCTATTACCTGGTGTATTATAGGTGCAATTCGATTTGCCAAATATATTTTTGAATCAGCATTTATTAGAGTCATAGGGCGATAAAACCCTAGATGTTCTGGGGGTTTCCCTTTTTTAGCAAAAATTACAATTTTGGCTCTGGACCTAGAGTTGGGCGGTTCACCCCTGGAAAAGATATGGATAATTAGATCACTTAAAACATGTTTAATTTCATCTATAAATGTAGCATAGAACTCTGAGGGGATACTATCCAGACCTGTTGCCTTCCCTTTAGGGAGGCTCTTAACTGCAGTTAAAACCTCTTCCATACTAGGAGCTTCTTCTAGTGTCTGCTGTGTATTTATCTCAAGGCTCACACCCTCATAATTCTCTAAGTACCTTGCAATTTCGATTGTGTCCCCTTTGCAATTCTCCATATATAGTTCTTTATAGAACCTCCAAAATGCTTGCCTGATCTGCTCTGAGTCTTTTATCTGCCCTACCACAGGATCTATAATCTCCCTAATCAAGTTTGCGTTGACCTGTTGTCGCATTCGCACGGCCAATTGGTGACCCACTTGCTCATTGACCTCATAGATTAATTCTTTTTGTGCCGTGGCTTTCCGTATTGCCTTATCCGTATATATATTCGTAATTGCTGCCTTTGCAATTGTAACTTTGGCTAAGATGCTAGAGATATCCCCAGTAGTATCCCTATTATTGGTGGCATTAACGAGTCCTACTTCTGCTAACATAAGCTCTTTCTGCAGCATCCGTATTTCATCTTTCTCTTGCCTGTTGGACCTAAGTGAATATGACAACGTCTCGCCCCGAATCCCAGCTTTCAAAGTATCCCATACTACCTCTATTGACATGCTACCAATGTTTTCGGCTAGGAACTTGGGGATCCAGTCTTTCATATAGAGGCGATACTGAGGATCATTCAATAAGGCTTTTTCGAATGTCCATTGCTTAGGCTCTAATTTAGTTGGTAGAATAGTCAATGTACATAAAAGAGGGTTGTGGTCAGATAATACCCTAGGCAATTTAGCTATATGGCAATTCTTAGTGAGTTTGAAAGTAATATGTAATCAATTCTAGCATGCGTACGGTGTGGGTTTGAATAAAAGGTGTAGCCAGGGTCACCAATATTAGTATTATAAGTTTGCCAGCTATCCACAAGTCCATGTACAAGACACAAATCCTTAAGAGAGCGAAATACTTTGGGTTTACGACCTTTATACACCCAGTCATCATTTAGGGACCAATTTGTCGGGAGGTTGATATTGAAGTCCCCACAGACCATCACCGGAAGAGACCAATGTGACAATTCATTGGAGACCTCATTAAAAACTCCAGGGTCATCTGTGTTACTCCCGTAAATAGCACAAATTGTCAATTTCTGCCCTGTCTGGTAACTGCATTCGGTGATAGCCCAACGGCCAAACTTATCAGTTTCAGATTTATTAAACACCATTCCACTCCCTTTAGCCAGAATAGCAACACCCCGATTTCTAACA